>NC_135233.1:595549576-596170576 GCF_051348905.1 Ranitomeya variabilis | reverse complement strand
CTGTCTCGGAAATCCCGCCTTGCTGATTGGTCGAGGCCAGCCGGCCTCGACCAATCAGCGACGGGCACAGTCTGCCGCGAATTCTGGAATCATCATTGTCCTCCACTGCTGTCAAGTGCCGCCATTGTGTAGGGTGCGTGCCTGCGTCTCCCTGCGTGGGGCGCGTGCCTGCGTCTCCCTGCGTGGTGCGCGTGCCTGCGTCTCCCTGCGTGGTGCACGTGCCTGCGTCTCCCTGCGTGGGGCGCGTGCCTGCGTCGACTGCGCGTGCGACGGGCACAGTCCGGCCACGAATTGGCCCCTCCCTACTCCCCTGCAGTCAGTGCCCCCTCCCTACTCCCCTGCAGTCAGCGCTCACATAGCTTTTTAGCAGTCCGTTACACCGCGGCATAACGGTGTAACGCAGTCTGTTAATGCTGCCATTAACCCTGTTATCGGGCGCATCACCAACGCATGCCATACTGGGCATGCGGTAGAGATGTGCCGTCATTCTGTGACGGACCCGGAAACGCTGCCTGCAGCATTTCCGGGTCAGTCACCGCTTTTGACAAGTGTGACCAACTTTTTACTATTGATGCTGCATACTGACACTTTCTGTCAGTCACAGTGCCACATAGTTCAGTCACGTTTAATGAACACTTTCTGTCAGTCACAGTGCTTCAGTCACGTTTAATGAACATTTTCTGTCAGTCACAGTGCCACGTAGTTCAGTCACGTTTAATGAACACTTTTTGTCAGTCACAGTGCCACGTAGTTCAGTTATGTTTAATGAACACTTTGTCAGTCACAGTGCAACATAGTTCAGTCACGTTCACTGAATACGTTCTGTCAGTTACAGCGCGCTGAACACATACGTCTTTACTGTACACTATAACGATTTATGCTTTCTATCTTAGAATGGGTCGTAAACGAAAATACGCCAATGAGGATGACAGAAAAGCAGCAGCAGCAGCAAGAAAACGACAACATCGGGAACAGGAGACACCACAACAAACTGCCGCCAGACAGGCCCAGGATGTTGAATCTCACAGACAACGTCGCCAACAGGAGACACCACAACAAACTGCTGCCAGACAAGCCCAGGATGTGGAATCTCACAGACACCGTCGCCAACCGGAGACACCACAACAAACTGTTGTACGACAGGAACAACATGATCGCCAAATTCATAAAAATCGAATGCTCTACCAACTAAGGCACGTCCAGGACAATATTCAACAACTTGCACATTACGTAACAGACAATGAAAGTACAATTCATGAACACTACTGTGGGAATATGAATGCAGTTTGCTCTAAATGCGACTCTCTGTCAGATGGTTTTTCATCAATGAAATTCAATCAGTTTACTCAATGCTGCCAAAAAGGTAAAGTTATGCTACCGAGACCCCACTACTCAGATCTGTTTGAGCAGTTAATGAAAGGAATGTATCAACATAGTAGAAATTTCATGGAAAATATCAGAAGCATCAACAGTTCTCATGCGTTTGCTTCATTCGGTGCCAACATTGCACAGCCCCCTGGATTCGGACCGTATTGTTTTAAAATTCACGGCCAGATCTACCACCGCACTGGAACACTTCACCCAGAAATAGGACAACCACCAAAATTTGCACAATTATGCATCATTGATACAAATGAGGCAAAGGAGGAACCTAAAAGAAAACGAAAAGTGTGATGCTGAACTGATGAACCAAATTGCTGTACATTTACAAAAAATAAGCCCATTTGCTGCCACATATCGCATGCTAAAAGACGTTCAAGATGAGGAGGAACAGAGGGCTATACAAAATGGTACTGAAATGCCTTCTATTGTCATGGCCATTAAACAAGAACGTAAACAGAATCCTCGACTTTACAACAAACCACTTGTAAGTGAGGTCGCAGTTGTTTTTCAAAACGATGGAGAACCTCCTTTTCAAAGGGATATATTAGTCCATCTTAAGCCAGACCAAAACAACCCTTTGGTTCCTAAGACACAACGAATTAGCATTTTGCACAGCAACCTTGATGCTCTTCTGTATCCGCTATTCTTTCCAAGAGGTGAACAAGGGTGGCATGAAAACCTAAACCAACAAGGAACTTCAAGAAGAATTACACAACTGCAATACTACAGTTTTCGTCTGTCTGTTACTTCAATCCTATTTTAAACGGTGGGAAACTGACACAACAGTACTTAGTTGACGCATATGTTAAAATTGAAGCTAATCGTCTAAATTTCATAAGAATGACCCAAAAACAACTTAAAGTTGAAGACTACTGCGTTCTTCAAGAACATTTGCAAAAACAATCAATTGAAAAGGGAATTCCAATTGGAAAAACAGTAATCCTCCCGTCGTCGTTTGAAGGTAGCCCCCGCATCATGCAACAGCGTTATCAAGATGCAATGGCAATAGTAACAAAGTTTGGAAGACCTGACATTTTTGTGACAATGACCTGTAATCCTAAATGGCTGGAAATTACCGAAAATCTAGAACCCTGGCAAAAAGTTGAACACAGGCCGGACTTAGTCGCACGCGTATTTCGACTGAAACTCATCAGCCTTTTCAAAGACATAAAAAATGGGCTTTTTGGAACAGTCGTAGCAATGGTACACGTCATAGAGTTTCAGAAACAAGGTCTCCCACATGCGCATATACTAATTATCTTAGACACGGATTCCAAGATTCGTACGGAGGAAGAAATCGACAATATAGTGTGGGCTGAAATTCCTAACCAAGAAAAGTATCCTGAACTGTATAATATTGTAGTCTCTCATATGGTTCATGGCCCATGCGGTGTAGCAAATCCAAAAAGTCCTTGCATGGAAAACCGGGTATTCTAGAATATGCATGTCCACGTAGTATTTTGCCCAGTCACGTAGTACAATGCTCCATGCAGCTATGGCCCCATAGATGCCCCATATAATGCTCCATGCAGTTCTTTATAGCCCCATAGATGCCCCATATATTGCTCCATGCAGTTATGGCCCCATAGATGGCCCATATAATGCTCCATGCAGTTATGGCCCTATAGATGGCCCATGTAATGCTCCATGCAGTTATGGCCCCATAGATGCCCCATGTAATGCTCCATGCAGTTCTTTATGGCCCCATAGACGCTCCATACAGCATTGTGCCACATGTAATGCTGCTGCTGAGGCAATAAAAACAAAATATCACATACTCACCTCTCGTCGCTGCTCCTCAGTGTCCCGTCTCTCCGCACTGACTGTTCAGGCAGAGGGCGGCGCGCACCCTAATACGTCATCGCGCCCTCTAACCTGCACAGTCACTGCAAGAGGACGGGAAGACGGAGCGGTGCCCGGCGACTCCGTCTTCCCGTCCTCTTGCATACTGTTATATAGTGCGTGGGCTGTGCTATATACTACGTGCCCTGTGTTATATACTGCGTGACCTGTGTTATATACTGCATGGCTGCTATATACTGCATGGTCTGTGTGATATAGTAAGTGGGCTGTGTTATATATAGTGCGTGGCCTGTATTAACGCATCTGGTATTCTAGAATATGTACGTATGTATATAGCAGCCACATAGTATATAGCACAGGCCACGTAGTATATAGGAGGCATGTAGTATATAGCAAATAGTACGTAGCCTGTGCTATATTCTATGTGGCTGCTATATACATACATACATATTGTAGAATACCAGATGCGTTAATACAGGCCACGCACTATATATAACACAGCCCACTTACTATATAACACAGCCCACGCAGTATATAGCAGCCACGCAGTATATAACACAGGCCACGCAGTATATAACACAGGGCACGTAGTATATAGCACAGCCCACGCAGTATATAACACTGCCCATGTAGTATATAGCACAGCCCCCGCAGTATATCACACAGCACACGTAGTATATAACACTGCCTATGTAGTATATAGCACAGCCCTGCAGTATATCACACACCTCACGTAGTATATAACACTGCCCATGTAGTATATAGCACAGCCCCCGCAGTATATCACACAGCCCACGTAGTATATAACACTGCCCATGTAGTATATAACACAGCCCCCGCAGTATATCACACAGCCCACGTAGTATATAACACTGCCATGTAGTATATAGCACGGCCCCCGCAGTATGTCACACAGCCCACGCAGCATATAACACTGGCCACGTAGTATATAGCAGCCCCTGCAGTATATCACACAGCCCACGCAGTATTTAGCAGTGTTGTGGGCACCATATCCCTGTCGCCTGTCGCTGATTGTTCGCGGCCGGCCACGTAGTATATAGCATAGTATTCTAGAATATGTATGTAGTTTATTTATGAAGATTAAAGAATAATGTAATAATGGGTAAAATATATTTATTATCATTAAATTTTATTGGTCATAGAACTTAATACAATTTAATGAAATTATGAAACAGATCATCAAAATATATAAACCACATTACATGAACTGTAACTGTATTTAAATAAATCATCGGACAAAAGAAGGACATTGACACTATAATATATTTATTAACAATATCAAGCCAAAATATTTTTGTACACCACATTTCTTGTGAATACCTTTTGACTACCTATAAGCAACTTTCCTTGTAAAGGGGTAGGAAGAACTTGCACCTGGACGTTGGATCTCATTTTAACTCTTGAAAATGCAACGTAGAGTTGTCCATGACCAAAAATGGGCTGCAGTAGATATATGCCAACACGGTGTAGAGTTTGACCTTGTGACTTGTTTATTGTCATGGCAAAAGCTGGTTTTATTGGAAACTGTCGACGCCGAAGCCTAAATGGAAGACCCGTGTCTGAAGGACATAAATCAATGCGTGGAATGAACACTTCATCTCCTTTTGCTGATCCAGTGATCACTCTTGCTTGAATGACGTGAGAATTGAGTCCAGTAACAATAAGGCGAGTTCCATTACATAGACCATTTTTCGTATTTAGATTCCGCAGCAACATTATGATTGTTCCAACTTTCAGTTGAAGTCTGTAAGATGGCATTCCTGATGGCGTAAGACTATTTAAAAAATTCAACTGGATAATGCTCTCGTTCATCTTCATTGTCTACATCCACTGAATCATCACTTTTATATAACTTATACTCACCAGGCATTCTATCCATCACCCGGGAATTTAGCAGAGCCACGTCATCATTCTTGGGACAGAGAATTGCATGAGAAGAGGCCCTCTCAACACTGCTTTGGTCGTTCACATCAATTTCAATGCATTGTCCAAAAACATCAGTTACGATGCAGTCAGTGCACAACATGTCTTCTGGTATTTCAATAATATCTTCTCCAAGGTTGTATTCGTTGCTAAGTTCACCGTTGCCAAGTTTAAGAAGCCAGTTGCTATACTCTGGGTCCGAAGATCGCATATTGTTAATTAGTTGGAGTTTATTGAACTGTTTCCAAAGGTCAGCCATTTTTAAGCTGGACTCGATAACATCTGTTCTTGTTCCATTTGGTATGACTGGAAGGCATTACCTAAAATCTCCGCCAATGACAAAAACTTTACCTCCAAACGGAATTTTATTTTTTTCAGCAACATTTGTAGTCATTACTTCACGCAGAAGTCTGTCAATTAAGCTCAAAGCATATTTGGGTGCCATGGTGCACTCGTCAAGTATGAAAACATGTGCATTTTTTAACAGTCTTCCTGCAAATGTGTCTTGTTTTATTCTGGAAATAGAGATTTAATTGACTGGAACTGGTATCCCAAAGAGTGAATGGATAGTGCGACCTCCTCGTAAAAGATTTGCTGCAATCCCTGTTGTAGCCGATGGCACTACGACTTTTCCCAACCCTCTAACGTGATGCATTATAACTTCATAGAGGTATGTTTTACCGCTCCCTCCTGGAGCGTCAATAAAGAAACATTTTGGCCTTGCATCTGCTTGGTTTTCTATAGCACTCACAATAGTGTCATATGCAATCCGTTGTTGTTCATTTAAGGAGTTTGTCTTCTCTGTTGCCAACAGTAATTCGTAAGCTTCGTCATACTCTGGAACTTGTGGAACTTGAATGGAAGGCTGGGGCAAATTAAAGTCTAAAAACGTTTTTCCATGTAGTAGTAAGATATTTTGGACATCTTGCATGGCATAAGATTCGCAATTTTACAACTTCCACTTCTGTTGTGAAGACGTAAGCAGTAGTCCTCGATTAGATGTTCTTCAAAATTTGTCCAAAGTTGAGCTGGATTTGTAGGCGGTCCAAATACACAGATGTAGGCAAACAATTCACAAAGTTGCTTAGGCATATGTAGGGTAACTGTGTCTTCTAAAGTTTCCACACAGTATCATCCAATAGAAGTCCTAAAACCAAAGCTGCAGTTTTAAATGTATCGTGCAATACTCCGTTAACTGTTTTCAAATCGTCATAAGTTTTAGCTCCTTTGATATGTAGTAGTAACAGCCGAAGGCAATATCTTTCTTGATCCTTGACACTAACAGTATACATGCGTCTAATTATTCTGCTAACTCCTCGTTGTCTTGGATTCCAAGTTTTATTCCAAACGTAATGCTCTGAAATCTCTCGGTACAAATAGTGCCTTGCGTTTTCGTCACGTTGGTTCAGCAAAAACCATTCCATTAATGTTGATGTCGTGCTTAAAGTTTTTGAGACATCTTTGACTTCAGCATCTTCAAAGAAATAAAGCTGCTGTTGATTTGGTAAATGAATAGCTAAACGTATAATGGCATGGGACTGTGAATGCATTGGAAACGCAAATATCCTCCAAGCAGCTTCTGGAGCACTGACATATCTTGAGTCAACAAAAGTTGATGATTCATCGTGATTGACTATTTTCTGTTGTATTTCGATGTTAGCTTTGTCATGCCCCTTGTACATGTACTTGAAGAGATATTTTACACTTTTTATTAAAGCACAGATTTCTACGTTGATGTGACAGTTGTAGCATTTTGATAAGTACGTGTTGTATGGGACTATCCATGAGTTATTTATAATTTTTTTGTTGCAAGCAATGTTATCAATGTGTTGTCGCCGGTAGGATGGGTAGCCATCCAACAGTGTGCTGTTTCAACTCCTTTGGAAACCCTTTTGTACACTTTCCGTTTTCCATGCAAGGACTTTTTGGATTTGCTACACCGCATGGGCCATGAACCATATGAGAGACTACAATATTATACAGTTCAGGATACTTTTCTTGGTTAGGAATTTCAGCCCACACTATATTGTCGATTTCTTCCTCCGTGCGAATCTTGGAATCCGTGTCTAAGATAATTAGTATATGGGCATGTGGGAGACCTCGTTTCTGAAACTCTATGACGTGTGCCATTGCTACGACTGTTCCAAAAAGCCCATTTTTTATGTCTTTGAAAAGGCTGATGAGTTTCAGTCGAAATACGCGTGCGACTAAGTCCGGCCTGTGTTCAACTTTTTGCCAGGGTTCTAGATTTTCGGTAATTTCCAGCCATTTAGGATTACAGGTCATTGTCACAAAAATGTCAGGTCTTCCAAACTTTGTTACTATTGCCATTGCATCTTGATAACGCTGTTGCATGATGCGGGGGCTACCTTCAAACGACGACGGGAGGATTACTGTTTTTCCAATTGGAATTCCCTTTTCAATTGATTGTTTTTGCAAATGTTCTTGAAGAACGCAGTAGTCTTCAACTTTAAGTTGTTTTTGGGTCATTCTTATGAAATTTAGACGATTAGCTTCAATTTTAACATATGCGTCAACTAAGTACTGTTGTGTCAGTTTCCCACCGTTTAAAATAGGATTTAAGTAACAGACAGACGAAAACTGTAGTATTGCAGTTGTGTAATTCTTCTTGAAGTTCCTTGTTGGTTTAGGTTTTCATGCCACCCTTGTTCACCTCTTGGAAAGAATAGCGGATACAGAAGAGCATCAAGGTTGCTGTGCAAAATGCTAATTCGTTGTGTCTTAGGAACCAAAGGGTTGTTTTGGTCTGGCTTAAGAAGGACTAATATATCCCTTTGAAAAGGAGGTTCTCCATCATCGTTTTGAAAAACAACTGCGACCTCACTTACACGTGGTTTGTTGTAAAGTCGAGGATTCTGTTTACGTTCTTGTTTAATGGCCATGACAATAGAAGGCATTTCAGTACCATTTTGTATAGCCCTCTGTTCCTCCTCAGCTTCAACGTCTTTTAGCATGCGATATGCGGCAGCAAATGGGCTTATTTTTTGTAAATGTACAGCAATTTGGCTCATCAGTTCAGCATCACACTTTTCGTTTTCTTTTAGGTTCTTCCTTTGCCTCATTTGTATCAATGATGTATAATTGTGCAAATTTTGGTGGTTGTCCTATTTCTGGGTGAAGTGTTCCAGTGCCGTGGTAGATCTGGCCTTGAATTTTAAAACAATACGGTCCGAATCCAGGAGGCTGTGCAATGTTGGCACCGAATGAAGCAAACGCATGAGAACTGTTGATGCTTCTGCTATTTTCCATGAAATTTCTACGTGTTGATGCATTCCTTTCATTAACTGCTCAAACAGATCTGAGTAGTGAGGTCTCGATAGCATAACTTTTCCTTTTTGGCAGCATTGAGTAAACTGATTGTCAGATGGTTTTTCATCAATGAAAATCAGAGAGTCGCATTTAGAGGAAACTGCTTTCATATTCCCACAGTAGTGTTCATGAATTGTACTTTCATTGTCTGTTACGTAATGTGCAAGTTGTTGAATATTGTCCTGGTCGTGCCTTAGTCGGTAGAGCATTCGTTTTTTATGAATTTGGCGATCATGTTGTTCCTGTCGTACAACAGTTTGTTGTGGTGTCTCCGGTTGGCGACGGTGTCTGTGAGATTCCACATCCTGGGCTTGTCTGGCAGCAGTTTGTTGTGGTGTCTCCTGTTGGCGACGTTGTCTGTGAGATTCCACATCCTGGGCTTGTCTGGCGGCAGTTTGTTGTGGTGTCTCCTGTTCCCGATGTTGTCGTTTTCTTGCTGCTGCTGCTTTTCTGTCATCCTCATTGGTGTATTTTCGTTTACGACCCATTCTAAGATAGAAAACATAAATCGTGATAGTGTAAAGTAAAGACGTATGTGTTCAGCGCGCTGTAACTGACAGAACGTATTCAGTGAACGTGACTGAACTATGTTGCACTGTGACTGACAAAGTGTTCATTAAACATAACTGAACTACGTGGCAAAGTGACTGACAGAAAATGTTCATTAAATGTGACTGAAGCACTGTGACTGACAAAGTGTTCATTAAACGTGACCGAACTATGTGGCACTGTGACTGACAGAAAGTGTCAGTATGCAGCATCAATAGTAAAAAGTTGGTCACACTTGTCAAAAGCGGTGACTGACCCGGAAATGCGCGCGTTTCCGGGTCCATCACAGAATGATGGCACATCGCTACCGCATGCCCAGTATGGCATGCGTTGGCAATGCGCCCAATAACAGGGTTAATGGCAGCGTTAACGGACTGCGTTACACCGTAATGCCGCGGTGTAACGGACTGCTAAAAAGCTATGTGGGCGCTGACTGCAGGGGAGTAGGGAGGGGGCACTGACTGCAGGGGAGTAGGGAGGGGCCAATTCGCGGCCGGACTGTGCCTGCCGCTGATTGGTCGCAGTCAGCCGGCCACGACCAATCAGCGACGCGGGAGTTCGTTACATACTCAGCACCCCCCCCACACAGGGAGATGCACTACACAGGGAGAGGCAGTCACACGCCCTACACCGGGAGACGCAGGCAAGCACACCACACAGGGAGACGCGGTCACGCGCCCCACGCAGGGAGACGCAGACACGCGCCCCGCGCAGGGAGACGCAGGCACGCGCCCCACGCAGGGTGACGCAGGCACGCGCCCCAAGAAGGGTGACGCAGGCACGCGCCCCACGCAGGGTGAAGCAGGCATGCGCCCCACGCAGGCACGCGCACCACACAGGGAGACGCAGGCACGCACCCCACGCAGGGAGACACACGCATGCGCCCCACGCAGGGAGGCGCAGGCACGCGCCCCACGCAGGGAGACGCAGGCACGCGCCCCACGCAGGGAGACGCAGGCATGCGCCCCACGCAGGGAGACGCAGGCACGCACCCCTCGCAGGGAGACGCAGGCATGCGCACCACGCAGGGAGATGCAGGCACGCGCCCCACGCAGGGAGACGCAGGCACGCGCCCCACGCAGGGAGACACACGCACGTGCCCCAAGCAGGGTGACGCAGGCAAGAGCCCCACGCAGGGAGACGCTGGCACGCGCCCCACACAAGGAGACGCAGGCATGCGCCCCACTCACGAACGCGCACCATACAGGGAGACGCTGCCCCACGCACCACACAGGGAGAAGACGCCGCACAACACAGGGAGGAGACGCCGCCCCACACAGGGAGGAGACGCCGCCCCACACAGGGAGGAGACGCTGCCCCACACAGGGAGATACCGCCCATACAGGGGGCCGCAGGCACGCACACACAGGGAGACATCATTGGCGGCACTTGACGAAGACACAGCCCTACACAGGGAGGAGACGCTGCCCCACACAGGCAGATCCCGCCCATACAGGGGGCCGCAGGCACGCACCGCACACACACACAGGGAGACATCATTGGCGGCACTTGACGAAGACACCGCCCCACACCGGGGGATGCCGCCCATACAGGGAGACGCAGGCACGCACCCTACACCGGCAATGGCGGCACTTGACAGCAGTGGAGGACAATGATGATTCCAGAATTCGCGGCAGACTGTGCCTGTCGCTGATTGGTCGAGGCCGGCTGGCCTCAACCAATCAGCAAGGCGAGATTTCCGAGACAGACAGACAATTGGACCCTTAGACAATTATATATATAGATTTTAAATTTTTGCATAAAATTCAAAAACTGAGAAGTGGGGCGTGCAATATTATTCTGCCCCTTTACTGTCAGTGCAGCAAACTCACTCCAGAAGTTCATTGTGGATCTCTGAATGATCCAATGTTCTCCTAAATGCCTAATGATGATAAATATAATCCACCTGTGTGTAATCAAGTCTCCGTATAAATGCACATGCTCTGTGATAGTCCCAGGGTTCTGTTTGAAGCACAGAGAGCATCATGAAAACCAAGGAACACAGCAGGCAGGTCCGTGATACTGTTGTGGAGAAGTTTAAAGCCGGATTTGGATACAAAATGATTTCCAAAACTTTAAACATCCCAAGGAGCACTGTGCAAGCGATCATATTGAAATGGAAGGAGTATCATACCACTGCAAATCTACCAAGACCCGGCCGACCCTCTAAACTTTCATCTCAAACAAGGAGAAGACTGATCAGAGATGCAGCCAAGAGGTCCATGATCACTCTGGATGAACTGCAGAGATCTACAACTGAGGTGGGACAGTCAGTCTATAGGACAACAATCAGTCGTACACTGCACAAATCTGGCCTTTATGGAAGAGTGGCAAGAAGAAAGCCAGTTCTCAAAGATATCCATAAAAAGTGTCGTTTAAAGTTTGCAACAAGCCACCTCGGAGACACAACAAACATGTGGAAGAAGGTGCTCTGGTCAGATGAAACCAAAATTGAACTTTTTGGCAACAATGCCAAACGATATGTTTGGCGTAAAGGCAACACAGCTCATCACCCTGAACACACCATCCCCACTGTCAAACATGGTGGTGGCAGCATCATGGTTTAGGCCTGCTTTTCTTCAGCAGGGACAGGGAAGATGGTTAAAATTGATGGGAAGATGGATGGAGCCAAATACAGGACCATTCTTGAAGAAAACCTGTTGGAGTCTGCAAAGATCTGAGACTGGGACGGAGATTTGTCTTCCAACAAGACAAAGATCCCAAACATAAAGCAAAATCTACAATGGAATGGTTCACAAATAAAAGTATCCAGGTGTTAGAATGGCCAAGTCAGAGTCCAGACCTCAATCCAATCGAGAATCTGTGGAAAGAGCTGAAAACTGCTGTTCACAAACAATCTCCATCAAACCTCACTGAGCTCGAGTTGTTTGCCAAGGAAGAATGGGCAAGAATTTCAGTCTCTCGATGTAAAAAACTGATACAGACATACCACAAGCGACTTGCAGCTGTAATCGCAGCAAAAGGTGGCGCAACAAAGTATTAAGTTAAAGGGGCCGAATAATATTGCACGCCCCTCTTTTCCGTTTTTGACCCTCTTTTCTTCATCAACCATTTCTATTTCACGCCTTGAATTGATCAGGCAATGATTTCTGGGATTTGTAGTGTAACTGTCCCAATCTAGCGTTTGTTACTGAATTCTCTGGACTACAGTTCCCAGAAACCATTTGTGGCGCATGGATTTCTGGGAACTGTAGTTCACGTCTGCTGTTATCTAACACGCAGGAGTGATTATTAAACTAGGACTCCCAGCAATCATTGAGAAAACTGCTGGCTTTCCTCAGATTCTGCACTATTTTTAGGCGGGAAATGCTCCTGAGGTGAATGACGACACAGATAGTTCTCTCCTTGTGGTGAATGGTGCTGATATTAATGGTTTCTGAGGTAAATGTCACAGTTATTGGTCTTTATTCGTGTCATCTGTCTTGAAATGTGAAAACACAACTGATATCATATGTTATACCTGTGCGGTGAAGTGTCTGTTTTCCTGTCTGGTGGGCGGCTGAGTGTCATCTTCTGTTAAAAGCCCCCCATAAATGCCGTCTAGACACCCGGGGCAGAGGAGACTCCGGGCTAGTCCCGAGATGGGGAGTAAATCAGAGTTTGCTTTGAAACAAACCGTAGCTGGAGAACATGGAGATGGACAACCAGATCCCCGGAGGCCAGGGCTGTGTCTGGCCCCAACATTCTGCTCTCAGGCACAGAAAACATTTAGGAATAGCGGCTTTACCAAAAATTAAGTTCCAAGAGAGTTGGTAAGTAAAAATTACACAAACTAATTTTATAGGGGGAAGGGGTGCAAATCATTACAAAAAATGCGTCAAAACTGGCATAGAAGGTAGGGTTCAAGGCATGCCGACTCGGGGCTGCACGTCGGCCCCTGAATTTGGCCCCCATTATTACCAGAACATTCTCTTGCTTTTCTACATGCGCTGTGCATGGGGGAGATCGCTTTTGGCATTTTTGCCATTGAGTATCCCTGTCCAGCGTCGTCAGATCCATGTATGCCGTTGTCAGAACTACACATTGCAGCTTCATTTACTAGAACTCGGACAACCTCTTTATTTAAGGGGTTCCCAGTAGTATAATAGGGTCACATGTATTTCTGCTGATTTTTTCCACAGCGTACCTGCGGTTTTTCTACAGTAGAAACCTCCAAATACGTATAAAAAAAATTGACGTGCTTTAGATTAAAAAAAAATAAAAAGTCAATTTTCTTGGAGATTTAATGAAAAAAAAAAGCAGCATATACATAAAATTATATTAAAACTCACTTTGCTGGTGCTATAAAATGCTGCAGATTTTATGTGCGTAAAATCGACACCAAATTTGCAACATGTCAATCGACACTTGACGTATTCAGAGAGGACAGTTGGTGCTTGTAGATTTCTATGGAAGGAGGACGACAGACGTTCTGAAAAGTCTTCTGACGCGATAGTTAACTTTCACCATCGAATGTTATGGGCACCAACTGTCATCTATTTCAGTAATGGGAAAGTCTGTCTTCACTGAATGCAGATGCTACGCATGAAGTTTGGAATAAAGTAAAATTCTTTCTGCCCCAGTTCCCAGATCCGTTCATGTTGGCCCGATTCACTGGGTTGAGCTGCAAATATCCAATCCTGAGACTACTATGAAAAGTTCCTGTAAGGCTACTTTCACACTAGCGTCGTGCACTGCACGTCACTATGCGTCATTTTGTAGAAAAAACGCATCCTGCAAAAGTGCTTGCAGGATGCGTTTTTTCTCCATTGACTTGCATTAGCGATGCATTGCCACACGTCGCAACCGTCTTGTGACGGTTGCGTCTAACCGTCGCCACCAAAAAACGTTGCATGTAACGTTTTTTGGTGCGTCGTCTGCAGCATTCCCGATCGCGCATGCGCGTCCGGAACTCCGCCCCCGCCTCCCCGCACCTCACAATGGGGTAGCGGATGCGTTGAAAAACAGCATCCGCTGCCCCCGTTGTGCAGTGCTTTCACTGCTAGCGTCGGTGCGCCGCAACGTCGCATAGCGACGTGCAGTGCACGACACTAGTGTGAAAGTAGCCTTAGGTAACGCTTTAGTTCCTGGTTTGTAAAACCACAGTGATGATACAACTTCCTAATACAGTAACTTCAGTAAGAGAGTAAAACTATAACTTTGACTTTTTTTTGCACCACCCACAGATTTTGCACTGAAAAGCAACACAATATTATAAGCCAAGGGTCGTTTTAATTACTGCGCTCGAACAAACGTTGGGTGCAGCCGATGAGGGCCGCCACATAGAATCTCATCGCTCTCAGCAGCACATTACCTGTATACACAAGACGATGTGCTGTCAAAAAAGGTTCATTCATGCAAATTGGTCCGAGATCGAACTGCATGGACTGGCAACAGCTCTCCTGACCAGAGAGGGACAGCCTCATAAAAATACATGAAGCCGTCACACCCGTGGCCAGTCCGTGCATTAGTGGTCCGATATCAGACCGATTTGTACGGACGTCTGAATGAGCCTTAATAATGATTTTTAATGCCGGCATTAATATAATCCAAACACCAGCCAAACCAGAGGTTTTCTCATTTATCCGGTGATAGCCGGTATGTTTACACAATCAGAGTTAAAAAAATTTCCGGATTATCGGCTTGTCTAAAATGGGTCTTGAGAGCAAAAAAGGGTAACACGTGACTCAAGGATCTAAGGTTTGTTGCAAATCAGAGATTTTGGTTTTTTTTAATAAGCCTATTGAAAGCGAAGTGGATTTTTTTTTTTTTTTGCCACCATGTAGTAATGAGAAATGGATTAGTGTCTAAAGAATGTGATCATTTTTTTGGTTATTGGTTGATAATTACTCTAAAGAAAAGCAGCAACTGTGTTGAGTAGCATCAATTTTATTGACAAAAATCATTTTTTATATATACAAGGGGATAAATAATAGCAATAATTATCTTAATAAATAATAATGTTCCTCTGGCTCCCCCTCCCAGGTTACAGGTCTTTTTTTTTTTTTTTTTGGATCCCACTTGTTTTGCAGTGATTGAGTGGTTTGAGGATAAAATGAGTATCTAATACTCGCCACGATCAGGCCAGCATATAACTTGCTGATATTCCAGATGTCATATCCAGACCCCTGCTTTTACTAAACTGGTCTGTTAACACCATACGGTAAAGTATGGACCCCCCTGACATGCATTTTTGCACGTGTTTTTCCCCTTCCTCCCCAAAGTCCAATGGTGTGAAGAGCGAAAGTTCACAGCATTAACCCTTTCTGAATCAACCCATAGGGCTTTTTAAAACGTGCAAAATTAAAGTGCAGGATAAGAGAAGAAAAATACCCCAGCACCTTAGTGAGAAGAGACTTGAGGTACCTTCACACATAACGATTTCGTTAATGATATCGTTGCAACGTCACGCTTTTTGGTGACGTAGCAACGATCCCGCTAACGATCTCGTTATGTGTGACAGCGACCAACGATCAGGCCCCTGCTGGGAGATCGTTGGTCGTAGGGAATGATCAGGACCTTTATTTGGTCGCTGATCACCCGCTGTCATCGCTGGATCGGCGTGTGTGACGCCGATCCAGCGATGTGTTCACTTGTAACCAGGGTAAACATCGTGTTACTAAGCGCAGGGCCGCACTTAGTAACCCGATATTTACCCTGGTTACCATTGTAAAAGTAAAAAAAAAAAAAAACTCTACATACTCGTCACCGCTGTGCTCTGCTTTACGGCCGGCACTGACAGTCAGTGCGGGAAGCTGAAGTCGGGGGACGTGACAGACATCGAAATGTGAGTATGTAGTGTTTTTTTTTTTTTACTTTTACAATGGTAACCAGGGTAAATATCGGGTTACAAAGCGCGGCCCTGCATTTAGTAACCCGATGTTTACCCTGGTTACCCGGGTGCTGCAGGGGGACTTCGGCATCGTTGAAGACAGTTTCAACGATGCCGAAGTCGTTCCCCTGATCGTTGGTCGCTGGAGAGAGCTGTCTGTGTGACAGCTCCCCAGCGACCACACAACGACTTACCAACGATCACGGCCAGGTCGTATCGCTGGTCGTGATCGTTGGTAAGTCGTTTAGTGTAATGGTACCTTTAGCGAGGCACTGAATAATCCTATTAGAGATGCCAGAGGCTGTACATTTTATATACAGTAGGCTGGAAAGATCTGTAGGGTAGTAATATACCTGCGTTGTCCATGGCAGTGCCTGCATGGAACAGCATGAAAAAGAAACCATAGGACCGAGTCCTATATATCGAGCCTCCCTACAAGTGATGCCTGTATACAGGAATTATAAAGACGTCTCTACGGGGATGGTCGCCATTAGTCTGGAATATCTTGTTTTAGCGTCTTCTTATCCAAGGGTGTTAAGATGGTTCTTTTCAAAGTTTTGTGCCACTTCTGTCTGTACATAGTTGTCCCAAGCGTGAGGGTCTCTCTCTCACTGCTGCCATTTATCCTCTCCAGGCTCCTGTGTCTGTTTTCGGAGATTCAGCCTCATACATCGGGGGCAGCTTGTTGAGTTGTCATAATAGCAATCCCTGGAAAAGAAAAATTAGCAAGAAAAAAATAAAATAAAATACAGAATATAAAAGTCACCTCTGCATAAAATATAGTCACAGGAACTGTGCAGACATTGATATCAGAAGGCAAAGTTACAGTACTGTGCAAATTAATTGGGACAAAGCAAAAAGAGATTTTTGTGTACTCACCGTAAAATCTCTTTCTCTTAGCCTCTAATTGGGGGACACAGGACCATGGGTGTTATGCTGCTGTCCACTAGGAGGAAGTTTTGTGCAAAAGCAGTAGGAGGAACGTAACATGAATAACATAATTAGGCCTGTAAGAAGGCAACTATGTAACATGAATAACATAATTATGCCTGTAAGAAGGCAACTATGTATGAGCTCAAGAAAACAATATGAGAACTCAACAGTTACAACGGCCCGGAAAGGGCAACAGGGTGGGAGCTGTGTCCCCCAATTAGAGGCTAAGAGAAAGAGATTTTACGGTGAGTACACAAAAATCTCCTTTACTCTGTCGCCTCATTGGGGGACACAGGACCATGGGACGTCCTAAAGCAGTCCCTGGGTGGGAAGCAATGGACGAATATTGTGCAGACAGGCCCCTATACTTAGGGCACCGCCGCCTGCAGGACACATCTACCCAGGCTCGCGTCCGCTGAGGACTGGGTATGAACCCTGTAGTGTTTAGTAAACGTGTGTAAGCTAGTCCAAGTGGCCGCCTTACACACTTGTTGTGCCGAAGCCTGGTGCCGAATGGCCCAGGAGGCCCCTACCGCCCGTGTAGAGTGTGCCGTAATACCGGCTGGAAGAGGAGAATTCTTAAGGCGGTAGGCCTCTTGTATGGTGGATTTGATCCACCTGGCAAGGGTAGCTTTGGAAGCTGGCAGACCCTTGTGGCCGCCTTCCGGAAGGAGGAAAAGAGAATCAGACCTCCGGAAGGACGCAGTCCTAGACACGTATATAGGCAATGCCCTGACAAGGTCAAGCGTATGCAGAGCCTTCTCCGCTCTATAAACCGGAACCGGACAAAGGGATGGTAGTGAAATTTCCTCATTGAGGTGGAAGTCGGACACAACGTTCGGAAGGAAGGATGGGACCGTACGAAGAACTACTTTGTCCTGGTGAAAAGCCAGGAAGGGCCGTCTGCAGGAGAGTGCTGTCAGTTCAGACACCCTGCATAGCGAGGTGATTGCCACCAGGAAAACCACCTTCTGGGAAAGAAGGCGGAGCGGGACCTCCTTAAGGGGTTCGAAGGGTGGTTCCTGCAATGCTGTCAGGACCAGGTTGAGGTCCCACGTTTCTAGTGGTAGTCTGTAGGGGGGAACCAATCGAGAAACCCCCTGAAGGAAAGTCCTTACTTGCGGCTTGGTAGCAATGCGCCTTTGAAAAAGCACTGAGAGGGATGACATCTGGCTCTTAAGCGAGCCCAATGACAGCCTGGCCTCCAGACCCGATTGGAGAAAACCAAGTACTTTGGGTAGGGAATAAGGGAGTGGGATCTGGCCACGAGATTCGCACCAGGTAAAGAAAGCTTTCCAGGTACGGTAATAAATCTTGGCAGAGGCTGGTTTCCGTGCTCTGATCATGGTTCCAATGACGTCCGTCGAGAGCCCTGCCTGGGTTAGAACCCAGGTCTCAAGGGCCACGCCGTCAAATTGAGAGCCCCTGAGTTCTGGTGGTAGAACGGGCCTTGTGATAGAAGATCGTGGCGGTCGGGGAGACGCCAGGGGGCGTCTGCTGTGAGTTGTACGATGTCGGCGTACCATGTGCGTTTGGGCCAGTCCGGTGCAATTAGGATGGTTGGAACTCCCTCTTGTTTGATCTTCCTCACCACTCTGGATATCAGGGGGAGAGGTGGAAAAATATACAGAAGCTGGAACTGAGTCCAGTCCTGAACCAGAGCGTCTGCTCCGAGCGACCGCGGATCGTGTGTTCTGGCCATGAAGTTGGAGACCTTGGCATTGAAGTGGGATGCCATTAGGTCCACATCCGGGGTCCCCCAGCGGAGACAGATCTGTTGAAAAATTTCGGGATGGAGAGACCACTCTCCCGAGTCTATTCCTTGTCGGCTGAGGAAGTCTGCTTCCCAGTTGTCCACACCCGGAATGTGGACCGCCGAAAGAACCGACCCTGTGTCCTCCGCCCAGCGGAGGATGTGTGACACTTCTCGCATCGCCTGGGTACTGCGGGTCCCCCCTTGGTGATTCACATATGCCAAAGCCGTGGCATTGTCCGACTGTATTCTGATGTGAGAGGCTGCCAGTAAGTGATGGTAGGCCCTCAATGCCAGAAGGATGGCACGAATTTCCAGGATGTTGATGGGCATGGTCGCTTCCACTGGGGACCACTTGCCCTGTGCCCTGTGGTGTAGGTGCACCGCACCCCAACCCGTCAGGCTCGCGTCGGTGGTCAGAACCTTCCATTGACCTGTGAGAAAGGATTTTCCCCTTTGCTAGCGAAGTTGGCTTGAGCCACCAGTGCAGGGACCTCCTGGTTGACGACGTTAGCTGGAACTCCCTGTCGAGAGAAAAGGGATTCCTGTCCCAGGACTTGAGAATGGCTAGTTGGAGAGGTCTGAGGTGAAACTGGGCAAATGGGACAGCTTCTATTGCTGCTGCCATCTTGCCGAGGACTCTCATGGCAAACCGGAGAGATTGAGGGGGTTTGCGGAGGAGGGTGCAAACTGCTAGTCGGAGAGCCAGTGCCTTGTCCTTGGGAAGGAGCACTAGACCCCTGGAGGTGTTGAATAACATTCCCAGGAAGGTCAGGGACTGACTCGGGGTTTGTGATGACTTTTGTAGGCTGATTAACCAGCCCATGCGACTGAGAGTATCGGTTGTGATTGAGACGCTGAGCTCGCAGTCCTTGAAGGTGGGAGCCTTGATGAGTAGATCGTCCAGGTATGGAACGACTACTATGCCTCTGGAGTGCAGGACGTCCATGGTGGCTGCCATGACCTTGGTGAACACTCTGGGAGCCGTGGCGAGTCCGAAAGGGAGAGCCACGAATTGGTAGTGGTCCTGGCCTATTGCAAACCTGAGAAACCTCTGATAGGCAGGTGCAATGGGTATATGCAGGTATGCGTCTTGTATGTCTATGGAGGCGAGATATTCTCCCTTCTCCATGGACGCAATGATGGACCGAAGGGACTCCATGCGGAAATGACGGACCCGTACATATTTGTTGAGCTGTTATAGGTCTAGTATGGGCCGTACGCTGCCTCCTTTCTTGGGAACTACGAACAGATTGGAGTAGAACCCTCGGAAGCGGTCGGTCGTGGGTACCGGTACTATGACTCCTGCTTGAAAAAGCGAGGAGACCGCTTGGTGGTAGGCACGAGCCTTGGCTGGCGGTTTTAGGGGGACAGGGAGGAAGAATCGGTCCGGTGGGTTGGAGGTTAAGTCTATTTTGTATCCGGAAGACACTAGTTCCATGACCCACCTGTCTTCTGTAATAGGCAGCCAGACTTGATGAAAGCGCAAAAGTCGGCCGCCTACTGGTGTGGTGTCTTCCGGAGTCCGTGAGTCATGATGAGGAGAAAGTCTGAGATTTTCCTCCTCTGGGCTTAGGCTGGCCTGCTTTTGACTGCCAGGTCTTGTCCGACCTTTGCGTCGATCGTGAGTTGTCCCTGCGTGGGGAACGGTTACGATTTTGTGCTGGACGCGAGACGGACCAACCGGAGGAATTCCGAAAGGATCGGAATCGAGTTTGGTTACGCTTCTTGTAAGTGCGTTTAGGTTTCAGTTGGGGAAGAGAAGTACTCTTACCCCAGGTGGCGTTGGATATCATAGTGTCCAACTGTTCACCGAAAAGTCTCCCACTGAGGTAGGGGAGGTGCGTGAGGGACTTCTTTGAGGCTGCGTCCGCTTTCCATTCCCGCAGCCAGAGGATACGCCGAATCGTGATGGCATTTGATGCTATCCCCGCTACTCCCCTTGCTGAATCCAGAGCTGCATGGAGCATGTAGTCTGCTACAACTGCTATTTGAACCGCTTGGTCCGACAGCTCAGGAGCGGATGCTTGGAGAGCTTGTAAATTCTTTGCCCAGGCCAGAATGGCCTTGGCAGCCCAAACTGAGGCGAACGCGGGAGCCAGGGATGCCCCTGCTGCCTCGGAAATTGAACGAGCCATGCGTTCTACCTGCCGGTCTGCTGCGTCCCTGAGGGTTGAGCTATCTGGCAGTGAAAGGAGGGTCTGTGCTGCTAGCCTAGAGACTGGGGGGTCCACTTCAGGTGGATCTGTCCATTCCTTGGTGTCCTTCTGTGGGAAGGGGTACCTCGCCTCCAGATATTTGCGATTAGCGAATTTTTTCTCAGGCTGTGAGAGCTGCTTTTTAAGGATCGCCTTAAACTCTGGGTGGTTAGAGAAAACCTTAGGCGGCTTCAGAGGTCCTTCAAAGGAAATCTTATGTTCTGGGGCCTCTGGTGGCGGATCAGAAATGTCCAGCACCCGATGGATGGATGAAATTATGTCCTCAACTAGCGCTGTATTGCTAGGAGGGATTGGGATCAGGGACCCCTCCGTTTCTCTGTCTGAGTCAGAGTCGCAGATGCCTTCCGAGTCCTGTGTATCACTGAGGCGTCCCCTGCTGAGTGAGCCAGGGAGAAGGCCTTCTCTGGTCGGGGATTGCGGAGATCTGCATTGTCTGTCCCTGGAATGGGACGGTCTAGATGACCTGGAGCTACGGTGTCTCTCCCTAGAGGGGGATGACCGTGTGCTATGGGATGACGCAGATGGACTTGATCTATGGGTCCGCTTGCGTCCTGAACTAGACGTGGATGTGCCAGGGTCATCTTGTTCCTGAGTCAAGCTCTCCCTTTGCTGGGTAACGGTCATAGCCGGGGCATGACCCTGCAGAGCCTGAAGCAATGTGGAGGTTAGGTTATCTATAGACCTGCATCAAAGATTGCGATATCTGAGTAGCCCATTCCGGCGTGGCATTAGACACCGAGGCATTGGCAGGGGCTTCGACACATTAGTTTGTATACAGTTCTGACAATGCGGGTATGTGCTACTACTGGGGAGAGCGGTCCCGCAGGCTGTGCAGAATGCATAATAGCAGTTCTGCCTGGTTCTCTTGGACCTTGAGCCCGGCATAGTGCACAGAGTGCAGAAGTGCTGCCAGCAGAGGACCTTACAGGGGTAGAGAAACCTATAGGGGAGCCTTATAGGTAATATGGATTCACAGCTGAGTAAAAAACCCAGCTGTGATCTTACCCCACCAGTGTGCCCCTAGGTCCAGCGCCCAAGATCCACAGTCCTGTGCCCCCCGGAGACTGGCTGCCTGGTCCTGGTCCTGCACACCGGGAGATGCAGGGTTAATCTGCAGCCGAAAATGGCTGCTGAGACAGAGAGGAAAGGAGAAGGGGGCGGAGAGCTGGAAAAAGGTGGCAAGGCTGTGTAAAAACGCGCCCTTTCTGTCTCGATCCACCCCCTTTATGACACTGTAGAGTGTCATATTTGTCATCCGGGGGGCGGGCCAGGGGGCGGAGAGGAGGCAGCAGCTTCAGCTAGGCCAAAGCCGGGGCCTAAATTAGATGCCTGAGGCCCAGAAGGGCTCCAGGCCGGCGCGAAAGTCCGGGAGGGGGTCGGATCTGAATCGGACCCCTCCGGATTTAACCCCTTCCCGACCTGTGACACAGCGTATGCGTCATGAAAGTCGGTGCCAATCCGACCTGTGACGCATATGCTGTGTCACAGAATGATCGCGTCCCTGCAGATCGGGTGAAAGGGTTAACTCCCATATCACCCGATCTGCAGGGACAGGGGGAGTGGTACTTCAGCCCAGGGAGGGTGGCTTCACCCCCCCGTGGCTACGATCGCTCTGATTGGCTGTTGAAAGTGAAACTGCCAATCAGAGCGATTTGTAATATTTCACCTATGAAAATGGTGAAATTTTACAATCCAGCCATGGCCGATGCTGCAATAGCATCTGCCATGGCTGGAGACCCCGATCTGCCCCCACCCCACCCCACCGATCGCCCCCCCAGTCGTCCTTTTTGCCCCGATCTCCGTTCAGCTCCCCTCCTCCCTCCTGTCGGCTCCCCCGGTCCTCCTGTCCGCTCCCCAGGTCCTCCGATCCCCCCCCCCCCCCGTGTTCCGGTCCCACCCCCCCATACTTACCTAGCTCCGATGTCCCTCCCGGTGTCCAGCCGTCTGCTTCATGGGCGCCGTCATCTTGGAAAATGGCGGGCGCATGCGCAGTGTGCCCGCCGAATCAGCCAGCCGGCAGATTCGTTCCTGCACATTTTGGTCGCTGTGATAAGTTCTATCACAGCGATCAAAATATAAAAAATAGTAAATAAATCACCCCCTTTATCACCCCCATAGGTAGGGACAATAATAAAATACAGAAAATATAATTATTTTTGTTGTTCCATTAGGGTTAGGGGTACGGTTAGGGGTACGGTTAGGGGTAGGGTTGCACTTAGGGTTGCACTTAGGGGTAGGGTTGCACTTAGGGTTGCACTTAGGGTTGCACTTAGGGCTAGGGTTGCACTTAGGGCTAGGGTTGCACTTAGGGTTAGAATTAGGGTTAGAATTAGGCTATGTGCACACGGTGCGGATTTGGCTGCGGATCCGCAGCGGATTGGTCGCTGCGGATTCGTATCAGTTTTCCATCACGTTTACAGTACCACGTAAACCTATGGAAAACCAAATCCGCTGTGCCCATGGTGCGGAAAATACAGCGCGGAAACGCTGCGTTGTATTTTCCGCAGCATGTCAATTCTTTGTGCAATTCCGCAGCGTTTTACACCTGCTCCATAATAGGAATCCGCAAGTGAAATCCACACAAAAAAACACTGGAAATCCGTGGTAAATCCGCAGGTAAAGCGCAGTGCGTTTTACCTGCAGATTTTTCAAAAACTGCGGAAAAATCCACACAAATCCGCAACGTGAGCACACAGCCTTAGGGTTGGAATTAGAGGTAAGACTAGGGTTAGGGGTGTGTTGGGGTTAGGGTTGTGGTTAGGGTTGGGATTAGAGTTAGGGGTGTGTTGGGGTTAGTGTTGGAGTTAGAATTGAGGGGTTTCCACTTTTTAGGCACATCAGGGGGTCTCCAAACGCGACACGGCGCCACCATTGATTCCAGCCAATCTTGCGTTGAAAAAGTAAAATGGTGCTCTCTCCCTTCTGAGCCCCGACGTGTGCCCAAACAGTGCTTTACCCCCACATATGGGGTACCAGCGTACTCAGGAGAAACTGATCAACAACTTTTGGGGTCCAATTTCTCCTGTAACCCTTGGGAAAATAAAAAATTGCGGGCTAAAAAATTATTTTTGAGGAAAGAAAAATGATTTTTTATTTTCACGGCTTTGCGTTATAAACTTCTGTGAAGCACTTGGGGGTTCAAAGTGCTCACCACACATCTAGATAAGTTCCCTTGGGGGTTTAGTTTCCAAAATGGGGTCACTTGTGGGGAGTTTCTACTGTTTAGGCACATCAGGGGCTCTGCAAACGCAACGTGATGCCCGCAGAGCATTCCATCAAAGTCTGCATTTCAAAACGTCACTACTTCACTTCCGAGCTCCGGCATGTGCCCAAACAGTGGTTTACCCCCACATATGGGGTATCAGCGTACTCAGGAGAAACTGGACAACAACTATTGGGGTCAAATTTCCCCTGTTACCCTTGGGAAAATAAAAAATTCAGGGCTAAAAAAAATTTTTTTAGAAAATAAAAATTATTTTTTATTTTCATGGCTCTGCGTTATAAACTTCTGTGAAGCACTTGGGGGTTCAAAGTGCTCACCACACATCTAGATTAGTTCCTTGGGAGGTCTAGCTTCCAAAATGGGGTCACTTATGGGGAAGCTCCAATGTTTAGGCACACAGGGGCTCTCCAAACGCGACATGGTGTCCGCTAATGATTGGAGCTAATTTTCCATTCAAAAAGCCAAATGGCGTGCCTTCCCTTCCAAGCCCTGCCGTGCACCCAAACAGTGGTTTACCCCCACATATGGGGTATCATCGTACTCAGGACAAACTGGACAACAACATTTGGGGTCCAATTTCTCCTGTTACCCTTGGGAAAATAAAAAATTCTGGGCTAAAAATCATTTTTGAGGAAAGAAAAATTATTTTTTATTTTCACGGCTCTGCGTTATAAACTTCTGTGAAGCACTTGTTGGTTTAAAGTGCTCACTATGCATCTAGATAAGTTCCTTGGGGGGTCTAGTTTCCAAAATGGGGTCACTTGTGGGGGAGCTCCAATGTTTAGGCACACAGGGGCTCTCCAAACGCGACATGGTGTCCGCTAACGATTGGAGCTACTTTTCCATTCAAAAAGTCAAATGGCGCGCCTTCCCTTCCGAGCCTTGCCATGCGCCCAAACAGTGGTTTACCCCCACATATGAGGTATCGGCGTACTCAGGAGAAATAGCCCAACAAATTTTAGGATCCATTTTATCCTGTCGCCCATGTGAAAATTAAAAAATTGAGGCTAAAAGAATTTTTTTGTGAAAAAAAAGTACTTTTTCATTTTTACGGATCAATTTGTGAAGCACCTGAGGGTTTAAAGTGCTCACTACGCATCTAGATAAGTTCCTTGGGGTGTCTAGTTTCCAAAATGGGGTCACTTGTGGGGGAGCTCCAATGTTTAGGCACACGGGGGCTCTCCAAACGCGACATGGTGTCCGCTAAAGATTGGAGCCAATTTTTCATTCAAAAAGTCAAATGGCGCTCCTTCCCTTCCGAGTTCTGCCGTGCGCCTAAACAGTGGTTTACCCCCACATATGAGGTATCAGCGTACTCAGAACAAATTGGACAACAACTTTCGTGGTCCAGTTTCTCCTTTTACCCTTGGGAAAATAAAAAAATTGTTGCTAAAAGATCATTTTTGTGACTAAAAAGTTAAATGTTCATTTTTTCCTTCCATGTTGCTTCTGCTGCTGTGAAACACCTGAAGGGTTAATAAACTTCTTGAATGTGGTTTTGAGCACCTTGAGGGGTGCAGTTTTTAGAATGGTGTCACTTTTGGGTATTTTCAGCCATATAGAACCCTCAAATTGACTTCAAATGTGAGGTGGTCCCTAAAAAAAATGGTTTTGTAAATTTTGTTGTAAAAATGAGAAATCACTGGTCAAATTTTAACCCTTATAACTTCCTAGCAAAAAAAAATGTTGTTTCCAAAATTGTGCTGATGTAAAGTAGACATGTGGGAAAAGTTATTTATTAACTATTTTGTGTCACATAACTCTCTGGTTTAACAGAATAAAAATTCAAAATGTGAAAATTGCTAAATTTTCAAAATTTTCGCCAAATTTCCATTTTTTTCACAAATAAACGCAGAAATTATCGACCTAAATTTACCACTAACATGAAGCCCAATATGTCACGAAAAAACAATCTCAGAATCGCTACGATCCGTTGAAGCGTTCCCGAGTTATTACCTCATAAAGGGACACTGGTCAGAATTGCAAAAAACGGCAAGGTCATTAAGGCCAAAATAGGCTGGGTCATGAAGGGGTTAAAGGCAGGATGGCGGTGGGGCTATAAGCGGAAGGGGGAGCCCAGTAGGGGTCTCCCTGAGGCAGTATAGAGCTGGTGCTGCCGCAGAGACAGGGACGCAGGGAGCCCTGTGTCTGTATGTGCCATGCCTGCCTGCACTCCCCCCGGCCCCAACAGGAGCCCGCAGCTGGGCTGGGGTCCCTGGATGCAGGCGCAGTGTGCTGGCCCATTGCTGGAAGCTGTAGAATGCTGCCTGTACAGGCCCTACCTGAGGTGTCTCAACCTAATACCCCCAGAGGGGCATAGGGAGGGTGTTGTCACCTTCAGGGGCCTTTATCCTCGCCTCGACCTCAACCCAGAAACCAAAAGGAATTGGGGAAGGGGGGGGGGGGGGGGGTCTCGACTTCGAACCAGCACCCGAGGGACTGGGGAAGGAGCAACATGGGGAATAGCCATCTCTACTTCAACTGGGCACCCAATAATAGGGGGCCGAGGAAGGAGCCATGCCGGGAGTCTCACAGGAGACCCTCTTTTCTTCATCTGTTATCCCGTCGGAAAAAAACGGAGTAAAAATCTTTTAGGTGTGCCTCCTATGCGACACTAAGCAAACAATGGAGAAGGCTGATGCCGTCCAGGGGTGTATACTGCACAGGAGGAGCCACAGTTAATCTTTTTCAGATTATGCATAGTGTCGCCTCCTAGTAGACAGCAGCATAACACCCATGGTCCTGTGTCCCCCAATGAGGCGACAGAGTAAAATTAAATGTTATAATGCACTGTTACATACTAATTCTGAAAATTACCTTTTTCCACTGGCAAGTTGACCAAGATTTATTTATTATATATTAAAACTGGTTTGAATCACTGACCAACTTACGATTTAACTTAAAAAATGCTTAGTCCCAATTAATTTGCACAGCACTGTACACCAGCGGCCACACAGTCCGAAAACTATAGGGACTAAATATGGCCAACTAATCATAAATCTGAATCAACGGGGGCGTAAAAGGAAATATTTGTCCGGGTGTTTAATGTAAATATGACAGATCAGTATAATGCAGAGACATATAAAGGATCTCACCTGTGGAAGACGGCGGCACAGTCCTGGCAC
This sequence comes from Ranitomeya variabilis, assembly GCF_051348905.1. NCBI lineage: Eukaryota > Metazoa > Chordata > Amphibia > Anura > Dendrobatidae > Ranitomeya > Ranitomeya variabilis. The sequence continues at coordinate 596,143,482 of NC_135233.1, read as the reverse complement.
ACAGATGTGTGGCTGTCAAATGGGAATAAAATGTCTCCTTCCTTGCACAGTTCACACACGAAGCCCTTAGCCTGGCAGCGCTGCAAATGTAAAGATCACATCATAAACATGACCAAACCTTTACCTACACAGACCAGATCTTCACTGGCTCCAGGGCAAAGACAAACTGATTTATTTTGCTATGCAATAGCCAGGTTTACTAAAGACCCACCCAACACCCATCCTTACAGCGGCCCTAAGGAAGCACCCCAAGGTAACATTCAAAGTCATATAGACTTTGAATGTAGCAGCTTGACTACTGATCCATTGAAACTGGAGACACAGGACCCCGTTCTCGTGATAGGTGGGAGTACCAGGGGTGACTTATAAATCAGACACATACAAGGTATTACCATGTACTACAATGTCAGGCAACCCGACACGGCAGCATCCCATCTATACTAGAAATGAATAATCACCCAGTGTAAGTGGACAGGTTGACTTTAAAGGCTATGGACGCCATTGACATGAAACAAATGATTTTCACATGTTAGTGTTTAGTTAATAAAATTGAACTTAGTTTCAGTCTGCAATATTCATTCTTTCATTACTTTAAAGCCCCTTGATATGCAGTTTGCAGCTCATCCAAGTTTCAGATTTGTTTTCTAATGTGAATCTATCTCCCAGGAATACAGGCTGGAATGTGAGCTCTGTGTCTCTCTCCTAGTAATTTAGGCTGGATGTGAGCTCTGTGTGTCTCTCCCAGTAATTTAGGCTGGATGTGAGGTCTGTGTGTCTCTCCCAGTAATATAGGCTGGATGTGAGGTCTGTGTCTCTCCCTGTAATATAGGCTGGATGTGACGTCTGTGTGTCTCTCCCAGTAATATAGGCTGGATGTGAGCTCAGTGTATCTCTCCCAGTAATATAGGCTGGATGTGAGATCTGTGTGTCTCTCCCAGTAATATAGGCTGGATGTGAGGTATGTGTGTCTCTCCCAGTAATATAGGCTGGATGTGAGATCTGTGTGTCTCTCCCGGTAATATAGGCTGGATGTGAGATCTGTGTGTCTCTCCCAGTAATATAGGCTGGATGTGAGGTATGTGTGTCTCTCCCAGTAATATAGGCTGGATGTGAGCTCTGTGTGTCTCTCCCAGTAATATAGGCTGGATGTGAGGTATGTGTGTCTCTCCCAGTAATATAGGCTGGATGTGAGCTCTGTGTGTCTCTCCCAGTAATATAGGCTGGATGTGAGCTGTGTGTGTATCTCCCAGTAATTTAGGCTGGATGTGAGATCTGTGTGTCTCTCCCTGTAATACAGGCTGGATGTGAGGTCTGGGTGCCTTTCCCAGTAATATAGGCTGGATGCGAGCTTTGTGTGTGTCTCCCAGTAATACAGGCTGGATTTGAGATCTGTGTGTTCCTCCGTGTAATATTAGCTAGATACAGGACTTGCAAACATCTGCAGCATAAAAATAGTACATTTTTTAATAAACCTTATTTGGAACTCTGCTTAAACTTTTAGCATTCAAAAAGCAAATGAACGATAAAAAGAAAAAAAAATCCTTATGAAGGTGGTAACATTTTCACCTGCAGACAGGATAGATGACAAATGTTGGTACAGGTCTGACTACTGGGACCCCCACAATCACTAGTTGTATGGCACAGAGGCCGAGCGTGCAAGTTGCCACTCCATCATTTGTTTCCATAACTCCCATAGACAAGACTAGAGAACCAGGTGCATATGTGACCACCATTAATATCCCACCTCACAGTCCAGCTTAATGTGCTTAGCAAACATGGTGTGTATCTCTGTGAGGGACGCGCCGAGCCGTCCGCTGATGACATCCAGAAGATCCTGCAGGGAATACATGTCATTGTTCTCCACAAAATGCTGCCGATCCTGGAGCTGGAAGAAGAAGACAGCATGAAAAAGAAAATAAAATACAATCACACGGTACAATGTTACCGTAACTGACATCCTGACCTGTAGCAGCAATCGTGCCTCCATCGCTTCTTTACAAGTGATGAAGTACGGCTTCATGAGGAGGATATCCTGACGTAGCTTCTACGCAGGGGACAAGATGGCAGAAAAAAAAAGCAATTACTATTACTACTACTATTGATCCCAATTCATATAGAAAGAATTGTGCATAAAAAAAAAAAACAGCAAAATGCGGTAATAATTTGCTCGAAATTACTACTGATCCATAATGTAAGCCTGGATATAGCAGAAAGTATTAAGGGTCTGCTCAGCTCTTACCCGAATCTCTACCAGCTCTTCGACGTAGTTAAACAGCAAAGGGTTAATTTCCCGCAGCCTCAGCACCGGACGTCCCACCATCAAGGCCAGGTAACGCATGCTGCAGCGGGACACCTGCGGTGGAGATTGCATGAACAAAGATCAGATTTGGCCACGATTTCGCTTGGCTATTGTTCCCTGCTCGATGGGGGTCAGGGTGGCTGGTGGTCACAACAGACGACAGCTGGACCCCCAGGGATATCTTGTTATTTTGGGTCTATCCCTATAGAATCCCCAAAATTTAGTGGCATACACTATCGTCTATGGCATCTTCTGCCATTTTTTTTTCTTAATAATGGGAATATGACCGATCCAAGCGATGATGTGCTAGAGATGCAATCCATGCCTACCTTACGTGGTTCAAAGTCCCAGTTGTGAATAACGCGGGCTGGGATGACGGCCAGATCATTCCAGTGGCAATTGCTGCAATAATACTGCCCAGTGTAATCGCACTGCCGGGCCTCGCTGGGGACGGTCCCTGTAACAGGAACATCAGACAAAAGTAAATGCAAAGCCAGAATACTGATGTTTACAGCGGGCCTGGTGCCCATTATACTGCACGGAACGAAGAGGTGCTGAAGAAGCTGCGGTGCCATTCATAAAACCCTAACACTTACATAGCCAAGAGCTTAACTGGCAAAATCCAGGGGAAGAGTGGTGCCAAAGCTGTCTGGCAGCCACTTATCCACTCCTATAGAAATAAAGCTCTGTTGACTCACGTCTGCATGTTTTTTTTAGGTAGCTGTCGTACGGATGATTGCTTAGTTTGTAAGTATGCAAAATAGTGCGGGACAGGTGAGAAAGGAGATGAAAATTGATAGAACTCCCATGTCCTACACCGTCCTTTCAGCTTAACAAAAATCATTATCGGCAGCACATTGTCCCGTGTAACAGGACATGTGCTGCCGAGAACTTAATGATCAGCAATGTTAACGATTGTTCTGTGCGCACGGAATGTCCGTTGGTCGTTAAACTGTCGCCGATCTGCTGGCAAGTAATGACCAAAGGAAATATATTCCATCAGTCCTAACAGAACAATGCTTCTCCGTCATTGCTGATTACATGCGATGGGTGCTGTATTCGGAGAAATGCATGTGCATGGGAAAAATCTGTGTTTAATGCTGTGGTGTCTGGCCCTTTAAAGGGTCATTCCACAAATCAGAAGTTATCCCGTATCCTCAGGACAGGGGATAACTTGCTGCTCGCTGGCGGTTCTACTGCTGCTGGGACCCCCCGGTGATTGTGAGATTGGGGCTCTGGAACATACTAAGAACAGACAGCACGTTTTGGCTTTGTGATGGACCTGTACTTACGCAGTGAGATGGGCGCCCTGCACTCGGCACAGCGGTAATCCTGACTGTCCAGTCCCGTCTCTGGGCAAATGGTTAACTCGTACTCGGACTGATGACTGACTTTTGATCTGACACAGGGTTTGGTAATGAGGTTCAGACATTTGCTATGACAACGATAGTAACAACCTGCAAAAAGAAGAGAGTGTGAATGCTGGCCGAGATGTGCGTACTACAAGATACGATCAGTTCCCCACGTGGTTCTAACATGAAGGCTCTATGTCATGTCAGTAGGGGGGGGCTTCCATCACTGCTGGGACAGCAGGGAGAGGGAGGGAGATGCCTTCACTACTGGGACAGTGGGGGGAGGACCTGCCATCACTACTGGGACAGAAACCCACATCATAACGTAGTACAGCATCCACCTCCCCTAAAGGTAAAAGGGGGTCATTCAGCTTTAGTTTGTTTGAACAGAGCCACCAAGATCAGTGACCCCGATGTGTGCATGACATGGACAAATCATTGGTGTAAATTTACCTTTTAACGAATGCAAAAAAATCCAACAATGGCATCTTATAAACTGTGGCCGAGCATTCTCCCTCACCTGTACACGTATACCAGGTCTGGATCAGGCCCCATATAAAGGTGCTGCACTTGTCACACACTTGTTTTACGCTTTTACTCTTCTCCTTGTAGAATCGATGTTCTAATATAATGCGCATATTTGGCTCATCCTCGTGTGGGTCCTGGAAAATTTAAATAAAATAAGGTGAATAGTGGAGCCGAGAAGGTAGACTTTGAGGGATTGTTCACACGTAGCATTTTTTATTATAGTATTTTTTCTTGTCTAAAATTATTTTAAGTATCTTAGGCTTGATACACAAGTTGTTTTGTTTTTACAATGGGTCCCTTTGGTGGACAGATGCCAAGGCGTGCATCTATCTGTGGCCACATCCTGAGTGTATGCGCCCATAAAGAGTGTGTGGGCTCTAGCGCAGTGTAACTGGGTGAGAATCTTTCATGCAGCTGTAGAAAAGTAGCAGCAGAACGACGGCTTACCTTCAGCTCCTGCAACTTGAGTCGGAGATGAATGAGTCTGACCACTGCGTCCTTCTGCTTGTCCGACTGTTCGGGCAGCTCCAGGATCACCTGTTTACACTCCTCAATCGCCTGTCTCAACTGCTGGATGTCGGATGCCAGAAAGAGGCCCTTTAAGCCGAAAAGGAAGACAGATATGGCACCTGTTGTGTGTACTAGTCTGATATATTTATAAGCTTTATAACGGTGCACCCTTGCAGAACGTAAGGTGCCCTGCTCACCACCGGCCGGGAGAAGTGATCTTCAGAGACGCCCAAATCCATCACTCGCTCCGTGTACTGGAATTCTGATACACGCAGAGGAGATCCTGGTGGAGATTCTGAAAAAAAAAAAAAAAAAGAGGAGGAAAGGTGTCATGGGGGACAAAATTGGTAACCCCTAGAAGGTGTCAGACCCATGGTGGGGACAAAATTGGTAACCCCTAGAAGGTGTCAGACCTATGGTGGGGACAAAATTGGTGACCCCTAGAAGGTGTCAGACCTATCGGGGAGACAAAATTGGTGATCTCTAGAGATGAGTGCATAAATTCTCCGGACACCAGACGGGAGCCCTGCAAACGCGCCGTGTGAATGAGATTCTAGAAATCTCATTCATTTTGCTATTATTGTAGAACACCGCGTTTTTTTCCGTATGAGAAGAAAATTGCATAAAAACCGCCACGTGTGAGCGAGACAGTTTTTTTATACAAATTTTACATTTAGTTTGTAAATTTCCCTCAATATTTGCAGTCCGAGACACTTATGGAACAGACATAGCCTGGGAGCGCGCTGAGCGTTAGGTGCGTCCCCCTTCCTGAAGGACTGCACAAATCAAAGAAAAAGTGTATGCATAAAAAAGAAGGGGATCACCAACATAATTTTTTATGAAGTGTTATATAAGAATGCTTTTTATTGAAAACCAACACATACAAAAACCATTAAAAACATTTAAAAAATACACAACTCTGATTACAATCAAAAGAGTATGGGTCATACAAATGATGTGAACAATACACCAGAGTCCTACATGTCATAATATTTGATAGTTAACAAACCTCTAAATAGTGGCCCGATGCAAAGATTTGCAGATAAGAATAAATAAATGCAGGCTGCTAGCAATCACGAAATATATACAAAATATACCTGCTGCTATCATATAGTAAATTTTAGATATTCAAGCCCTTCCTGAAGGACTGGCTATGCTTGCTTATTTTGGAGATGGTCAGGCTCTTATTAATATCTCACTTCTGAAATACGAACCCTTGGATGGCTCCTGCTCTCTGTCCTCCCGGGGATTTTCTTCCTCTCTTGGCTTATTGAAAGGGTTAAGATGACCCTGACGGAACCGGGCCAGCTTGTCATTGTATTCCATATCCAGTCACACTGCAAGACAGGACCAACACCATATATACCCCAGGCAGGACATACATCTTATAGGGTCAGGCAATAGTCTACATCCCAAATCCTAGTAATATCTGAAATAAATACATCTGCAAAGGAGAATAGCAACAACAATCGTTTAGCATCCCCATACTTGAAGCTCAACTTCTGAGACTGTTGAGGTTCTGCAGCAGCTGGGACGATGAACCTTCCCCAATAATGGGGATGGAAAAGAGGAAGATTAAAAGAGAATATCCAAAATGTATATTAAAAAAGTGTACTAATATCAGAAATTCTAATAAAGAAAAAAAAAAACATTATGCACTGCCACTCCGATGGTTCCCAGACATTCATCCACAGGACCGCTGCCGCCAATCACTAGCCTCAATCTGATTGGCTGCAGCGGTTGTGTGGATCCATGTGATGTCATTGCTGGCACTGACCGGCAGGAATCATTGGAGCGGTTTAGGACTGTTAATGGCTGGGGACTTTTTTTTATTATTTCATCACATTTGCTTCTATTTGTTACTTTTTATGAAAACTCTCGGACTTTCCCATATTGGGGTTTCCCAGTTTTATGTACATTGGCCTAGTATATGGTAGTAGGAGGAAAGTTTAACAACTTTCTATTATTCTTTTGACCTGATTCATCAAGCAGTTTGTCCCAGAGAATTGGAGTAAAACTGTTGCAAATACTGACTATTTTTTTTTTTTTTTTTTTGCAACACTCCCGGCTGGTTAATGAATTTGCCGCAACGTACTTCAACCCAAAAATCACCGGGCAGGATGAATCAGCCCCATGGTCCATTAATGGAGTTATCCAGGCGGTTCCCATACGGCCGCTCCCGCCTGGTCTTTTCCACCATATGTCGCATCTTGCGGCGCTCACAGGGCCGCACACGGTGTACGCCATCGATGCCAATAACATGAACTGCTCCCATGTGACCAGCGCAAAAAGCGAGGAGGAGACCATGCGGGGGGGCTGCGGTGACCGCGGTACTGACCAGTATAAGATTTTATTATTTTTTAACCTCATCCCAATTCTCAAGAGTCCAGAAAAAAGGCGTTATCCTGGACTCGAACAAACTGAAGCCTGAAAATTGTGGATTGTGACGTTTTCACGAAATTTATAACCAATTCAATTAGTTACAATCTGATTCTGATCTGTTACATTGTTTATAAATTGTATGAGAAGTGTCCTTATATATAATGCAAGGTATAAAGGGGGCAAAGCGACTGCCACTGGCAGCATGGGGACCCCTGACTACACCGTGACACCCCAGATTACTCAATAACACCCCATGTTACCCCAATACACCCTGACACCCTAGATTGCCCAATACCACTCCATATTACTCCGACACCCGATTACCCAACACCCCATGTTAGCCCAATACACCCCATATTACACCCTGACACCATAGATTACCCAATAACACCCCATATTACTCTGACACCCCAGATTACTCAAACACCCCATGTTACCCCATATTACACCCTGACAAACTAGATTACCTAATAACACCCCATATTACACCCTCACACCCCAGATTACTCAATAACACCCCATGTTACCCCATATTACACCCTGACAAGCTAGATTACCCAATAACACCCCATATTACACCCTAGGTTACTCAATAACAACCCATACTATACCATCACACCCCCAGATTACGCCGACACCCCCGATTACCCAATAACACCCCACATTACTCCGACACCCAGATTACACCCTCACACCCCAGGTTACCCTAATACACCCCAGGTTACCCTAATATTATTATTATTATTATTATTATTTATTGTTATAGCGCCATTTATTCCATGGCGCTTTACAAGTGAGGAGGGGTATACATAATAAAAACAAGTACAATAATCTTGAACAATACAAGTCATAACTGGTACAGGAGGAGTGAGGACCCTGCCCGCGAGGGCTCACAATCTACAAGGGATGGGTGAGAATACAGTAGGTGAGGATACACCCCAAATTACACCCTGACACCCCAGTTTACACAATAAAACCCCAATTTACACAATAATACCCCATATTGTACCCTTACATCCCAGATTATACTGTAACACCTAATATTGCGCAACACCCCATATTACACCCTGACCCCCCCAGATTACCCTGAAATATCCCATATTACTCCATGACATCCCATATTATCTAACACCTCATATTACCCATGTCACAGCCCATATTACTGCCTGTTACCTCCTAAATCCCCCCATGACAGCCCATATTATCCCATGTCACCAAATATTATCCTATAAGGCCCCATACCACCGATGACACTACATATTACCCGTGTCACCCTAATTACCCAATAGCCCCCCATATTATACCCTATATTACCCCATTACTCCCATATCTCCCCATCTTACCGCTTGACACCCCATATTACCCCCTATACCACCCATATTACCGCCTGACACTCCACATTACCCCCTATGCCTCCCGTCCGCACTGCTGTACACAGCTCCTCCAGCGCTCACCTCGGCATGTCCCGTAACGCTGAGGCCTCTCCGTCCAGGAGCTGCCTTCCCCCGGTCCTCCTGCCGGCCCGGTGACCACTGACTGTTCCCCCCCCCCAGTGCCGGTGTCTCCGGTTGTCAGACGGGGCGGGGCCACCAGTGCAAGCACCGTGCTCAGTCAGCTCAGCAGAGCGCTCGAGGCTCCTCCTCTGTGGTGGCCGTGCTGCCCTCTGGCGGCAGGATGAGTGCACTGCAGGCCGCTCCCTGCAGTAGATGAGTCCGGGGACTCTCTGCTCCTTCTGTCCTTGTAGCGGCCACACGGTGACCTACCCGGGCCAGGAGAGCGGATACAGCCGCTAACGTAGCAGTGATATTACACATATTATATGGCCGTGTAATAGTCAAAAGCAGCTTTGGGGTCCAACATCTTTTATGGAACATCCTAAAAAAGTGATGTCTTCCTTGGCAACAAAGAATGCCAGGTCCTGTGAGGTGTTCTCGGTATATGGCAGGTCCTGTGGGGTGTTCTCGGTATACGGCAGGTCCTGTGGTGTGTTCCCAGTATACGGCAGGTCCTGTTCCCGGTATACGGCAGAACCTGTGGGGTGTTCCCGGTATACGGCAGGTCCTGTGGGGTGTTCCCGGTATACGGCAGAACCTGTGGGGTTTTCCCGGTATACGGCAGGTCCTGTGTGGTGTTCCCGGTATACGGCAGGTCCTGTGGGGTGTTCCCGGTATACGGCAGAACCTGTGGGGTTTTCCCGGTATACGGCAGAACCTGTGGGGTTTTCCCGGTATACGGCAGGTCCTGTGTAGTGTTCCCGGTATACGGCAGGTCCTGTGGGGTGTTCCCAGTATATGGCAGGTCCTGTGGGGTGTTCTCGTTATACTGCAGGTCCTGTGGGGTGTTCTCGTTATACTGCAGGTCCTGTGGGGTGTTCTCGGTATATGGCAGGTCCTGTGGGGTGTTCCCGGTATACGGCAGGTCCTGTGGGATGTTCCCGGTATACGGCAAGTCCTGTGGGGTTTTCCCGCTATACGGCAGGTCCTGTGGGGTGTTCTCGGTATATGGCAGGTCCTGTGGGGTGTTCCCGGTATACGGCAGGTCCTGTGGGATGTTCCCGCTATATGGCAAGTCCTGTGGGGTGTTCCCGCTATACGGCAGGTCCTGTGGGGTGTTCTCGGTATACGGCAGGTCCTGTGGGGTGTTCCCGGTATACGGCAGGTCCTGTGGGGTGCTCCCTGTTGTGAATTCTGCTCTTGGGTTCCCTCCGGTGGTTGTTGCAGTTTTCCCTGGGTTGCAATCCTGGGCAGGTGTCTCTGCTGATTGCAGCTCTGACTGGGATATTTAGGTGTGCAGGATTCATTAGCCCTTGCCAGTTGCCCATTGTTCTTGGAGGTTTTGCATCTCTGTCTAGTTCCTCCTGCCCTGCTGCCAAATCAGCAAAGATAAGTGTCTGGTTTTGTTTCTACAGCACACATGCTGTGTGCTTTACAATTCAGTACTATTCAATGTTTTTTCTTGTCCAGCTTAGACTGTGTTTGGATATTTCAGTCAAGTTGGATTCTCAGGAGATGCAGATATACATTCCATGTCTTTAGTTAGATGGTGGAATTTTTGTATTATCTGCTGTGGATATTTTTAGGGTTTTAATACTGACTGCTTAGTATTCTGTCCTATCCTTTCCTATCTAGCTAGCGTGGCCTCTTTTGCTAAATCCTGATTTCTGCCTGCGTGTGTCTTTCCTCTAATACTCACAGTCAATATTTGTGGGGGGCTGCCTATCCTTGGGGGTTCTGCTCTGAGGCAAGATAGAATTCCCATTTCCTTCCCATAGGGGTATTTAGTCCTCCGGCTGTGTCGAGGTGTCTAGGATGTGTTAGGTACACCCCACGGCTACCTCTAGTTGCGGTGACAGTTTAGGGTTTGCGGTCAGTACAGGTTCCACCTACTCCTGAGAAAGTCTCATGCGGCTCCAAGGTCACCGGATCATAACAGCTCCCGGTATGCGGCAGGTCCTGTGGGGTGTTCCCGGTATACGGCAGGTCCTGTGAGGTGTTCCCGGTATACGGCAGGTCCTGTGTGGTGTTCCCGGTATACGGCAGATCCTGTGGGGTGTTCTCGGTATATGGCAGGTCCAATGGGGTGTTACCAGTTTACGGCAGGTCTTGTGGGGTGTTCTCGGTATACGGCAGGTCCTGTGGGGCGTTCCCGGTATACGGCAGGTCCTGTGGGGTGTTCCAGGTATACGGCAGGTCTTGTGGGATGTTCCAGGTATACGGCAGGTCCTGTGGGGTGTGTGCAGTATACCGCAGGTCCTGTAGGGTGTTCTCGGTAGACGGCAGGTCCTGTGGAATGTTCTCAGTATACGGCAGGTCCTGTGGGGTGTTCGCGGTATATGACAGGTCCTGTGGGATGTTCTCAGTATACCGCAGGTCCTGTGGGGTGTTCTCTGTATTCTTCAGGTCCTGTGGAGTGTTCTCGGTAGACGGCAAGTCCTGTGGGGTGTTCTCAGTAGACGGCAGGTCCTGTGGGGTGTTTGCGGTATACGGGAGGTCCTGTGGGGTGTGCGCGGTATACCGCAGGTCCTGTAGGGTGTTCTCGGTAGACGGCAGATCCTGTGGAATGTTCTCTGTATATGGCAGGTCCTGTGGGGTATTTGCGGTCTATGGCAGGTCCTGTAGGGTGTTCTCAGTAGATGGCAGGTCCTGTGGAATGTTCTCGGTACACGGCAGGTCCTGTGGGGTGTTTGCGGTCTATGGCAGGTCCTGTAGGGTGTTCTCAATAGACGGCAGGTCCTGTGAAATGTTCTTGGTAGACGGCAGGTCCTGTGGGGTGTTTCTCCTGCGACGTGAGATGTACGGCCGAGGACTAGCCCTGTGAAATCCTAGGGGAGCGAACCCTTAGGATACACAGAGGCCACCTTCCATAGGCACAGTCCGGCCACCCTCCCTCTGCACGCTGCGGTGCTGCATGGAGTTCTCCAGTCCCTCTCCACCTCCTCATCAAGAGGGCTGCGGATCGAGGGTTACTGCATCTCCCCCCATACCTCGCCTGAAGAGGAGCCCGACTGTGTCCTCTCTCTCCTCGGGTCAAGCAGACACTCCAATGGTGGATGCTCCGAACCTCTCTTCTCCAAGGGAGGTCCTTCCTCCCAGTCCATTGGCTGGTAGTCACTACCGATGCCAGCCTCCTCGGCTGGGGAGCGGTCTTTCACCATCACACTGCGCAGGGAACCTGGACTCATCACGAGTCTCGTCTCCCAATCAATATCCTGGAGATACGTGCGATTTGGCTGTCCCTAAAGCGGTTCCATCATCTCCTAGCAGGCCGCCCCATCCGTATCCAGTCGGACAATGCCACGGCTGTGGATTATATAAATCATCAGGGGGGCACCCGCAGCAGAGCTGCAATGCGCGAGGTAGAGCACATCCTTCGCTGGGCCGAAAACAACCACTCGGTCATATTGGCCGTTCACATTCCAGGAGTGGAGAATTGGGCCGCGGACTTCCTCAGCCAGCAAGGTCTTGCCTCAGGAGAGTGGTTTCTCCATCAGGACATATTCCAACAAATCTGCCTTCGTTGGGGTACTCCGGACGTGGACTTGATGGATTCCTGGTTCAATGCCAAGGTGCCTCAGTTTGTAGCACGGTCTCGGGACCCGAGAGCAATCGGGGCGGACACGCTGGTCCTTCCTTGTAGTCAGTTTCGCCTTCCTTACCTGTTTCCTCCCTGCCCCTGCTTCTCAGAGTCATCAGAAAGATCAGGGCAGAGGGTGTCCTGGTGATTCTCATCGCCCCGAATTGGCCTCGCCGGGCGTGGTATGCAGAGCTGGTCCAACTCATCGCAGACGTTCCTTGGCGCCTACCAGATCGTCCGGATCTACTTTCTCAGGGCCCGATCTACCACCAGAACTCAGTGGCCCTGCGTTTGACGACTTGGCCGTTGAAGCCTGGGTTCTGACTCCAGCAGGTTTTTCCCGTGAGGTAGTTTCCACTTTGATCAATACCCGAAAGCCGGTGTCATCGCGCATCTATCATCGGACCAGGAAAATCTTCTTTGAATGGTGCAAAAGCAGAGGTCGCCCTCTGTTGGTTTTTAACATCCCTACCATCCTGGATTTCCTCCAATCCGGTCTGATCTTGGGGCTTTCGCTGAGTTCCCTTAAAGGGCAGGTCTCGGCCTTGTCTGTCCTTTTTCAACGAAAAATTGCTTCCAAAACCCAGGTCAGAGCGTTCTTTCAGGGAGTCTCACATGGTGCCCCCTACAAAGCACCTCTAGAGGCTTGGGACCTTAATCTGGTCCTAGGTGTCCTGCAGGAATCTCCCTTTGAGCCATTGCAGGGCATCTCTCTACCTCTCCTTTCATGGAAGGTGGCTTTTCTCATCGCTATTACCTCGATCAGACGAGTCTCGAAGTTGGCTGCCCTTTCCTGTCGGATGCCGTTCCTTACATTCCACCGAGACAAGGTGGTCCTAAGACCATCCCCTACCTTCCTCCCAAAGGTGGTGTCTTCCTTCCACCTCAACGAGGATATCGTACTTCCATCATTTTGTCCTGCTCCAACGCACCGCGTGGAGAAGGCTCTTCACTCCTTGGATATTGTGAGAGCTCTCAGGAAGTACGTGTCTAGGACAGCACCTTTTCGACAGACAGAAGCTCTGTTCGTTCTCCCGGTGGGACACCTTCTAAGTAGACAATAGCCAGATGGATTTGGTCGACTATTCAAGAGGCTTACCGCATCAGAGGCAAGCCTATCCCTGCGGGCCTCAGGGCACACTCCACTCGGTCGATGGGTGCTTCCTGGGCCATTCGGAATCAAGCGTCTGCAGAGCAAGTTTGCAAAGCTGCGACCTGGTCTAGCCTGCACACCTTCACAAAGTATTACAATGTCCATACTCAGGCATCTTCAGATGCAAGCCTGGGTAAGCGTATTCTGCAGGCAGCGGTAGCGCACCTGTAGACAGCAGGTGCCATAAGATTACACTGTTGGGTTGTTATTTCCCACCCAGGGACTGCTTTTGGACGTCCCACGGTCCTGTGTCCCCCAATGTGGCGATGGAAAAATAGGGATTTTTGTGTACTCACCGTAAAATCCTTTTCTCCGAGCCACTCATTGGGGGACACAGCACCCACCCGTTTTGGCTTGTTGCCTATGATGAGTGTTTTAGTCTCTGACATGTTGTTCCTACGGTTAAATTTTGTTAATCTCCTACTGCTTTGCTACCAAACTGGTATTATCCGGAGCCAGTGGGTGGTGTATACTGCAGAGGAGGAGCTAACCCTTTTTGTATTTACTTAGTGTCAGCCTCCTAGTGGCAGCAGCATACACCCACGGTCCTGTGTCCCCCAATGAGTGTCTCGGAGAAAAGGATTTTACGGTGAGTATACAAAAATCCCTATTTTCAGCAGACTCACATCATCATGAGTGGCAGGACTATAATGAAAGGTAACACCACTATACACAGCTGATAACACAGGATCCACCAATCACAGTAGGTGATGTTATAGCTCTCACTCTCTTTACAATGACCTTTGCACACGGTCATTAGATGCTTCGATACAAAAGATAGGATCATTCTATTCATTGCTGCTAATGTTAATGTGATGTTTCCTAAAACAACAGGAAATTAGAGTCTTAAATAGCCCCACACATTTCCTTACGTTGATTTCCTGATAGAGCGCACGACGATTTTGGTATTTTCACCCAGTTCTGTACATGGCAAGTGCGTGACTTGTAATATGTGAGCCTTCGGCACTCCTCTTGTGTCAGCTCCCGCCTCGGACCGTGTCATGGGTCAGAGAGACAATTAGAAGGATTTATACTAAATTGGATCAGGTCATTTATCAATTACTGAGCCTCAAATAGCCTATAAGGGAGGATGGTATTAGGCACGTGCCGGGCAGGAGAACCAGGAATTCGTCTCTTGGTGACAACTTTGGCGTTATTTTCAGTTTTTGTGTTTTCAGCCTTGTTTTACGGCAGTGGATTTCAACCAAAACTGACCAATGGGGAGTGTAGTAACCAATCACATCCAAATATGAAACAAAAAGGTGAGAACTGAAATGTGGGTTGATAGATTGGGGCTTAAGCTTCAGGATATGTCTGGTTATGGCTCATGGTAAAGTGCGACTTTTTTGAAGGGAACGTGCCAGGAGATTTATTCTGTGCTGACCACGGGCGGGATGAATTGTATTTGTCCCTTCTCTGAAATGTTGCGACGTTTTGGAGAAAATGTAATTTGAAAAGTGGGCCAGGAACCATGTGACTATGTTTGGGGCTTCTCCCCATCCCTAGGCCATACACATACATAGGGAGACACCTGTTGGTCAAGACAGTGAACACCGGCCGCCACCACCACCAAACCCCAACAGGCACCGTTAAAGCTGATGATGTCTGGATGGCACCATTGTATCCATCATGGGACAGAGCTGTTTTAGAAAAACTTGTCCCCTCTTCTCTTCCGATATTTCAATGAAGAACATAGCCTGGAAAAGTTGAGTGGATCACTGGTCATCCATTTGTTCTTCCACTCCAATCAGAGTCCATGGTCATGACTAAGATAGCCGAGTGTCATGCAACAGTCAGCAGTCAGTCCCTAGCTGTTTGAGCAGGACCAGATGACTATCCTATGTATACGTGGCTCCCCCAAGAGATTCCGCCAGGGACCAGAAGAACAGGGCATGTTGAATTTCACTACCCAATCCTGATTACTTACATCCACCATTTGCAGCCACTGGCTCTCTTTGCACTCCGGGATATTAGTACCAGGTTCTCCTGTGACGACCCTCACCTAAACTGTTTGGTCCAGCTCAGGCTGCAAGCCATGCCTAATTTTGGCCTCTAGACGTAGCCAGCTCTGCTATTTCACTGGGTTCTTCTAAATGCCTTCTGACTCTGCTATGTCTCCGGGCTCTGCTACATTGTCACTTAGTTTCTTCTTGCAATATGGTCGCTGTGTGCCTCCTGACATACCCAGCTCTACTATGTCGCTGGTATTGGCTACATTGCCACAAGGTGCTGCTAAACCTACTCAACTCCTCTACATCACGGGACTCTGCTACACTGGGTCTCCTGACCGACTCAGCTCTGCTACAACAAACAGGCTCTTCAACAGTGCTACAATGAATGTACTGACCTACTCAACTCTACTACGTTTCTGGCCTCTGCTACAGCAGTACAATGAGTCTTCTGACCTACCCAACTTTGCTACATCACCAGGTTCAACAGCACTACTGTAATGTGAAACGGGGCGGTAGCCGTGGGCAACTTACTTGTGTTTCATGCCCCTGGATGCTACATGAAAATGGGGGTCCTCGCTGGCTGTGTGGATTTTAGCTATGGGTGTGCTTTGTCCTTGCAGGTGCATGGTGCCGTTGACTTAGCCTGGCCAGGATCGGATGTTATGAAGTTCACCGATGAAGACCACAACTCAAAAATAAAGGGACGTTTCTCTTTACTCACGGAACCTCTTCATACACATTCTGTTTCCTTCCTAGACTCACGCGATTCTGCCTCCGTTAGTTCCTCTGCCTTCACTCAGCCCAGTGCTTCGGGAGCTTCCCTCCTCCCCAATAACAGCTCAACTATTCAGTAACCAAGAGTTCTACATCTCAACCCAATGTTCCTGGTCCTTTTCCCCCTAGGGGAGCTACTTCTGCCACTATGGCCAGAACTTGGCTCATCTGCTTGCCGACGCCTCGGGACAACCATATGGGGCACTCTCTTCGTCTTGCGTTCTCTGCTCTGATTCATCCCGTTACCTCTTTGGCTTCCGAACCTCAAGACCGAGTCATCATCCGGATCCCGTCTCTGGAGGATCACTCACTCCTATCACTTATCCTTGTCTCTACCCTGGATCACACTATCCGTTGCCTCGGTCTCCTCTCACTTTAGGGACACCCACTTTTTGAGGTTACGGTCGCTGGTCAGACCATAGGTCTGCTTCTACTGCACGCTGGGCCCTATCTGCCCTCCTGACAGGAAGCTGTCCCAGTCCCTTCGCTTTTGCCTCTCCCACTCTGGGCTAGTTCCAACTATTAACCCTAACTGTCCCTAGCAACTACTTAGTGCTGAGCAGACTACTACTCTATTACTAATAACATACGCCACTAAAAACATCACACATTTCAAATGCATTATAACAATACACGTCTCTTCACCTTGAAAGTGGGCAACACTTCCATCTTCTTACACTACACTGAGTGTTCTGACCTACTCAACTCTGCTACCTCACTGGCCCCCGCTACACCAGTACAGGGAGTCTGCTCATCTACTCGACTCTGCTACATTACTGGGCTCTGCTAGATATACACAAAATTGTAATAACCAGCCTTTATTAAACACAATGGGGAAGAAAGACCTCTAAAAATTAACTTTTATTAGTCTGTTTAAAAGATGAAAAGAAATGAAAAAAACAGGTGGGGGTCAAAAAAGTATAATAAATTAACAGGGACTAATTTCTCCCTAGAGAAGCCCTGTACAATCGCCCTACCTACTGCACACAGCATTGTCTTTTGCCGGGGGGAACATTGGAGCCCTCACCCTGATCCCCTCATGAACCCTTACATTTAGAAGAGGGGGAAACGCGTCAGGAATGAGAGGGAATCTAGTAACGATAAGTACCAAAACTATGTGGGATTCTTTTTCTATGGCTACTGGCACCTTCATTTTTTAATCTTTTAAACAAACTAATAAAAGTAAATTTTTAGAGGTCTTTCTTCCCGTTTAGTGAATTTTGAGACTCTAATTTTCTAAAAGGTTTTGTCTTTATAACTAGCCTTTACCCTAGTAGCCGCTTCACCCGAGGTCCCAAATGCTTAACAGAGCGAAGCGTCTCCAGTGTTGGCACGGGCCTGGAGCAATATGTGAAGGGGGCTGGCTGACTGCTTATTTGATGCATAGACAGAGAAGGGGGCTGGCTTTTTATAGCATTTTATATGCTCAGGACTTAGCTTCTCTGCTTGCTGACGCCTCTGAACTCCTGCCCAGGCCAATCTCTTCGTCTCATGTTCCCTGTTCAGTCCTGGCACGTTACCTCTCCGAGTTGTAAACTTGGGGCCATACAGCTAGGCATCCTGTGCCGTCTCCGATGCATCACGTCTGTCAATTTTCCTTTTATTGATCTCACTATCCACTCACTTCAGGGACACCCACGTCACGCTGCTCTGCTGACTAGTCAGACCTTAGGTCTGCTTTTCTTGCACGCTGGGCCCTTTCCGACTTCCTGACAGAAAACTATCTCTGTCCCTGCATTTGAGTCCCGCCCACTCTGGGCTAGTCCCAATCATTAACCTTAACTCTTCCTACTGTTTGTCAAACTACAATGCCGTCACTAATATGCATATCACAATACACATTATACATCATAGCAATACTTGTGTCTTCAAGGGCAAATGTGGGCAGTATGTCCATCTCCTTACACAGACATGTTTGGGGAGGAAGATCATCCTTACACAGACATCCCCCGTTTTGGGGAAGAACGTGGCCGGCCGCACAGAGCCCAGACATCAATCTCATCCAACATCTTCGTGATGATCGAAGATTGTGAGCCCGACCTCTCCCCAACCTCAGGGTCTGACCTCACAAATGCTCTTCTGGGTGAATCATAAAAAATACCCACAGACCCCTCCAAAGTCTTCCCAGAAGAGCGGGAGCCATTACATCTGCAGAGGGGCCGACTCCATATTAGTGTCTACGGGAGGTCAGATAAGTTCCTAGAGCTGTAATGTGGAGGGGCCACACAGTGTATTTCTATGTACTCACATTGGGTCGTGGACGCACCACAAGGGCGCCTTTGTTGAACTTGCACATCAGAGGTCTCCTGAATGGTTTCTTCACAAGTTTCTAATTTCTGCTTGTCTGACATTGGCCTCTGACGACAGACGAGATGAATGATCCTGGGGGCAGATCAGCTGATATTATACCTTACCCAGGCTATTAGGAGAACACACGTCGGCCTGTTCTAGAATTACAGTAAGAGTCTCACACTCACATGTTTGACAGCAGGAAGTTTATTTCTTATTTAAAAATAAATAATCCAATAAAACTGACATAAAAATAAAAGCACGTTAAAAAAAAAAAAATCAGACGGTACAAGAGAAAGATGATAAGACACGGAGTAAATCCTGCATCTCAGCTGCTAGAGTTTCACAACACTTAAGACTCTCTCTCGGGACATCTCCCTCCATGTATGTAATTCTCTAACCCTGTACATGCACTTCACCAAGACACGTTCACTTCTTTCAGCTGCTCGTATTCCACTGTCCGGATTCTACCTAGACATCATCACCTCCATTTTTTTTTATTATTTTTTTTTTACTTTTCTTGCAATTGTTCCTACGACACCCTTAACATTTGTTTCCCTGCTGCAGAAGCGCCTGCAAAGTGATGTACACCGTGCACAATATATTACAGGACTCTGCCAGCAGAAAGCTCCATGTTTGCGTCAGCGAATGACGTACTGTTGCACATTCAATTCTGCAGGTTCCTTTGGCAGCGGAGATCTAAATAAATAAGGGAGATGGATCCTGACCGGAACTATAATCCTAACTCAGAAGCGACACATGATGCAGTATGAGTGGGATTTCTAAACCTCGGGAGGGAAAAAGGGGGCACTAATCGATGTCTCCGGCTCCAGGATGAGCTTCTTACTTTCCTTGAGCTTCCGATTCCTCTTCATCGTCTTCATACATCTCACCTTCTTCCTCTGCTGTGGCGTCCTGGTACTGTTGGTACTCAGATACCAGGTCGTTCATGTTGCTTTCTGCCTCTGTAAACTCCATTTCGTCCATACCCTCTCCTGTGTACCAGTGCAAGAAAGCCTTACGTCGGAACATGGCAGTGAATTGCTCAGAGATGCGTTTGAAGAGCTCTTGGATGGCTGTGCTGTTGCCAATGAAGGTGGAAGACATCTTGAGGCCACGCGGTGGGATGTCACAGACGGCGACTTTTACGTTATTGGGGATCCATTCCACAAAGTAGCTGCTGTTCTTGCTCTGGATGGCCAGCATCTGCTCATCTACTTCCTTCATTGACATGCGCCCGCGGAAGACGGTGGCCACTGTCAGGTACCGTCCGTGGCGTGGATCACAGGCTGCCATCATGTTCTTGGCATCGAACATCTGTTGGGTGAGTTCTGGTACAGTCAGTGCTCGGTATTGCTGGCTACCACGGGCAGTCAGAGGAGCAAAGCCGGGCATGAAGAAGTGGAGGCGAGGGAAGGGCACCATGTTGACAGCCAGTTTGCGGAGGTCAGCGTTAAGCTGTCCAGGGAACCTCAGAGAAGTGGTGACCCCACTCATTGTGGCACTGACAAGGTGGTTGAGGTCTCCATAGGTTGGAGTGGCCAGTTTCAGGGTGCGGAAGCAGATGTCGTATAAAGCCTCATTGTCAATACAGTAGGTCTCGTCGGTATTCTCCACCAGCTGATGGATGGACAATGTTGCATTGTATGGTTCAACCACTGTGTCAGACACCTTTGGAGAAGGGACTACACTAAAAGTGTTCATGATACGGTCAGGATATTCCTCCCTGACTTTACTGATGAGCAGGGTGCCCATGCCAGAGCCGGTGCCACCACCCAGGGAATGTGTGAGCTGGAAGCCTTGAAGACAATCACAGTTTTCACATTCCTTCCTCACCACGTCTAGCACAGAGTCAACTAACTCAGCCCCTTCTGTGTAGTGACCCTTTGCCCAGTTGTTACCGGCACCGCTTTGTCCTAGGAAGGAAAATGAAAAACGACAAAGGTGTAAGATTATACAAGGCAAACTCATATGTATAGAAACAATGTGATACAATGAGACATATTCTAAGACATGGTGCTATCTACTTTTGGGATTTAAATGAAGACCTACGAACATCTTAGGCTAGGTTCAGATTGCGTTAGGGCAATCTGTTTAGCTCTAAGCGCTAGCGAATTGCGCTAACGCAAGGTCTTTTTCGGGGTCGCGTTAAACGTCCCCGCTAGCACAGATCCCCGATCTGCCAGAGCGGGGAACGGACATCGGGCGCGCTGCGGACGCTGCAAGCAGCGTCCGAGGCGCGCCACAAAAGAATGGCACATCGCTAGCGCGTGCCGAAAATGACACGCGCTAGCAATGCGCTTTAACATTGCTGGCAATGGGAGCGCTAACGGACGCGTTGCACGGCGTTAATTTCGCCGTGCAACGCTGTCCGTTAGCGCTCACACTAAAACGCAATGACAACCTAGCCTTACACATTACATGAAGATCAACCAAGTGCACAGATTTTTATGAGAACGGGCAGCCATCTAAAGTGTGTGGGGAAACCAAGATTGGGCATAATAACTTGCAACATGCTCCATCCAGTTCCTTCAGAGATAAGTCGCTACTAGAGGTGTCTTACAATGGCTTTCTCCCCTCTTCCATTTGAGATTATAGGCAAACATGGTCACAAGGGCAAGTAAATAAGTGACACTTGGTAGGAATAGCTTCGCCTAAACCATATAGCTGGGGTTAAAGGGGTTTTCCCAGTTTTATAAAACCCTGGCTGGAGTTTGTTCTAGAAAAATTGTGCTTTACTCACTCTCCAGTCTCAGCTGCTGCTCCCGTTGTCTGTAGCACTAACATCACTTCAACAGCTAATCAGTGATTCGAGACGTCATCTCGGGATGAGCCGCTGATTTCACTGCAGTGCTACAGACCTTAAATACAGGGATCAGCAGAGAAAACTCAGTGCCGGGCCTGGGAAGGGTGAGTAAAGCTCTCAAAAACATGCTGCTGGAAAAGTTTTACAAAACCAGAAAGAAAACCCCTTTTAATACTGGTTTCTCTGTGGTGGATGCTCACAATGCAATATAAAAGAATGCCGAGTAAAGGGTGTGGTCCCCATCTGTACTGCAAAGATAAATGATGGGTGTGCAACTAAAGTAGAAGAACAGGAACCCACTGTGTCCTTAGACCTCTGCCTGCTACAATGAAAAAGCCAAGCGAGTTTTTGGAGTGATGTATGTGCCTTCCAAATCCCAGAATAATTTGTGACTACAAACTGCTGTGTACCAAAAATGAAGTTATCTGGTCGGAAAAGGTGTCCAAAAGCTCCAGAGCGGACACTGTCCATGGTCCCTGGTTCCAAATCCACCAAAATGGCTCTAGGCACGTACTTGTGTGCTGAAAAGAAAATATGGCATCATGTTAGTCGATCATTTCTAGAATTTAGTGTTCTGGAACTTATTACGTTTCCTTGCCTATCGTAGGAGAGATTAGGATTATAAATACCAATTCCTTTCATCTTGGAGAGTGAGTGAAACAATAATCGATATGTCCATCTACAACCAAAGAGTGCAACTTAATCTATGCAACAAAGGGTTAAAGAAAGGCCCTATAGATATTAAATAAGGGTAAGCAGTCCTGCACTGATTACAAAAGCCATATGAATCCCATTGGCTAGGTCTAACTGACAGAGGTTCAGGCAGTTGGATTCCAACATGCCCAATCCTTTTGATGTTAGGGGAGATATTACCGGAATCTTATTCCCTTCTTCCTTTTGGCATGCTCAGATTTGCTTGCGTATAGAGGCCATGGACACCTTTATAGATAATTTTTAACAAGTAATTAGGAACACTGTAATAGGTATTGGCTGAGGGCACTTACAGGAAGCCTCATTGTAATAGACACTAATCCTCTCCAGCTGCAGATCCGAGTCCCCAACGTAGTTTCCGGTAGGGTCAATTCCATGTTCATCGCTAATCACTTCCCAGAACTGGGGACAAAGCAGAACAAAGGAGACAACTCAGATGCATCACAACACATGGCTGCAATAGGTGTACGAGATCCCAGTTTAGATGCAGGAAGAGCCAGAAAATAAATATAAAAAAGTGTCCAGGACCAACATAAAGCTTCAATGCACAAAACCCACACTTTGTTCTCCATCTGCACCATCAGTTACTTGACATGACAGCAGGCGAGCGCTGGAGAGGGGCAAAGTGGGCTAATTGCCCCCTCAGGCAGTACTGATTTTACAGAAAGTCAGGACTGACATGAGAGGCCCCCTCTGGGAAGCAGCTGGGACCTTAAGTCTGGACAATCGATAGCAGTACTGTCATATGTAGCCAGGCTGACGGTGCAGATACAGTGTTCTCCTGCTTGTCCTACAGCCCGGTAATCTGATGGGACTGGCGGGTCCACACCCACCACACCTGATGGGACTGGCAGGACCACACCCACCACACCTGATGGGACTGGCAGCACCAAACCCGATGTGGCTGGCGGGACCACACCCACCACACCCGATGGGACTAGCAGGACTACACCCACCACACCTGATGGGACTGGCAGGACCATACCCACCACACCTGGTGGGACCACACCCACCACACCTGATGGGACTGGCGGGACCATACCCAATGGAACTGGTGGGACCACACCCACCACACCTGAAGGGAATGACGGGACCACACCCATCACACCTGATGAGACTGGAAGGTCCACACCCACCACACCAGATGCAACTGGCGGGTCCACACCCACCACACCCGATGCGACTGGCGAGCCCACACCCACCACACCCGATGCGACTTGCGGGTCCACACCCACCACACCCGATGCGACTGGCGGGCCCACACGCACCACATTCGATGGGACTGGCGGGCCCACATCCACCACACCCGATGGGACTGGCAGGACCACACCCACCACACCTGATGGGACTGGCAGGACCACACCCACCACACCTGATGGGACTGGCAGGACCACACCCACCACACCTGATGGGACTGGCAGGACCACACCCGATGGGGCTGGCGGGACCACACCCACCACACCTGATGGGGCTGGCAGGACTACACCCACCACACCTGATGGGACTGGCAGGACCATACCCACCACACCTGATGGGACTGGCGGGACCACACCCACCACACCTGATGGGACTGGCGGGACCACACCCAATGGGACTGGCGGGACCACACCCACCACGCCTGAAGGGAATGACGGGACCACACCCATCACACCTGAAGGGACTGGCGGGTCCACACTCAATGGGACTGGCGGGTCCACACCCACCACACCAGATGCAACTGGCGGGCCCACACCCACCACACCCGATGCGACTTGTGGGTCCAAACCCACCACACCTGATGCGACTGGCGGGCCCACACGCACCACACTCGATGGGACTGGCGGGCCCACATCCACCACATCCGATGGGACTGGCGGGTCCACACCCACCACACCCGATGGGACAGGCGGGCCCACATCCACCACACCCGATGGGACTGGTGGACCTACAACCATCACACCCGATGGGACTGGAGGGTCCACACCCACCACACCTGATGGGACTGGCGGGTCCACACCCACCACACCAGAAGCGACTGGCGGGTCCACACCCACCACACCAGATGGGACTGGAGGGTCCACACACACACACCACACCCGATGGGACTGGAGGGTTCACGATGGGACTGGAGGGTCCACACACACCTGATGGGACCTATATTTCCAGATCTGCTGTGCATTATTGCACTTGTGTATTATACGTAATAGGATACTACATATATAGTATATACACAAGCTGCCTCGCATGATGGGACTTTTAGTTCTGCAGCTACAAAGGATGATTGGACTTGTATATACACAGCTAACATCTGCAGATCTTTTTCACAGACTCCTGTATAAGGTTGCTATATCCACAGATGGAGCTGTCCTTTGTACTGATTTTCAGGAAGGTACAATTTCTATCCCAAGGGTTTTGTTTTTTTACAACTCATCTCATTAGCAAACATCACAGCCATCCTCTCAGCCTGAATGGGCTGATAACAGAACAATAGATATATTTAGCAACAAAAATAAATGGGATAAGTTGATTTTGATCAGCACTTTGCAATGCACACAGCATTGTTCTGAGATTCACAACGTGGTGCATAACCTGAAGTGACCCATCATAGACCCTGTGGTCAATGACTATCTAAACCAGACAGGCCTCTGCGTCCTTTGTTTGCAGGGAAATCACTGGGTGATTACAGTAAAAAGCAACAAAGCCAGGCCTCCGAGCCGGCAACACCCTGCAAACACATTCCATGGCGAGGGGGCGAGGATGGGAGGGTGGAGCACCCCAGCAGCAGCAGAGGCTAAAATATGACAAAGAGGAAGGATGAAAGGAACTAAAACTACAATAATCAGAAGTGAATCAGAGAACACCCCATAACCTCACCGAACGCTGCAATAATCCATGACAAGTCATAACTACAAAGGAGGCCTATTAAATGTGCAATATGGTTAGTCCATAAAATAAAGGAGCAATTGTTCATCACATCCCTTGGACCCTCAGTCCCTTTTTTTTGCTTTCTATTGTTCTCTGTTATCAGTCATGATAATTTGGGGAGTGGCTGACTGAAGTGTTCTTCAATTTTAATGATGATTATAAAAAAGCCCTTTAAGGAGACTTAAAGAGACAGCTAGCACATTTTTTATATATGGACATAGTGGAACTGCTGTATAGGTTCTTGTCCTCACAATCATAATACCTTTTTTGTAGAGATCTGATGTACCAGTGATGAGAAATCTAGCTTAGAAGTCACATGCAAATCAGGGTAGAGGTGCACTAGGAGCGTGTCACTGAACAAGCAGACCAACTACACTGACACACCCCCAGTGCACTTCCAGCCTGATTTGCATGTGGCTTTTACATTAGATTTCTCATGACTGGAACATGGAATCTCTACAAAAAGGGGTCATTTTTATTGGAGGACAAGGACCTGTAAAGCCGTATATAAAACAAATGAATCATAAACTGCAAGCAGGAAAAATATGTTGCAGATACACTACAAATTTTGTCATAGATTTGCCTCTGAGGTTGGTGATTGGCTGCAGTGGTCGCATGGAAGCATGGCAGGAAAATGATCAAAGACTGGAAGGGACCACCAAAGTGGTGGTTCTAGTTGGGAGCAGTTTTTTAATTGCATTTTCTCATTAGTTTTATTTTTTTAAAATCCCTTACTAATTTGATGACTGTTATATAAGATAATGGATTATATTATACCAAACCCACCAGCTAGATCCAAAATTAACTCCTTCCTTCATATTATGTTCACGTCTTAGAAGTCAGCTAGTGTCCATCACCTTCTCCATCCGCCAGCCCATCGTAAAGCTCTGCACAAACTGTTGCGCTGTGTAATTAATCTAATAACCCTAATGTCTGGTGACATCTGCTCCGTCCTACTCCCCACATCCCTGGTGACAAGAAAAAGGCCTGCTGCAGGAATTAAAATCGTCATCTTCTGACTCCAGGGACCGGCTGATGTCTGCAGAGAATGCCCACAGGGTAATCAAAGCATCTGTCTGTCTCCACACCAGACGTGACATCACTACGCCATATAACATCACTCTATGGGTCATCTGGACAGCCCATTCTTTGTCTGCTAGCACAGTATTATAATTAAGGGGTGCCAATGACATCACCTCCCTACAGTGATGCTGCGGGGACGGGGGAGGGGGCTGGGGAGTGGTCCTGTATAGGGGACGGGGGAGGGGGCTGGAGAGTGGCCCTGTATAGCCGAACAATGCATGAACACGCCGATCCAGCACTGCACAAGTTAAGTTACGTACAATGCTGTCATTTTCATACGGAAAAAACAAATTGCTATGTGGTCCTCTGGTGTCGGCTTAATCCAACCTAGGACACATCCTGGTCCTAATCGTCAGCACCTCTAGTCATCCCCTCCCTCCCTTCCATCCTCCTTTGATGGGGCTGACACCTCCCTTTTTGCCTGCAGATCCCTTTAATTAAAACAGGATTTACATGCTTCGGCTCATGAACGGGAGTGAAATGCGTTAACCCTTTAACTACCTTCCCAGTCACCGAAATACTATATTAAATGAATGGAGCAGGTTCCATTGAAATAATTAGCAAATGCCTGCAAATGAATGAACGAAACAGACCCCCCCCAAAAAAAAAACAAAACAAACAAAACAAAGGGGTTTTGTTGCCAAGGAAATAGTTGATACAAAGCGCATGATGATCATCATATTATAGATGCTGGGAATAGAAAGGATTGCATTACATTCACCATTTAAGTGCACTAATTACTGGCACATAGTGCCCCCCACCCTCTTCCATGTAGTGCCCCCCATCCTGCTGCCATACCCACCTCACCCTTTGTTCCCATGCTGCAGTGATGGGTGTGGTTTTGCAGCAATGGGCTGCTTCTATGGTTGCGCCCACCCAATATCTGATCACAGACACCTAGATCCCAATACTGCAAACCCCATAGTCTACAATCCCTAATATTTATTATTAGGCACCCCGGGTGCAGGATAAATGCTCAAGGACATAAGGGGGTACTTACTTTTCCCCAAAAAAATATTCTATTTGCAGGGTGAACTGTAGGAGTGCAGGTAGAGCAAAAAAAAAATGCAAAAAATGGTCTACAGGGGCAGAGCTAGGGTGGCATGTGCAGGGTTAATCAATGCAAGGCTGGAAAAATGAATGTTCTAATTGCACAGTGACATCATACATAATCCGGGCTGCAGCAGTGGGCACCTACCTTGGCCCCGATCTGGTTGCCGCACTGGCCGGCCTGGATGTGCACAATCTCCCTCATGCTGGCTCAGGTCTGGCTGGGGATGCGGGCACTGGACGAGGCGGCGGCGCAGACGGCTCTTTATATAGGCAGCTGCGTGACGTCATCGATCCCAGCAGCCAATCGCAAGGCGTCTGCGACACGCCGCAACATCTCTGCAGCATCAGCACCGGCGGCGGGGACGCGCAAGACACGCCCAGCTCCTCCTCCACAGGCAGGTGCGCGCTCATGGAGGGAGAGAGGGCATGCTGGGACTTGTGCTGCCACAGGATCCTGCACCCGTTTACATATGGACTTGTTTAGGAGTAAAAAAAAAATCTTCCTATTAATTTCAATAGTACAATCCAATTGTACTGTGTTTTGAGAGTATTTTTTCCCACTTGAGGTTTTATAAAAATGACTTCAGGGCAAAAAAATAAAGTGCAAGTCACTTCTGTGATAGATAACGCTCCAAATAGACTCTGGCCAATAAAAAAAAAAACTTCCCAAAGAAGGAGCGGTTTCCAATAGAAAACGCATAGTTTTTGACTGCTTTAAAAAAAACTTACATTCATAAAGCCTAAGGGCGTGTTCACACTGACCTTTATTTCTGACTTTAAAAAGTGACAGTATTTTAAGCAGAAGATGTTTGAAGAACGGCTACTTTTTCTCTGGAGTTTTATAAACCTGAAGGGTCTTTTGTGAGTGATTTTTGGCCATTTCCTGAGTATTTGGGGGGGTTTTTTGTGCTTTTTTATGTTTTCCAGGAGTTTTCTAGTCTCAGTGAAGAAAATGTTTGTGTTTTTTTGTGACATAAAGACTGAAAAACCTTGCAAAAAAAAAACAAGCGCTCCTCTTTATAACTTTCCCTATTGGTTTGACTTGTAAAGTATTGAGCGTCTTCCTTCCTTCTTCCCTTGCCATAAAGTCCAGCCGTTGGACTATGGTCTTCTCAGAAGCCAAAATGGTAAAAAAAAACAATAATAATAATAGAAATGGTGGAATGACTTTTTGGTCACCCTGTGCCCATGTGAACATAACATCATTGTGACATGGTTCATGGTGACCATTTGCAGGTCCTACAGTAGGGCTAACACGCGTGCACCAAGGCAGGCAGATGGCACACAATATGTCTGCCCGGAGGGTGATACAGGCCGGGATGCCAGTGTGAACAGAAGTTTGGGGAAACAGACACTTGGACTTTTCTTCTCACTGATTGGCTGCCAAGGTGACGTAACTAAGCGCCAGACAATGGCGGAGGAGAAATTGAATTGAAAGTCCACAACCCCTTTAAGCATCTGATCTACTGACACTGGAGGGTTGTACACAAATCATTTTCATCTAAACCCATATATACATGGAAGTAATAAATCCAACATTAGGGGGTTACAAAAATAAGAAAAATAGGGTTACGTGCGCAGACCGGTCGTGCAACCAAAAATGGAGAGTCCTTCATGAGGGAACATCACACCGCTCCTACTCCTGGGATCATGGCGTGGGGTGCCATATTGTGTGGTAGCATGCCATGGCATGGAAGTGTTGGCATTCCTGCGAGTGGGGCTCATAGTCAATACTGTAAAAAATCGAGATGCCTGTCTCCATTATTCCATCACTTGCATATCATTAACATGTCTACCTATCCTGTAATTTCCAAATATATATACATATATATATATATAATGGAAGGCGCATGCCAATCTGAAAAAAATAGAAAAATTATTTAATGGTCCACATTGATGACATTTCAGTCCATAGGAGGATCTTTATATATATATATATATATATATATATATATATATATATATATATATATAGCTTATGATATATACTGCATATACTGTATATACCGTATATAAAAATATATATATTATTAATTTATTGCTGGTGCTGTACTTATATTTCTAATTATATATATATATATATATATATATATATATATATATATATATATATATATATATACAGTATATAGGCCTTATTTATCAAAACTACTATCACTAGGACTGTGTCCGTCTCCCTTGGCAACCAATCAGAGCTCAGCTGTAATTTTTTAAACTGCTCCGGAAAAATAAAATCTGCTCTCTGATTGGTTGCTAAGGGCAACCCAGCCACTTTCTCTTGTAAACAGTTTTATATACGTCCCCCCCGATGCAGTTATTACCCCTATACCCAGGAGCCCTGTTATGTCCTGAATGACAGCGATCTCATATCATTACTTGTCCGGTCACTCGTCCCGAGCCCGCCCTGTGTAAGTGCACGGGACGTGGAGTCATATACGGTTACTCAGCGCTATTACGGTAATCTATACCATTATAGGCTATACTAATATCAAAGCAAAGGGGGGGGGGTGAAAGATCCTCCGGTGACGTGACACGCCTAGTACAAGACAAAGCATCCCTCACTGGGGTGTGGAGATAATAGGGCTCCATGACACTGGGCCAGTGGGACATCCCTGGGGTCTTATAAGCAGAGGAGGGGGTGCATGAGTCATATATTTGGGAAGGGGCAGCTGTTTTTGGGGGGATGGGAGAGAGACAGCTGAGTCATGTTACTGTGCAGACAATGCATGGCCGCCCCTCCTCTCCGCCATAGCCCCTTACTCTTGCTGGCACTCTGTTTCCTTCTTTTCATGATGGAGGTGCATGCATGTCCAGCCACCTGTTATATATCCGTACAAATCACTGATCTACAGGGCGGTGATCGCTCCATCCATGCGGAGATCTATTATTAAGGAAGACTGTCAGACCATTGCAGCTATTAGGAAAAATATATATGGAAAATTCCTTTTTTTCCCACCACTGATAGGGAACTGAATAGATGAGTTAGTAAATATTATGGATTATTAAACAGTCCTTTAAAGTATATTTAAAGGGCTGTCCAGCAAAAAAAACAAACATTTTCACCTATCCTGAGGGGGTGGGCTTATTGATCAAAAAGGGGTCCGAATCCGATCTGCGTCCAATTTATACGACCGTCTGACGGCGCCCTTAGAATAGAGCGCATGCTCGACCGCCCTAATATTCATCCGCTATGGTACTGCTCAGCTTCTCCAGCAGCCCCACAATGAATGAAAAAGCGATAAAAATTACCCATCTGGGATAAAAGTCCCCTGTTATGCCGATCCGTTCAGGTCCCAGCAGTCGGATCCCCACCAATCCTGAGGATAGGTGATAGCTCAGACATTTTACTCGTTCAGTGTCACTTCGTGACTTACCGCGACTGCGAGACAGAGTCACAAATGTTTTCAAGTGTATTGATTTTTCTGTCGGTAGTTACAAGTCGCACACAACTCTCTTGCCATAAACTTCGATGCATGGTGCATGCACGTACGACATGCGTGTAACTTGCCTGCATTTTGACTTTTTTTCACAGCGCTAAAATAGTTGCGCAACAACAAGTCGCACAAAAGTTGCACAAATGTATCTGGTCGTGCGACTTGTCTGTGTGTTGCTGTCACTTGACACATGTCATCCTTGATTTGACAAGCCCCTTTTAGCTGCTGGGCTCACTGATGGGCTGCAGCGCTGTGGACGCAACAACAGTAAAAGACACTGGCTGAGGCGGTGGTGTATCAGCGCTGGACCAGGTTAGGGTGAGTAAAACGAGTTGTTTTTTTTGCCAGAGGGCAGGAGTTTATTTAAAACCAGAAAACATCTTTAATGACTTTAATCAGGCAGAATGTAACTATGTCCATAATAAATGAACTCTCTTTTACAGGGTGACATCATCAGACCGCAGCATGTGACATCAGATTGCAGCATGTGACATCATCAGATTGCAGCATGTGACATCATCAGACCTCAGCATGTGACATCATCAGACCGCATCATGTGACATAATCAGACTGCATCATGTGACATCATCAGACCGCAGCATGTGATATCATCATCAGACCGCATCATGTGACATCATCAGACCGCATCATGTGACATCATCAGACTGCAGCATGTGACATCATCAGACCGCAGAGTGTGACATCATCAGACCGCAGCATGTGACATCATCAGACTGCATCATGTGACATCAGACCGCAGCATGTGACATCATCAGATTGCAGCATGTGACATCAGACTGCAGCATGTGACATCAGACTGCAGCATGTGACATCATCAGATTGCAGCATGTGACATCATCAGACAGCAGCATGTGACATCATCAGACCGCAGCATGTGACATCATCAGACCGAAGCATGTGACATCATCAGACTGCATCATGTGACATCATCAGATTGCAGCATGTGACATCATCAGACTTCAGCATGTGACATCATCAGATTGCAGCATGTGACATCATCAGACAGCAGCATGTGACATCATCAGACCGCAGCATGTGACATCATCAGACCGAAGCATGTGACATCATCAGACTGCATCATGTGACATCATCAGATTGCAGCATGTGACATCATCAGACTTCAGCATGTGACATCATCAGATTGCAGCATGTGACATCATCAGACTGCAGCATGTGACATCATCAGACCGCAGCATGTGACATCACCAGATTGCAGCAAGTGACATCATCAGACCGCAGCATGTGACATCATCAGACCGCAGCATGTGACATCATCAAATCGCATCATGTGACATCATCAGATTGCAGCGTGTGACATCACTAGTGGGTAGGTAGTAAATTTTCTCCACTGTGGAATTATCTTTGTTATTAGTAGACAACCATTATTGCTGTCTTGATCTTAAAGGCAGGTTTTCACGTCTGAGAGATCAGATCCACATTTCTGTGAATAATATAATACGATATGATACGATACACTTTATTGATCCCGTGGGAAATTATGGTATCACAGCAGCACAACTTACATCATAAGAATCATAAAATGAATTACTGTACTTAATTGACATGACAGTTTGTTGACAGAAGGACATTATACATTAGAATAGGACATACACAGCGGGTGAACTGAAAAGTAGAAGAAATAAAGTAGACAATCCCCTTTATGATTGAACCCATATGTTATTGTTGTACATTCCCATAGCAGTTGGCACAAACGATTTCCTAAATTTTTCCTTGTTACACCTCAGAACACCTCAGAACACCTCAATATTCACGCCCTCATTTCCTGCTCTGCAGACCAGCTCCTAATTACACATGTTGCTGCATCCAGCAGATGGATGGTGGATTACCTATGGGGTTGGATCTGGACATGTCACACAGCTAACACATCTTCCTAATGGAATTTTATTTTATTAGTCTCTGGTTTTAAGACATAGTTAACCCTGTCCAGACACAGCTGCCATACAATAGGACCACTCTCATCATTTATGATCCCCTGTGACCATCCGCAGGAAGATACTAGTGATGGTTCCCCTGCCTTACACACTCATCACCGTCCAATGGATGTCAGACTCATTAGCTCATTGTCAAGGGGAAAAAATAGGTAGAGTGCATACGTTTTACATTGTATGTGAACAAGGTTACGGGAATTCTATTCACTTGCATTAGATGTGCAGAATCCGCATCGAAAAACCCTTGTAAAATTCGAAGCCTAACATTCATTTTGTGGGTTTCGATCACATCGCAGCTACACATAATATGATTACAGTTACACGTGAGCCGGGATTCTCTCTGCTTTCCTTAATACTTGTGTTTGTAAATATATATATATTTTTGAATCATATTTTACTATTATTTTTGCTATTATATAAACAACAGATGTCCGTCGCTGCTTTAAAATAATTACTCACCCTTGCAAATTCCGCTCAGGGAGACCATATGTTGCAGAGAGAATGGTTGGGAAATGTGCTGCCCCCTTCTGGATTACACCGAGCAGTGTTGCAGTCCATTTAGAATGCACGATTATTGTATACGATCATTCCTAGTTTCACGAAAATCTTGCCGTCTATATGTGTTGTCGATGACAAAAACTCTCGTTCGTTGGATGAAAATGAGCTCCATACCGTTCAAGCTTTAGAGCCCCGTTTCCGGGATCACTAGGAATCCCAGGGGTCAGACTTCCAGCGATCAGCAAGTAATACATCGTTTTTTGGGGGTAACCCAATACCCCTTAATGTAACTGGGAGCACCAATGTGCAAATAATCTACGGTAGACACATAATCTGGGACATGTATGGCATATCCACAAAATGTAAGATAGATGTGTGCTCCAAAGCTATGGCTCACCTCTATCTCAAGAATAAGACCCCATCGCATGAGGATTTTAGCAAATGTGGCCGTTTTGGGAATCCCATACAGATTAACAGTTATGGCCATGCAAGCACAATCACCTTTACGTTTCAGACAGCCCCATTTTCAAGATAATTGCTGGTCCCAACGATGGGACGTATACCTGCTGGAAATGTAGATTATATTCCCTGGATATGCTATGCATTTTCCAGATTGGATCAGCTGAATAAATGGAAAATAACCTGTTCAAATTTGCATTATGCTCTTTGCATTCAGGGTTTGGGTATTTTTGACGGCAACGATAGCACAGTATTCTTGTTGTCAAAATTGTAGGAAACTATAGCGAAAAGCTAATGGACCCTATTTTAATGCAATGATATCCATCACATCCACCGTGATTCTAGCCAATGACACTTGTAATAAAGCCTCATCTATTATTGCATTTATTAATGTGTTCCCAAAATACTATCGTCATCAAAAGTCTATAAGGATGTAATGAACAGTGTCTACTTGGCACGTTGGAACTCACAGGAAATGTGATTTAAGGCAATATATTGGTTCACAGAATACATTAAAGGGAACCTGTCACCTGAATTTGGTGGGATCTTTTTTCGGTCCGATGGACGGTGTTTTCTCGCCGGCGCACTATGTCCCGAAACACAGCTAAATATTTCCGGGACATAGTGTGCCGGCGCATGCGCACTAATGCTTTTCGGCTTTGCCCGCTGTTGGGCAAAGCATACTGCGCGTAGACAAGGCAAGATTGCCTTGCGCAGGTGTGTTCTACGGAGGAAAGCGAATCAACTTCAAGCCTATATTGCGGCCAGCGTGCAGCCAGCGGGAAAGGAAGGGGTGAATAAAACACCCGAAAACACCGCCCATCGGACCGAAAAAAGGTCCCGCCAAATTCAGGTGACAGGTTCCCTTTAAATAACCAGAAAAAAAAATGTTTTTGTGACCTTCTTTATTACAGTAATTATCGAGTTTATATTACATGGCATTTAGTATGTGATTATCGCCTTTTCACTGACGTGATTCAGATGGTCCCTCCCAATCCTAAAATGCGATCGGACTGATCAACGGGCCACCCATAGTTTCACATAGCCAATGTTCATTTTTTATATACAAGGGACTCTGCTCCCTCATATCTTAGTGACTGGCATCTTCTAGGGTAGAAAGAGTTTTCATTTTATACATTTCTGTACAGATCGGTGTCTCTGCTTTGGCTGAGATCCTTGATTGGGGTCAAACATTGACATACAGTTACCTATAGATGGCACCACAGAGATAGTTTTACTTTTGGGGGAGGAGATCTAATTTGCATACTTTTCCCAAGGAGCATTGCCTTTCCCCGCACATCTCCATAGGAAGAAAGAGTATATTTCAAAAGTTGGGAAAACCTATAAAAGAACCAGAGTTCAGGACCATAAGTGGTTCCTCAGTAGTAACCTTATCGCCGTCCACACTTTTATTACGTCTTTGTGCTCGTCATATTTACCCTCAGTCTTTTTCTGACATCTTTTAACCCCATATAAGTCAATAGTACGTTCTTGGGAGATGGAGAGGACTTGGACAAGAAGTTTAGATGTTCTCTATGCTTCTGTCCCCCCCATCCCCTTTGTACCGTCAGAAGGAACAACACATCACAATGCCCTTCAGGGTTTTTCTCAGCTCCTGGCTTCGGAAAGCGTAGATAATAGGGTCAATAATAGAGTTGAATATCATAAGGACAAAGGTGATGTTGAAGTACTTGAAGTATTCACGGCAGAAGGGGTGCTTGGGACAGGACACGATTAGAGTGAGATGGAGGAAAAAGGGTCCCCAGCATAGAAAGAAGATGCCAAGCAGCATGGTCAAGGTGATGGCTCCTCGGAGTTTGGCAGCGGCTTGATGTGGAGAGAATCCACTTCGCACTCCTTTCTGTTGAGCCATTATGATCCGGGAATGTTTTCTCGCTAAAACGAACATGTGGATGTAGAGACCCAACATTAAGACCAACATGAAGATAAAAAACGAAATAAGACACAAGATGACAACATGGCTGTCTGAAAATACTATGAATGTGACGCTACAAGCTATGCTGGCCACCCAGATCCCAATAATGGTGCTGACCACCCTACGCTGGGTTATAATGTTATGGTATCGCAAAGCGTAGAAGATGGTAACGTAGCGGTCCACCGCGATAGCTCCGAGAAATGAGAGGGAAGTCACCAAGGAACAGAGGATCATGGTATCTACAATGTTGTCCATCATTTTGACCATGGGTTCATTATACTCAATGACGGCATAGCTGAGAAGGATCAGGATTAGGGTCTCCACCAGGTTGCTGATACTGACCAACATGTCTGACGCAGCCAGGCAGCAGATGAAATAGTACATCGGAGAGTGAAGGTTGTGATTTTTCGCGATAGCCACGACCACCAGGATGTTCTCCAGTAGGCTGAGGACACATAGGAATAAGAAGACACCTTTAGGGACCTCGATATGAATGATGGTTGTTTCATTCGCCCTCACATCTGAGGTGCTTTGGAGAGTGGCGTTTGTGATATTGATGCCTGATTGTAGAGCAGAAAACGGGGTCATAGTGATCTGTGTCTGGGGAAGAAAACAACATAATTTAGGTAGGATGGTCTCAAATGGGATCCATCTCTTCACAGTAAATACACAAGGAAACAGCTCCCGAAAGATTCCTTTTCACCGTACCTCCTCAGACTTTTTTTTATCATTTGTTTCCATAATACATGATAGATGTATGATCACTGGGGGTCCGGCTTCTCAGACCACCACCAATCCCAAAAAGGTAGCACAAGTTACTTGTATGAATGTAGTGATAGTGAGCATGTGCAACCATAACTCCTAGTGAATGTATCAGTGTTCACACATGCTCACTACAGCTCCCTTCACATAGGGGTCTTTAGAACCCCTGTTATCTCAGCATTTAGGCTTCCATTGATAATTTTTTTAACCTTCCTGTGACTAAGGAACATATTTAGGTTTCTTTTGGAGAACCCTTTTAACTGATGTTGTAATTTTTTCTTCCTAGGGTTCTTTTGCATAGACCCCGATCAACAATATAGCAAATAAATCATGTAATTTACTAATTGATTTTATACACTAAAGGGACATACTCACACGTTCAGTATTTACATCAGATAAATTTCCTTTTTGCGTTCATTTTAGATGTTTTTTTCCCCCAATTTATTTGAATAGTTGAAAAACTGTAAAAACGCTGAAAGAATTGACATGCTGCAGATATGAAACAACCTAAAGGAAAAAAATAAGCGGAGTGTGCATGAGATTTCAGAACTGTCATTCCCTTTGCTGGCACAGTAAAACAATATGTTTTTTTTGTTACAGAATAACAAAAAAACAATGTATGAACATACCCAAAGGGCAGCGGCATAACAATCACAGTCGCAGAGGGTGCGACCATGGTTTAGCTCTTGTGGAAGGGGGGTCCTCCGACGCTAGCGTCAATTTCACCTGGATGTGCATAGGATGCACATCCAGCTGAAATATGTTCGTCGCAGAGACCTGCTGAATCCCTGCACTGCAAATACATGCTGCTGGCCAATCAGAGGCGGCAGCAGACATCGGCTTGCCAGTGGCGGGCGACACAAGGCAGTGACATTATGCGGTGTCAGTGTCAGCACACCGAAGTCAGCCACCAGCTTCTGAGCCAGCTGTTAGGGAAGACATTGCACATAGGGGGAAGGGAAGAATAAGCTTTTGTTTCTTTTTAAAATGTTCTGAAGAAGAACAGAAGGGGCCCAAGATAGGGAGCATTGTACCAGGAAGGGGCCCAGGATAGGGAGCATTATACCAGGAAGGGGCCCATGATAGAGAGCATTATACCAGGATGGGGGACATTATACCAGGAAGGGGCCCAGAATAGGGAGTATTATACCAGGAAGGGGCCCAGGATAGGGAGCATTATACCAGGAAGGGGCCCAGGATAGGGAGCATTATACCAGGAAGGGGCCCAGGATAGGGAGTATTATACCAGGAAGGGGCCCAGGATAGGGAGCATTATACCAGGAAGGGGCCCAGGATAGGGAGTATTATACCAGGTAGGGGCCCAGGATAGGGAGCATTATACCAGGAAGGGGCCCAGGATAGGGAGTATTATACCAGGAAGGGGCCCAGGATAGGGAGTATTATACCAGGAAGGGGCCCAGGATAGGGAGCATTATACCAGGAAGGGGCCCAGGATAGGGAGCATTATACCAGGAAGGGGCCCAGGATAGAGAGCATTATACCAGGATGGGGGGACATTATACCAGGAAGGGGCCCAAGATAGGGAGTATTATACCAGAAAGGGGCCCAGAATAGGGAACACTATACCAGGAAGGGACCCAGGATAGGGAGCATTATACCAGGAATGTGCCCAGGATAGGGAGCATTATACCAGGAAAGGGCCCAGGATAGGGAGTATTATACCAGGAAGGGGCCCAGGATAGGGAGTATTATACCAGGAAGGGGCCCAGGATAGGGAGCATTATACCAGGAAGGGGCCCAGGATAGGGAGTATTATACCAGGATGGGGGACATTATACCAGGAAGGGGCCCAAGATAGGGAGTATTATACCAGAAAGGGGCCCAGAATAGGGAACACTATACCAGGAAGGGGCCCAGGATAGGGAGCATTATACCAGGAATGTGCCCAGTATAGGTAGCATTATACCAGGAAAGGGCCCAGAATAGGGAGTATTATACCAGGAAGGGGCCCAGGATAGGGAGTATTATACCAGAAAGGGGCCCAGAATAGGAAACACTATACCAGGAAGGGGCCCAGGATAGGGAGCATTATACCAGGAATGTGCCCAGGATAGGGAGCATTATACCAGGAAAGGGCCCAGGATAGGGAATATTATACCAGGAAGGGGCCCAGGATAGGGAGTATTATACCAGGAAGGGGCCCAGGATAGGGAGCATTATACCAGGAAGGGGCCCAGGATAGGGAGTATTATACCAGGAAGGGGCCCAGGATGGGGTGCATTATACCAGGATGGGGGACATTATACCAGGAAGGGGCCCAGGATGGAATACATTGTTATAGGATTGGGCCGTGGATCGGTAGCATTATGACCAGAAGGGGTCAAGATGAGACATTGTTACTGGAAGTTGCCCAAGATGGAGGACATTATTTTAGGAAAAGGCCCAGGATGGGGGACATTATGAAACAAGGGGCCCAGGGAATATTAATACATGATAGAGAACATTATACCAGGAAGAGGTCCAGAATTGGGCACATTGTTATAGCATGGGCCCAAGATGGGGGGGGGGTTATTATTGCAAGTCGCCGTGATGGGAGGCATTATTACTGAAAGGGTCCAGGATGGGGACATTATTCCTGGAAGGTGCCCGAGATGGGGGGACATTATTATGGGAAGCTGCCAGAATGGAAGAGATTATTTCAGGACAGAGCCCTGTCTTTATAAGATCTAAGATGCTGCAGTGGGCCATCTGACTAACATGCAGGTGGGGGTGCAGGTCCAACTTTTGGAACCTATTTACATCATTGCCAAAGAGAATTCTTCAGAAATCGGCTGGTGCCCCCCATACAGGTTCAATGAAAGGTGACAAGCAGATGCCTGTTTTGACAAGGGGAGGCAATGACAGTAAATCACTAATCATTGATCGGTCAGCATGCTTAGCCTGTTAACAATATGATTCATATAAACGATTGGGCGATTATTGAGGTAAGTGGACCTCTTTTATGAGACCCTTTACTTACCGCTTCCTGCCAATGATCCCCAGTCTGCACCTGGATGTGCACCTTGAGCCGCTCTCACCTGGGTAGTCGTTGAGTCATGTGCGCAGCACAAGGTCCCAGGACACATAACCTCACTACACGTAAACTTACCCTATTCTGTCGGCCTCTTAGCGCTGATCTGCTCTACCAGATCCTGAAATATCCTGAAACTTTTCATCCGACACTCCCATAATAGCTTAACCTACATATTGAAGTGGGCGAGTGTGTTTTCTTTTTATTAGATTATTGTTCAGTTTTTGATGTGAAGACGACAGTTCCCAGAATGCAGAGTACGCGTGCACCGACCCATGAACCGGCAGGGAAAGCTAGAAGACTGGAGATCTGAGAATGAAGCTCATTACTATACTATAAGGCTGACAGTTTAGGGAGTTTTTGATGTTGCAGATTTTCTGCAGCTATTAAGTAAATTATATCACTTGTGATTTTTCATTGCATTTTTATGCGTTTTTTACCTGCGGATTTTCCGCATCTAATTTGGTTCTATAGGAAAAATCTGTACATACGCAAGGTACGCGCAAGAGAAATCGACATGTTGCGGATTTCAAACAGGTCAGTTTACGCTGAGTAAAAATAAAGCACAGAGGGACGAAGATTTCAATAAATCCCATCCACTGTGCTGAAACTGGAAGAGGCTGCATTTTTGACTAAGCAAAAATACACAGCGTCAATAGTTCACCAAAAACTCATTGTGGGCAGGCAGGATGTAACTGAGGTGTCTAAGTAATGTAATGTATGCACACAGTGACTGCACCAGCAGAATAGTGAGTGCAGCTCTGGGGTATAATACAGGATGTAACTCAGGATCAGTAATGTAATGTATGTACACAGTGACTACACCAGCAGAATAGTGCGTGCAGCTCTGGGGTGTATTACAGGATGTAACTCAGGATCAGTAATGTAATGTATGTACACAGTGACTGCACCAGCAGAATAGTGAGCGCAGCTCTGGGGTATAATACAGGATATAACTCAGGGTCAGTAATGTAATGTATGTACCCAGTGACTGCACCAGCAGAATAGTGAATGCAGCTCTGGAGTATAATACAGGATCAGTACAGGATCAGTAATGTAATGTATAGTTGTGGACAAAAGTATTGACACCCCTGCAATTCTGTCAGATAATACTCAGTTTCTTCCTGAAAATGATTGCAACACAAATTCTTTGTTATTATTATCTTCATTTAATTTGTCTTAAATGAAAAGACCAAAAAAGAATTGTCCTAAAGCCAAATTGGATATAATTCCACACCAAACATAAAAAAGGGGGTGGACAAAAGTATTGGCACTGTTCGAAAAATCATGTGATGCTTCTCTAATTTGTGTAATTAACAGCACCTGTAACTTACCTGTGGCACCTAACAGGTGTTGGCAATAACTAAATCACACTTGCAGCCAGTTGACATGGATTAAAGTTGACTCAACCTCTGTCCTGTGTCCTTGTGTGTACCACATTGAGCATGGAGAAAAGAAAGAAGACCAAAGAACTGTCTGAGGACTTGAGAAACCAAATTGTGAGGAAGCATGAGCAATCTCAAGGCTACAAGTCCATCTCCAAAGACCTGAATGTTCCTGTGTCTACCGTGCGCAGTGTCATCAAGAAGTTTAAAGCCCATGGCACTGTGGCTAACCTCCCTAGATGTGGACGTAAAAGAGGGATTTTTGGTACTTACCGTAAAATCTCTTTCTTGGAGCCTTCATTGGGGAACACAGGACAACCATGGGTGTATGCTGCTGCTGCTAGGAGGCTGACACTATGCAAAAAAAGGAAAAGGCGTAGCTCCTCCCTCTCAGTATACACCCACCGACAGGCACCAAGTACCTCAGTTAGTGCAAAAAGCAGTAGGAGAAGCGACAGAACTCATAATAGTAAAAGTACCAACTAAACTAGGGCCTCCAGGCCCCAAACATGGTACCAGAACAAACAAGTAGGGAGGGTGCTGTGTCCCCCAATGAAGGCTCCAAGAAAGAGATTTTACGGTAAGTACCAAAAATCCCTCTTTCTTTATCGCTTCATTGGGGGACACAGGACAACCATGGGACGTCCAAAAGCAGTCCCGGAAAAGGGTGGGTAGACAGGAAATGAGAAAAGGTCTCAGGTCGGCCGGTGTGCAGTACCTTCCTACTAAGACCTGCATCGGACGAGGCTTGGGTATGAACCCGATAGAACCTCGTAAACGTGTGCAAAAACGACCAGGTTGCGGCCTTGCAAACTTGTAAGGCGGAGGCCTGGTGGCGAACAGCCCAAAAAGCTCCGACAGCTCTGGTGGAGTGAGCTCGCACCCCCGGGGGAGGACGTGCCTCATGAAGAGGCTCAAAAGGAAGCAACCTGAAGAGTGCCAAGGACCAGGTTAAGGTCCCAAGGTTCCAAGGGAGGACGGAAAGGAGGGGCGATATGCTCAACTCCCTGTAGAAAAGTCCGAACCTGGTGAATGGAGGAAAGGTCACTCTGGAAGAGAATTGACAGAGCGGACACTTGTCCCTTGAGTGTGCTGAGGGATAAGCCCGAATCGAGACCAGACTGGAGGAAACCGAGAAGATCCGGAAGAGAAAAGGACATTGGAAAAACTTAATTGGTTTCGCACCAGCGAAAGAACGCTTCCCAGTACCTATGGTAGATACGGGAAGAAGACGGTTTTCTGGCTCTGATCATGGTCTGTATGACCTGGGAAGAGAGACCAGAGTTTTTCAAGACTGCGGCCTCAACGGCCATGCCATTAAGCTCAGCGACTGAGAACTCTGGTGTTAGAGAGGTCCCTGCGAGAGGAGATCTGGCCGATCCGGGAGTCTCCAAGGAGTGTCCGCGAGCATTTTTACGAGCTCGGCGTACCACGGCCGCCTTGGCCAGTCCGGCGCTATCAGTATGACTGGAATCCCTTCCAACTTGATCTTCTTTACCACCCTTGGAATCAAGGGGAGGGGTGGGAACAGGTAGGGAAACTGAAACTGGGACCATGGAATTACCAGGGCGTCGTGGCCGACGGCAAGAGGATCCCGGGACCTGGCAACAAACTGAGGGACCTTGTGGTTCATCCGGGACGCCATAAGATCGACATCTGGCGTACCCCAGCAGAGGCAAATTTGATTGCAGACTGCGGGTGGAGAGACCACTCGCCCGCTGCTAGGCCCTGGCGACTGAGAAAGTCGACTGCCCAGTTTTCGACCCCGGGGATATGAATGGCTGATATGGCCGGAACGTGGCGTTCCGCCCACCGAAGAATCTTTGCCACTTCTGCCATTACTTGGCCGCTGCGAGTCCCGCCCTGGTGGTTTAAGTACGCCACGGCCGTGGCGTTGTCCGACTGGATGCGGACGGGAAAATTCGACAGAAGAGACTGCCAGCGGATTAACGCAAGGAAGATTGCCCTGATCTCCAGAAGGCTGATGGGAAGGAGAGCTTCCTGGGTGGTCCAACGGCCCTGAGCCGTGTGCTGTCGGAAGACTGCTCCCCACCCGAGAAGGCTGGCATCGGTGGTGATGACCTGCCACTGAAGGGGAAGAAATGATCTTCCTCTCAGGAGAGAGGAGGACAACGTCCACCAGGTTAGGGACTGACGGACCTGGAGAGGAAGATGGATGGGACGGTCCAGGGTGTCCAAGGACCTGTTCCAGGTGGATAGGAGGAATAGTTGGAGGGGGCGGGTGTGGAACTGGGCAAAAGAAACAGCCTCCATGGAGGCCACCATCTTTCCCAGGACTCCCATGCAGAAACGAAGTGACTGAGGGGCTGG
This sequence comes from Ranitomeya variabilis, assembly GCF_051348905.1. Classification (NCBI taxonomy): domain Eukaryota; kingdom Metazoa; phylum Chordata; class Amphibia; order Anura; family Dendrobatidae; genus Ranitomeya; species Ranitomeya variabilis. The sequence goes on along the minus strand of NC_135233.1, from coordinate 596,100,807 downwards.
GCATTTGAGAAGGCGGACCGCCTTGAGGAGTACTGAGAACTTGTCCTCTGGGAGGAAGACCCAAGCTAAGTTCGTGTCGAACACCATGCCCAGGAAGGACAGTCGTTGGGATGGAATCAGAGAGGATTTAGTCCGGTTGATAACCCAGCCAAGACGGGTCAGGGTGTCCAGGGAGACGTGGAGACTGTGGGAACAGTCTAGACGAGAGGACCCCTTGATCAACAGATCGTCCAGGTAGCGGATAACGAGGATCCCCCTGGAACGAAGGAGGGCCATGACCGCCGCCATGATTTTGGTGAAGACCCTGGGGGCAGACGCTAAACTGAAGGGGAGAGCCGTGAACTGGTAGTGATTGTCCCCGACAGCAAACCGAAGGAATCTCTGATGCCGTACGCAGATGGGGACATGAAGGTACGCATCTTGGATGTCGACCGAGCAGAGGAACTCCCCGGGTTCCATGGCGGCGATCACTGACCGCAGGGATTCCATTCTGAAGTGGCGAGGTCGGACGTGGCGGTTCAGAAGCTTCAAATCCAGGATAGGGCGAAGAGACCCGTCCTTCTTTGGGACTACAAAAAGGTTCGAGTAAAACCCGCAAAAACGGTCTTCGGAAGGAATGGGAATTACGACTCCGGCGGCGACCAGAGACGTTACGGCTTGAAGCAAGCCGGGTAAATGGGACGGTTGCTTTGGGGGCGAGAGAGAAAGAAGCGATTTTCCGGGAGGGTAGAAAATTCGATCTTGGACCCGGAGGTGATAATCTCTCTGACCCAGGCGTCGCTGATCACTGACAGCCAGGTGTCTTTGAAGAGAAGAAGCCTGCCTCCCACCCTGGAAAGACTCCCAGGTGGGAGCGACCCGTCACTTGGAACGGTATCTGTTGGAACGAGGTCCGGAAGACCTGGGAGGTGGACCCCTGGATCTCCACATGGGAGCTGGCTTGTAAGAGGGTTTTCTACGTTCACCCGTGGTAGCGGGTTGCTCTTGTTGCGAAGAGGAATCTGAGGCTGCAAACGGACGAAAGGGGCGAAATGTTCGAGGAACCTTTGGGTTAAAGAAGCGTTTTGGCTTGGACGGGGGGAGAGAGTTACTCTTGCCCCCAGTCGCGTCTGAGATAATTTGATCCAGACGAGCGCCAAAAAGCCTGGAACCTTGAAACGCCAAGTTGGTGAGAGACTTTTTGGAAGTAGCATCTGCATTCCATGCTTTGAGCCAAAGAATGCGGCACATAGCGACAATGTTGCTGCTTGCCTTGGCTGAACAGGCTGCTGCATCTAAGGAGGCAGTGAGAAGGTATTTCCCTGCGTGGTTAATCTGGTCGGCGAGGTCAGCCAGCTCGTTAGGGGAGGCCGAAGCCAAAATGCCTCGGCGGAGAATCTTGGCCAAGGCAGATATGGCCTTAGCCACCCATGTGGAAGCAAAGCTGGGGCAGAGGGAAGCACCCGTTGCCTCAAAAGCTGATTTGGCCAGCGCCTCAATTTGTCTGTCCGATGCGTCCTTAAGCAACGCGCCGTCCGGTAAGGAGAGAACAGTCTTGGAGGAAAGACGGGAGATCGGTGGATCGACCTTGGGAGATTCAGCCCACTTGGAGAGAAGATCGGCGCTAAAGGGATAGAGCACGTCCAGATGTTTTCTACCCAAAAAACGTTTTTCAGGATGTTCCCAGTGTTTAGACAGGGTAGACTCAACTCCTCATGGGTAGGAAAGGAGCGAGAGGGACGCTTCACCTGCTTAAAGGAGACAGAGGAATCCTGGGGGGAACCTCGTCTTGTTTTAGTTTGAGGGTTAGCGATATAGCCGAAATAAGACTATCTACGACAGCCTGCATGCTAGAAGCCTGGTCTGAATCGGAGTCAGAACCGGACTGGGAATCCACATCAGACCCAATGTCCTCCTCCGAAGAGGGGAATTGGGAGGAGGAGAGCAGCTTGAGCGCTGCGGAGGGACCTGGAGAACCAGACGAAGAGCCAGACAGAGTCCTCTTTCTAGAGCGGCTGGCAGATTTGTCTCCCTGTGGTTAAGGGTCAGGTGCCATGGAAGATGGCCGGAGCGCTGGTGGCTGAAGGCTGTGGAAGACGTTCAAACACCTGGACCAGGGATTGAGATACCTTAGTCAAATCAAAGACCGACTGCGAGATAGCAACGGCCCACTCAGGGGGAGGGAGAGCACCACCATCCCGAGATTCGGAAGCTTCCTGCGGGGCAGACATGGCAGGAGGACTGCAGGACTGGCAGAGAGGCGACGATTGGCCTACAGACCACTTTATCTTACAACGAGCACAGGCGTAGTGAGTTATGGTAGGTTTGGTAAAGAAGGCTCCAGAAGAGTTGGACATTAGCCTTTTCTGTAGTATAGTGCTGCAGAATATCCTTAAGGGCCTACAGTGGTATGGATAATACCAGGGAGGGGCCAATATAGCGTCGCAATCCTACCGCACCGCAGAGTTGTCCGTGTCCCCCAACACACGATTTCTCCTGTGCACGGAGCTGCTGAAGCAGGAAGTGCCAGCAGAGAAGAAGGGGTGGTGCTGTACTGAGAGGAATAAGCCAAGGCTCCTGATAGGGCCGCACTGAAAGGGAAGGGTGTGCCCGGGATGTAAAAACCCCTCTGAGTGGAGGAGGAAAAGAGCGCCGAAAAAGGAGGGGGCATGGCCTATTGGAGGGGGCGTGGCCGACCACAGCGGTGAAAGTGAAAGTAAAAAACGGCCGTGACTCTGTGTGAAAGCACTGTACATTTAGACAGGGAAATACTGCTGCGGGGGAGCGGCTGCTGAAGCGCTGGTACCTGCATGTTCCTATTAGGGTTGAACAATTAATATAAATGTTCAATTCTCTAGTTGCCTACTCCTGGCCTAATGGATATTGATCATGTGCACTAAAGAAATACACCAGACACAGTCAGCTGTAACTCTCCTTGATCAATGTGTAGCTCAGCTCCAAGAAGGGATTTATTAGTCAAACACAATGTTATATATCTCCTGTAAGGGGGCTCGGTTAGCTCTAAAATGGGAGTGATCGGATGTATTCCATTGGTTAGTGGGTTGGGCATGAGCAAGTCCATGGGCGGATCCATGAGGTTATCAAGGTGGGTTGGTCCGTGAGGTCATCAGGATGGGCGTCGCTGTGGGTGGATCCATGAGGTCATCAGGATGGGCGTCATCTTGGATACCAGACCATGCGGCATGCTAAAACAGGAAATGGCGGCCATCTTCAGTGTCTTCATTGTTCTTCTTGGATACCAGAGCACACGGCTCTGGTAGAGGAGATGGCAGCCATCTTAAGTGTCTTACTTTGTCTGAGGAAAACTTATGTAAGGTTAAACAATACATGTTATAGGTTGCTTCCCTCAATTACCTTATGTGTTGAGGTTAATTAAGTATTTGATCTTATGGCTCTCCTCAACAGTCCCCCCTAAATACTTTATTAACCTTTTCTTTTATCTTGATCCCACCGTGGTTCCCTAACCCACCGATGTTAAGTGTTATTATGACATCAGAGGCTTCATGACAATATGGATGCTATAGACACCAGAGAATGTGTGACCAATTACGGGTATACCGGAGCGTGTTACCAGTGTCCTCGGGACTTCCCAACCTGCTGGATCTATTACTCTCCAATCTCCCATCTCCATGGTTACTTAGAGTAAAATACACATGTGCGACTAACCCTGTTGTACACATCCTAGATCTGACCGTCTTGCCCGGGAGGGGGAATTGGAGTTTTCACCAGTTTGAGACAAGTTTTCCCTTGTGGAAAACTTCCCTTTGTAGCTGGACTTTGACAAGCAGGTCAGATCCTACTCTGTCCCTAACTGTCTAACAAATTTACAATGTGAGAGATGGATCCAGGAGGCGCTCAGCAATCCTGACCGAAGTAGGAGTAGTCAGGAGCACTTGGTAGGGACCCTTAAATCTCGACTCCAGGAATGTCTTTTCTGATGCACTTCTTTACCAGCATGTAGTCACCAGGTTAGAAAGTATGGGTACCTTCACTGGAATCTGGACCTGGAATGGATGATAAAACTTGTACATGTGTTATTGACAGTTCTTTAGTAACAACAATTAAATAATTTACAAGAGTATCACTTCCCAAGGCTAGCTGTTGTGGAAAATATTGACCCAATCTTGGAGGCCCCCCAAAAGGAATCTCGTATGGTGTGAGTTTAGTGGGACCCCTTGGAGTGTTTCTGACTGAGTATAAGGCAACGTGCAAAATGTCTGTCCAAGTCTGACCTCCTAACTGGCTTTCAGTATTTTATTTTTGAAGGTGCCATTCAGTGTTTCTACTTTCCCACTGCTGTGTAGGTGATATGGAGTATGTAAACCCAAATCAGCTCCCACCAATGTCCATAGTTCCTTAGTCAGTGCTGCAGTGAACGCAGGTACTTGGTCACTCTCAATTACCTCTGGGACCCCATATCTGCATACTACTTCAGTCACCAGTCTCTTAACAGTCACTCTGGCAGTCATGTTGGTTACTGGATAGGCTTCGGGCCATCCTGAGAACATGTTAGTCACTTCCAGTACATACTCGTACTTCCCTACTTTTGGCATTTGAATGTGGTCAATCTGAATTTTCTGAAAGGGATAAAGTGGTTTAGCCAAATGTTTCTGAGTAACTTTCTGAGGTGGTGCTGGATTGCATGTTGCACACACAAGGCAGGACTTGAAATAATTTTGGGTGACAGTAGAGATCCCAGGTGCCATATAAATCTTCCAAATTAGGTCATTCATCTGATTCTTGCCTCTGTGGGTGATAACGTGTGCCCATTCTGTCACTGAGGGGTACAGATTACGGGGTAGACCTTTGTGTTCACCCTCCAGACTCCATCTTCATCCTTTTTTAGCTCCTCCTTCTTGCCATGACTTCTTTTCATCATCTGATGTCTTGTCTTGATGTAGATGGATAATCCTCATAAGAGAGGCTTTAGTCCCTTCTTCAGTGTCTTGTGACACGTACACCGCTGCTTTCTCTTTCCCAAATGGATCCACAGCATAGGTTTTTTCTGTTTTGTCAGCAAAGAAGTTCCCCCTTGCTTCTGGAGAATCCGATCTCCCGTGAGCTTTGATCTTGATTACTGAAACCTCCAAAGGTAGATCTAGAGCGGCCACAAGTTCTTGTATGATAGCAGCATGTTTTACAGGAGTTCCACTGGACGTTAGGTATCCTCTGGCTGCCCAGATACTGCCGAAGTCATGAGCCACTCCAAAAGCGTATCTTGAATCCGTGTAGATGTTGACCACCTTCTCCGTCGCTTCCTGACAAGCCAGCATCAAGCTTTAAGTTCCGCTTCTTGTGCAGACATGTGCGGTGGTAGCGATCCAGCTGAGATGATCAGGTCATGTGTAACCACGGCATATCCCGTATGGAACCTTCCTGTTTTATCTGCAAATCTGGAACCATCAGTGAAGAACGTCAGGTCAGCATGTGGGAGTGGGTCTTCAGACACGTTTTTCTTGGAGGCTGCTTCTTCCTGCATTTGTTCGAGACAGTCATGATCCTCTGAGTGTGTAGAGGCATCTTCTCCGAGAGCATCAGTATCATCCACATCCCCCCCACAGCGTGGACAGTTTGAAGATGCTGCAGCAGACAAGAGTGACATTATCCGGAACCAAGAGCAAACATTGGAGTCTCATATGATGCTGCACCAACAGATGTTTAGGTTCCAACAATAGCAATTATGTCGTGTGGAGCCATTAAGAGAACTGGATGTCCTCAGATGATATCAGAAGTTTTGTCCAGAAGCATATGTGCAGCATGAACAGCTCTGAGGCAAGTCGGGGAAGCTTGAGACACAGAGTCCAGGCGGGCAGAGTAGTAGCCGATTGGTCTTGTTCTTCCCCCATGTTTTTGTGCTAGGACTCCGGAAGCATGTCCTGCTACTTCACTGACAAACAAGTAAAAAGGTAGTTGATAATTTGGGATTCCAAGAGCTGGTGCAGACTGTATGGCCTGTTTAAGAGCGTAGAAAGCTTCCACGGATTTAGTACATAGTGGAAACGCTGACGTCTTGAGGTCATCGTACAATGGCTGCATCAGCTTTGAGGCATCTGGAAACCTTTGGCAACAATAATAATTGATAGGTCAGCCAACTCATCCGAGGCCCTTGTCTTAGGTTCTTGGCAGAACTCAACACCAGAGTCCCATGTCTCGTCATGCTCCTGTAGAAAGGCATCGGCTGTTTTTCTGGATCTAGAACTTGGTTCAACAGAGTAGCAGCTTGCTGGGGTGTAAACTTGACGTAGAGGGTGGGCTCCTCAGACATGAGCATTGGCACTGTTGGCAGTGGCACCTGAAGCGGGAGTAGAGATGGCACCGGGAGTGCAGATGTAGTCCCTTGTGTATGAGGAGCCGGAGGAGGTAACAGTCCTGGAATGAGGGGCTCTATTTGGGCAGCTCCAGTATCATGGTATGGGCTCCAGGTGACGCAGGCAGTCTTAAAAGCTTTAACAGTCCTGTCCTCATTAATGCGAGTTATTGCTGCATGAAGTTGTTCAGCACTAACGTCTGGATGAATAGGGTCATAAGTAGGGGTCACAGCATGTATGATCATTCTACATGGAAGATTGCCAGCTTTAGTCACCGCTATGTCCCCAACAGCTATCTGACCACGTGACTCAACAATGATATGACTGTCAGCTTGAATAGTCGCCCCTCCTGCTTCCACTATAGCTCTAGCTACACCTCCATTGTGCTCTAACCGAGAATTGGCAGCATTAACAATAGCGTCTGTCTCCACTGTTGTAATGTCACCCTTTCCCACCACTAACAAGGGTCCCTCAGGAAGTTCTTTTTCAAAAATAGGTTGCCAACATTCCCTCCCCTTTGTGCTTCCTGTGCTATTGGTATCCTCCTCCCACATTGAGCCCCCCCTTGATACAGTCGCCACCGTCCCATACAGGTGTGCGCTTGGCTGTGAGACAGCCTGTGAGGTACTGGGCATAGGGTTATGTAGGCTGCGTGAGAGTGCTGTTGTGGAAGCATTGGGAGGAGAGGCCGCTGCTTGGAGCATCTCATGTGGGTGTGTGGCTAAATTGGCAGTGGAAGTGACAGTAGAAAGGGTAGGTGCTGGGGACGATCCAGGTGGGAGGACTGCTGGATTCACAACAGGAGTGATAGGGGAAAGGGTTGGTGCCCCATTGGAAACACTGAGATAGGAAACATGGGTAAAGCCTTTTTATTTCCTGAAGGAATATAGTATTGGCCATCAGTGGTCATTACTGGGTAATAAGGATTTAGCGAAGTGGTGTGTAGCCTTAGTCTGAGATGTTCACCACCAGAACCAGCACATTCGCCATCCACAACATGGCCGTCGTCAGAATTATATTTACCACCAACAAGATGGCCGCCATCAGAATTATATTTACCACCAACAAAATGGCTGCCGTCAGAATTGTATTTACCACCAACAAGATGGCCGCCGTCAGAATTATATTTACCACCAACAAGATGGCCGCCGTCAGAATTATATTTACCACCAACAAGATGGCTGCCGTCAGAATTGTATTTACCACCAACAAGATGGCCGCCATCAGAATTATATTTACCACCAACAAGATGGCTGCCGTCAGAATTATATTTACCACCAACAAGATGGCCGCCATCAGAATTATATTTACCACCAACAAAATGGCTGCCGTCAGAATTATATTTACCACCAACAAGATGGCCGCCATCAGAATTATATTTACCACCAACAAGATGGCCGCCATCAGAATTATATTTACCACCAACAAGATGGCCGCCGTCAGAATTGTATTTACCACCAACAAGATGGCCGCCATTACATTTAGCACATGGCTCTGGGCCACCATTTTGGCTGCTATCACATTTAACACATTCGCCATTAACAAAATGGCCGCCATTACATTTACCACATGGCTCTGGGCCACCATTTTGGCTGCTATTACATTTAACACATTCGCCATTAACAAAATGGCCACCATTACATTTACCACATGGCTCTGGGCCACCATTTTGGCTGCTATTACATTTAACACATTCGCCATTAACAAAATGGCCACCATTACATTTACCACATGGCTCTGGGCCACCATTTTGGCTGCTATTACATTTAACACATTCGCCATTAACAAAATGGTTTTGTAATACACAACTCAAAACTCTATTCTTTCTATTCCTTTTCTCTTGTACCCAATTTCCAATTTTTATTTATTTATTTATTTTTTTTTAAATACAGACTTTCTGAGACTCTTTCTCCTGCCCTAGCAATAGACAACAATCCATTATCTTGTAGGATACCTTTTCTTTCTTTCTTTTTTTTTTTTTTTTTTTCTCTAAGACAATCTTCCACTCCAGGGGCTGTAACCATCCCCCTTCTGGCATTCCACACAATTTCCACTAATTTGCATGAGTCTAACTTGCCATCTGAATTTGGCTTAGTGCCCATATGGCAGAACTGCATTAATTTCTCCATCTTTCTATAGATACACAGTATATATATATCTATCTACCAAGAAAACAAACACCAAACAAACAATAAGACGGGGGAGATGACTCAAACCTGAGATTCTAAAGGGAACTGAGTCTGCAGTACCCAGTTCCTACTGCTTCTTGTCACGTGGTCCCTGTCTGACTTCCGTGCTCCGTACTTTACAAACCAATTATTCCCTACTTTGTCAAATTGCTCCCTAACTTACCGGTCCCCGTGCAGAGTCAACTCACTCGATGTCACGGGGCAAAAAAAGAAAAACTATAAATTTAATTGGCTCGAACTGAGCCAACTCGCTCCAAGTTTCAATGAGCCGCTACACAATTTATTATGCCCGAACTGAGCCAATTGCTCCAAGATTTACCGGGCCCCCTAGGCCGAGTCAATTCACTCCAGGTCCTAGTCTCTCTTGTACAGAACTGAAAATCTTATCACAGGCGACAACCGTATACCACAGACAAAAATTATTTTTCTACACTTGCTTGCTTTCCTTCTCTATAAAAAAAACCTGCTTATCCCGTTCTCCACATGCTTTTCTTGCTCATCCTGTTCCAAACACAATGCTTCTCCTTCTGTAAACACTTGCTTATTCTTTCTTTCCTAGAAACCTGTTTTTCCTGCTCCAAGCACAATGCTTTTCCTAACTACCAGCCATCTCCTTCTGTAAAACCCTGTTTTATCACTTGCCTATAGCCCTCTGTAGAGAAAAAAAACTTGCATCTTTTTAACTTTTAAGTCATCTCCCCTCTTCACAACATGTAACAGGCAGTAGGCAACTAAAACGTGACGGTTCTTGCAATTAAATGACCAGCAGCGGAGAGACCCTTCTGCCGTCTTACAGATACCAAGAAAACCGGACACGGTCAGGCAATCTGCACAGGATACCCCGAAGGACACAGGTAAAGACTACAGATTATAAAAAATCAGCAGACTTACCGTGTTCTGTTAAAGAGGTGATCAGTCTCCAGATTCGGGGTACTCAGTGCATCCAGCCGTTCCAGTCGCCGGTTTTCAGGGTTCAGGGCTCTCCTCTGCTGGCCCTAGGTTGGGCGGCCAAATATTAGGGTTGAACAATTAATATAAATGTTCAATTCTCTAGTTGCCTACTCCTGGCCTAATGGATATTGATCATGTGCACTAAAGAAATACACCAGACACAGTCAGCTGTAACTCTCCTTGATCAATGTGTGGCTCAGCTCCAAGAAGGGATTTATTAGTCAAACACAATGTTATATATCTCCTGTAAGGGGGCTCGGTTAGCTCTAAAATGGGAGTGATCGGATGTATTCCATTGGTTAGTGGGTTGGGCATGAGCAAGTCCATGGGCGGATCCATGAGGTCATCAAGGTGGGTTGGTCCGTGAGGTCATCAGGATGGGCGTCGCTGTGGGTGGATCCATGAGGTCATCAGGATGGGCGTCATCTTGGATACCAGACCATGCGGCATGCTAAAACAGGAAATGGCGGCCATCTTCAGTGTCTTCATTGTTCTTCTTGGATACCAGAGCACACGGCTCTGGTAGAGGAGATGGCAGCCATCTTAAGTGTCTTACTTTTTCTGAGGAAAACTTATGTAAGGTTAAACAATACATGTTATAGGTTGCTTCCCTCAATTACCTTATGTGTTGAGGTTAATTAAGTATTTGATCTTATGGCTCTCCTCAACATTCCGGTTCCACAGGTAGAGGGAGAGAGGATCGACCAGGGGCCCGATGAGAGAGGGGTCGCTGGAACAGAATCCTTCGTCCAGAAGACGGCCTCGACCCCAAAACAAGGGGGAGGGTCACCGCTGGTGACCACCGTCTTCCTCTCAGCCCTCTCTGAGGAGAGGGGTGAGGGGGACTGTTTGGCAAGGACCGCCACCATAAAGACCCTGGAGCACCTGGGAGGGTGACAGGGGATAATGTCCTGCCGGCGGGCTGAGAGCTGCGATGCGGACGACACCACACTGCTCGCTCAGCCGCCCTCCTGGGGAGGCAGGGTGAAAGATTGCACCCTGAATCCCTGAATGCTATATCTGAAAAAGAAAAGCCAAATCGTTAATAAAAACAACAAAACCTGTAAAGGAATCAAGATTAGCAGCGGATCTGAAGATCCAGGTCCGCCTCCTACAGACACTAAGCACAAACTGAGGTACTTGGTGCCTGTCGGTGGGTGTATACTGAGAGGGAGGAGCTACGCCTTTTCCTTTGTTTGCATAGTGTCAGCCTCCTAGCAGCAGCAGCATACACCCATGGTTGTCCTGTGTCCCCCAATGAAGCGATAAAGAAAGAAAACTGACAAGAGATTTCAACTCCAGATTGTGCGGATGTTGGATTAAGAACCTCGACTAACATCCAAACAAGTTCAAGCTGCCCTGCAGTCCGAGGGTACAACAGTGTCAACCCTTACTATCCGTCGGCGTCTGAATGAAAAGGGACTGCATGGTAGAAGACCCAGAAAGACACCACTTCTTACCCCGAGACATAAAAAAGCCAGGCTGGAGTTTGCCAAAACTTACCTGAAAAAGCCTAAAACGTTTTGGAAGAATGTTCTCTGGTCAGATGAGACAAAAGTAGAGCTTTTTGGGCAAAGGCATCAACATAGAGTTTACAGGAGAAAAAAGAGGCATTCAAAGAAAAGAACACGGTCCCTACAGTCAATCAAGGCGGAGGTTCCCTGATGTTTTGGGGTTGCTTTGCTGCCTCTGACACTGGACTGCTTGACCGTGTGCATGGCATTATGAAGTCTGAAGACTACCAACAAATTTTGCAGCATAATGTAGGGCCCAGTGTGAGAAAGCTGGGTCTCCCTCAGAGGTCATGGGTCTTCCAGCAGGACAATGACCCAAAACACACTTAAAAAAGCACTAGAAAATGGTTTGAGAGAAAGCACTGGAGACTTCTAAGGGCTGTCCCACACGTCCAGATAATTCCGGTACCGGAATAAATCGGTACCGGAGTTATCCGTGTCCGTGTGCCTGGGAACTCACGGAGGCCATACGTGCGGCACACGTGTGCCGCCCGTATGGCGAGTGGGTACCACACGGAGCGTGTGGTACCCACTCTGCATGGTGCTGAAGCTGCTGAAGCTGCGATTCATATCCTCTCTGCAGTAGCGTTTGCTGCAGAGAAAATATGAAGAATAGTGTTAAAAATAAAGATTTAGGTGTCCGCCGCCCCCCCACCCCCTGTGCGCCCCCCCGCTGGTCAGAAAATACTTACCCGGGTCCCCCGTCGGCTGTCGCTCCTTCCTGGTCTGGCCGCGGCTTCTCCTGCATGCGGTCACGTGGGGCCGATCATTTACAGTCATGAATATGTGGCTCCACCTCCCATAGGGGCGGAGCCGACTATTCATGATTGTAAATGATCGGCCCCACGTGACCGCATACAGTAAGCCGCGGCCAGACCAGGAAGGAGCGAGGGAGCGGGTAAGTATTTTCTGACCAGCGGGGGGGCGCACAGGGGGTGGGGGGGCGGCGGACACATGGATCTTTATTTTTAACACTATTCTTCATATTTTCTCTATAGCAAACGCTGCTACAGGGAAGATATGAATCGCGGCTTCAGCACCATGTGGGGGGGACAGCGCTTACTGTAGCGCTGTCTCCTGCACGCACACGGACCCCAGACGGAGAATGTCCGTGTGAGGTCCGTGTTTTATGCGGACCCATTGACTCTATTGGGTCCGTGTAAAACGTGCGCTCCCACGAACACTGACATGTCTCCGTGTTTGGCACACGGAGACACGGTCCGCAAAAAATCAATGACATCTGAACAGATGCATTGATTTTTATGGGTCTACGTGTGTCAGTGTCTCCGGTACGTGAGGAAACTGTCACCTCACGTACCGGAGCCACTGACGTGTGAAACCGGCCTAAGGTGGCCAGCAATGAGTCCAGACTTGAATCCCATAGAACACCTGTGGAGAGATCTAAAAATGGCAGTTTGGAGAAAACACCCTTCAAATATCAGGGACCTGGAGCAGTTTGCCAAAGAAGAATGGTCTAAAATTCCAGCAGAGCATTGTAAGAAACTCATTGATGGTTACCGGAAGCGGTTGGTCGCAGTTATTTTGGCTAAAGGTTGTGCAACCAAGTATTAGGCTGAGGGTGCCAATACTTTTGTCTGGCCCATTTTTGGAGTTTTGTGTGAAATGATCAATGTTTTGCTTTTTACTTCATTCTCTTTTGTGTTTTTTCATTTAAGGCAAATTAAATGAAGATAATAATACCAAAGAATTTGTGATTGCAATCATTTTCAGGAAGAAACGGAGTATTATCTGACAGAATTGCAGGGGTGTCAATACTTTTGGCCACAACTGTATGTACATGTAATGTACAGTAATGTAATGTATGTACACAGTGACTGCACCAGCAGAATAGTGAGTGCAGCTCTGGGGTATAATACAGGATCAGTACAGGATCAGTATTGTAATGTATGTACACAGTGACTGTACCAGCAGAATAGTGAGTGCAGCTCTGGGGTATAATACAGGATGCAACTCAGGATCAGTAATGTAATGTATTTACACAGTGACTGCACCAGCAGAATAGTGAGTGCAGCTCTGTAGTATAAAACAGGATGTAACTCAGGATCAGTAATGTAATGTATGTACACAGTGACTGCACCAGCAGAATAGTGAGTGCAGCTCTGGAGTATAATACAGGATATAACTCAGGATCAATAATGTAATATGTGTATACAGTGACTGTACCAGCAGAATAGTGAGTGCAGCTCTGGAATATAATACAGGATCAGTACAGGATTAGTAATGTAATGTATGTACCCAGTGACTACACCAGCAGAATAGTGAGTGCAGCTCTGGAGTATGATACAGGATCAGTACAGGATCAGTAATTTAATGTATGTACGCAGTGACTGCACCAGCAGAATAGTGAGTGTAGCTCTGGGGTATAATACAGGATGTAACTCAGGATCGGTAATGTAATTTATGTACACAGTGACTGCACCAGCAGAATAGTGAGTGCAGCTCTGGAGTATAATACAGGATGTAACTCAGGATCAGTAATGTAATATATGTATACAGTGACTGTACCAGCAGAATAGTGAGTGCAGCTCTGGAGTATAATACAGGATCAGTACAGGATCAGTAATGTAATGTATGTACACAGTGACTGCACCAGCAGAATAGTGAGTGCAGCTCTGGAGTATAATACAGGATCACTACAGGACCAGTATTGTAATATATGTACACAGTGACTGCACCAGCAGACTAGTGAGTGCAGCTCTGGGGTATAATACAGGATGTAACTCAGGATCAGTAATGTAATGTATGTACACAGTGACTGCACCAGCAGAATAGTGAGTGCAGCGCTGGGGTATAATACAGGATGCAACTCAGGATCAGTAATGTAATGTATTTACACAGTGACTGCACCAGCAGAATAGTGAGTGCAGCTCTGTAGTATAAAACAGGATGTAACTCAGGATCAGTAATGTAATGTATGTACACAGTGACTGCACCAGCAGAATAGTGAGTGCAGCTCTGGGGTATAATACAGGATGCAACTCAGGATCAGTAATGTAATGTATGTACACAGTGACTGCACCAGCAGAATAGTGAGTGCAGCTCTGTAGTATAAAACAGGATGTAACTCAGGATCAGTAATGTAATGTATGTGCACAGTGACTGCACCAGCAGAATAGTGAGTGCAGCTCTGGAGTATAATACAGGATGTAACTCAGGATCAATAATGTAATATATGTATACAGTGACTGTACCAGCAGAATAGTGAGTGCAGCTCTGTCACAGTGACTGCACCAGCAGAGTATAATGATTCTTTTTACTGTTTTTCCTGTTTAAAATTTCAATAAATATATTTACTGAAAAAAAAGAATAGTGAGGGCAGCTCTGGAGTATAATACAGGATGTAACTCAGGGTCAGTATAATGTGACCTATGTTAGGCTAGGTTCACACTAATAAACACATGGAAGAAATGGATCTATTCAATGATGGAGATATATAGCCTTGGACAAACAACACTGACTATATTGGGTATGTTTAATTTTCTGCCGAGTGTGCATTATTTTAAATAAAAAATAATATACCTGTGCAGCAATTTGCGCTTTTTCTTTTGGTGATAATTATGGGACTTGTAACACGTCCTCCTAACTAAAACGCCAAAGCGAGTGTGAGCGTAGCCTAATACAATGTACGACCTCCAAGTATGGGGAGCCATTTCCCATGTGCGGCCAGGTGAATAGACCCGTGAAAGATTCTCTGTATTTCAAAACAAACAAACCCATTTTAATTTCCTTGTGATGAAAGGTCTCTTCTTGCAAGCTTCCACAAATTACAGACACATTTTCAGCATAGCTTACTGATGTAATGACAGGTATTCTCCCTCAATTCCATGCAGTGTAAACCTTAATGGCCATTAGGGTTGAGCGAAACGGATCGGTCAATTTCATAAGTTGCCGACTTTCGGCAAAGTCGGGTTTCGTGAAACCCGAGCCGATCGCAGTGTGGGATCGGCCATGCGGTCGGCGATCTTCGCACCAAAGTCGCGTTTCATATGACGCATTCAGCGCCATTTCTCAGCCAATGAAGGAGGACGCAGAGTGTGGGCAGCGTGATGACATAGGTCTCAGTCCCCACCATCTTAGAGAAGGGCATGACAGTGATTGGCTTGCTTTCTGCGGCGTCACAGGGGCTATAAAGGGGCGTGCACGCCGACCGCCATCTTACTTCTGCCGATCGTAGCATAGGGAGAGGTTGCTGCCGCTTCGTCAGAAGCAGGGATATTGTTAGGGAGGAAATATTAACCCCAAAACCGCTTGTGCTGTAGCGATTTCCACTGTCCAACACCACCTTTTCTTTGCAGGGACAGTGGAGGCTAGATTTCTGTGCATCAGCTCTATAGCTTGTAAGGCTCCCTGATAGCTGCGTTGCTGTGTGTACGCCGCTGTGCAAACCAACTGCTTTTTTAAAAGCAAAAATCCTGCTGCTCTTTCCTTTATGCACAGTTTTGTTTATTTGTCCACACTTTTGTGTGCAGCAGTCCTTTTTATTGCTGCCTGCCATACTTGTCCTGACTGACATCATTGTAGGGAGACTGTTATAGTAGTGCAGTCCCTTTTTTATATATATATATATATATATATATATATATATATATATATATATATATATATATCTGCCAGCCACTGTCTGCCACTGAAACTGTGTAGTGTAATACAGTGGGCCTGATTTTTTCTGCTGTCTCCCACAAATTAAAAGGGAGATTAATACTGCCACAAAGTACATCTGCGTCAGTCCTGTTTGTGGCATATCTGCATGCCACTTTCTGCCACTCAAACTGTGTGGTGTAATACAGTGGGCCTGATTTTTTTGGCGGTCTCCCACAAATTAAAAGGGAGATTAATACTGCCACAAAGTACATGTCATGTCGGACGCTGTTCAGACCAGGTCGTCCGACAGACAGCGGTAATTCCGCTTTTGACCACTATTTGCTCATTGGTGTCTGCTAGATTTTATCTAGCTGTTCCGGGGTTAATTTACCTAATCCTCGGATTGGAAGCTGGGCCATTCCCATGGCCTTTAAATAGTTCTCTTGTTTATTGGGCGTCGCCGATTATAGCTTCTGTCTTGTGCGTTGTTATCTCGGTCCGGAGTGGAGAGCTGGTTGTTGGAGATTCGTTGCTGTTGGGTGTATTTTCCTCTGTCTTATTTACTCCTTCCTATATTTGTATTTATTTTGCCCTGCACATTTATAGTGTATTCCTGAGTGACTGCGGCGTGGTGTATATTTTCCTTTATCCTTGTCTGTGCTAACTGTGGGTATTGGAATATTACCTCTTCACTGGGTGGAGGGCGGAGGTATCAACCTAGGGTTAAAACAGGAGACAGGGTGAGGTTCGAGGCCTGGACATGCACACCATCAGTGTAAACTCCAGGTAGAGGGTCAGTCAGGATTTCCCTAGTCTGAGGGAAACTGCAGGGGCCCGGGTTATTAGCTCTCTCTCACCTAGTCTCCCCGTTACATTATAATCGGTCCAACAAAAAAAAAAAAGGGATTTCTTTTTTTTTTGTGTTTTGTCATGGATCCCATGACTTCCATAACCCGCCAGTTGAGGGCGCTGTCCCTACAGGTCACTGAGTTGAGGGGGGCAGTGCAGCAACAGGGACTAGTAGTATCTAATGTGCAGGCTGGAGAGACAGGAAGAGTTGCTCAGCCTAAATTTCCTTTGCCTGAAAGATTTACTGGGGAACGCCGTAAATTTGTTTCTTTTCGTGAAGCTTGCAAACTATATTTCCGCATGCGCCCGATCTCCTCGGGTAATGAGGCTCAGCGTGTGGGCCTGGTGTTGTCATTGTTAAGCGGGGATCCCCAAGCATGGGCGTTTTCTTTGCCATCTGATTCTGTTGCATTTGACTCTGTGGAGAGTTTTTTTTCCTCTCTTGGGAAAATCTACGATGAACCTGACAGAATGGCTCTAGCAGAATCTAAGATACGCACTATTCGCCAGGGGGAGCGAGTTGCAGAGGATTACTGTTCTGAATTTCGTCGCTGGACGATCGATACACAATGGAATGATCCAGCATTGCGGAGTCAGTTTATACATGGGATTTCTGGAAGGGTTAAAAAAGCCCTTCTGATGTACGAGACTCCTGCTTCTCTAGATTCCGCCATGAGTCTGGTTGTCCGCATAGATCGCCGTTTGCGTCAGGGGGAGCATGAGACACCGCCTATGGGAGAGGGTTTAGGTTCACGTGAGGTTGCTGCAGGTGAGCCCACGGAGCCTATGGAAATCGCAGGGGTGTCACATGTCAAGCGTCAAGCCCCTGAGCTCAGGAAGCAGGGAGCCTGTTTTTACTGTGGTAAAACTGGTCATTTTATTAACATCTGTCCTCTGCTGTCTAAGAAAAACGCAACGGCGGAAAACTTCTAAGCTCAGAGGGTGTGGAGGAGACCAATCTGAGCTTATGTATATACTCCATGGTGGTTTCTCAATGCATGCTCCCTGCTAAGGTTTTTATTGCTGGCAGTGAGCTGCCAATTACTGTTTTTGTGGATAGTGGTTCAGCCATAAATCTCATTGATGAGAAGTTTGCACGCACAGCAGGTTTTAGGATTGAAAAACTGTCGCATCCTATCCGCGTGGTCACCATCAATGCTGCTCCTCTCTCTCAGGGGGAGATTACAGAATTTGTGGCTGAGGTGAAACTCCACATAGGAGTTCTACATTCCGAGCGGGTTACATGTAAGGTGCTCAGGAATCTTCCTGCTCAGGTGGTTTTGGGTTTTGCTTGGTTGTCTATGCACAACCTGATAATTGACTGGAAAACTCAGGACATAATTCGGTGGAGCGAGTTCTGCCAGGAGAATTGCCTGGCCACATGTGTGGCTGCGGTGACTTCAAGCGTTCCGGAGTCACTGCTGGATTTTGTGGATGTGTTCTCTGAGAAGGGTTGTTCAGAGTTGCCGCCACATCATCCTTATGACTGTTCTATCAGGTTTAAACCAGGGGCCAAATTGCCTAAAGCAAGGATGTTTAACATCTCCGGTCCGGAGAGACAAGCGTTAAAAGATTACATTGCTGAAAGCTTGAGCAAAGGGCACATCAGGCCGTCATCCTCGCCGGCGGCAGCAGGGTTCTTCTTCGTGAAGAAGAAAGATGGCGGATTACTCCTGTGTTTGGATTTCAGGGAGTTGAACCAGATTACGGTTCGTGATCCATACCCTATGCCTCTGATACCAGATTTGTTCAACCAGGTGGCAGGTGCTAAGTGGTTTACCAAGCTTGACCTCAGGGGGGCGTACAACCTCATAAGAGTCCATCAAGGTGATGAGTGGAAGACGGCTTTTAATACCCCTGAGGGTCATTTTGAAAATTTGGTGATGCCGTTTGGGTTGACTAACGCACCTGCAGTGTTCCAACATTTCATCAATGATGTGTTCTCTCCTGTTTTGGGGAAATTCGTTATCGTGTATCTAGATGACATTCTCATATATTCTTGCGACCGTGATGCTCATTTAGATCATGTCAGGCAGGTGTTACAGCTTCTCAGAGAGAATAAGCTGTATGCTAAACTTGAGAAATGTGTATTTTCTGTTCAAGAGTTGCCTTTCTTGGGTTATATTGTGTCTGCTTCTGGGTTTAAAATGGACGCCGCTAAGGTGCAGGCGGTGCTGCATTGGGAACGTCCTGATAACCTGAAAGCACTTCAGCGGTTCCTTGGGTTTTCTAACTACTATAGGAAATTTATCAAGGATTTTTCCATCATGGCTAAACCGCTAACTGACATGACTAAAAAGGGTACCAATTTCTCCGTTTGGCCTGAGGCTGCTGTGCGCGCATTTGAATTTCTTACGAACAGTTTTGTTTCAGCCCCCATTCTTGTGCAGCCAGACGTATCTAAACCCTTTGTTGTGGAAGTCGATGCGTCTGAGGTTGGTCTGGGGGCGGTACTATCTCAAGGCTCATCTTTGAGTGGTTTACGTCCGTGCGCCTATTTCTCCAAGAAACTGTCGTCCGCCGAACGTAACTACGATATCGGCAACAGGGAGTTGTTGGCAATTAAGTTGGCCTTTGAGGAATGGCGACACTTCTTGGAGGGGTCGGTACATCAGTGTTATTACAGATCATAATAATCTGCTGTATTTGGAGTCAGCCAAGCGTCTGTCCCCCAGGCAGGCTCGCTGGGCATTGTTTTTCACGCGGTTCAATTTTGTTGTCACGTACAGACCGGGGTCTAAAAACACTAAGGCGGATGCTCTGTCCAGGTGTTTTCCGGGGGAAGAACCTCGGGAGGATCCATTACCCATCCTCCAAAAGGGTGTTGTGGTTTCGGCTCTCACTACCGAGGTTGAGGCTGAGATTGCCGAGGCTCAGGAGGAGGTACCATCTGAGCTTCCCGTCAACAAATCTTTTGTACCGCTTCATCTCCGCCTAAAGGTTTTGGCGGAGCATCATGATGCTGTCCTGGCTGGCCACCCAGGGGTTAGAGGTACCTTGGAGTTGGTGTCACGTCGGTTTTGGTGGCCCAAGATCCGACAGGACGTGGTCTCATACGTGTCAGCTTGTACCACGTGCGCTAGGGCTAAGACGCCTCGCTCCCGTCCTGTTGGCACACTACTTCCTCTTGAGGTACCTATTAAGCCATGGACGAAAATCTCCATGGATTTCATCACTGATTTGCCCTCATCAGCTGGGAACACGGTCATCTTGGTGATTGTTGATCGGTTTTCTAAAATGTCGCACTTTGTGTCTTTGCCTTCGTTACCTAACACTAAGACTCTGGCTCAGGTATTTGTGCAGGAGGTGGTCAGACTTCATGGGGTTCCGTCTGACATCGTGTCTGATAGGGGGTCTCAGTTTGTGGCAAAATTTTGGAGAGCATTTTGCTCACGGCTGGGGATCAAGTTATCTCATTCTTCGGCGTTTCATCCTCAGTCAAATGGTCAGACTGAGCGTATGAACCAAAATTTGGAACAGTACTTACGCTGCTTTGTCTCTGATAACCAGGAGGAGTGGTCTACCTTTCTTCCTTTGGCTGAGTTTGCCATCAATAATCACCGCCAGGAGTCGTCTGGGGAGTCTCCATTTTTTTGTGTTTACGGGCTACATCCTCAATTTTGTACCTTGAGTCAGAGGGGCTTTTCCGGCATTCCAGAGGAGGACCAGTTAGGAACACAATTGTCATCAGTCTGGAGGAGAGTTAAACAGCGCCTGTTGAGTGTGGGTGCTAGGTACAAGCGTGTGGCTGACAGTAGGCGTGTGCCAGGTCCGGACCTGAGTGTGGATGACTGGGTGTGGTTATCCACAAAAAACATAAGACTCAAAATACCGTCCCTTAAATTGGGTCCATGGTTTATTGGTCCATTTAGGATCACCGCCGTCATTAACCCAGTAGCGTACCGATTGGAGCTCCCTACGGTGTATAAGATACACAATGTGTTCCACAGGTCTCTTCTCAAGAAGGTGGTGGGTTCTGTGGACGCAGCGCCTATGCCACCTCCAGTCTTGGTGGATGGTAATTTGGAGTTTGAAGTCTCCAAGGTGGTTGACTCTCGTGTAGTGCGTCGCACTTTACAGTACTTGGTACACTGGCGTGGTTATGGGCCTGAGGAGAGGTCCTGGGTACCAGCCTCGGACATTCATGCGGATCGGCTGGTCAGGTTTTTTCATCGTCGCCATCCAGACAAGCCGGGTCCTATAAGCCGTGAGGGCCCCGGGGTCCCTCGTAGAAGGCGGGGTACTGTCATGTCGGACGCTGTTCAGACCAGGTCGTCCGACAGACAGCGGTAATTCCGCTTTTGACCACTATTTGCTCATTGGCGTCTGCTAGATTTTTTTCTAGCTGTTCCGGGGTTAATTTACCTAATCCTCGGATTGGAAGCTGGGCCATTCCCATGGCCTTTAAATAGTTCTCCTGTTCATTGGGCGTCGCCGATTATAGCTTCTGTCTTGTGCGTTGTTATCTCGGTCCGGAGTGGAGAGCTGGTTGTTGGAGATTTGTTGTGGTGGTGTATTTTCCTCTGTCTTATTTACTCCTTCCTATATTTGTATTTATTTTGCCCTGCACATTTATAGTGTATTCCTGAGTGACTGCGGCGTGGTGTATATTTTCCTTTATCCTTGTCTGTGCTAACTGTGGGTATTGGAATATTACCTCTTCACTGGGTGGAGGGCGGAGGTATCAGCCTAGGGTTAAAACAGGAAACAGGGTGAGGTTCGAGGCCTGGACATGCACACCATCAGTGTAAACTCCAGGTAGAGGGTCAGTCAGGATTTCCCTAGTCTGAGGGAAACTGCAGGGGCCCGGGTTATTAGCTCTCGCTCACCTAGTCTCCCCGTGACAGTACATCTGCGTCAGTCCTGTTTGTGGCATATCTGCAAGCCACTGTCTGCCACTGAAACTGTGTAGTGTAATACAGTGGGCCTGATTTTTTCTGCTGTCTCCCACAAATTAAAAGGGAGATTAATACTGCCACAAAGTACATCTGTGTCAGTCCTGTTTGTGGCATATCTGCAAGCCACTTTCTGCCACTCAAACTGTGTGGTGTAATACAGTGGGCCTGATTTTTTTGGCTGTCTCCCACAAATTAAAAGGGAGATTAATACTGCCACAAAGTACATCTGCGTCAGTCCTGTTTGTGGCATATCTGCAAGCCACTTTCTGCCACTCAAACTGTGTGGTGTAATACAGTGGGCCTGATTTTTTCTGCTGTCTCCCACAAATGAAAAGGGAGATTAATACTGCCACAAAGTACATCTGCCTCAGTCCTGTTTGTGGCATATCTGCAAGCCACTGTCTGCCACTGAAACTGTGTAATGTAATACAGTGGGCCTGATTTTCTCTGCTGTCTCCCACAAATTAAAAGGGAGATTAATACTGCCACAAAGTACATCTGTGTTAGTCCTGTTTGTGGCATATCTGCAAGCCACTTTCTGCCACTCAAACTGTGTGGTGTAATACAGTGGGCCTGATTTTTTTGTCTGTCTCCCACAAATTAAAAGGGAGATTAATACTGCCACAAAGTACATCTGCGTCAGTCCTGTTTGTGGCATATCTGCAAGCCACTGTCTGCCACTGAAACTGTGTAGTATAATACAGTGGGCCTGATTTTTTCTGCTGTCTCCCACAAATTAAAAGGGAGATTAATACTGCCACAAAGTACATCTGCGTCAGTCCTGTTTGTGGCATATCTGCAAGCCACTGTCTGCCACTGAAACTGTGTAGTGTAATACAGTGGGCCTGATTTTTTCTGCTGTCTCCCACAAATTAAAAGGGAGATTAATACTGCCACAAAGTACATCTGCGTCAGTCCTGTTTGTGGCATATCTGCAAGCCACTTTCTGCCACTGATACTGTGTGGTGTAATACAGTGGGCCTGATTTTCCCAGCAGTTTACAACACCTATTAATGGAAATTTAAATTCACAACAAGTTTACGTACACCTTCTACCTGGTTTTACAGTACCATATAACAGTTGTTAGTTTGGTTACATTTTTCCAAGAATGAGGAAGTCTGGTGGAAGAGGTCGTGGCCGTGGGCGGTCATTGCCAGCTGGTAATGATGGTAGTGGTGGTGGTCGTGGAGCATCAGGTGGTTGTGGGAAAAGCAATATAGCACCTAAGTCTCGAGTTGTTGAGCCAGCGTCTTCGTCTGGCTACACAAGGCCTCGAACGCTCCCTTTTCTGTGAGTAGGAAAACCGCTTTTAAAGCCGGAGCAGCAGGAAAAAGTTTTGGCTTTCCTTGCTGACTCTGCCTCTAGCTCTTTCGCCTCCTCTTTGGAAAGTGCAAAATTTAAAAGCAGCGCGTCGTCAGTGGATGCTCCCGGTCATGAACAAATCGCTTCCTTATGTCCTTCACCCAAAGCAAAAGTGAAGGATGCGGCAGGTGACGCAACAGTTAATTCCATGGAGCTCTTTACACATACCGTGCCAGGGTTAGAAAGGGAAATAGTTCACAGCCCATTACAAGATGAATCGGACATGGAGTGCACAGATGCACAGCCACAGCTAGATTATTATGCTGTTCCATTGACTCAGATCACAACATTGCTCTCGCAGTGTACTGAGCCAGAATCTGACCCTGATGAGACTATGGTGCCCCGTCCCGAACACTATAGCACCGGCTTACACGGTGACACAGAGGAAGGTGCACAGGACATAGAAGAGGAGGTGATAGATGACCCAGTTGTTGACCCCGAATGGCAGCCATTGGGGGAACAGGGTGCCACTGGCAGTAGCTCTGAAGCGGAGGAGGAGCCGCAGCAGGCATCAACATTGCAACAGATTTCATCTGCCAGGCCCGTATCTGGCCAAAAACGTGTGTCCAAACCAAAAACAGTTGTAGGACAGCGTGGCCATCCGGTTAAAGTAGCACAGTGTGCAATGCCTGAAAAGGTATTCGATAGTAGGAAGAGTGCAGTCTGGCAATTTTTTAACCAAGATCCGAATGATCAGTGCAAAGTGATCTGTAAGAAATGCTCAAAGACCTTTAGCAGAGGTCAGAATGTCAAAAATTTTAATACAAGTTGCATGCGTAGACATTTAACCACCATGCACTTGCAAGCCTGGACTAACTACCAAACGTCCCGTAACGTTGTTGCACCCGCTCACAATGAAGCTAGTCAGCAACGCTACATTCCTTCCCTCACTGTAAGCCCACCGGTTATGACACCACCTGCAGCAAATGTGGAGGTATCATCGCAAGGCCGAACCAGTCAGGGAATCACCAGGTTCTTGGTAGGAAACACTGTATGTAGGCCAACAGCAAGAATACCATCACCAACCCTCTCTCAGTCTGCCATGTCCACCACCACCCCTGCTAGTTCCACCATATGCAGCTCTCCAGTCCAGCTCAACCTACAAGAGACTCTTGTTAGGAAAAGGAAGTACTCATCCTCTCATCCGCGTACACAGGGTTTGAACGCCCACATTGCTAGACTAATCTCGTTAGAGATGATACCCTACCGGTTGGCTGAAAGCGAAGCTTTCAAAGCCCTGGTGGCCTACGCAGTGCCACGCTATGACCTACCCAGTCGACACTTCTTTGCGAGGAAAGCCATCCCAGCCCTCCACCAGCATGTGAAAGACCCCATTGTCCATGCACTCAGGCAATCAGTCAGTATAAAGGTGCACCTCACAACAGATGCATGGACCAGTAGGCATGGCCAGGGACGTTACGTGTCCATCACGGCACACTGGGTTAATGTGGATGCAGGGTCCACAGGGGACAGCCATAGTGGGACAGTTCTGCCTAGCCCACGGTCTAGGAAACAGTTGGCTGTAGGCTTTCGCCACCCCTCCACCTCCTCCTCGTCCTCCAGCAGAAGCGAGAGCTCGTCCACAGACCGCAGTCACACGACCACTCCATCCGCAGCTGCCAGTGTTGCACACGAGGTGTCCCATTATGGAACAGCTAGTGGTAAACGTCAGCAGGCTGTGTTGGAAATGAAGTGTTTGGGCGACAACAGACACACCGCAGAAGTTCTGTCCGAGTTTTTGCAGCAAGAAACTCAGTCATGGCTGGGCAGTGTACATCTTGAGGCAGGCAAGGTAGTCAGTGATAACGGAAGGAATTTTATGGCTGCCATAGCCCTTTCACAACTGAAACACATTCCTTGCCTGGCTCACACCTTGAACCTGGTGGTGAAGTGCTTCCTGAAAAGTTATCCGGGGTTACCCGCCCTGCTCCTGAAGGTGCGAAGACTTTGCTCGCACATCCGCCATTTGCCAGTACACTCCAGCCGTATGCAGAACCATCAGCGATCTTTGAAGCTTCCCCAGCACCGCCTAATAATCGATGTTGCAACAAGGTGGAACTCCACACTGCACATGCTTCAGAGACTGTGCGAACAGACGCGTGCTGTTATGTATTTGTGGGAGGATACCCATACACGGGCAAGCAGTTGGATGGCAGACATGGAGTTGTCAGGTGTGCAGTGGTCGAAGCTACAAGACCTGTGTCAAGTCCTTCAGTGTTTTGAGGAATGCACACGCCTGGTTAGTGCTGACGACGCCATCATAAGCATGAGCATCCCCCTAATGCGTCTGCTGATGCAAAGTTTGACGCACATAAAGGAGCAGGCGTCTGCAGCCAAGGACGAGGGAAGCCTTGATGACAGTCAGCCATTGTCTGCTCAGGGAAGTCTCCTGGACGAGGTGGCGGACGAAGAGGAGGAGGAGGAGGATGATGGGGATGAATATTTATGGGAGGAGGAAGCTTCTCAGGGGGCAATAGAAACTGGTGGCGTGGTCAGGTACAGGTTTTTTGAGGGAGACAAGTGATGTTGATTTGCCAGAAAGTGCTCCTCAACCCAGCACAAGCAGTGAATTGACACCTGGAACATTGGCCCACATGGCGGATTATGCCTTGCGTATCCTAAAATGGGACCCCCGCATTATCAAAATGATGATCAATGACGATTACTGGTTGGCCTGCCTCCTGGATCCACGCTATAAAGGGAAATTGCAAAATATCATGCCATATGAGAACCTTGAGCAAATATTGGCTACCAAACAAGCAACTCTTGTAGACCGTTTGGTTCAGGCATTCCCAGCACACAGCGGCGGTGATGGTTCTCACACGAGCTGCAGGGGGCAACATGGCAGAGGTGTTAGAGGTGCACAAATCAGAAGTGGCGTTGGACAGAGGGGTTTTATGACCAGGTTGTGGAGTGATTTTGCAATGACCGCAGACACGACAGGTACTGCAGCATCAATTCAAAGTGACAGGAGACAACATTTGTCCAGTATGGTTACTAACTATTTTTCCTCCCTTATCGATGTTCTCCCTCACACGTCATTCCCATTTGAATACTGGGCATCCAAAATAGACACCTGGCCTAAATTGGCAGAATATGCATTACAGGAGCTTGCTTGCCCAGCTGCTAGTGTGCTATCAGAAAGAGTATTCAGTGCTGCTGGTTCAATACTGACCGAAAAAAGGACTCGTCTGGCTACCCAAAATGTTGATGATCTAACCTTCATTAAAATGAACCAATCATGGATTTCTAATTATTTTGCCCCACCTTTCCCTGCTGACACCTGGCTTTCCTGTAAAAAGGTCTTGCTTTTGGACTCGTCTTACTGACTGCTCCAATTTCTCCATTTGCAGCTGCTGTATTTACACCTCCCTGTTTTTACACCTCCTTTAATGGGCTGACTCCCCCCACGGGGCCGTGGTCACCACTTGGCGCAAGCACCCGTGCGAGTGTCGTTTGGCTGAACAGGTGGGTGTGCCCACTTTTGGTCGACGGCACTGGCACAGGGTCCCTCATAGTACAATGAAGTGTCTCTGGCGGTGGTGGTGCACACCCAACGTCAGACACACCGTCGTAACATGAGGGGCCCTGGGCCAGTACTGCCGCCCACGAGAGAGTGTCCCCCCCAGCTCAAACAGTGCTCTACCACTTGCAAAATTACCTCTCACTGCTCCACCACTGTTTAGTCTGTGCTGTTAAATCCTTCAATGGCACTGCCAATACCAATTTGTTGACATGATTGTTGCTAGTAAAAATATTCAGGGGCCCTGTCCTACATTTACACCAGTTAATACTTTGCGCCAACTACCACTGTCTGCAAGTCAGCAGAGGAGCCCACCCCTGTACCTAGGTATGCCACCTGTTTATTTGTCAAATTATTTTTTTGGCCAGGCATTAACCTCACTTTATTATTTTGGCCTACTAAGTGTGTCAGACACTCCTTACAGTTGTCCTCCACTGAACAAAGCTAGGCCGCCTGCGTACTCCTGTAACCTATTTTTAACTGCATTTTGCCTATTACTTTTTTGGCCCTACTAACTGTGTCTGCCCCTCGGTGCAATCATCCTCCGCTGACCACACCAATGCTGCCTGTGTAACCCTGTAACCTATTTAAACCTGCATAGAGCCTACTTTTTTATTTTAGGCCTAGTCAGTCTGTCTGCGGTCCCTCCTTGCAATCGTCCTCCGCTGACCACACCAATGCTGCCTGTGTAACCCTGTAACCTATTTAAACCTGCATAGAGTCTACTTTTTTATTTTAGGCCTAGTAAGTCTGTCTGCAGTCCCTCCTTGCAATCGTCCTCCGGTGACCACACCAATGCTGCCTGTGTAACCCTGCAACCTATTTAAACCTGCATAGAGCCTACTTTTTTATTTTAGGCCTAGTAAGTCTGTCTTTTTGTAAACTGCATTGAGCCAACGTTTTTGTTTAAGGCCTACTACATGTGTCTGTCTGCGCCACTCAATACAGCTGTCCTCCTCTGAAAAAAGCTGAGCTTCAATTGTCAGGTTTTCAGCCTATAGGAATTTGAAAACTGCATTGGGCCTACTAGTTTGGTTGGGGCCTACTAACGGTGTCTGCTGCTCCTTGGTGTTCTCCTGTTCTCCGGGTTTTTTTTTCCTGAGCTTCAATCTTCAGGCTTTTGGCCTATATTTTAAATATGAAACTGCATTTGGGATACTAGTTTGGTTGGGCCTACTAATGGTGTCTGCCGCTCCTTGGTGTTGTCCTCCACTGAACAAAGCTGAGCTTCAATCTTCAGGCTTTCTGCCTATAGTATCAGATATTAAACTGCCTTTGGCCTACTAGTTTGGTTGGGACCTACTAACGGTGTCTGCCGCTCCTTGGTGTTCGCCTGGTTTTTTGTTGTGAATTTGGATTCTGGGCTCCCCCGGTGGCTACTGGTGGAATTGAACTGGTGTCTTCATCTTCTCTGTTCACCTGTTCCCATCAAGATGTGGGAGTCGCTATATAACCTTGCTGCTCTGTTAGTTGCTTGCCGGTCAACAATGTTATCAGAAGCCTCTCTGTGCTTGTTCCTGCTCCTAGACAACTACTAGATAAGTTGGACTCTTGTCCATGTTTGTTTTTGCATTTTTGTTCCAGTTCACAGCTGTAGTTTCGTTACTGTGTCTGGAAAGCTCTTGTGAACAGGAATTGCCACTCTGGTGTTATGAGTTAATGCCAGAGTTTTAAAGTAATTTCTGGATGGTGTTTTGATAGGGTTTTTAGCTGACCATGAAAGTGTCCTTCCTGTCTTCTGCTATGTAGTAAGTGGACCTCAAATTTGCTAAACCTATTTTCATACTACGTTTGTTATTTCATCTTGATTCACCGCCAATACATGTGGGGGGCCTCTGTCTCCTTTCGGGGTATTTCTCTAGAGGTGAGCTAGGACTAATATTTTCCTCTGCTAGTTTTATTTAGTCCTCCGGCTGGTGCTGGGCATCTAGAATCAACGTAGGCATGCTACCCGGCCACTGCTAGTTGTGTGTTAGGTTTAGTTCATGGTCAGCTCAGTTTCCATCTTCCAAGAGCTAGTTCCTATATATGCTGATGCTATGATCTCTTGCCATTGAGATCATGACAGTTTGACCGGCCCACTAAAGGGTTAAAATCCTTGGCTGAGAAAGGAGAGAAATAAGTAGTCTGCTGAAATTTTTTTTTTTTTTTTTTTTCTCTCCTTTGAATGGCTCTGTGTTCACCTGTTTGCAATGGATCTTCAGAGTGTAACTGCAGGTTTGAATAATCTCGCCACGAAGGTACAAAATTTGCAAGATTTTGTTTGTCATGCACCTGTATCTGAGCCGAGAATTCCTTTGCCGGAATTTTTCTCGGGGAATAGATCTGGGTTTCAGAATTTTCGAAATAATTGCAAATTATTTTTGTCCCTGAAATCTCGCTCTGCCGGAGATCCTGCACAGCAGGTCAGGATTGTGATTTCCTTGCTCCAGGGCGACCCTCAAGACTGGGCTTTTTCATTGACACCAGGGGATCCTGCGTTGCTCAATGTGGATGCGTTTTTTCTGGCCTTGGGGTTGCTTTATGACGAACCTCATTTGGAGCTTCAGGCAGAAAAAACTTTGATGTCCCTATCTCAGGGGCAAGATGAAGCGGAAATTTACTGCCAAAGATTCCGTAAATGGTCTGTGCTTACTCAGTGGAATGAGTGCGCCCTGGCGGCGACTTTCAGAGAGGGTCTCTCTGATGCCATTAAGGATGTTATGGTGGGGTTCCCTGTGCCTGCGGGTCTGAATGAGTCCATGACAATGGCTATTCAGATCGATAGGCGTTTGCGGGAGCGCAAACCAGTGCACCATCTGGCGGTGTCCACTGAGAAATCGCCAGAGAGTATGCAGTGTGATAGAATTCTGTCCCGAAGCGAGCGGCAGAATTTTAGACGGAAAAATGGGTTGTGTTTCTATTGTGGTGATTCTACTCATGTTATATCAGCATGCTCTAAGCGCACTAAAAAGCTTGGTAAATCTGTTTCCATTTGCACCTTACCGTCTAAGTTTATTCTATCTGTGACCCTGATTTGCTCTTTGTCATCTATTACCACGGACGCCTATGTCGACTCTGGCGCCGCTTTGAGTCTTATGGATTGGTCCTTTGCCAAACGCTGTGGGTATGATTTAGAGCCTTTGGAGACTCCTATTCCTCTGAAGGGGATTGACTCCACCCCATTGGCTAATAATAAACCACAATACTGGACACAAGTAACTATGCGTATTAATCCGGATCACCAGGAGATTATTCGCTTTCTGGTGCTGTATAATCTACATGATGATTTGGTGCTAGGATTGCCTTGGCTGCAATCTCACAACCCAGTCCTCGACTGGAAAGCTATGTCTGTGTTGAGCTGGGGATGTAAGGGGGCTCATGGGGATGTACCTGTGGTTTCCATTTCATCATCTATTCCCTCTGAAATTCCTGAGTTCCTGTCTGACTATCGTGACGTCTTTGAAGAATCCAAGCTTGGTTCGTTACCTCCGCACCGAGAGTGCGATTGTGCCATAGATTTAATCCCGGGTAGTAAATACCCAAAGGGTCGTTTATTTAATCTGTCTGTGCCTGAACATGCTGCTATGCGTGAATATATAAAGGAGTCCTTGGAAAAGGGACATATTCGTCCATCGTCATCTCCCTTAGGAGCCGGTTTTTTCTTTGTGTCAAAAAAAGACGGCTCTTTGAGACCATGTATTGATTATCGGCTTTTGAATAAAATCACTGTTAAATATCAATACCCATTGCCGTTGCTGACTGATTTGTTTGCTCGCATAAAGGGGGCCAAGTGGTTCTCTAAGATTGACCTTCGTGGGGCGTATAATTTGGTGCGAATCAGGCAGGGGGATGAGTGGAAAACCGCATTTAATACGCCCGAGGGCCACTTTGAGTATTTAGTGATGCCTTTTGGTCTTTCAAATGCTCCGTCAGTTTTCCAGTCCTTTATGCATGATATTTTTCGCGATTATTTGGATAAATTTATGATTGTGTATCTGGATGATATTCTGATTTTTTCGGATGACTGGGACTCTCATGTCCAGCAAGTCAGGAGGGTTTTTCAGGTTTTGCGGTCTAATTCTTTGTGTGTGAAGGGTTCTAAGTGTGTTTTTGGGGTACAGAGGATTTCCTTTTTGGGATATATTTTTTCCCCCTCTTCCATTGAAATGGATCCTGTCAAGGTTCAAGCTATTTGTGATTGGACGCAGCCCTCTTCTCTTAAGAGTCTTCAGAAATTTTTGGGCTTTGCTAACTTTTATCGTCGATTTATTGCTGGTTTTTCGGATATTGCTAAGCCATTGACCGATTTGACTAAGAAGGGTGCTGATGTTGCTGATTGGTCCCCTGATGCTGTGGAGGCCTTTCGGGAGCTTAAGCGCCGTTTTTCCTCTGCCCCTGTGTTGCGTCAGCCTGATGTTGCTCTACCTTTTCAGGTTGAGGTCGACGCTTCTGAGATCGGAGCTGGGGCAGTGTTGTCGCAGAAAAGTTCTGACTGCTCCGTGATG
Source organism: Ranitomeya variabilis (assembly GCF_051348905.1). Lineage (NCBI taxonomy): Eukaryota > Metazoa > Chordata > Amphibia > Anura > Dendrobatidae > Ranitomeya > Ranitomeya variabilis. The sequence continues at coordinate 596,070,124 of NC_135233.1, read as the reverse complement.
AGGCCTTGTGCCTTCTTTTCCCGTAAATTTTCGCCCGCTGAGCGGAATTATGATGTTGGGAATCGGGAGCTTTTGGCCATGAAGTGGGCTTTTGAGGAGTGGCGCCATTGGCTTGAGGGGGCCAGACATCAGGTGGTGGTATTGACTGACCACAAAAATTTGGTTTATCTTGAGACCGCCAGGCGCCTGAATCCTAGACAGGCGCGCTGGTCATTATTTTTCTCTCGGTTTAATTTTGTGGTGTCATACCTACCGGGTTCTAAGAATGTTAAGGCGGATGCCCTTTCTAGGAGTTTTGAGCCTGACTCGCCTGGTAACTCTGAGCCCACAGGTATCCTTAAGGATGGAGTGGTATTGTCAGCCGTTTCTCCAGACCTGCGGCGGGCCTTGCAGGAGTTTCAGGCGGATAGACCTGATCGTTGCCCACCTGATAAACTGTTTGTTCCTGATGATTGGACCAGTAGAGTCATCTCTGAGGTTCATTCTTCTGCGTTGGCAGGTCATCCTGGCATTTTTGGTACCAGGGATTTGGTGGCAAGGTCCTTCTGGTGGCCTTCCCTGTCACGAGATGTGCGAGGCTTTGTGCAGTCTTGTGACGTTTGTGCTCGGGCCAAGCCTTGTTGTTCTCGGGCTAGTGGATTGTTGTTGCCCTTGCCTATTCCTAAGAGGCCTTGGACGCACATCTCAATGGATTTTATTACAGATCTGCCTGTTTCTCAGAAGATGTCTGTCATCTGGGTGGTGTGTGACCGTTTCTCTAAGATGGTCCATTTGGTTCCTCTGCCCAAGTTGCCTTCTTCTTCCGAGTTGGTTCCTCTGTTTTTTCAAAATGTTGTTCGTTTGCATGGTATTCCTGAGAATATCGTTTCTGACAGAGGGACCCAATTCGTGTCTAGATTTTGGCGGGCATTCTGTGCTAGGATGGGCATAGATTTATCTTTTTCGTCCGCTTTCCATCCTCAGACGAATGGCCAGACTGAGCGGATTAATCAGACCCTGGAGACATATCTGAGGTGTTTTGTGTCTGCTGACCAGGATGATTGGGTTGCTTTTTTGCCATTGGCGGAGTTCGCTCTCAATAATCGGGCCAGCTCTGCCACTTTGGTGTCCCCGTTTTTCTGTAATTCGGGGTTTCATCCTCGATTTTCCTCTGGTCAGGTGTTATCTTCGGATTGTCCTGGAGTGGATGCTGTGGTGGAGAGATTGCATCAGATCTGGGGGCAGGTGGTGGACAATTTGAGGTTGTCCCAGGAGAAGACTCAGCTTTTTGCTAACCGCCGTCGTCAGGGCCGTATTTAGAGTTTATGCTGCCCTAGGCACTTTTCGTGCTGCCTCCCCCATTGGTGAGTATGACTAATGCAGAGACTGTCGGCAGTGACTTACGCTACTTTCACATCAGCGATTTTTGCCATTTGCGGCAGATCCGGCAGTTTTTCTGCATCTGCCGCATAACGGATCACTCACGGTAACACTGCATTCGGCCTCATTCATTCCCTATGGGACTTGCAGACATGTGTGGCACTTGCGGTTTTGCTGTGATCCTGCAAATGCGGTACTTGCAGCAATGGAAAAAAACCGCTGCTAGCGGTATTTTTTTATCTCACCAAAAGTGCAAAACCGCAAGTGCTGCACATGTCCGCAAGTCCCATAGGGAATGAATGAGGCCAAATCTATGTATATGCCCATGTAGCTCTATATTTTTATTTTTTTTCGTGCTGACAGTGGTCATTTAACTAGAGCTTCCGTCACGCAGCCATAAATACTTGCAGCGCTGACCCCCTTCACGTGATCGGGGGTCAGCGCTGCGTTGCCCTAACAACCTGAGGTATCCTCGGGACCTCTATGGTTGTTGATGCTGGATTGCTATAAGTGCCACTGTGTGGTCGGCGCTCATAGCAATGCTGTAATTCTACTACATAGGAGCGATCTATGCATCACCTTTATGCAGCAGAGCCGATCAGGCTATGCCAGCTACTAGGCTCCCATGGAGGCTACTGAAGCATGTCAAAAGTTTAAAAAAAAAAAAAGTGTTTAAAAATTAAAAATAAAAAAACATAAAAGTTTAAATCACCCCCTTTCACCCAAATAAAAATAAAAATCAAACTTACACATATTTGGTAACGCTGTGTTCAGAATCACCCGATCTATCAATAAAAAAAAAAAAAAAAGAATTAACCCGATCACTAAACAGCATAGCGGGAAAAAAAAAAAATCAAAACACAAGAATTACTTTTTCTGGTTGCCGCGACATTGCATTAAAATTCAATAATGGGCGATAAAAAGATCGTATCTGCACAAAAGTGGTATCACTAAAAACGTCAGCTCGGCACGCAAAAAATAAGCCCTCACCCGACCCCAGATCATGAAAAATGGAGACGCTACGGGTCTCGGAAAATGGCGCAAATTCTTGGTGAGATAGCACTTTTGCAATTTCACTGCACATGGACTTTTTTTCTCCCCGTTTTCGAGTACACAATGTGGTAAAACCAATGGTGTCTTTCAAATGTACAATTAGTCCCACAAAAAATAAGCCCTCACATGGCCATATTGACGGAAAAGTAAAAAAGTTATCGCTTTGGGAAGAAGGGGAGTGGAAAACGAAAAAAGCTCCAGTCATGAAGGGGTTAATATAATCAAACAAGTCCCATTGTGTTGATAAAGGAGATTCTTAGACTTGTAGTTCCACTAACTGCTGAGCCCTGTCCTCTTTTAGAGAGGGGAGATGGGACACATCAGAGGCGGATAGCTGCACATAACTGTAAACCATCAGATGTAGCAGAGCTGAAGCGGTCATGCTGCCCTGTATGTGCTGTGTATTAGATCAGCAGCCCCCGGGGTTATGTCAGAACATCACAGAGGAGCATGATGGGACATTAGTACAAGACGTAATGTGAGCAGAGGCGTCTGATGTCCAATAAATGTGGTATATAAGAAACCACAATAGTACGATTCCCCCAGATAACACATGACTCCCTCAGCTCTGCTACGTCCTTACTGATGCCGCCTCTGCTCTGCTACATCCATACTGATGCCGCCTCACGACTCCCTCAGCTCTGCTACGTCCATACTGATGCCGCCTCTGCTCTGCTACATCCATACTGATGCCGCCTCTGCTATGTCCATACTGATGCCGCCTCTGCTCTGCTACGTCCATACTGATGCCGCCTCTTCTCTGCTACATCCATACTGATGCCGCCTCCGCTACGTCCATACTGATGCCGCCTCTGCTCCGCTACGTCCATACTGATGCCGCCTCTGCTCCGCTACGTCCATACTGATGCCGCCTCTGCTCCCCTACGTCCATACTGATGCCGCCTCTGCTCCGCTACGTCCATACTGATGCCGCCTCTGCTCCGCAACGTCCATACTGATGCCGCCTCTGCTCCCCTACGTCCATACTGATGCCGCCTCTGCTCCCCTACGTCCATACTGATGCCGCCTCTGCTCCGCTACGTCCATACTGATGCCGCCTCTGCTCCGCTACGTCCATAATGATGCCGCCTCTGCTCCCCTACGTCCATACTGATGCCGCCTCTGCTCCCCTACGTCCATACTGATGCCGCCTCTGCTCCGCTACGTCCATACTGATGCCGCCTCTGCTCCGCTACGTCCATACTAATGCCGCCTCTGCTCCCCTACGTCCATACTGATGCCGCCTCTGCTCCCCTACGTCCATACTGATGCCGCCTCTGCTCCACAACGTCCATACTGATGCCGCCTCAGCTCCGCTACATCCATACTGATGCCGCCTCAGCTCCGCTACATCCATACTGATGCCGCCTCAGCTCTGCTACATCCATACTGATGCCGCTTCTGCTCTGCTACATCCATACTCATGCCGCCTCTGCTCCGCTACATCCATACTGATGCCGCCGCTGTTCGGTCTCCTAGTAACAATTTTGCTCAAGTCTTGACACCTGGAGATCAGTTACATTGTGTAGTAATTCTGTGTTACATTTAGTAAGACCATAGGCTTCTCACTAGGTTTCTAATGCATGGAGCCGGTTTGCAGCATCCACTAAGCTTTGGCTCTGCAGTGTGTGCTGGGACCTGTAGTTCCACTCAAGCTGCACAGGTATAAGCTAGTAAGTAACCCCTGCCACAGAGACTGGGGGCTGCATATCCCTCCTGTAGCTTCTAAAACTCCCAGCACAAAGTCTGCCTCCCATTCTAATAAGTAAAACAAGTTGTGCAGTCCACCCCCTTCCCCCACACCAGCTGCAGCAGACTGAGGAGCCAGACCGGACCACAGCACTGACCTGCTGGAGGTCACTCGGCAGAGCAAGGAGCCTGGCTGCATCTGCAGTGAACCGGAGAAGCTCCTGCTAGGTGTTGAGGAGAACTAGGAACCACGTGACACAGGCAGGTCACATGACTCTTCCCTGCAACATCTCCGCTCTGAAGACTGACTGAGCCGAGGTGGGTGGGCAAGCCGACCCCAGACTAAGAACCCGAACTAAAATAAAAAAAATAAAAAAAACACCTTGCTCGGGTGCCGCCCCCCAGCATGCTGCCGCCCCAGGCACCTGCCCTCCTGTGCCTAATGGCAAATACGGCCCTGGCCGTCGTCGTGTTGGTCCTCGTCTTCGTGTTGGGGACTTGGTGTGGTTGTCTTCTCGTTTTGTCCCTATGAGGGTCTCTTCTCCTAAGTTTAAGCCTCGGTTCATCGGCCCGTATAAGATATTGGAGATTCTTAACCCTGTTTCCTTCCGTTTGGACCTCCCTGCATCCTTTTCTATTCATAACGTTTTTCATCGGTCATTATTGCGCAGGTATGAGGTACCGGTTGTGCCTTCCGTTGAGCCTCCTGCTCCGGTGTTGGTTGAGGGTGAGTTGGAGTACGTTGTGGAGAAAATCTTAGACTCTCGTGTTTCCAGACGGAGACTCCAGTATCTGGTCAAGTGGAAGGGATACGGCCAGGAGGATAATTCTTGGGTGAATGCATCTGATGTTCATGCCTCTGATCTGGTTCGTGCCTTTCATAGGGCCCATCCTGATCGCCCTGGTGGTTCTGGTGAGGGTTCGGTGCCCCCTCCTTGAGGGGGGGGTACTGTTGTGAATTTGGATTCTGGGCTCCCCCGGTGGCTACTGGTGGAATTGAACTGGTGTCTTCATCTTCTCTGTTCACCTGTTCCCATCAAGATGTGGGAGTCGCTATATAACCTTGCTGCTCTGTTAGTTGCTTGCCGGTCAACAATGTTATCAGAAGCCTCTCTGTGCTTGTTCCTGCTCCTAGACAACTACTAGATAAGTTGGACTCTTGTCCATGTTTGTTTTTGCATTTTTGTTCCAGTTCACAGCTGTAGTTTCGTTACTGTGTCTGGAAAGCTCTTGTGAACAGGAATTGCCACTCTGGTGTTATGAGTTAATGCCAGAGTTTTAAAGTAATTTCTGGATGGTGTTTTGATAGGGTTTTTAGCTGACCATGAAAGTGTCCTTCCTGTCTTCTGCTATGTAGTAAGTGGACCTCAAATTTGCTAAACCTATTTTCATACTACGTTTGTTATTTCATCTTGATTCACCGCCAATACATGTGGGGGGCCTCTGTCTCCTTTCGGGGTATTTCTCTAGAGGTGAGCTAGGACTAATATTTTCCTCTGCTAGTTTTATTTAGTCCTCCGGCTGGTGCTGGGCATCTAGAATCAACGTAGGCATGCTACCCGGCCACTGCTAGTTGTGTGTTAGGTTTAGTTCATGGTCAGCTCAGTTTCCATCTTCCAAGAGCTAGTTCCTATATATGCTGATGCTATGATCTCTTGCCATTGAGATCATGACAGTTTTTGTTCCTGAGCTTCAATCTTCAGGCTTTCGGCCTATATTTTAAATATGAAACTGAATTTGGGATACTAGTTTGGTTGGGCCTACTAACAGTGTCTGCCGCTCCTTGCTTTTCTCCTCCACTGAACAAAGCTGAGCTTCAATCTTCAGGCTTTCGGCCTATATTTACAAATTTTAAACTGCATTTGGCTGACTAGCTTGGTTGGGCCCTACTAACGGTGTCTGCCGCTCCTTGGTGTTCTCCTGTTTTTTTCTCCTGTGCTTCAATCTTCAGGCTTTTGGCCTATATGTTTAATATGTAACTGCATTTGGGATACTAGTTTGGTTGGGCCTACTAACGGTGTCTGCCGCTCCTTGGTGTTGTCCTCCACTGAACAAAGCTGAGCTTCAATCTTCAGGCTTTTGGCCTATATTTTTCATATGAAACTGCATTTGGGATACTAGTTGGGTTGGGCCTACTAACGGTGTCTGCCGCTCCCTGGTGTTGTCCTCCACTGAACAAAGCTGAGCTTCAATCTTCAGGCTTTCGGCCTATATTTTAAATATGAAACTGCATTTGGGATACTAGTTTGGTTGGGCCTACTAACGGTGTCTGCCGCTCCTTGGTGTTGTCCTCCACTGAACAAAGCTGAGCTTCAATCTTCAGGCTTTATGCCTATAGTATCAGATATTAAACTGCCTTTGGCCTACTAGTTTGGTTGGGACCTACTAACGGTGTCTGCCGCTTCTTGGTGTTCGCCTGTTTTTTTTTTCCTGAGCTTCAATCTTCAGGTTTTCGGCCTATATTTTAAATATGAAACTGCATTTGGGATACTAGTTTGGTTGGGCCTACTAACGGTGTCTGCCGCTCCTTGCTTTTCTCCTCCACTGAACAAAGCTGAGCTTCAATCTTCAGGCTTTCGGCCTATATTTACAAATTTTAAACTGCATTTGGCCGACGAGTTTGGTTGGGCCCTACTAACGGTGTCTGCCGCTCCTTGGTGTTCTCCTGTTTTTTTCTCCTGTGCTTCAATCTTCAGGCTTTTAGCCTATATGTTTAATATGTAACTGCATTTGGGATACTAGTTTGGTTGGGCCTACTAACGGTGTCTGCCGCTCCTTGGTGTTGTCCTCCACTGAACAAAGCTGAGCTTCAATCTTCAGGCTTTCGGACTATATTTTTCATATGAAACTGCATTTGGGATACTAGTTGGGTTGGGCCTACTAACGGTGTCTGCCGCTCCCTGGTGTTGTCCTCCACTGAACAAAGCTGAGCTTCAATCTTCAGGCCTTCGGCCTATATTATCAGATATTAAACTGCATTTGGCCTACTAGTTTGGTTGGGCCTACTAACAGTGTCTGCCGCTCCTTGCTTTTCTCCTCCACTGAACAAAGCTGAGCTTCAATCTTCAGGCTTTCGGCCTATATTTACAAATTTTAAACTGCATTTGGCTGACTAGTTTGGTTGGGCCCTACTAACGGTGTCTGCCGCTCCTTGGTGTTCTCCAGTTTTTTTCTCCTGTGCTTCAATCTTCAGGCTTTTGGCCTATATGTTTAATATGTAACTGCATTTGGGATACTAGTTTGGTTGGGCCTACTAACGGTGTCTGCCGCTCCTTGGTGTTGTCCTCCACTGAACAAAGCTGAGCTTCAATCTTCAGGCTTTTGGCCTATATTTTTCATATGAAACTGCATTTGGGATACTAGTTGGGTTGGGCCTACTAACGGTGTCTGCCGCTCCCTGGTGTTGTCCTCCACTGAACAAAGCTGAGCTTCAATCTTCAGGCTTTCGGCCTATATTTTAAATATGAAACTGCATTTGGGATACTAGTTTGGTTGGGCCTACTAACAGTGTCTGCCGCTCCTTGGTGTTGTCCTCCACTGAACAAAGCTGAGCTTCAATCTTCAGGCTTTATGCCTATAGTATCAGATATTAAACTGCCTTTGGCCTACTAGTTTGGTTGGGGCCTACTAACGGTGTCTGCCGCTCCTTGGTGTTCGCCTGGTTTGTTTTTCCTGAGCTTCAATCTTCAGGTTTTCGGCCTATATTTTAAATATGAAACTGCATTTGGGATACTAGTTTGGTTGGGCCTACTAACGGTGTCTGCCGCTCCTTGCTTTTCTCCTCCACTGAACAAAGCTGAGCTTCAATCTTCAGGCTTTCGGCCTATATTTACAAATGTTAAACTGCATTTGGCCGACTAGTTTGGTTGGGCCCTACTAACGGTGTCTGCCGCTCCTTGGTGTTCTCCTGTTTTTTTCTCCTGTGCTTCAATCTTCAGGCTTTTAGCCTATATGTTTAATATGTAACTGCATTTGGGATACTAGTTTGGTTGGGCCTACTAACGGTGTCTGCCGCTCCTTGGTGTTGTCCTCCACTGAACAAAGCTGAGCTTCAATCTTCAGGCTTTCGGACTATATTTTTCATATGAAACTGCATTTGGGATACTAGTTGGGTTGGGCCTACTAACGTGTCTGCCGCTCCCTGGTGTTGTCCTCCACTGAACAAAGCTGAGCTTCAATCTTCAGGCCTTCGGCCTATATTATCAGATATTAAACTGCATTTGGCCTACTAGTTTGGTTGGGCCCTACTAACGGTGTCTGCCGCTCCCTGGTGTTGTCCTCCACTGAACAAAGCTGAGCTTCAATCTTCCAGCTTTCGGCCTATATTATCAGATATTAAACTGCATTTGGCCTACTAGTTTGGTTGGGCCCTACTAACGGTGTCTGCTGCTCCCTGGTGTTGTCCGCCACTGAACAAAGCTGAGCTTCACTCTTCAGGCTTTCGGCCTATATTTTCAGATATTAAACTGCATTTGGCCTACTAGTTTGGTTGGGCCCTACTAACGGTGTCTGCCGCTCCCTGGTGTTGTCCTCCACTGAACAAAGCTGAGCTTCAATCTTCAGGCTTTCGGCCTATATTATCAGATATTAAACTGCATTTGGCCTACTAGTTTGGTTGGGCCCTACTAGCGGTGTCTGCCGCTCCTTGGTGTTCTCCTCCACTGAACAAAGCTGAGCTTCAATCTTCAGGCTTTCGGCCTATATTTTTCATATGAAACTGCATTTGGGATACTAGTTGGGTTGGGCCTACTAACGGTGCCTGCCGCTCCCTGGTTTTGCCCTCCACTGAACAAAGCTGAGCTTCAATCTTCAGGCTTTCGGCCTATATTATCAGATATTAAACTGCATTTGGCCTACTAGTTTGGTTGGGCCCTACTAACGGTGTCTGCTGCTCCCTGGTGTTGTCCTCCACTGAATAAAGCTGTGCTTCAATCTTCAGCCTTTCGGCCTATATTTTTAATATGAAACTGCATTTGGGATACTAGTTGGGTTGGGCCTACTAACGGTGTCTGCCACTCCCTGGTGTTGTCCTCCACTGAACAAAGCTGAGCTTCAATCTTCAGGCTTTCGGCCTATATTATCAGATATTAAACTGCATTTGGCCTACTAGTTTGGTTGGGCCCTACTAACGGTGTCTGCCACTCCCTGGTGTTGTCCTCCACTGAACAAAGCTGAGCTTCAATCTTCAGGCTTTCGGCCTATATTTTTAATATGAAACTGCATTTGGGATACTAGTTGGGTTGGGCCTACTAACGGTGTCTGCCGATCCCTGGTGTTGTCCTCCACTGAACAAAGCTGAGCTTCAATCTTCAGGCTTTCGGCCTATATTATCAGATATTAAACTGCATTTGGCCTACTAGTTTGGTTGGGCCCTACTAATGGTGTCTGCCGCTCCCTGGTGTTGTCCTCCACTGAACAAAGCTGAGCTTCAATCTTCCGGCTTTCGGCCTATATTATCAGATATTAAACTGCATTTGGCCTACTAGTTTGGTTGGGCCCTACTAACGGTGTCTGCCGCTCCTTGGTGTTCTCCTTCACTGAACAAAGCAGTGCCGCCTGTTTACTCCTGTTACCAATTTTGAACTTTATTTGGCCCACTTTATTATTTGGGCCTACTAACTGTGTCTGCCTCTCATTACAGTTGTCCTCCACTGAACAAAGCAATGCCGCCTGGTTAGTCCTGTTACCAATTTTGAACTGCATTTAGCCCACTTTATTATTTGGGCCTATATCTGTGTTTCCTCCTCATCCTGCCCATTGCCCAGCCAGTGCTACATGAGTCTGCTGGTACATTGACCCAGACCACTACATTCCCCTTGCACTCTACACAGCCAGAATCTGACCCTGCTGAAAGTCAGGTTCCCCTTCCCGCATACTATACCACCTTACACGGGGACAAAGAGGAAGGCGCAGATGAAAGTGCAGGTTCCTTCATCAGGTGGGAAGGGCATACTCGTTGGCGACGTCACTGTCACAGGGCCCCTCATAGTACGCAAAAGTGTCTCTGCCGGTGGGAAGGCGCCCCCGCCGTCAAACACAACGCTGTACTTTGAGGGGCCCTGTGCCAGTGCCAATGCCAATGAGTGGGCCCACCCTGCTTGCTCAGGATCACAGCACTTGCAAACTTGACATACTTACCTCTCACTGCTCCACCGCCGTGACGTAGTCCACGTTTCCTGGGCCCACTAAAACCTTGAACCAGCCCTAGCCCCCACAACTTTTGCCAAATGACCCCCAATTTTCAATGCCTAACTATTATTATAAGGTAAATTAAGATTCACAAGCTTAAGTGACACAAAATGATGTTTTTGACATTAAAATGGGCACTGTAGGTGTTTTCCTGTCCTCCACTCACTGGTGACTTTGCTTCCCTATTGACTTGCATTGGGTTTCGTGTTTCGGTCGATCCCGACTTTGCGCGATAATCGGCCGATTTCACTTGACTCGACTTTTGACAAAGTCGGGTTTCGCGAAACCCGACTCGATCCTAAAAAAGTAAAAGTCGCTCAACTCTAATGGCCATGATTGGTTTTGGTTCTTTTTACGGCATCTTTTGGTGCCTTTTTTGTAAGATGCAGTATGCTCTACGTATAGCATTTTCTTTCTTTACAAAAATTGTAATTTTTTTTTCAAATAAAAGTATTGTAAATATGGGCAACATAGCACAGAATCATGTTTATCTTGTTCCTCTGGAAGTTTCAATTTTTTGCAACATTGTATCCAGTGGATACAGTGGTCGATCCTTCAATTAAAGTTTTTCCTTAAAGGTACCTTCACACTGAACGATATCGCTAGCGATCTGTGACGTTGCAGCGTCCTGGATAGCGATATCGTTGAGTTTGACACGCAGCAGCGATCAGGATCCTGCTGTGCCATCGTTGGTCGGAGCAGAAAGTCCAGAACTTTATTTCGTCGCTGGATCTCCCGCAGACATCGCTGAATCGGTGTGTGTGACGCCGATTCAGCGATGTCTTCACTGGTAACCAGGGTAAACATCGGGTTACTAAGCGCAGGGCCACGCTTAGTAACCCGATGTTTACCCTGGTTACCAGTGTAAATGTAAAAAAACCCAAACACTACATACTTACATTCCGGTGTCTGTCCCCCGGCGCTGTGCTTTCCTGCACTGTCAGCGCCGGCCAGCCGTAAAGCAGATTACAGCGGTGACATCACCGCTGTGCTTTCCGGCCTGCGCTCACAGTCAGTGCCGGAAAGCACAGCGCCGGGGGACAGACACCGGAATGTAAGTATGTAGTGTTTGTTTTTTTTTACATTAGCACTGGTAACCAGGGTAAACATCGGGTTACTAAGCACGGCCCTGCGCTTAGTAACCTGATGTTTACCCTGGTTACCCGGGGACTTCGGCATAGTTGGTCGCTGGAGAGCTGTCTGTGTGACAGCTCTCCAGCGACCACACAGCGACGCTGCAGCGATCGGCATCGTTGTCTAGATCGCTGCAGCGTCGCTAAATGTGACGGTACCTTAAGTTCCACTCCTGGTTTTGGTATACAGACACCAATGCACAATACTGACCAAATACTGAAGTGTGAATAAGCCCTAAGGCCTCTTTCACACGTCAGTGTCTCCGGTACGTGTAGTGACAGTTTTCTCACGTACCGGAGACACTGACACACGTAGACCCATTTAAATGAATGGGTCTATGCACATGTGCGTGTTTTCACACGGACCGTATGTCCGTGCTGAAAACACGTCGACATGTCCGTTTTCTACCGGCAGCACGGACCACAATACGGACAGCACACGTGCACACGGAGAACAGTGTGCACTCTCCTCCGTGTGCACGTACCGCCCGCAGGAGAGACAGCGCTACAGTAAGCGCTGTCCCCCCCGCTGTGGTGCTGAAGGCGGCATTCACCTCTTCTCCCCCGCCGGAGAGAAGAGATGAAAGATCTTTTTTTTTTTTTTTTGTGAACAATAAAGTTTTCATGTGCCCCCCGCCTCCCCCCTCAGTGCGCCGCCTGGTCCCTTGCCGCAGAAATACTCACCTACTCCCGCGATGTCTCCTCTGTCCTCTCCGCGCTGGCAGCTTCTCCTGTGTGAGCGGTCACGTGGTACCGCTCATTACAGTCAGGGAATATTCCCTGACTGTAATGAGCGCTCCCACGTGACCGCTCACACAGGAGAAGCTGCCGGCGCTGAGAGGACAGAGGAGACATCGCAGGAGCTGGCCGGGTGAGTATTTCTGCGGCAAGGGACCAGGCGGCGCACTGAGGGGGGGGGGGGACGGGGACGCGGACGCACATGCAAACTTTATTTCCCCCCCCCAAAAAAAAAAAAAGAAAAAAAGATCTTTCATCTCTTCTCTCCAACGAACGCTGGGGGAGAAGAGATGAATTCTGCCTTCAGCACCACATGCGGGGGGGACAGCGCTTAGTGTAGCGCTGTCTCTCCTGCACGGTCCGTGTGGTCCTCAGGCGGCACACGGGCGGCACACGGATGCCGCACGTATGTGCCACTTGAGGCCGGTTTCACACGTCAGTGACTCCGGTACGTGAGGTGACAGTTTCCTCACGTACCGGAGACACTGACACACGTAGACCCATAAAAATCAATGCATCTGTTCAGATGTCATTGATTTTTTGCGGACCGTGTTTGGCACACGGAGACATGTCAGTGTTCGTGGGAGCGCACGTATTAAATGAAAGTCAATGGGTCCGTGTAAAACACGGACCTCACACGGACGGTCTCTGTCTGGGGTCCGTGTGCGTGCAGGAGACAGCGCTACAGTAAGCGCTGCCCCCCCACTGGTGCTGAAGCCGCGATTCATATGTTCCCTGCAGCAGCGTTTGCTGCAGAGAAAATATGAATAATAGTGTTTAAAATAAAGATCTATGTGTCCGCCGCCCCCCCACCCCCTGTGCGCCCCCCCACCCCCTGTGCAACCCCCCACACCCTGTGCGCCCCCCCCCCCTGCTGTCCTGAAAATACTCACCCGCTCCCACGTTGGCTGTCACTCCTTCCTCTCTGCCCCGCGCCTCCTACTGTATGCGGTCACGTGAGGCCGCTCATTTACAATCATGAATAGTCGGCTCCGCCCCTATGGGAGGTGGAGCCACATATTCATGACTGTAAATGATCGGCCCCACGTGACCGCATACACTAGAAGCCGCGGCCAGACCAGGAAGCAGCGAGGGAGGCGGGTAAGTATTTTCTGAACAGCGGGGGGGCGCACAGGGGGTGGGAGGGCGGCGGACACATAGATCTTTATTTTAAACACTATTATTCATATTTTCTCTGCAGCAAACGCTGCTGCAGGGAACATATGAATCGCGGCTTCAGCACGATGCAGGGTACCACACGCGTGGGTACCACACGCTCCATGTGGTACCCATTCGCCATACGGGCGGCACACGTGTGCCGCTCGTATGGCCTACGTGAGTTCCCAGGCACACGGACACGGATAACTCCGGTACCGATTTATTCCGGTACCGGAAATATCAGGACGTGTGAAAGAGCCCTAAGAGGGATATCTTGCTATGAATGGGCATTATTAAAAAAAGCCTAGAAACCGTAGTTTGAGTATTTTCTGACTCATTTTGTTAAACCCAGTCTTCCTTGGATACACACCGCACAGATACAGTATAGCAGGGGAAACAATAATGCAGAAGTGTTGTAATATTAATAATGCAATATTATCTGCAGGGCCAGAAACAGTTTAAGGGTATTTCCAGGGGGTAGGTTATAACCACAGAATAGGTAATATGTTTATGATTTGTGGGGATTGACTCACCGATCCCAAAATTGATTCTCTGAATTGTCCAATCAGAAAGGATCGATGGCCAAAGATAGTCGAGTAAATCGCTCAACTTTTACAGGCGTCTGATAGAGGATGATCGGACAAACATGAGTAGCCATTGCTCCTTTCCAACTCGGCAAGTTATTACCTATCCTGTGAATATTAGGAAAAACCCTTGAAGGCTACTGTTACATACACATTTTTGCAGTGCATTTTAGTTGCATTTCTATTTATTTCTTGTTATTTTTTCTGATGTGTGTTTGAAACGTTTGTTTTTTTAGAAATTGTGTTTTTGATGCATTTTCACAATTTCTAGTCAAATGATTCATACATTATGTGATTGCTAGCTTCCTCTAAGAATTGCATGTTGTTTTTTTTTTGTAATATCAAAAATGCATCAAAAACTACACCAAAAAGTGCATTAACTAAAAAAAAAAAAAAACAGAAAACTTGCATAAAACTTTGCATACCTTGATCATGCTGTGACATTGAAAAGCAAATAAAAAAATAAAAAAATAAAACCCAGGTAGAGTAAAAAAAATGACACTGAAAAAAATATGGAGACTATTTTTCTATAAACTCTCATTATTTTTGCATGCAAAAAAACTCCACTAAACGGTAGCATTTTTCATTCTCATCCTAAGACACGCAACACCTTTACTGTGAATAGTTTAGTAAAGGCAGATATTAGACTCAGTTTCCTCTTGTGGTGATTAGAGTCCATAGTCTGCCATCTAAAATATCCAGCTAAACTCCTTTTTGGGGTCTTTCCACCTGTACTCTGTACAGAGCACCCGGTGCTATGCTGGCATTGTTGAGAAAGTGAGCACCTTGTGGTATCTCATGGCACGTTACAATGTGTCATCCTACCAGATCTACCATGAAGCTGACTGATCATTCCAGATATTTACCATTCAATCACATATTTTAGAAGGAATTTAATTGCAAAACTTCTTTCTGATTTCCAATCTGTTAATTGATACCATGAATGATTGCGAATGCTTCAGCTTTTTGTTTTCCCTCGATTAGATGGTATACATACATTTCCATTGGTGGTAATGAATCTTATTACAAGGCATGAATGATGCTCTTTCCTTAGATCCCGGTGACCCTATAGCCTATATGGATCCAGTGTGTATATGTGTCTTATCAAGGCTGTAATCAAATATACAGTTTTAGAACCTAAACCCAGAATTGAATCCAGCTGGAAGGGAACGCATCAGTTCTTCTTTCATATTTTTCATTCCTTATAAATTAATTTCTGGTTTTGGTGCAAAAGAATTGCACCTAAAATTACCAATTAGTCCACTATAATGGTATGCATTCCCCAGATATTAGATCACAAAGGACTAGATCTTGTTATGGTTGTGTACGAGAACCCACTTAAAAATTAGTAATGGCGTACACCAAGTTTTAGAAGGAATAGTGGTAAGTTATTGATCTAAACCCAATACTAATGCACCGCCGATTGGAATATATTAATAAAAATCGGTACTCAGGAAAGTGATGAAGTTACCCATTGCAACCAATCATTTTCCAGTAGGCATCTGAGAAATGAGAGCAGGAAACTTGTAGTTCTGGGCAACTACTCCATTGTTCCTTTCTTCTAGTTTTGATACTTCTCCTTCCTATTCCAAAGTGAATGCGATGGTTGAATTACACCAATGTTATGTTAGATGGTCCCCAGCATTGGGTATTATCTTCATGATCTACAAATGACCCCATTACTTACCTATAGGTTTGTGAAAAATTCAACAAAGCCCAATTACCTTGCACGTGATGGGAAATGCCTCAGCAATAAACCAGTGTTGGTGTCTCGTTCTTCCACTCTTGTTTAAGGCTGGTGGGGATCAATGCTTTTAGTTCTTTTGGTTCCCCTTGTACATTTTGACTCCCTGTCAATCACAACAGTTTTTATAGTTCTGCTTGGTTGGTAGTCGGTAGTGCGCAGGGCAGTTTCCCACTGTGCTCCTGACATACCAGGCTGATATCTTTCTGCTTGGGTAGCCTCACAGTAGATGAAGTCTCCAACCTTCTCCCGTTGAGGGCAAGTCCAGATGGTGGAGCACTCAGTTCTCCCAGCAGGACTCATTCACTTCTCGTACCTTATGGTTCCCTCTCTTCGTGATAATTTATTCTGCACCGTGTAACGCCGGGAAAGATCTATTTCTTCGGATGAGATAAGAAGAATGAATGTATCTTTAGATCCGTGCGGAGTCTTTAAATGGCATCTTCTGAGCCCCTCCTAGATTGCCAGGAGAGCACACATGACTGGGGCGGCTAGAGGCAGTGGAAAGTTATGAAACCATGAAAACCGTTCAACAAGCATCCACCACCCTTTTATTTAAAAAAACAAGCAGCATTTATGGATAATATATGACCTTAGGCTATATTGGGACTTTATGGATCACATTCATTGGGACTTTTTGGATACACTACTGTACGTCTCCCTGTTTACCCATCTCATAGATAAAGGCCTTTGAAGCAAACTATTGTACATTGTATGATAGGATTACCCTGCGTACACAAGGAGCCACAATGTAGTTCACTGTTTCCTTATAAACAGTTTCCTTGGCCAATTGCTCCTGTAATCTAATTATTGGAACACAAGGATCTAACAAGGTTTTGGCCAAGCATCTGATTCTGGGACTTATCTGATTCCAATTTCTGAAATGTATGTGTTTTTTTGTTGGCAAGACTAAATGTAATCCAGGTTTGTAGAAAACTTTCTCTAGTACATGTGAGTGGGCCCCATCCCGGTTAATGCATGTGTAAAACCACATGGGCACACTAGGGTCCTAGCGGTTATAGTGGGCACGGCAGCAGGCGACAATCCCGTTACTGAAAAAACATTATATAAAGTCCAATGTTACCAATAGTGACCATAAAGTGGAAGGTACCAGTTCTGGAGATGAGCGTATTGATTCTCAGATCCCGGATCTAGTGACAAGGTCAGTAGCCCGTGGCCGCTGGACGGGAGCCATGTGAACCGCCTCCTACCTTCCGGCATCCTGTGCTCCTCTCTTGGTTGGCCAGCCTGGTGTAGGTGTCACACCACAATGATGGTGTCATGCTTGGCGTACAAACCAAAAAAGGAGGTCTTTCACCGGGATCCCATCCAGCGAACATGGATTACTCTCGTGGGTCCTGCAAATTGATTCGTTCATCTCCAACCAGTTCTGCAGATCATATAAGATGTTAAAGTGCATATAAAGTGACTCACATGTGACGTCCTTTCTGATTGAAGTAAAATCTTTTCCATCTGGCCCAGACCGTCATGAAGATTTCTTCTTGCAGCCACAAGTGTATCACCAACCATGTAGTGGATGGTCAAGCTGAGTTCATCAAAGTAAGATCTGTAATTTCTTAGAGGCCCTCTAGCCGTAGACCTGAGATAGCCATCTATTCAACATTAGTTTGTCACACAACTGTCTACTGTCTTTCCCAAGTCCACCATATGCATGAGCACGTGTGTTTTCAGAGGGGAGATAGGAAAAAGCCACTGTCAGACAGCTCTGGCAGTGGCTTATCGTCAGTAGTAAATTTGTGAGTGTTAACACTGTTTAATCCACATTAATCAAACCTACCTTATGTGATCGGCGTGTCCAAATTTCATCAGTCATCGTAACAGTAATACATTCATCGTGTGACTTCTATATCCCCATGTAACTCAATGGAGAACGTCAGGCTCTTGCTGAGTGGATCGTTCCCATTTCTGTATGTGGTAAACCCCCCTACTAGGTATTGATCTCAGCTGTATTCTCTCCCACCCACTGTACACAGAGCCTTACGTGTATTTGAAAGTATTAATGTTAAAGGACCTGAGCCGCTGAGTTTACCGCCGTGTCCAGCAGAGAGAGTCGATAACCAACCTCTGACATATGGTGAGATGTGAGCAAGTCAAGGATCTTTTCCTCAGTGATGAGCTAGAACTTGTACATAGCAAGGAAAAGTAATGTATCATGTTTATAACATTCTGTGCCCCCAATAGTAACAGTAATAATGATAATCTGTGTTATGATCTGGTGGCCTAGGAGTAGCATTGGACGTACTCTGGAGAAGGTGGTATCTGTACTGACCGCGGACCCTGAACTTAACACCGCAACTAGAAGTAGCCGTGGGATGTACCTACTGATCCTAGACACCTCGACACAGCCGGAGGACCAATTAACCCTATAGATAGAAAAGGGAAAACTATCTCGCCTCAGAGAAAATTCCCAAAGGATAGGCAGCCCTCCACAAATATTGACTGTGAGAGGAGAGGAAAAAACATACACAGGCTGAAAACAGGATTTAGCAAAGGAGGCCAATCTAGCTAAATAGGAAAGATAGGACAGAGAACTATGCGGTCAGTATTAAAATACTAGGAAATATCCACCACAGAAAATACAAAAAACTCCACATCTAACTAAAGACATGGAGGGTATATCTGCCTCTCCAGAGATTCCAGCTTGACTGCATAAATCCTTACACAGATTAAGCTGGACAAGAAAAAACATGAAATGCACTGAATAATGAGGCCCACAAAATGTGGGCTGCAAAACAAGCAGAACTTATCTTGGTGAAAAGACCAGGAAGCAGGAGAAACCATGAAGGGATGTGAATCCTCCAGAAAACAATGGACAACTGGCACTGACTGAAGGGTGAGGCCAGACTAAATAGCCCAGTCCAGAGTGGACACACCTGATAACTGCTGTGAAGGACAGACAGCAGCGCTACCACTTATAACTACCAGAGGGAGCCCAAGAACAGAATTCACAACAGTACCCCCCCTTGAGGAGGGGTCACCGAACCCTCACCAGAGCCCTCAGGCCGATCAGGACGAGCCAAATGGAAGGCACGAACCAAATCGTCAGCATGAACATCAGAGGCAACAACCCAAGAATTATCCTCCTGGCCATAACCCTTCCACTTGACAAGATACTGAAGCCTCCGCCTTGAAAAACGAGAATCCAAGATCTTCTCAACAACATACTCCAACTCCCCATCAATCAACACCGGGGCAGGAGGATCAACAGAGGGAACGACGGGTACCACATATTTCCGCAACAAAGATCTATGAAAAACATTGTGGATGGAAAAAGAGGCTGGAAGGGCCAAACGAAAAGACACTGGATTGATAATCTCAGAAATCCTATAAGGACCAATAAACCGAGGCTTGAACTTAGGGGAAGAAACCTTCATAGGAACATGATGGGAAGACAACCAGACGAAATCCCAAAACCCGAAGCCGGGAACCCACACGCCGCCGACGGTTAGCAAAACGCTGAGCCTCCTCCTGAGACAAGACCAAATTGTCCACAACATGAGCCCAAATTTGCTGCAACCTGTCAACCACAGAGTCCACCCCAGGACAATCAGAAGGCTCAACCTGCCCCGAAGAAAAACGAGGATGAAACCCAGAATTACAAAAAAAAGGTGAAACCAAGGTAGCAGAACTAGCCCGATTATTAAGGGCAAACTCGGCCAATGGCAAGAAAGCCACCCAATCATCCTGATTGGCAGACACAAAGCATCTCAAATAAGTTTCCAAAGTCTGGTTAGTTCGCTCGGTTTGGCCATTTGTCTGAGGATGAAATGCGGAAGAAAAAGACAAATCAATGCCCAGCCTAGCACAGAAGGCCCGCCAAAACCTGGAAACAAACTGGGAACCTCTATCGGACACAATATTCTCCGGAATGCCATGCAAACGAACCACATGCTGAAAAAACAACGGAACCAACTCAGAAGAGGAAGGTAATTTAGGCAAAGGTACCAAATGAACCATCTTAGAAAACCGGTCACAAACCACCCAGATAACCGGCATCCTCTGGGAAACCGGAAGATCCGAAATAAAATCCATAGAAATATGCGTCCAAGGCCTCTCAGGGACCGGCAAAGGTAAAAGCAACCCACTGGCGCGTGAGCAGCAAGGTTTGGCCTGCACACAAGTCCCACAGGACTGCACAAAGGAACGCACATCCCGTGACAAAGAAGGCCACCAAAATGACCTACTAACCAAATCTCTGGTACCAAAAATCCCAGGATGGCCAGCCAACACAGAACAGTGAACCTCAGAAATCACTTTGCTAGTCCATCTATCAAGAACAAACAGTTTCCCCACTGGACAGCGGTCAGGTTTATCAGCCTGAAATTCCTGAAGAACCCGTCATAAATCAGGGGAGATGGCAGAAAGAATCACCCCCTCCTTCAGAATGCCGACCGGCTCAAGGACCCCAGTGGAATCAGGCAAAAAACTCCTAGAGAGGGCATCAGCCTTAACATTCTTAGAACCCGGAAGATACGAGACAACAAAATCAAAACGGGAGAAAAACAGGGACCATCGGGCCTGTCTAGGATTCAGCCGTTTGGCAGACTCGAGGTAAATCAGATTCTTATGATCGGTCAAGACCACAATACGATGTTTAGCCCCCTCAAGCCAATGTCGCCACTCCTCAAATGCCCACTTCATAGCCAACAACTCACGATTACCGACATCATAATTGCGTTCCGCAGGCGAAAACTTTCGAGAGAAGAAGGCACACGGTTTCATCAAGGAACCATCAGAATTCCTCTGAGACAAAACGGCCCCTGCCCCAATCTCAGAAGCGTCAACCTCAACCTGAAAAGGAAGAGAAACATCCGGCTGACGCAACACCGGGGCAGAAGTAAATCGGCGTTTAAGCTCCTGAAAGGCAGAAACGGCCGCAGAGGACCAATTCGTCACATCAGCGCCTTTCTTCGTCAAATCGGTCAGGGGTTTAACCACACTGGAGAAGTTGGCAATGAAACGGCGATAAAAATTAGCAAAGCCCAAAAATTTCTGAAGGCTCTTCACGGATGTGGGCTGGATCCAATCATGAATGGCCTGAACCTTAACCGGATCCATTTCTATAGATGAGGGAGAAAAAATAAAGCCCAAAAAAGAAACCTTCTGTACTCCAAAGAGGCACTTAGACCCCTTCACAAACAAGGCATTATCACGAAGGATCTGAAATACCATCCTGACTTGTTTCACATGAGACTCCCAATCATCCGAAAAAATCAAAATATCATCCAAATATACAATCATGAATTTATCAAGATAATTCCGAAATATATCATGCATGAAGGACTGAAACACAGATGGAGCATTAGAGAGTCCGAATGGCATCACAAGATATTCAAATTGGCCCTCGGGCGTATTGAACGCAGTTTTCCATTCGTCGCCCTGCTTAATACGAACAAGATTATATGCCCCTCGAAGGTCAATCTTAGTAAACCAACTAGCACCCTTAATCCTAGCAAACAAATCAGAGAGCAAAGGCAAAGGGTATTGGAATTTGACCGTGATCTTATTCAAGAGGCGATAATCAATACAGGGTCTCAAGGAGCCATCCTTCTTAGCAACAAAAAAGAAACCTGCTCCCAATGGAGAAGAAGATGGCCGAATATGCCCCTTCTCCAAAGACTCCTTAACATAACTCCGCATGGCGGCATGTTCTGGCACAGACAGGTTGAAAAGTCGGCCCTTAGGGAACTTACAGCCTGGAATCAAGTCAATAGCACAATCACAGTCCCTATGCGGTGGAAGGGAACTGGACTTGGGCTCATCAAAAACATCCTGGAAATCTGACAAAAACTCAGGAACTTCAGAAGAGGGGGAGGAGGAAATTGACATCAAAGAAACGTCATCATGAACCCCCTGACAACCCCAACTAGTCACAGACATAGATTTCCAATCCAACACCGGATTATGCACCTGTAACCATGGAAACCCCAGCATAATAGCATCATGCAGATTATGCAACACCAGAAAACGACAATCTTCCTGATGGGCAGGCGCCATGCACATGGTTAACTGTGTCCAAAACTGAGGTTTATTTTTAGCCAATGGTGTAGCATCAATGCCCCTCAAAGGAATAGGACTCTGCAAAGGCTGTAAGGGAAACCCACAACGTCTGCCAAATTCTAAGTCCATTAAATTTAAAGCGGCGCCTGAATCCACAAATGCCATGACAGAAAATGATGATAATGAGCAGATCAGGGTCACAGATAACAGAAATTTAGGTTGTACAGTACTGATGGTAACAGAACTAGCGATTCTCTTGACACGCTTAGGGCAATCAGAAATAACATGAGCAGAATCGCCGCAGTAAAAACACAACCCATTCTGACGTCTGAATCCTTGTCGTTCATCTCTATACACAATCCTATCACATTGCATAGGCTCAGGACTCCGCTCGGAAGACAACGCCATAGTGTGCACAACTCTGCGCTCACGCAAGCGCCGATCAATTTGAATGGCCAGAGACATAGAATCACTCAAACCAGCAGGCGTGGGGAACCCCACCATAACATCTTTAACGGATTCAGAAAGACCCTTTCTGAAAATTGCTGCCAAAGCATCCTCATTCCATTTAGTCAACACAGACCATTTTCTAAACTTCTGGCAATATGATTCTGCCGCTTCTTGACCCTGACACAGGGCCAACAAGGTTTTCTCAGCATGCTCTACAGAGTTAGGTTCATCATACAATAACCCAAGCGCCTGAAAAAAGGTGTCTACATTAAGCAACGCCGGATTCCCAGGTTCCAGGGCAAATGCCCAATCCTGGGGGTCGCCACGCAACAGAGATATGACAATTTTAACCTGCTGGATGGGATCACTAGAGGAACGGGGCTTCAGAGCAAAAAACAGTTTACAGTTATTTTTAAAGCTCAGAAATTTAGACCTGTCCCCAAAAAAACAGATCAGGAGTTGGAATTCTAGGCTCTAAAGCTGGAGTCTGAACGATATAATCAGAAATACCCTGTACTCTAGCAGCAAGTTGATCCACACGAGAAGCAAGTCCCTGAACATCCACGTCAGCGCCAAACTCCTGAACCACCCAGAGGTAAAGAGGGAAAAAAAACCACAACAGAGTACAGAAAAAAAAATGGCTCAGCACTTTCTTTCCCTTCTTCTGAGATACGGTTAACTCATTGTTGGCCAGTTGTACTGTTATGATCTGGTGGCCTAGGAGTAGCATTGGACGTACTCTGGAGAAGGTGGTATCTGTACTGACCGCGGACCCTGAACTTAACACCGCAACTAGAAGTAGCCGTGGGATGTACCTACTGATCCTAGACACCTCGACACAGCCGGAGGACTAATTAACCCTATAGATAGAAAAGGGAAAACTATCTCGCCTCAGAGAAAATTCCCAAAGGATAGGCAGCCCTCCACAAATATTGACTGTGAGAGGAGAGGAAAAAACATACACAGGCTGAAAACAGGATTTAGCAAAGGAGGCCAATCTAGCTAAATAGGAAAGATAGGACAGAGAACTATGCGGTCAGTATTAAAATACTAGGAAATATCCACCAAAGAAAATACAAAAAACTCCACATCTAACTAAAGACATGGAGGGTATATCTGCCTCTCCAGAGATTCCAGCTTGACTGCATAAATCTTACACAGATTAAGCTGGTCAAGAAAAAACATGAAATGCACTGAATTGTGAGGCCCACAAAATGTGGGCTGCAAAACAAGCAGCACTTATCTTGGTGAAAAGACCAGGAAGCAGGAGAAACCATGAAGGGATGTGAATCCTCCAGAAAACAATGGACAACTGGCACTGACTAAAGGGTGAGGCCAGACTAAATAGCCCAGTCCAGAGTGGACACACCTGATAACTGCAGTGAAGGACAGACAGCAGCGCTACCACTTATAACCACCGGAGGGAGCCCAAGAACAGAATTCACAACAAATCTGGACCTTGTTTTTCCGATGCAGAGCTGCATTACTGGCATAGATTTACTTGTTTCATGTATTTTCTGACAACTCGATCATATTTGATAGATAACGTGATAAATTGAAAATATATATTAATTTTGTTTCACTATTGAAAAAAATCATTTAAAATTTGCCGGCCACTAGGTGGCACCTTTCTGTGTGACTTACTGTTGTAAAGTGTAATCCCTCTGTAGCAGCAGACAGATTACAGTAAGTGGAGGCAGGTCTATGTAACTCTACAGTAAGTGGAGGCAGGTCTATGTAACACTACAGTAAGTGGGGGCGAGTCTATGTAACTCTACAGTAAGTGGGGGTGGGTCAATGTAACTCTACACTAAGTGGGGGCGAGTCTATGTAACTCTACAGTAAGTGGGGGCGAGCCTATGTAACTCTAAGTGGGGGCGAGTCTATGTAACTCTACAGTAAATGGGGGCAGGTCTATATCACTACAGTAAGTGGGGGCGGGTCTATGTAACTGTACAGAAAATGGAGGTGGGTTTATGTCACTTTATAGGAAGTGGGGGTGAGTCTATATAACTCTACAGGAAGTGGGGGGTGGGTCTATGTAACTCTACAGGAAGTGGGGCGGGTCTGTCACTACAGTATGTGGGGGCGAATCTATGTAACTCTATAGGAAGTGGGGGTGGGTCTATGTCACTCTACAGGAAGTGGGGGCGGGTCTGTCACTACAGTATGTGGGGGCGAGTCTATGTAACTCTACAGTAAGTGGGGGGCGGGTCTATGTAACTCTACAGAAAGTGGGGGCGGGTCTATGTAACGCTACACTAAGTGGGGGGCGGATCTATGTAACTCTATAGGAAGTGGGGGCGAGTCTATGTAACTCTACAGTAAGTGGGGGGTGGGTCTATGTAACTCTATAGGAAGTGGGGGCGAGTCTATGTAACTCTACAGTAAGTGGGGGGCGGGTCTATGTAACTCTACAGGAAGTGGGGGCGGGTCTATGTAACTCTTTAGGAAGTGGGGGCGAGTCTATGTAACTCTACAGTAAGTGGGGGCGGATCTATATATCTCTATAGGAAGTGGGGGTGAGTCTATGTAACTCTACAGTAAGTGGGGGGCGGGTCTATGTAACTCTATAGGAAGTGGGGGGGAGTCTATGTAACTCTACAGTAAGTGGGGGCAGGTCTATGTAACTCTATAGGAAGTGGGGGCGAGTCTATGTAACTCTACAGTAAGTGGGGGCGGATCTATGTAACTCTACAGGAAGTGGGGGTGGGTCTATGTAACGCTACAGTAAGTGGGGGGCGGGTCTATGTAACTCTTTAGGAAGTGGGGGCGAGTCTATGTAACTCTACAGTAAGTGGGGGTGGATCTATGTAACTATAGGAAGTAGGGGCGAGTCTATGTAACTCTACAGTAAGTGGGGGCGGGTCTATGTAACTCAATAGGAAGTAGGGGCGAGTCTATGTAACTCTACAGTAAGTGGAGGCGGGTCTTTCTAACTCTACAGGAAGTGGGGGCGGGTCTATGTAACGCTACAGTAAGTGGAGGCGGGTCTATGTAACTCTAGGAAGTGGGGGCGAGTCTATGTAACTCTACAGTAAGTGGGGGCGGGTCTATGTAACTCTACAGGAAGTGGGAGCGGGTCTGTAACTACAGTATGTGGGGGCAGGTCTATGTAACTCTACAGGAAGTGGGGGCAGGTCTAAGTAACTCTACAGGAAGTGGGGTGGGTCTAGGTAACTCTACAGGAAGTGGGGGCGGGTCTATGTAACTCTACAGGAAGTGGGAGCGGGTCTGTAACTACAGTATGTGGGGGCAGGTCTATGTAACTCTACAGGAAGTGGGGGCAGGTCTAAGTAACTCTACAGGAAGTGGGGTGGGTCTATGTAACTCTACAGGAAGTGGGGACGAGTCTATGTAACTCTACAGGAAGTGGGGTGGGTCTATGTAACTCTACAGGAAGTGGGGGCAGGTCTATGTCACTACAGTATGTGGGGCAAGTCTATGTAACTCTACAGTAAGTGGGGGGGCGGGTTTATAACTCTACAGGAAGTGGGGGTGGGTCTATGTAACTCTACAGGAAGTGGGGGCGGGTCTGTCACTACAGTATGTGGCGGCGAGTCTATGTAACTCTACATTAAGTGGGGGCGGGTCTATGTAACTCTACAGTAAGTGGGGGGCAGGTCTATGTAACTCTACAGTAAGTGGGGGAAGGTCTATGTAACTACAGTATGTGGGGCGAGTCTATGTAACTACAGGAAGTGGGGTGGGTCTATGTAACTCTACAGGAAGTGGGGTGGGTCTATGTAACTCTACAGGAAGTGGGGGCAGGTCTATGTAACTCTATAGTATGTGGGGACGGGTCTATGTAACTCTACAGGAAGTGGGGGTGAGTATGTAACTCTACAGGAAGTGGGGTGGGTCTATGTAACTCTACAGGAGGTGGGGGTGGGTCTATGTAACTCTACAGGAAGTAGGGGCAGGTCTATGTCACTACAGTATGTGGGGTGAGTCTATGTAACTCTACAGGAAGTGGGGGAAGGTCTATGTAACTCTACAGGAAGTGGGGTGGGTCTATGTAACTCTACAGGAAGTGGGGTGGGTCTCTGTAACTCTACAGGAAGTGGGGGCGGGTCTATGTACCTCTACAGGAAGTGGGGGCAGGTCTATATCACTACAGTATGTGGGGCGAGTCTATGTAACTCTACAGGAAGTGGGGTGGGTCTATGTAACTCTACAGTATGTGGGGGCAGGTTATTGTCTCTCTGTTGGAACAGTGGGTGGTCTTTTTTTCTCTACGTGAAGTTGGTGGTCTTTGTCCCACTACAGGAAGAGTGGGTGGGTCTTTGTCTTTCTACAGGAAAACGGGTTGGGCCTATGTCGCTCTACAGGAAGTGGGGGTATGTCTTTGTCCTTCTACAGGAAGTTGAGGTGGGACTTGTCTCTCTACAGGGCATATGAATAGGTCTTGGTCTCTACAGGAGGAAGGGATGGACCTTTTTCTTTGTAAAGGAAGTATAGGCAGGTCTTTGTCTCTTTACAGGAAAAGTAGATACATTATTGTCTCTATAGGAAGTGGGGGTGATGAGTCTTTATCTCTACAGGAAGTGGGGCAAGTATTTTTCTGTTTAGAGAAGATTGAGCAGGTCTTTGTTTCTGCAGGAAGTGGGGATTGGTATTTTTCCGTCTACAGGAAGTGGGGACGGGTCTTTGTCTCTCTCCCACATCCTTCCCTTCTTTTCAAGTATGAATAGCAGGAAAAAAAATCAAAACACTTGTTGCTTATATGTTTGGTGGGAGTGAATGCCTCCTTTTATTATCTAGAGCAAAGAACAGTTTTAAGAGAGGACGCCTTATCTACAGGAGTATAGACATCTACGGAAAACAATGGAAACCCAGTGGACACCCTGCATGGTACCTTTAATTAAACCTTCTAATTTTTGCATAGAAAATAATCTATATATATAATTGTCTAAGGGGTACTTCCGTCTGTCTGTAACGAAAATCCCGCGTCGCTGGCACAGTATGGCCGAGAATTAGTCCCTCCCTACTTCCGTCCAGTCAGTGCCTGGCGCCCGCTCCATACTCCCCTCCAGTCAACGCTGACACAGGGTTAATGCCAGCGGTAACGGACCGCATTATGCCGCGGGTAACGCACTCCGTTAACGCTGCTATTACCCTGTGTGTGACCAACTTTTTACTATTGATGCTGCCTATGCAGCATCAATAGTAAAAAGATCTAATGTTAAAAATAATAAAAAAACAAAAAACCTGCTATTCTCACCTTCCGTTGTCCGCCGATGCGTGCGCGGCTGCCGCCAGTTTCCGTTCCCAGAGATGCATTGCGAAATTACCCAGAAGACTTAGCGGTCTCGCGAGACCGCTAAGTCATCTGGGTAATTTCGCAATGCATCTCTGGGAACGGAAGCTGGCGGCAGCAGCGCGCGCATCGTGACAACTTCGCTTGGACACCGGCGGGTGAGTATATAACTATTTTTTATTTTAATTATTTTTTTTAACAGGGGTATGGTGCCCACACTGCTATATACTACGTGGGCTGTGTTATATACTGCGTGGCTGCTATATACTACGTGGCCAGTGTTATATACTGCGTGGGCTGTTATATACTACGTGGGCTGTTATATACTGCGTGGCCACTGTTATATACTGCGTGGCCTGTATTATATACTGCGTGGCCTGTGTTATATACTGCGTGGCTGCTATATACTACGTGGGCTGGTATATACTGCGTGGGCTGTTATATACTGCGTGGCCACTGTTATATACTGCGTGGCCTGTATTAAATACTGCGTGGGCTGTGTTATATACTGCGTGGCCTGTGCTATATACTGCGTGGCCTGTGCTATATATTATGTGGGTGTGTTATATACTACGTGGCTGTGTTATATACTGCGTGTCTGCTATATACTACATGGCTCCTATATACTACGTGGCCTGTGCTATATGCTATGTGGCTGCTTTATACAGACATACATATTCTAGAATACCCAATGCGTTAGAATCGGGCCACCATCTAGTCAGGTTATAATAGGACTCCTCATAGGAGAAAGTCGTGCACTTTTTAAGCTGTTACTGCAAAATGGAGACCCTCAACACTGCTTCCATGTTTATTTTACGTTTATAAGCCTGTCAATGAAAATGAGGATGGTTACAAGACTAAAAGGGTTAATCACTGGGATGATTGTCAATGGCGAGGAGACTTAACAGCCTGAGGTGTCTTCTTTGGGATGTTTACTGTTCCCATCTTCCATTGGTCTTTGTTGTGGTCTTGGGGGCCATTGCACAATGAAATCTTCTCAGGCATGTGAAACATCAGTTCTGATATTTTTAGTCTGTGTTACAAAGGGTTCATTTATCGCATCGACAAATATAGCAGATCTGTGTCATCGGACGTCCCCCGGAGCCAAACATGGAGAGACTTGTGAGCTTTATTCTGACCAGGCGCTAAGTACAGTCTCATCCACTGTTTATAGAAGAGCATGAATTTCTCCAAAGTAGGACTGGATCCCATTACCACCTATACGGTTTCCTGTGTGTTTGCATTGGAGCGTTTTCTTGGATTTTCGGACATACTTCTTCGTATACCGTTGCCTTCTGCCATAAGTACCAATTGTTTAAAAAATATATATTGTTTTGCGGGATGAATTTGCCAAGAAGAGCTCAATCATCTGTGCCATTGTATGCCATAAATGGAGAAGATATCTCAAAGTAAACATGACAAAGTTAAAGGGAACCTGTCACCCCGTTTTTTGAAGATGAGCTATAAATAGCGTTACATTAGTGTCTTTGTGTGCCTTTATTACCCACCTATGCTGCCGAAATACCTTTGTAAAGTCGCTGTTTTCTGCTGTCACTCACGCTGGTCTGGTCCTATGGGCGTGGTGACAGCGCTGTTTCTCCCAGAATCCTGCTCATCATTACGTTGGTGGCGTAGTGGTGTGCGCATGTCCAAAAGGCTAATCCACTGCCCAGGTGATGAAAAACAGCGCGATCTTCGCTATTCATCCGTTTACCGGTGGGCGCGGCCATCTTTCCTGTGGCCGCGCGTGCGCAGATGGAGCGCTCTGCTGCCCGGGGCTTCAGGAAAATGGCCGCCGCGATCTCCATCTGCGCACGTGCGGAATCCCGCGGCCATTTTCCTGAAGCCCCGGGCAGCAGAGCGCTCCATCTGCGCACGCGCGGCCACAGGAAAGATGGCCGCGCCCACCGGTAAACGGCGAATAGCGAAGACCGCGCTGTTTTGAATCTCCTGGGCAGTGGATCTTCGCTTTGGACATGCGCACACCACTATGCCACCAACGTAATGATGAGCAGGATCCTGGGGGAGAAACAGCGCTGTCACCACGCCCATAGGACCAGACCAGCGTGAGTGACAGCAGAAAACGGCGACTTTACAAAGGTATTTCGGCAGCATAGGTGGGTAATAAAGGCACACAAAGACACTAATGTAACGCCCAGCTCTGCCCCTATTTAACGCTATTTTTAGCTCATCTTCAAAAAACGGGGTGACAGGTTCCCTTTAACTAGGATCTATAGGTATGTATATTTCCCTGGGAATAGAGCAGTCAGAGTCTTAGGGTATGTGCACACGTTGCGGTTTTTGCTCTGGATCTGCAGCGTTTTTGACGCTGTGGATCCGCAGCAGTTTTCCATGCGGTGTACAGTACAATGTTAACCTATGGAAAACAAAAACCGCTGTGTACATGCTGTGGAAAAAACCGCGCGGTAACGCTGCGGTTTATTTTCCGCAGCATGTCAATTCTTTGTGCGGATTCCGGAGCGGTTTGGCACCTGCTCCATATTAAAGAACCGCAGGTGTCTAAAACTGCAGTGGAAACCGCACAAAAAAACGCGATAAATCCGCATTACTTTTTGCACTGCGGATTTAATCAAATCCGCTGCGGAAAATTACGCAATGAAATCCGCAGCGTGTGCACATGGCCTTATAGTGTCACGTGACCTCAGACCGTAGACGAGAGAGTTGGAAGAACTAACTCTACCCATGTGGATGTAACCACATCAGTTCGGCAGAAGGGAATTGGTGCAGAAGTGACTTATGGTGACATCGGAAGGATATCGGATGTATGGCCAGCTTTAAAATTGTACAGACGACAGCCGATACTATGCGCCGAGATTGTGCCTCGAACTGTACGATACAGCTACACCAGATTTCCCCATTATAAAGCGAAGCGAAAGACATATTCATTGGTTTTCATGCAATTTGGATCAAGTAAACTAACACTTATGATTTATAAATGAGACCCTTAGGCAGAATCCCCGTCCCAGGAGTGCACCGATCCTCTGTATGGAGCGCCATAACTACAGAACGGTGGACGATATTGCATTTATTCATTATTAGGACTACAGAAAGTCAATTTTAAAGGGTGATTCCATTATTATGGTACTAACGATCTATTATTCAGAGAGGTCATTAATATCAGATCAGTAGGGGTCCAACTTCTGGTGGTTACTAACAGCAGCTGGGAGTATACGGAGCAGAAGACCACCGCTCCGTCACTGTTTAGTGGCCGTGGATCAGCCCTGTTTCCCTTGACGATTATGTTCTTTTGATGATCAGTTGATCGCCGCTGATCTAGCCAAGAAAAGCCTTCTCTGATCACACATTTCCAAAAAAAGGGGCCGTGTAATACAGAAAGGGCTCTCCTTTCAAAGAAGGGGAGCTTCCCGTATGTCAAAAGGGGTATCAGCTTCAGAATTCAGTCTTCTTGCACCACATTAGGGCTGTCCCACACGTCCAGATAATTCCGGTACCGGAATAAATCGGTACCGGAGTTATCCGTGTCCGTGTGCCTGGGAACTCACGGAGGCCATACGTGCGGCACACGTGTGCCGCCCGTATGGCGAGTGGGTACCACACGGAGCGTGTGGTACCCACTCTGCATGGTGCTGAAGCTGCGATTCATATCTTCCCTGCAGCAGCGTTTGCTGCAGAGAAAATATGAAGAATAGTGTTTAAAATAAAGATCCATGTGTCCGCCGCCCCCCCCACCCCCTGTGCGCCCCCCCCCGCGCGCCCCCCCGCTGGTCAGAAAATACTTACCCGCTCCCTCGCTGCTTCCTGGTCTGGCCGCGGCTTCTCCTGCATGCGGTCACGTGGGGCCGATCATTTACAGTCATGAATATGTGGCTCCACCTCCCATAGGGGCGGAGCCGACTATTCATGATTGTAAATGATCGGCCCCACGTGACCGCATACAGTAGGAGGCGCAGCCAGACCAGGAAGGAGCGAGGGAGCGGGTAAGTATTTTCTGACCAGCGGGGGGGGCGCACAGGGGGTGGGGGGGCGGCGGACACCTAAATATTTATTTTTAACACTATTCTTCATATTTTCTCTACAGCAAACGCTGCTGCAGGGAAGATATGAATCTTGGCTTCAGCACCATGTGGGGGGGACAGCGCTTACTGTAGCGCTGTCTCCTGCACGCACACGGACCCCAGACGGAGAATGTCCGTGTGAGGTCCGTGTTTTACGCGGACCCATTGACTCTATTGGGTCCGTGTAAAACGTGCGCTCCCAGGAACACTGACATGTCTCCGTGTTTGGCACACGGAGACACGGTCCGCAAAAAATCAATGACATCTGAACAGATGCATTGATTTTTATGGGTCTACGTGTGTCAGTGTCTCCGGTACGTGAGGAGAAACTGACACAGTCAGTGATTCCGGTACGTGAGGTGACAGTTTCCTCACGTACCGGAGACACTGACACACGTAGACCCATAAAAATCAATGCATCTGTTCAGATGTCATTGATTTTTTGCGGACCGTGTCTCCGTGTGCCAAACATGGAGACATGTCAGTGTTCCTGGGAGCGCACGTTTTACACGGACCCAATAGAGTCAATGGGTCCGCGTAAAACACGGACCTCACACGGACATTCTCCGTCTGGGGTCCGTGTGCGTGCAGGAGACAGCGCTACAGTAAGCGCTGTCCCCCCCACATGGTACTGAAGCCGCGATTCATATCTTCCCTGCAGCAGCGTTTGCTGTAGAGAAAATATGAAGAATAGTGTTAAAAATAAAGATTTAGGTGTCCGCCGCCCCCCCACCCCCTGTGCGCCCCCCCGCTGGTCAGAAAATACTCACCCGCTCCCTCGCTCTTTCCTGGTCTGGCCGCGCCTCCTACTGTATGCGGTCACGTGGGGCCGATCATTTACAATCATGAATAGTCGGTTCCGCCC
The DNA here is from genome assembly GCF_051348905.1 of Ranitomeya variabilis. NCBI lineage: Eukaryota > Metazoa > Chordata > Amphibia > Anura > Dendrobatidae > Ranitomeya > Ranitomeya variabilis. The sequence goes on along the minus strand of NC_135233.1, from coordinate 596,037,844 downwards.
CTATGGGAGGTGGAGCCACATATTCATGACTGTAAATGATCGGCCCCACGTGACCGCATGCAGGAGAAGCTGCGGCCAGACCAGGAAGCAGCGAGGGAGGCGGGTAAGTATTTTCTGACCAGCGGGGGGGGGGCGCACAGGGGGTGGGGGGGGCGGCGGACACATGGATCTTTATTTTAAACACTATTCTTCATATTTTCTCTGCAGCAAACGCTGCTGCAGGGAAGATATGAATCGTAGCTTCAGCACCATGCAGAGTGGGTACCACACGCTCCGTGTGGTACCCACTCGCCATACGGGCGGCACACGTGTGCCGCACGTATGGCCTCCGTGAGTTCCCAGGCACACGGACACGGATAACTCCGGTACCGATTTATTCCGGTACCGGAATTATCTGGACGTGTGGGACAGCCCTTAGAAATTTCCAGTGTGACCAGGACCCACAGTCCAGTGAAGGCATAAAGTCAGAAATATTTCGAAAAATGTTGGATTTTTTTTTCCGCGTCGCACGTCATTCCCGAATCACTTGCCGCAAACTGCAAACAAAGTGAACAGATGTTTTTGGTCACGAGACTTGGCTGAGGATAGGATTAACCCCCTAGGATTAACCCCCAGCCATGGGTAATAATAGGTGAAAGGGTGTAAAAAGAACTGCAATCTCAAACTCTGCAGGGGTTGTGTAGAATATTTTACCATAGAGAAACATTGATCTGCATTGGAGCTGTAAGCACAAATCTGCCACTCCTCAACACAATCTTTAAAGTGGATTAATCATCTGATTTCACCATACTAACTGCATGTATTATTAAATAGATGAGACCTGGCGAAGCTGGATTACTTACGATGATAAGGTATACTTCTTTTTGGGGAAAAAAATGAACTTCCTAATCTTAAGGCTGTACTAAAACGTGGGGCCTGTCATGTCCATAAATTAGACATGCCTGGCTCTGTGCGTGCGAGCACAGGGGGGTGCCCGTTGTTGACATGCACTAGTCTGGTCCTTAAATCAAGATTACATTGGAAGTAGGTTCCCCTGGCACTGGAATATTTATTTAGGGTTCCGCTAGAGCAAGGATAAGCAGCCTTCAACATCCACAGGCTATTAGGGCATGTTGGGAGTTGTAGTTCCATATCAGCTGGAAGTGCTGATCCCTGCCCTAGAGCAATCCTTTTATGTCTTATTCTCCGTATTCGGACATTTGAGCGCTGTGGCATCACTACCCTGACCAGGGAGAAGAAGCAAGAACCCCTATTACCAGTCCCAGGTCCCGAGCAAGGTTGCAGTGTCAAGGCGGTTCATCGCTGGAACAAACCTCATTTCAAGTTTTCCGTGTGACTGGGTCTAATTCTTAAGACACTGCCATATGTCACATGAGATATATTAACAAACCAAGTATCTAGCCAAAACTTCCGGCTTTACACTTCATGAGATTTGCAGGATGTTCACATGTTCTCAATGCTGGACGACCATAAAAAAACGTGATTCCTACAGTAGAAATCTGATCCAGACATGGAACCACCATATGCACTATAACGTCACCACGAGACCAGCGCTGTGTAGTACGTCTCTATTTATTGCACGGTACAGTTTGTGTAAAAAGTGTGGCGATGACAAGGGGACTGCTTAGCGCGCTGCACCCAGCATCAGTCCCACTCTTCGTCTCCTTCTTCCCCATCGGGATTGTCATCCCGCGGAGGTTCCTGGAACTGAATATTGGCCAGCATGTCTCTCATCGCTGCCATCAGCCGATTCACACCTCGATTCAAGTCCCGGACGGCTCCGGCTTCATCACCCTCAGCGGCGGCTGCCTCGCCCTGCAGAAAAAAAGCCAGAAAAGGAGATTTTAATAGGATAAAAAAAAAAGCATCAGGTCAGCCATCTTCACTGATAATGCAACTGCTCCAGTACACAGACTCCAAGGAACAATAACTCACAGCACAAGGCATAAAATCCAGCAAAATTAAGTAGTAATGAAATTAAAATCAAAGTTTCTGCTTAAGTGCTTCAAGACATATGTAGATCCCAACCATAGCACCGCACCTATTAACATCTCCAAATGTGGAAATGGTAGTGAAATAAAGCCCATTATTTACAAGTATCTGAAGTGTGGAGGTATTTATGCCCTCAGCAAGAAAAATTAATGATATAATAGTATGTTATCCTCAGAAGTGAGAGCATTCAGGGACGATGTCTTCTTAAAGCAATCCCATGTACAACCTTCAGTCCCTCAACCCCAGGTGTATAACCTCCGACCCTTCGCCTCCAGATGTATAACCTCCGACCCTTCGCCCCCCAGGTGTATAACCTCCATCCCCCTCACACCCCAGTATATAATTTATGTCCCCTCGCCCCCAGTGTATAACTTCTGGTCCTTCGCCCCTCCAGTGTATAACTTCTGGTCCTTCGCCCCCCCAGTGTATAACTTCTGGTCCTTCGCCCCTCGCTAGCGTATAGGCTCCAGCGTCTTGCCCCCCAAGTGTGTAACCTCCGACCCCTCGCACCCCAGTGTAACACTTCTGGCCCCTCACCACCCATAGCGTATAACCCCCGACCCTTCACTCCTTGGTGTGTAACATCCGGCCCCCCGCCATGCCGTCTGACATTACTAACATGTGACAGACTGGCCAGTGGTGCGGAGCTCATTGATACCAGCACGGTCCTGTAATAGCAGCCACCAGGGTAACAAGTCTGTCCGTGACATTTCTTCCCTCCTAAATCTAATCCCAACACCTGTGAGTGATATTATTGAGGAGAGGAAGGAACCGCAGCAACTCAGCCATGAAGTGGAGATCCCATAACATTACAGAGCGGGGGGCCGAGTGCTGATGAGCAGAGAACAAAAAAGTCACCAACACTATGCTGACCCCATAACTACAGAGTCCAGACCTACTTTGGTATAACATCAGCACAAAAACTGCACCCCCACGAGGAGTTCCATAGCCGAGCAGCTGCATGCAGCCGTACATCACCAAGCACAATGCAGAGTATTGGATGGAGTGGTGTAAAGCCGCCACCACTGGACTCTGGTGGAGACATGTTCTGTGCAGTGATGGATCACACTTCTCTATCTGCATCTGATGGAGGACTCTGGGTTTGGTGAATGCCAGGAGAACGTTACCCCCTGACTGCATTGTGCCCGCTGTACAGTTTGGTGGAGGAGGATAATGCCCATGGGCTTGTTATCAGGCCGGCCTTGTCCAGTCAACTCCTTTTAGTCTATAATTTGCCGTAATGACCTGACGTCACTGACAATTACATATGTTATCTGCTCTCAGCCCGATCTAATCAGATCATTGCTCCGTCCTCTTGTAATGTGCAGCCCCCTCACTAGTCCTACTTCTACATGCGTCCATAATTCCTACCCCCTCCGCCCCCCCCCCGTACATCCGTCTCTGCTCCTGCAAACACCATCACATGAGAATATCTGTCATCCCTCTCCTGAAGTTAACTGTACAGGGATAAACAGCTGCAGCAGGGTAACAACGCTGACAAGATGACACTCTCACCCCAGGAAAAGTGATGATAAAATGAGGCATTGTGTGCGTTTTTGGCTGATTACAACAATAACATGGGTGTGTGACAGGAACACTGGCAGAACAGTTGTGAGAGATAAGAAAGAATTACAGGACAGAAAGCAGAGATTGTGTCCCGACGGTGCTGGAAAATCGCAAAATGTTCTGCTGCACTGGACACATGCAAGATATGATCGCGGTATCCCAGCACGTAACCGCTGAGGCCATAGATCGGCTGCAGAGGTCCTGTGCCGCTATAGCACATCATCACTGACAGTCAATATGGAGAATCGAGACCGTCAGAGCTTCAGTGCTGGAATGCAGAGGGGATCACAACAGCAAAAAACACCGAAAATGTGACATGGAGGAGTTATACGTTATCACCCACCTGCAAATTAAAATTTGGCAAAAGTGATCTAAAGAACAGAGATAAGGTCCCTTCATTCGATGGCCGGTGTGTCCTGAGAGGGGGAAGAAAAGCTTATTAGTGAGAAACAACCAAACAGGGGCATCATGGAGACCTCATAATACAAAGTGGCACCTACCTCTCCGGCCTTGTGTACGACACCACGGAGTCCAGAGGGGGTAATGGATCAAAGCTGAGCACCGGCTGCGAGGACACATCCTGAGGACATGAGAATCACGCCAATAAATGAGAAAATGATAGAACTATGGCACTTTATGTAGGATAAGCCTTAACGAGACTCCGTACTAAACTCAATTATTCACAGAAAAGGCCCATGATCTGTCCCCCTTTATTGTAACACAAGCACATTTAGAGCAGCAATTTCACACCATCAGCCATCCCCAATCAAAGTGGGACAGTGAATTAGTAGGGTCTATAAATGTCTGCAATGTGACTGGGTCCTGTAGAAAATAAAAAAATGCCTCATAAAGTTACAAACTATAAGAACAGTCGTTGTCCGATCAGAAGGTGGTGGTGGTGGTGACACAGGACTGTGGGACATCCTAAAGTAGTCCCAATGGGTGGGAAAAAAACAACGGAAGACCATGTGGACCACCTAGCAGATAGCAACATGCAGTACCCTACGCCCTAAACTGGCATCAGTAGAAGCCATAGAGCTAGCAGCGTTTGTACAGCTTGAGAAAAGGTGTGGACGAAAGCCTAAAACATGGAAGCCCAGAAGACCCAGACTGCCGTTGTGGAATAAGCTGTGACTCGAAAAGGCAGAGATTTGACCTTGGTCTTGTAAGCATCCACAATAGCAGACAAGATCTATTTGGAAATGGTCGTATTGGAGGCTGACAGACTCTTACATGGCTCACCAGGGATCATGAAAAGAGAATCAGAACGTCAAAAGGCTCTAACCAGATTCAGATGGTGGAGGAATACTCATGAGGATGAGATGGAGATGAGAAAAAGGATGATGTCCTCATTGATGAAGGCAGAGACAACCTTTAGTAGAAAGACTGGCCCAGGGCACAAGATCATCTTGTTCTGAGGAGAACAAGGAAGGGAGCCCGCAGGAAAAGGGCAGCAAGCTTAGGCACCCCCATATGTGGGTTTTGGCCACCGGACAGGCCAACTTCCATGAATGGAAATGGGTAGATGCTGTGGAGAGGATCAAGGGGACCTTTAGGAATGCAGACACAACAAGGTTAAAAATTTGGGGCTCCAACGTGCACTTTTAAGGAGCGGAGTAATTAGCCAACAAAGGTCTTAATCGGTTTGTGAAAAAGCTAGCGTGTGCTGAAAGATTATGGAGAGGACAGAAACCCGTTCTTTCAAGGAGGCGAGGCTTGCATCCAGACTAGCGTGAAGAAAGGAAGAATACTAGGAATGGTGAGAATCATGGGATGGAAATAGCAGATTGCAGCTTCTGAGTCAACAGAATGGCCACAATGTTAATAGCAGTCAGAATGACATTTGAGAACTCGGTACCTCGGCCTCAATAGCTACACCACTGACCATAGCAGAAGTGCAGTGAGATACAATACGGGACCTGGCCATGGAGCATCTGCAACTAGTTTGATAAGGTCAGAGTACCATGCTCGGCAAGGCCAGTTCACCGCTATGAGGATCACCGGAGCATCCTATACCTTGATCTGTTTGAGAACACAGTGAAGCAGAGGAAAATAAGGGAAGATATAGAGCAGAGGGAACTCTGCACATGGACCAACCAGAGTTTCATCTGCAAGACCCTCAGGACCTGGCATCGAATGTTGAGAACTAGTGTTTGAGAGAGGAGATGATGATGTTCACATCCAGGGTGCTCCAGTGAAGGCATAATTGGCTGAAGACATCTACTCCCCCAGATTCGGAGTTTCTCAGCTCAGAAAGTCTGTGGTCCAGCTTCACACACCAAGAATGTAAATCGCGGAGAGAGCTGCAACATGGAGCTTCATTAGAGAATAATCCTAGCAGTTTCCCTCATGAGGAAGGGCTTCTGATGGCTCAGGTGGGCCACTGCAGTTAACTTGTTGCTCTGTAGTCGAAGCAGGCGGTTCTTGAGGAGGAGGGACCAGTGAAAGACAGAAGTTGGCTCTCAGTTCCAGTAGTTCTCAATTCCTCAGTTGTCTTGGTTGAACACTGCTCCACAGCCACTAGACTCATGCTGGTTGTCACCACTTGCCATTGGACGAGAGACAATCTGCCTTAACCCCTTCATGACCCAGCCTATTTTGACCTTAATGACCAGGCCGTTTTTTGCAATTCTGACCAGTGTCCCTTTATGAGGTAATAACTCAGGAATGCTTCAACGGATCCTAGCGATTCTGAGATTGTTTTTTCGTGACATATTGGGCTTCATGTTAGTGGTAAATTTAGGTCGATAATTTCTGAGTTTATTTGTGAAAAAAAAACAGAAATTTGGCGAACATTTTGAAAATTTCGCAATTTTCACATTTTGAATTTTTATTCTGTTAAACCAGAGAGTTATGTGACACAAAATAGTTAATAAATACCATTTCCCACATGTCTACTTTACATGAGCACAATTTTGGAAACAAAATTTTTTTTTTGCTAGGAAGTTATAAGGGTTAAAATTTGACCAGTGATTTCTCATTTTTACAACATTTACAAAACCTTTTTCTTAGGGACCACCTCACATTTGAAGTCAGTTTCAGGGTTCTATATGGCTGAAAATACCCAAAAGTGACACCATTCTAAAAACTGCACCCCTCAAGGTGCTCAAAACCACATTCAAGAAGTTTATGAACCCTTCAGGTGTTTCACAACAGCAGAAGCAACATGGAATAAAGAATGAACATTTAACTTTTTAGTCACAAAAATGATCTTTTAGCAACAATTTTTTTATTTTCCCTAAGCCTAATCCCAACTCTAGCCATAACCCTAATCACAACCCTAACCCCAACACACCCCTAACCACAACCCTAACCCTAATCCCAACCCTAACCCTAACCACAACTTTAACCCCAACACACCCCTAACCACAAGCCTATTCTTAACCCTATTTCCAACCCTAGCCTTAATTCCAACCCTAACTCTAATTCCAACCCTAAGGCTATGTGCCCACGTTGCGGATTCGTGTGAGATTTTTCCGCACCATTTTTGAAAAATCCGCAGGTAAAAGGCACTGCGTTTTACCTGCGGATTTACCGCGGATTACCAGTGTTTTTTATGCAGATTTCACCTGCGGATTCCTATTGAGGAACAGGTGTAAAACGCTGTGAAATCCGCACAAAGAATTGACATGCTGCGGAAAATACAACGCAGCATTTCCGCGCGGGATTTTCCGCACCATGGGCACAGCGGATTTGGTTTTCCATAGGTTTACATGGCACTGTAAACCTGATGGAACACTGCTACGAATCCGCAGCGGCCAATCCGCTGCGGATCCGCAGCCAAATCCGCACCGTGTGCACATAGCCTAATTCTAACGCTAATCCTATTTCTAACCCTACCCCTAACCCTACCCCTAGTGGAAAAAAAATATATTTTCTTTATTTTATTATTGTCCCTACCTATGGGGGTGATAAAGGGGGGGGGGTCATTTACCAGTCGGCAGACTCGGCGGGCGCACTACGCATTTTGGAAGATGGCGGCGCCCAGGGAGAAGACGGACGGACTCGGGGAGGATCGGTAAGTATGAGGGGGTGGTGGGGAAGTGTTTCGGAGCACGGGGGGGGGGGGGGGGAGAAATCGGAGAACGGGGGGAGCGGACAGGAGGACGGGGGAGCGGACAGGCGGAAGGAGGCGAGTACGGGACAGAACGGATGACTGGGGAGGAGATCGGTGGCGGTGGGGGCAGATCTGGATTTCCAGCCATGGTCGATCATATTGCAGCATCGGCCATGGCTGGATTGCAATATTTCACCATTTTCATAGGTGAAATATTGCAAATTGCTCTGATTGGCTGTTGCACTTTCAACAGCCAATCAGAGCGATAGTAGCCACGTGGGGGCAAAGCCACCCCCCCTGGGCTAAAGTACAACTCCCCCTGTCTCTGCAGATCGGGTGAAATTGGCGTTAACCCTTACACCCGATCTGCAGGGACGCGATCCCTCCATGACGCATACGCTGCGTCACAGGTCGGATTGGCACCGACTTTCATGACGCAGCGTATGCGTCATAGGTCGGGAAGGGGTTAAAGAAGATCGGGGCACCCACCAAAGGTGGTCTCTGTGGAGTGTAGCAGGAAGACAGAAACAGTAAGGAGTCTAATGATTTGTTTTAGAGAGATAAAATAGAATGTTGAAGCAGCAGTGTGTGAAACTGGGCAAAGTGCACGCCTCTAAAATCAAGACCATCCTGCTCAGAACCCTCATGGAATAAAACAGATGAAGCATGAGGTTTCCATCTGCACCCACCCAGGTGTTGAAGGTCATTCTAGACATTCCAGGTGATAGGATGGCATCAAATATTACTTTGTCTGTTGATGATTAACTGAAGAACACCAAGGAAGCCAAGGTGCTTTGAAGACTGCACCGATTCTCCTCCATGGATGGAGCCTTCACCAACAGATTATCCACATAGGGAAAGAAGGATGGCCTGGGTGGAATAAAGAGGAGAGACACCCCACAGGGGATAGACCCTAACCAGAGGAAGATTATGCTCATCCTTCTGATGCTTTCGGTGGCCTCTCACTATTGTGGGGACATTGACACTCTGCTTTGGCAGTATCCTCAGGGTTTTGGCGACAGGCGTAGAATGGCGTTCACAAGGAGGTACACTACAGTGGAGTGCAGCGTGTCCTCTCTGGGATGCTGACATTAGGTGGAAGACATCCACACCACCTAGGAAAATACCTGATACAGGATGCGTCTTCCTAATCTGCGGACACTAGGCTAAAACTGAGCTGCCAGACTGGAAATAGACCCCAGGTGGAGGCAATATTTTTTTTTTTTGTTCACCTAGTGTCAAGCCTCCTAGTATCAGGGCGTATATTCAGGTTCTTGTGCCCCACAATACAATTAGCAAGAAAAATAAATATATTATGCTACAAACTAAGAATGTTTTGAAATCTGGAAGTGTTAAATAGTTTTTTTTAATGTGTAAACAGGAGAGAAATCTAAATTCCAAGAATATTTGGTGACCGCCCTCTGCCTTCATCAGTTCTTCTAGTTACACTTGCACAGCAAGAGGTTGTTCCAAATACCTTGGAGAACTGACCACAGATCTTCTGTGGATGTGGCTGGTGCAAATCCTTTTGACTCCTCATGTGATCCCAGACAAACTGAGAGATCAGACATCTGTTAGGGCCATATTTCATAGTTTTATTTATTTTACGCGCTTATATACTGCCATATTTTCCGCAGCGCACTTTACAGACATAATCACCATTGTCTCTATTGGGGCTCACATCCTAAATTCACCATCACTATGTCTTTGAAGAATCACTTCCAGGATTCCTTGGTCTTTTTTATGCTTATGCTGAAGTTCTTAATGACATTGGTATGTTTGGCGTTGTTGTCCTGCTGCAGAATAAACTTGGAAGCAGACGTCTCCCTGATGGTTGTGCATGATTGATAAGTGCACCCCCCAAACTTGCAAGGACCCTCCACCATGTTTCACTGCTGTCTGTATACCTTCATTATTGTGCTGCTCTCCAAGCCTTTGGATTACACCTGAATATTTCACATTTTGCTGTCACCTGCTGCCAATGTTCTGCATCCCAGTTCTTATGTTTTTTTGCAGAGTTGAGCTGCTTGGCCTTCTTTCCATGTCGAAGGTCTGATTTTCTTTCATGAAGACCATTTCAGACCAAACTTCTCGCTACAGTAGATGGATATACCTAGATTCCAATAGTTGCAGCCATTTCTTGCTGATGGCAATGCTGGACATCTTCTGATTTTGAAGGGAAGTAATCATGGTATGTCTTACCTGCTGCACTAATTTTCCTTAGCCGACCACTACATGTACATGCCTTAATGTTGACCGTTTCTTGGTGCTTCTTCAAAAGAGCTTGAACAGCCCATCCTGAAACTCCAGTCTGCTTTAAAATCTTTGCCTGAGAGACACCTTGCTGATGCAGTGTAACTACCTTGTGTCCTGTTGCTGTGCTCAGTCTTACCATAGTTTATGACCTGTGACTTGAAAATAATTGCTGTTGTTTTGAAGGCAAAGGGCAATCAAACCAAATATTTTTTTTAATGAAAGTATATGAAAAAAACAAACAAAAACAAAACTTATGGAAACAGCATCGTAACTGCAAAATTGCCAATTGTGCCCACTTTTTCCTCTAAAAAAAAAAAAAAAAAAAAAAAAAAAATCAATAAAAATTTGTAAAAGTATGTAACGACAACTTTTCCAGCAAAGCCCCTTTTAACTAGACACCAAGGGCATCTTTCTTTATGGCATTAAGAGTGCTGGCTTGGAAAAAAAAAATAAAAAAAAAATAAAAAAAAAAAATCAGTGAATTCTAGTTTCTTAGCATTCTCTAAGCTCCCGAAAACAGGCTTTGTTTGCAATGACATCTCACTGTACCAAAAAACTCTTGATATTTTGTGATATTATGAACATTATTATCTTAGAGAATGAAATTTGTGAAAAAGGAGAAGAGGTGAGGGCAGTAAAAATGACAAAATCCGCCCTTGTCTTCCATTTGATCACACAATGAGCGGTGGGACACTCACCAGAGGCAGTGCAAAGTTTGCTCCCTTGATCTCAGACAGGATGACATGACGATGGATGTTCCTGGGGGCGCTCTGATAACGAGTCTTTCTCCTGGCGATGGAATAAGAAAAAGAAAAAAGTGCAACAATCACAAGTCATTCTAAATCCCGCAGGCGCAGGACGACTCTGCTATTTATATCTGGAGAGAACGCTTTCATCTCATCAATGGCCTCTTGTTCCCAGATGTTTAGTGTTATGATCCCAATGGCAGGGGACCTCAAAGATTACAGCAAGGTCTGCAAAACATAAATACCAGCTCATAGGGAAGTGGTAACTAGGCTGACCATATACCTGATCCTAGCGCAAACACTAACAGCAGCCGGGGAACGTGTCTACGTTGGTCCTAGACGTCTCGCGCCAGCCGGAGAACTAACTACCCCTATCAGGGAAAATAAGACCTCTCTTGCCTCCAGAGAAAAGACCCCAAAGTAATACAAGCCCCCAACAAATAATAACGGTGAGGTAAGAAGAAAAGACAAACGTAAGAATGAACTAGATTTAGCAAAGAGAGGCCCACTGACTAATAGCAGAATATAGTAAGAAGACTTATATGGTCAGCAAAAACCCTGCAAAATATCCACGCTGAATATCCAAGAACCCCCAAACCGACTGACGGTGTGGGGGGAGAATATCAGCCCCCCTAGAGCTTCCAGCAATAACAGGAATCACATATTGTACAAGCTGGACAAAAAATATGAACAATGCAAATGATCAAGAGTACGAAAGCAGAACTTAGCTTATCTTGCAAAGAACCAGGACCTGAAGACAGGAGCAAACAGAAGTGAACTGATTACAACGATGCCAGGCACTGGACTGAGAATCCAGGAAGTTTAAATAGCAACACCCCAGGCCTAACGAAGCAGGTGAGCACCAACCTGGTAAAAGACAATCCAAGTGCCAAATCACTAGTGACCACAAGAGGGAGCCAAAAAGTATAGTTCACAACAGTTTAGCCTCCTCGCAGCCTGACTCCTCAACAGCAAAAAAGGAGATTTTTGTGTACTCACCGTAAAATCTCTTTCTCTTAGCCTCTAATTGGGGGACAGAGGACCATGGGTGTTATGCTGCTGTCCACTAGGAGGCGACACTATGCATAATCTGAAAAAGATTAACTGTGGCTCCTCCTGTGCAGTATACACCCCTGGACGGCATCAGCCTTCTCCAGCTTTGTGCAAAAGCAGTAGGAGGAACGTAACATGAATAACATAATTATGCCTGTAAGAAGGCAACTATGTAACATGAATAACATAATTATGCCTGCAAGAAGGCAACTATGTATGAGCTCAAGAAAACAATATGAGAACTCAACAGTTACAACGGCCCGGAAAAGGCAACAGGGTGGGAGCTGTGTCCCCCAATTAGAGGCTAAGAGAAAGAGATTTTACGGTGAGTACACAAAAATCTCCTTTACTCTGTCGCCTCATTGGGGGACACAGGACCATGGGACGTCCTAAAGCAGTCCCTGGGTGGGAAGCAATGGACGAATATTGTGTAGACAGGCCCCTACACTTGGGGCACCGCCGCCTGCAGAACACATCTACCTAGGCTCGAGTCCGCTGAGGACTGAGTATGAATCCTGTAGTGTTTAGTAAACGTGTGTAAGCTAGTCCAAGTGGCCGCCTTACACACTTGTTGTGCCGAAGCCTGGTGCCGAATGGCCCAGGAGGCCCCTACCGCCCGTGTAGAGTGTGCCGTAATACCGGCTGGAAGAGGAGAATTCTTAAGGCGGTAGGCCTCTTGTATGGTGGATTTGATCCACCTGGCAAGGGTAGCTTTGGAAGCTGGCAGACCCTTGTGGCCGCCTTCCGGAAGGAGGAAAAGAGAATCAGACCTCCGGAAGGACGCAGTCCTAGACACGTATATACGCAATGCCCTGACAAGGTCAAGCGTATGCAGAGCCTTCTCCGCTCTATGAACCGGAACCGGACAAAGGGATGGTAGTGAAATTTCCTCATTGAGGTGGAAGTCGGACACAACCTTCGGAAGGAAGGATGGGACCGTACGAAGAACTACCTTGTCCTGGTGAAAAGCCAGGAAGGGCCGTCTGCAGGAGAGTGCTGTCAGTTCAGACACCCTGCATAGCGAGGTGATTGCCACCAGGAAAACCACCTTCTGGGAAAGAAGGCGGAGCGGGACCTCCTTAAGGGGTTCGAAGGGTGGTTCCTGCAATGCTGTCAGGACCAGGTTGAGGTCCCACGTTTCTAGTGGTAGTCTGTAGGGGGGAACCAATCGGGAAACCCCCTGAAGGAAAGTCCTTACTTGCGGCTTGGTAGCAATGCGCCTTTGAAAAAGCACTGAGAGGGCTGACACCTGGCTCTTAAGCGAGCCCAATGACAGCCTGGCCTCCAGACCCGATTGGAGAAAACCAAGTACTTTGGGTAGGGAATAAGGGAGTGGGATCTGGCCACGAGATTCGCACCAGGTAAAGAAAGCTTTCCAGGTACGGTAATAAATCTTGGCAGAGGCTGGTTTCCGTGCTCTGATCATGGTTCCAATGACGTCCGTCGAGAGCCCTGCCTGGGTTAGAACCCAGGTCTCAAGGGCCACGCCGTCAAATTGAGAGCCCCTGAGTTCTGGTGGTAGAACGGGCCTTGTGATAGAAGATCGTGGCGGTCGGGGAGACGCCAGGGGGCGTCTGCTGTGAGTTGTACGATATCGGCGTACCATGTGCGTCTGGGCCAGTCCGGTGCAATTAGGATGGTTGGAACTCCCTCTTGTTTGATCTTCCTCACCACTCTGGATATCAGGGGGAGAGGTGGAAAAATATACAGAAGCTGGAACTGGGTCCAGTCCTGAACCAGAGCATCTGCTCCGAGCGACCGCGGATCGTGTGTTCTGGCCATGAAGTTGGAGACCTTGGCATTGAAGTGGGATGCCATTAGGTCCACATCCGAGGTCCCCCAGCGGAGACAGATCTGTTGAAAAATTTCGGGATGGAGAGACTACTCTCCCGAGTCTATTCCTTGTCGGCTGAGGAAGTCTGCTTCCCAGTTGTCCACACCTGGAATGTGGACCGCCGAAAGAACCGACCCTGTGTCCTCCGCCCAGCGGAGGATGTGTGACACTTCTTGCATCGCCTGGGTACTGCGGGTCCCCCCTTGGTGATTCACATATGCCACAGCCGTGGCATTGTCCGACTGTATTCTGATGTGAGAGGCTGCCAGTAAGTGATGGAAGGCCCTCAATGCCTGAAGGATGGCACGAATTTCCGGGATGTTGATGGGCATGGTCGCTTCCACTGGGGACCACTTGCCCTGTGGTATAGGTGCACCGCACCCCAACCCGTCAGGCTCGCGTCAGTGGTCAGAACCTTCCATTGACCTGTGAGAAAGGATTTCCCCTTTGCTAGCGAGGTTGGCTTGAGCCACCAGTGCACGGACCTCCTGGCTGACGACGTTAGCTGGAACTCCCTGTCGAGAGAAAAGGGATTCCTGTCCCAGGATTGAGAATGGCTAGTTGGAGAGGTCTGAGGTGAAACTGGGCAAATGGGACAGCTTCTATTGCTGCTGCCATCTTGCCGAGGACTCTCATGGCAAACCAGAGAGATCGAGGGGGTTTGCGGAGGAGGGTGCGAACTGCTAGTCGGAGAGCCAGTGCCTTGTCCTTGGGAAGGAGCACTAGACCCCTGGAGGTGTTGAATAACATTCCCAGGAAGGTCAGGGACTGACTCGGGGTTGGTGATGACTTTGTAGGTTGATTAACCAGCCCATGCGACTGAGAGTATCGGTTGTGATTGAGACGCTGAGCTCGCAGTCCTTGAAGGTGGGAGCCTTGATGAGTAGATCGTCCAGGTATGGAACGACTACTATGCCTCTGGAGTGCAGGACGTCCATGGTGGCTGCCATGACCTTGGTGAACACTCTGGGAACCGTGGCGAGTCCGAAAGGGAGAGCCACAAATTGGTAGTGGTCCTGGCCTATTGCGAACCTGAGAAACCTCTGATAGGCAGGTGCAATGGGTATATGCAGGTATGCGTCTTGTATGTCTATGGAGGCGAGATATTCTCCCTTCTCCATGGACGCAATGATGGACCGAAGGGACTCCATGCGGAAATGACGGACCCGTACATATTTGTTGAGCTGTTTTAGGTCTAGTATGGGCCGTACGCTGCCTCCTTTCTTGGGAACTACGAACAGATTGGAGTAGAACCCTCGGAAGCGGTCGGTCGTGGGTACCGGTACTATGGCTCCTGCTTGAAAAAGAGAGGAGACCGCTTGGTGGTAGGCACGAGCTTGGCTGGCGGTTTTGGGGGGACAGGGAGGAAGAATCGGTCCGGTGGGTTGGAGGTGAAGTCTATTTTGTATCCGGAAGACACTAGTTCCATGACCCACCTGTCTTCTGTAATAGGCAGCCAGACTTGATGAAAGAGCAAAAGTCGGCCGCCTACTGGTGTGGTGTCTTCCGGAGTCCGTGAGTCATGATGAGGAGAAAGTCTGAGATTTTCCTCCTCTGGGCTTAGGCTGGCCTGCTTTTGGCTGCCAGGTCTTGTCCGACCTTTGCGTCGATCGTGAGTTGTCCCTGCGTGGGGAACGGTTACGATTTTGTGCTGGACGCGAGACGGACCAGCCGGAGGAATTCCGAAAGGATCGGAATCGAGTTTGGTTACGCTTCTTGTAAGTGCGTTTAGGTTTCAGTTGGGGAAGAGAAGTACTCTTACCCCCGGTGGCGCTGGATATCATAGTGTCCAACTGTTCACCGAAAAGTCTCCCACTGAGGTAGGGGAGGTGCGTGAGGGACTTCTTTGAGGCTGCGTCCGCTTTCCATTCCCGCAGCCAGAGGATATGCCGAATCGTGATGGCGTTTGATGCTATCCCCGCTACTCCCCTTGCTGAATCCAGAGCTGCATGGAGCATGTAGTCTGCTACAACTGCTATTTGAACCGCTTGGTCCGACAGCTCAGGAGCGGATGCTTGGAGAGCTTGTAAATTCTTTGCCCAGGCCAGAATGGCCTTGGCAGCCCAAACTGAGGTGAACGCGAGAGCCAGGGATGCCCCTGCTGCCTCGAAAATTGAACGAGCCATGCGTTCTACCTGCCGGTCTGCTGCGTCCCTGAGGGTTGAGCTATCTGGCAGTGAAAGGAGGGTCTGTGCTGCTAGCCTAGAGACTGGGGGGTCCACTTCAGGTGGATCTGTCCATTCCTTGGTGTCCTTCTGTGGGAAGGGGTACCTCGCCTTCAGATATTTGCGATTAGCAAATTTTTTCTCAGGCTGTGAGAGCTGCTTTTTAAGGATAGCCTTAAACTCTGGGTGGTTAGAGAAAACCTTAGGCGGCTTCAGAGGTCCTTCAAAGGAAATCTTATGTTCTGGGGCCTCTGGTGGCGGATCAGAAATGTCCAGCACCCGATGGATGGATGAAATTATGTCCTCAACTAGCGCTGTATTGCTAGGAGGGATTGGGATCAGGGACCCCTCCGTTTCTCTGAGTCAGAGTCGCAGAGGCCTTCCGAATCCTGTGTATCACTGAGGCGTCCCCTGCTGAGGGAGCCGGGGAGAAGGCCTTCTCTGGTCGGGGATTGCGGAGATCTGCATTGTCTGTCCCTGGAATGGGACGGTCTGGATGACCTGGAGCTACGGTGTCTCTCCCTAGAGGGGGATGACCGTGTGCTATGGGATGACGCAGATGGACTTGATCTATGGATCCGCTTGCGTCCTGACCTTGACGTGGATGTGCCAGGGTCATCTTGTTCCTGAGTCAAGCTCTCCCTTTGCTGGGTAACGGTCATAGCCGGGGCATGACCCTGCAGAGCCTGAAGCAATGTGGAGGTTAGGTTATCTATAGACTGGGTCATAGATTGCGATATCTGAGTAGCCCATTCCGGCTTGGCATTAGACACCGAGGCATTGGCAGGGGCTTCTTGGGGCTCTGACACATTAGTTTGTATACAGTTCTGACAATGCGGGTAGGTGCTACTACTGGGGAGAGCGGTCCTGCAGGCTGTGCAGAATGCATAATAGCAGTTCTGCCTGGTTCTCTTGGACCTTGAGCCCGGCATAGTGCACAGAGTGCAGAAGTGCTGCCAGCAGAGGACCTTACAGGGGTAGAGAAACCTATAGGGGAGCCTTATAGGTAATATGGATTCACAGCTGAGTAAAAAACCCAGCTGTGATCTTAACCCACCCAGTGTGCCCCTAGGTCCAGCGCCTAAGATCCACAGTCCTGTGCTTTTCGGAGACTGGCTGCCTGGTCCTGCAGACCGGGAGATGCAGGGTTAATCTGCAGCCGAAAATGGCTGCTGAGACAGAGAGGAAAGGAGGAGAAGGGGGCGGAGAGCTGGAAAAAGGCGGCAAGGCTGTGTAAAAACGCGCCCTTTCTGTCTCGATCCACCCCCTTTATGACACTGTAGAGTGTCATATTTGTCATCCGGGGGGCGGGCCGGGGGACGGAGAGGAGGCGGCAGCTTCAGCTAGGCCGAAGCCGGGGCCTAAATTAGATGCCTGAGGCCCAGAAGGGCTCCAGGCCGGCGCGAAAATCCGGGAGGGGGTCGGATCTGAATCGGACCCCTCCGGATTTAAAGGCAGGATGGCGGTGGGGCTATAAGCGGAAGGGGGAGCCCGGTAGGGGTCTCCCTGAGGCAGTATAGAGCTGGTGCTGCCGCAGAGACAGGGGCGCAGGGAGCCCTGTGTCTGTATTTGCCATGCCTGCCTGCACTCCCCTCGGCCCCAACAGGAGCCTGCAGCTGGGCTGGGGTCCCTGGATGCAGGCGCAGTGTGCTGGCCCATTGCTGGGAGCTGTAGAATGCTGCCTGTACAGGCCCTACCTGAGGTGTCTCAACCTAATACCCCCAGAGGGGGATAGGGAGGGTGCTGTTGTCACCTTCAGGGGCCTTTATCCTCGCCTCGACCTCAACCCAGAAACCAAAAGGAATTGGGGAAGGAGCAACATGGGGAATAGCCATCTCTACTTCAACTGGGCACCCAATAATAGGGGGCCGAGGAAGGAGCCATGCCGGGAGTCTCACAGGAGACCCTCTTTTCTTCATCTGTAATCCCGTTGGAAAAAGCGGAGTAAAAATCTTTAGGTGTGCCTCCTATGCGACACTAAGCAAACAATGGAGAAGGCTGATGCCGTCCAGGGGTGTATACTGCACAGGAGGAGCCACAGTTAATCTTTTTCAGATTATGCATAGTGTCGCCTCCTAGTGGACAGCAGCATAACACCCATGGTCCTGTGTCCCCCAATGATGCGACAGAGTACTGGGATATTCTGCGCCATAACTTCCTAAATAACTTGGGCTTTGCTATAGAAGTGCATTCGCAGAGTTAGATATGGGGGGAAATATCATTTAGCTGTTTCATAGCCGACACTTACTGCCAAAAGATAATGCAGAATCCCGGAATATACCTGGCAGAGATCCAGGGCTGCGGGCTCACCAATATGCCGGAGCTACAACCGGCCAAACTAACATCTTACCTAGCCGATCCTCTGATTTTCATACAGTAGCGCCCCCTTCTGCCCGAAGAACTCATTTATATTAACACCAGATCAACTTTGCTTCCAGAATAGATCATAAAACCTTCAGAAGATCTTGAATGTTGGCTTTTCTGAGAGTTTAAAGAATATGGACCCTTTCTTAAAGAGGTTCTCCAGAACTATATACACTTTTAATTGTGGGTCTACGAACCAACATGCTATCTGCTATTGTCCCCGATGCCGATCTCTGCCAGCATTATAGTGGCTTCCGCTGACGTCACGTCGACAGAGTAGCAGCTTCTTTACCGCTCTGTTGACATCATAACTACTGGCAGACGGCTCCCTGCTGCCTAACTGCGGAGAGCCAGCTGTCAATCAGTATGACGTCAGCAGTCACACCCATCAACAAAGCAAAAATATTCCTTAGTGGTAAAATCCCAGCCGGTCCAGCAACACTGATGATCTGGTCCTCTGTGTCGGTCTTTTACCTTCCTGGAGTGATGATGCGTCGTACATCCATGTGACCATTGTCTTCAGAAGTGATACACGTGATTGACGTCATTGCTTCAGGAAAATAAACAAAAAAGGTACAAAAAGAATTTTAAAAAAAGTTCCCATGTTCTCACCTGAGCTCACACTCCTTCACGACTGGGTCATTACTGTCAACTTTGTGCAAAATTTCTCGGACGTTCTGCTCCAACCAGCACATGACCGCAGGATCCTTCCAGAGGCCTTGACATCTTCCAATGTACAGAGAGGTTAACTGAGATAACGCAGGAGGCTGGCTGCAAAGTCGAATGTATAAAAAGAATTATAAAAAAAACAGCACCCCTCCGCTCCATGGGTTGTGTCTGGTATTGCAGCTTTACTCCATTTGGGTCAGCAGAAAATCTATTTTCCGTTTTCCCTTCGCTTGTGTCGCCATTTTCCAAGACCCCTAACGTTTTCAATTTTTGGTCAACGGGGCTTAGTTTTTGCGCCCTGAGCTGACGTTTGTTAATGATACCGTTTTGTGTTGGATACATGGTTTTGACTCATTGTATTTTTTCGCAGATTTTGCGGGGTCAAATTTGGTTTTTCGATTGTTCAATAGCGCAATCAGAAAACAATCGGAATAATTGATTTTATTTTGATAGACTGGACTGTTAGTCATACAATGGGGAATAAAAGTGGCCGATAGATTGACACGGGCGTGTAGATTGACGCGCTCCACTGCCGGAGAGCAGTAAATGCCGCTGTCAAAGATTGACAGCGTCATTTAATAGGTTATCAGCCATTAGAGGCAGATGATGGCTGATTATCACAGCCATCATCTGCCGGGAAAGATGGTGACACTGTAATATCCACAAAGTCTTGGTTTAGAGCGGTGACAGCGTTTGCAAACGTATAAGCACTGATACAGGGGGGCATCTGATAGGAGCACTGACAACGGGGAATGTACTTTACCCACCTTATTTGGGCCACAGCTCCGAAAAACAGATGTGAAGAGACATTAGTATCGGGCTGAATACCGCAGGCATCAAGAAGTGGAATGAGAACTGCAGCAAAAAAAGGGAAAAAAAAAAAAAACACAGCGACCTTCAGTAAATATAGCAAGGGAAAACAATAATTCTGGAGACAATCAGCAAGACAATATTACACAATGAAAGAACTAGAGACAAACAGTAAACAACTTGCTGATTGTTTCTAGATCATAAATAGGATGTTTTTTTATCCATACTGCAAAAAAAAAAAAAGGATTAAATCTGGATCTTTTGCAAAGCTATACAAAGTCAAAAACAAATATGAAAAAAGGACAAACCAAAAACCGTAGCCGCGTGTATAAAAAGAGGAATATTCCTCATGGACGGGACACTTACTCCCCGGGAACATGATGAGTGACTGCTGCAGGAGGAGCGATGCTCGGTTGTACTTGTTCAGCTGCTCCTGCTCCGACACCTCTTCCTGCTGACCGTACAGAAAGAGAGCCAAAGGGACAGAAAGAGCAAAGTTGGGAAGCTGGGATAAATTCCGATGAGCCTGAAAAAAATAAAAGGATTGTCATACCAAAAACGATAAAGAAATGTAAAGAGCAGCTGATTTACAGACGCCGCACGTACTCACCTCCCACTCCTCAAACATCCGGACAAGATACAGGAACTCCCGTGCACGCAGAGCCAGGTAATCGATCAGCAGCAGCATGCACAGCGGGTCATTCTCAGGATCAAAACTGCAAAATATCACGGCAGCCATTTAGTCACATTGTTCAGTCTAGTAATAAGTTACTTTGTCAGCATCCTGTGGAAAGCGTGCCTGGCCTCTGGTATTACCGCTTTCATCTTCCAGAACGTGCACTACCGGTCTAATATGTCCAGGAACTATCTTCATCCTCCTACACTCTACCTGGCCATTCAAGCTTTTATATCGGACAATTCCTCAGTGGCATTTTACCAGCACAGTAAGTGCTGGAACTTTCCTTTCCCCTCATTTCCCAGCAAGCATTGCTCCAGCCTTTGGCCAATTGTTTACCAGCCCTGAACTTAATGCCTGTGTGAGTTTAAGAGATAGAACAGTAAAAGCAGAGGCAAAGACTGTCCCCACTTAGTGTAGAGGCTAGCCCAGCCTCCACGTCTACAAAACAAATCTCTGCCCCCACTTCCTGGACAGATAAAGGCCCACCCTCTCACTTCCTGCAGAGAAAGGCACGCCCTCCCACTTCCTGCACAGAGGAAGGCCCACCCTGCCACTTCCTGTACAGATACAAAGGCCCGCCCTCCCACTTCCTGGACAGATACAAAGGCCCGCCCTCCCACTTTCTGTACAGATACAAAGGCCCGCCCTCCCACTTCCTGGACAGATACAAAGGCCCACCCTCCCACTTCCTGGACAGATACAAAGGCCCACCCTCCCACTTCCTGTACAGATACAAAGGCCCGCCCTCCCACTTTCTGTACAGATACAAAGGCCCGCCCTCCCACTTTCTGTACAGATACAAAGGCCCGCCCTCCCACTTTCTGTACAGATACAAAGGCCCGCCCTCCCACTTTCTGTACAGATACAAAGGCCCGCCCTCCCACTTTCTGTACAGATACAAAGGCCCGTCCTCCCACTTCATGCACAGATACAAAGGCCCACCCTCCCACTTCCTGGACAGATACAAAGGCTCGTCCTCCCACTTCATGCACAGATACAAAGGCCCACCCTCCCACTTCCTGGACAGATACAAAGGCCCACCCTCCCACTTCCTGGACAGATACAAAGGCCCACCCTCCCACTTCCTGTAATCACATCATAGAGATGGAATACACATAACGGCAAGTTACACAGAAGGGTGACACCTAGTGGCCGGTATTATAAAGTGATTTTTTGGGGAAGGACAACACTATTTATTATTAAAGTGATTTAAAGTTGTCTATCACATTATGTATCATATGAGATCAAGTCGCCCAAGCCTCCTGCACCCCGTGACAGCGGATGACGCTACCTTTGCTTACTTACCTGAGGATTAGTTTGCAGAACTCCAGTGCCGTCCGGAGGCAGCCTCGCTTCTCCAAGAACATCATGTGCTTGAAAAGAGCCAAGAAAAACCCTCTATGGACAAAGGGTACAAAAACAAATATCACAAGTTTTACCTCATTGTTACAACAAGTTCCTTGTTGCAAAAAAGTGTGGCAGAAATGGCTGAGGGCAGCGCTCTTATTTCTGGAAGTCCCATGGAAAATGAATGGAGTGTCGGTGAGCACGTCTGACCATTGCTACACTCTTAAAGGGCACTCCAGAGCCATGGGCTTGTGATCAGAGGGGGTCCCAGAGGTGGGAGCAGCAGTGATTACCCAATTATCTTGCTATTTTGGCCCAACCCCTTTAAAAAGAACAATCTGTCCACCTGAAAGAATACTGTAGCAACGGTGTCAGACCTGTTTTCTGATTGGACGTAATCCAGCCTGCAAGTCCCACTGCTCAGACTAAAAACCGGATGGAAGGCACACTCCAAACTGTAGAGCGCTCGCTCTGCGAAAAAAGAAAAAACAATATTAAAGACCCTAAGGATCCACCGTCATATTATTACCAACCTATACAATGAAAATCTGCAAGACTGGACTATTACCAATTAAATCCCGCGCCATTTCCTGGTCCTCCTGTAGCCGGCACACATCGCTGAGCTGTAGCAAGGAGTCTATGTGATAGGGATTCATCTGGAGGAGCAGCTACAGAAGAGAATGGACACACCGATAAAGTGCCATTAAGACCAAATTTATGCCCTAAAAGGAATCTGGACGGGAAGGGTTAACCGCATAGCTTACCACAATGTTATTGGGATCCATTGACTCCACCGCATCCAGAAACTTGAACTGAACCTGCTGATAATCTCTCTGGTGCCCGAAGGCGAAATACTGGACCCCTCGCTTGGTCTCTAGAAGGCTCATAGTAATCCCTAAGAAAGACGTCATATAAACTAAGAGTGAGCAGCGTGACCCGAGACAGGCGGCACTGGCACGGTCACTTACCTGGAGCAGAACTCACCTGTTTTACTGAATCTCGGCCATGTGTTCTTAGCCGACGTCAACCACGTGCTCCGGTGATGCAGCCGTTGTCTCTGACGCGGTCTGTGATGTGAAAGGCGATATACTAGGGTTCATTTAAAGTAATGGTCGCGAGTGTCCCTCTGAGTAATACAGACTGGATGTGTGGTCTGTCTGTCTTCCCTATCTCTTGTGTTAGCACAGCTTCATTTCTGGAGTGATTTCTTCTACAGCTCACGAGGAATCTAATGTTGAGGAGTATGTGAGCACGTACAGTTTTCTCTTGGTTTAACATACGGTCTGTGTAATCCCTCCCTATAAACTGCTTTGTATGTGCTTTTCTTTCCAGCTTATAGCCTTTGTAATCTGCCCTCTCGGAAGACTTGGATGCTTTCCTCCCTGTCTCCAATGCTAAGGGCTCATTTACATGTCAGGATTTTTATACGTACAAGAAAAACTGTCCAAGTTTAATCAGTAATTTCCGTCCAATTTTTCTCATACATTAAAAAAAAAAAAAAAAAAGTTTCTACACCTTCTCCTATGTAACAATCCGTGAAAAATCAGACCGTACTCCATGGTACACAGATGACGTCTGAGTACTGTCTGGTTCTTTTCAGGGACCCATAGACTTGCCCTGTCTTGTCACAACCCACCTCTGATCGCCCAGAACTGCTCGAGATCCAAAAAATTTCTTGAGCTCGGTCTCGGGGTTCAGGTTCCTACAAAGAGAAACACATCATGTTACGATATTGGGACAGATATGGACCCTAATGTGACCTGACACACAGCGGAGGAAGCCATAGAAGTGGATGAGGCTCGTCATTTCAACAGGACTTGCTGTCCATAGACTGATCAAGGTGTGGTCCAGGGGTTGGACTGTGACCAATCCCACATCGGTGGAACATTAAGGTGATATCCCGGAGAGCCCCAGACAGACAGTTGGGTTATAATCCCCATAGGTAGACCATTTCCCTTGATGAAGACCCCTATAACAGGAGAGCTGTCTGTCGGTACCTGTGCTCCACGTATAGCAGAGGACGGCTGTCTGCGTTACTCCCGTTCTGAATCTGGTGTGTAATTCCATTACCGTTTTCTATCTTCTCTAAAATACTGTTAATGTCCCCGATCTCATCGCCGCCCTCCGCAGCGCCATCCGGCTGTACGTGGTCGGGGAAAAAAAAAAAAAATATGAAAGTAAGTCATTTTCTGCACAATAACAATATACAAATAAATCACAGCACATAGTATAATGTAGAGATGGACCCGGCCAATAGGTCGAAGTGATCAGGAAGGGACCTCACCATTTATTACTAGGGCATATGGATATACGAAGGGAGCCAGAACATATACCCGCCTTGTGACAGCAGCCCCCGCATTGGTGATGTAGTATATGGAGAAAAGCACTGGGCCATCTCCACAGTACCAGCACCAGATTTAAGATATTCCATTGATGAACGCATAGGGTACGAGATTTTGGAGTTTTGTGTGTGATTTTTTTGCCCCGTTGTCCATAAGAGCATTTGTGAGGTCAGACCCTGATGTTGTGGAGAGGCCGGGCTCACAGGCTCAGTTGTCGTTCATCCCTAGGGTGTTGGATAAGGTTGAGGTCCGGGCTTTGTGCGGCCGGTCATGTTCTTCCACCACACTCCCCCATCCATGTTTTTATGGGGAACAGAAAATGGTTTTCCCCAAAGCTAAAAGCTACAATTGTCCGCAATGTCTTGTGCTAAAGCATTAACATTTCCCTTTATTACAACTAAGGGCCCAATGCCGACCCCTGATAACAGCCCATAGTTATCCCTCCACCATCAGTACAGGGGGCACAATGCAGTCAGTGGGTAACGTCTCCTGGAATCGCCAAACCCTGACTCCTCCAACAGAGATGTGTGATCCATCACTGCGCAGAACATGTCTCCTCCAGAATCCAGTGGTGGCAGCTTTACACCACTCCATCCGACACTCGGCATTGTGCTTGGTGATGTACGGCTACATGCAGCTGCTCGGCCACAATGCTCCTGGTGGGGGCGCAGTGTTTGTGCTGATGTTATACCAGTTATAGGGTCAGCTATAGGGCTGGATGATAACCTGAAGTGAGTGTGAGTAATGTAATTCCATGCCCGCCATGTGAGCCGTTCCTTCCCCCAGTGATCAATACTACATATAATACAGTCTCAATTATCCGGAGAGGCCGTCGTACCTGACCATCAGCGGCTGCAGACTTCTTTGCTTTCCTTTTCTTTTTCTTCTTCTTTGTTTTATTACTGGAACCATTCTGAAAAGAGAATTAAGCAGAAATGTAAAAAGTTGTGAAGGA
This sequence comes from Ranitomeya variabilis, assembly GCF_051348905.1. Lineage (NCBI taxonomy): Eukaryota > Metazoa > Chordata > Amphibia > Anura > Dendrobatidae > Ranitomeya > Ranitomeya variabilis. The sequence continues at coordinate 596,013,009 of NC_135233.1, read as the reverse complement.
CATGACTGGGAACACAGAGCATTACTGGGGGTCCGCACCTGAGCTGCCGCTGTCTCACTGGGGTCATTGTCAGGCTTTTCTTCTCCATTAGGATCATCTTCATCTGTAAGTCTGGACTGAGCCGGGTCACTCCGGGGGTCTTCATCTGCGTCTGTGATCTGTTGAAAATAAGTTATACACCGACACTATATAGATAATACAAAATCGGATGATTGCAGGTCCCTTTAAGTAACTTAATAACTATTAGTTATGGCTCTAGGGGGAAAGAAAAATGAAAGCACAATAATGAAAAATGGCCATGGTGGGAAGAGGTTAATAAGGGCAATGACAGCCTGACTCTACACAGCATTACTCCTGACAGCCGCAGTTCCTCGGCCCCGCCACCAGATGGCAGTACACACCAGCTGGAATGGATTACTCAGGCCCCGTTCTTCCAACAGTTTGCGGTGGTTCCCCTTGTTTTTCCGGTTCCGTGGCTCGGGCTGTAGAGGTTCCTCTTCCTCCTCTATCTCATCAGGGCCACCAGGTTCCTCTTGCCCCCTCTGATCCCCTCGCAACCTCCTCAAGGCCCGACGGGACATGGCTCCGCCTCACATCCGAGGGGCGGCGAGCACGTAAAATTCAAGAACGAGCACGGAAGAGTTTGATACTGCGCATGTGCCAGATTTTTTTTTACATGTCATACACACTCTGTCCACTAGGTGGGGATAGTGATTCATGTGTAAATTCCTTATCATGCTGCCACCTAGTGGTTGAATTGCAAATTTACGAGCAACTTTTTCTGGGCATCGAAATAACTTTTTTAAGTGTAGAAAAACGACTTTGATTATTATTTATTGCCTGGAATATGGTCTATAAAATTAACATAGCAGTGCTTAAACATAGAGAAGGCTACAGGTAGGTACATAATGCATCACAATAAGGGGGTCTTCTGATTTATTTATTAAACTGATTTAAATCAGAAACCGATCCAAAGCCTGATGAGAAGATTCAAGGAGGATTCTCTGTGCAGTCTAAATTGTACATCTAGATCACTGTGTCAGAGCATCTCCCGAATGGCAGGTCTTGTGGGGTGACCCCAGTGTGCAATGGTCCAAGGAAGGGGAACTGGTGACCCGGCCATAGTGTCATCGGCCCAGGGCTCATTGATGTGTGCCGCTACTGAAGGTTCGCCAGGTCCGATGTCCAAGGAAGAGATGGAAGCAGGAAGCACAATGGGAAGAAGACAGTCCGGCGGATGCAGAGTGATGGGAATAAGGTGCACTAAATTCATTAAAGGGAACCTGATATGTGCTGCAGATAAGGAGCAAAAAGGACCGGTGACTAGTCAAAAAAAATGGCTCCCTGGCAAGTTCTCTCTGCCTGCTCCCCTGGAGTGACTGGTCTCTATTTGTGTGCTTGAATAAGGAAAGACCAGTAAATCATTCGCACCGGGCAGAGGGAAGCTGCAGAGGACCAGTCTGTCCGACTAGTCTCCCTGGTGGCTTTGGTGTTTCAGAGATGCCCGATACATACGGCCTATGGATCTGCCAGCATGTATTTGCTATCAGGTTCCCTTTAAGAGGCGCACGGCCTGTTTGCAGTTAAGCATATCATCTTTTGACCCAAAATTGCCATCCCAGTCAAGGACTAGAGTAACATTTTTGGCGGACACTCTTGATGGATTTGATGGGCGGGTGTTTTCTGATGTAAACACTTTGATGAGTCAGCCCCCTTTGTGTCCCAGTGTCATATGTTGACAAAGTACAGACCATTCATAGCAGCGGTGTTCCCTAATGTTAGAGGCCTCCTTCAGCAGGATAGCCTGCGCCACACAGCAAAACTGATCAACAATGGAGGAACGTGACATAGAGTTCAACGTGATGCGTCTCCACACTCCCAGATCTTAGTCTGATCACCCGTGGGATGAGCTGGAAGGATAAGTGCCATCCATGGAGACTGCACCGAGCCGTGCACTGGACGGAAAGTGGTTTCTATCTGTTGGCCGATCTCGGTGGAGTTCATGAGCTTTTCGTTCACGGACACGATTATGACAAACACAAATGAAAACAAAGTAAGGGAACACAAATTATGCTTTTAAAATGGTGCAAAAAAGGAATTGGACCCATAATGTGTGTTCAAACCAGAAGATCCTGGATGGGGGAGAGAAGTGGGACAGAGATATCACATAGCCGTAATATGGTTTACCCGCACTCCCTTGATGGCGTTGGCACTAAATCTGCGGCTTTTACATTGGTCCCTAATAGCAGCACATGAATAAAGCCGAACAAGGCCCTTTTATAGGCTCAGTCCAAGTGCACGGATACAGGCACACGTCCCCCCCTATGGTTAGTGCTGTCTTACAGTCCTATATTACGGGTGTATTGTACACTAGCTGCTATATGGGAGAATACCTCCATAACATGACCTCTGATTGAGCAAGCCACAAGCTTTCAGTCTCCACATAAGTCCTCATTCAGACATCCATGTTCCCCCCCATGTAATCTCTGCAATACATCCATTAAAAACTGATACTATTGTCCCCTCATGCGCACCAAGACCACCGTAGACCCCCACATCAACGCATCAGTCTCTACAGACTAAAGAAGAACTCGACACTGACAATGTAGAAAAAGAAATCCCAATCTTTACTGCAGTGCGACATTTTATGACGAGTGCGATCAGGGAGATGCAATTACCTTAGATACATGTACATTATATATATATTTACACAATCATTCAGTCTTTACATTTTTTTTTTTAATTTTCTTACAAAAATAGGATTTGAACCACCTGAGGACAGCTCGAGAACTGGCGAAACGTCGCCCTGCAACAGTTAATCAGCTCGGCCAGTCCTAAAGAGGTTAAATCTCAGCCGGCGCACCTGTACTTCTCCATATTAAGGTCCTGTGTAGCGATACAGCCTCCTGTATATAACCATAGGGAGTCCGGGAAGCGGATTAGGCCGGTGGCTGCGTAAGCTCCACATTAAAAGGCAATTCAGGACGATAGGATGGCACATGCAATAGGGACAAGGCAGAGGATACGGGGAGGTTTACACCGGGATGTGAGTGCAACTGAACTCCCCTGTGAACTGGAACGTCCATGCCTTAAAGGCAAGTCAAAATTTTGTTCTTTTTGCTTGGTCCAGATAATCTACACCCCAAAATCCTACTGCTGGGAGACCTCGTGATATGGAGGCATGAAGAAAGTGACAACTCCATCTCCTGTACATAGGAAAATACTGCCTCTGCTGGTCACACGGGGTATAGCAGCAGGATGATCATGACTATACCCCTGCAGAAGAACCGGACCCCAGGTACTTAGGGGGGCGATCCACTTATACCCTTTAATATCTGGGGGCTGTAACCTCTCACAACAATCCCCTTCTATCTTGGCCTAGATGCAAAAGTGATTTTAGGAGATTTGCACTGTAGTGATGCCTGCACACATTAAGGCCTGTTTCACACATCAGTGGCTCCGGTACGTGTGGTGACAGTTTCCGCACGTACCAGAGACACTGACTCACGTAGACACATTAAAATAAATGTGTCTCTGCACATGTTAGCGTGTTTTCACGGACCGTGTGTCCGTTTGCAAAACATGGAGACATGTCAGTGTTCGTGGGAGCGCACGGATCACACGGACCCATTAAAGTCAATGGGTGCGTGTCAACACGTACCGCACACGGATGCAGTCTGTGTGCCGCCCATGTGCCGACTGAGGACCACACGGACAGTGCAGGAGACAGCGCTAGAGTTAAGCGCTGTCCCCAGCGCGTGGTGCTGAAGCCGGCATTCGTTCCTTCTCCCCAGCAGCGTGCACTGGAGAGAAGGAATGAAGAATCAAGGTTTTTTTTTTGTGTTTAAAATAAAGTTGGTGGTCACCTCCCGCCTCCCACCCCCTGTGCGCCCGCCCGCTGGCTTTAAAATACTCACCCAGCTCCCGCGATGCTTCCTCTCAGCGCCGGCAGCTTGTCCTGTGTGAGCAGTCACGTGGTGCCGCTCATTACAGTGATGAATAAGCGGCTCCACCTCCCATAGGGGTGGAGCCGCATATTCATCCCTGTAATGAGCGGCACCACGTGACCGCTCACACAGGACAGGCTGCCGGCGCTGAGAGGAGAGTGGAGACATCGCGGGAGCTGGGTGAGTATTTCTCTGCAAGCGGCCGGGCGGCGCACTGGGGATGGGAGGCGGGAGGTGACCAGCAAACTTTATTTTTAGCAAAAAAGAACAAAAACTTGATCTTTCATCTCTTCTCTCCTGCAGGGGAGAAGAGATGAATGCCGCCTTCAGCACCACACGCAGGGGGGACAGCAATAGCGGTCAGCTCATGGCAGTGGGCACCCAGTCAGGCTGCGACATTCACCCTATATGTGAAACTAGACTCAACGTGTAATGACACGTAACGGCCTAGCAGTGTGCAGCAACCCTGTGGCCTCGCAGCGGTCAGGGCATGTTGGGAGGTGTTTCAAAGCAGCACCATTCTGCAGGATTTTTTCCCATGGTAATGTAGAAATTTTGCTTAAGGAAACTGCTTTTCTGGCAATTACCTAAAATGACATTTTACATTAGAAAAAAAAAAACTGTCAAACTGTCACAATGCTTAGTGACCAGGCTGGAAAACTTCCTTGCACCCCTATCATATGTAAACCACTGGATCTATAATTGGAAGACACAGATGTCATTACTGGAGGTTATACACTTTCAAATATATTAGGAAATTGCTAATTCCTAATATTACGTTCTAGTACATAAATATGTAATTTTTATGAGCTGTAAATGCCGCTGTTCTCCTGAATCCGGCGATGTTTTTCTTTTGTTCCTGAGCCCCTCCGTTCCCGAGATATGGCCCTTTCTTCCCCATACATAAATCTGATCTCTTAGTCAAGTGGGAGTCTTCTTGGGGACCACACCCACTTGCCAACAAGACTACAGTTATAGATAGGGAAGAGGAGGCCATATCTCAGGAACGGAGAGGAGCAGGAACGAAAGAAAAACAGCGCCGGATTCAGGAGAACAGCGGCAATTACAACAAGTGAAAAAAAAGACACTCATAGAATCAACATTTAGTACGGATTTCACTTTGAGCGTATCCAATTTTCAGTTCAGTGATCACGGGAAAATTCATGTAAAATAAGTCTATAGGTGGCGATAGAGGGACTGTTTTCTGGAGACCCATGGTGTATTAAAATGAGGTTTCAGGAGCAGTGTGGGCACTGATATGACTCAATGATCCATCTGATGTCCCTGGTGACCCAGCACCTTCCCCAAGACAGGTGTTCCCTCCAGGACCAGCGATGACACCAGCGCAGCTCCTCTCCTCAAGGCATCTGCTCACATCGATCGGTTCATTCAGTAGAAGATTCATATTATACATAGGAGAGGTTATAAGCACCTGGGGTAGGAGGGGTTAATACTTGCTCCCCTCCTCCCACAGGACTCTACATTAGCAGGAGGGATCGGTGAGGGGGGCAGAAGGTGCGACGGCTGCGGCATTTCATCACAGTTTCTTGACTGTCCGATATTGGGGGAGAGAGGTCCCCGGTCGGGACCTGGTGTTTAAGATGTCCACACTTTTTCGGCTGGAGCAGACCACGTCGCGGATGAAGCAGGCGCAGTCCGAACACACGTCCTTCAGAACAGAACCCTGAGCGTAGATGTGGGGGAACTGACCCTCGACGTTCTTCCAGGACAGGCCGCTGCAGGACCTGGGCAAAAGTGGAGAGGAGCATTACTGTCATGGGGCAGCATTTAAAGGGCAATTCCAGTTATGTATGCACAGATTTGTCCATAAGGGGGCACCATTACAGTAGTTAGAGGGGTATTCCCATCTGATAAAATGATGGTATATTGCTTGACCCCTGAAATGAGCTATCCACGGCAGAACTGGATTACTGTTCAGCTCTGCAAGAGTTTCGCTCTGGACACCAGGTATCCATGGAACGGCAGCGCTGGGTATCCAAGAGCGCCGCTCTGCAGGGAAAAATGCAGCACTGCAGTCCCATAGATATATGACAAGAATTGCATGGCTATTTTCTTCCACGGAGTATGCCATTACTATACTGCAGCTCCGCTCCATTCACTTCAATGGGACTGAGTTGCAATACCAGACACATCCTGTGGTCACAGGTGGCGCTGTTTCCGTTAGAAAGCATATATTTATTTTTTTCTCCAATTCTGGATTTTATTTTTTTTCTAGCAACTAAAAGTGTGCTGATGTCTGTTGTCAGCTCTTCTCTCCCGCCACTCTTCTTCATGCTAATTGCATTTTGCTCAGCAGGGGGCGATAATGAACACAAGGTAAAAACCTTATCCCAAAAATAAAAAAAAAACACAAATTGCAGCCAGGTTTCTAGTAAAATGCAGCCACGTGCAACTTACTTTGTTGTCTATGATAATAACACTGCGTGCAACTTTTTTGGGGATTGTCAGAACAGAAGCGCATTTTTTGGGGGATGCTGCAATGCAGCCGCACTGATACTTATTAGTGGCCGTGCATTAGAGCCACCATCATCTTCGCAGCCCAAAAGTAGATGGATACTCACTGGAAGGCGTCCCGCTTCTTGTGAGCATTTCCACTTGTGCTGATTACTCCTTGGGGGGTCTCGAACCCCACACTGTAGACCGGGATGTGCCCCAACTTCTTGGCGGGAAGCTTCATCTAGAATATATCCATGAGTATGCATCAAATATACATGAAAGTGACAAACTATCTGTCCGGACTGGGTCATGTAGTACCACAAATGCCACCTGCAATCTTACCTTAACACTACAGGAGCCACAAGCAGACCTAGAAATAAGAAAAATTAGTTTTAATATTTCAATATCTCCATACGTCAAAGCATTATAATCCATGAAAAAAAAATCCCCCTAATCGTGACTAGCAATTCTTCAAGCAACCACCAGATGGCGAAAGAATGCTAAGAATTCACTTAGGGACGGTGCTGCAAAAGTTTTCAAACAATCCCTAATTTAGAAAAAGAGCGAATTACACAAAAAGATGGCAAAACGTGCACCGTCACATGGTTTTAATAAGGACAAATCTGGAAGCAGGTGACAAAGTGCAAGTACAACAGTTCATCCATCCGTCCACAGTGTAGGAATCGCTCACCTTTTACAGAATAGACAATTCGCAGGCCAAGAGAACAGAGGGAATTTCGTCCGGCAACAGCAGCAAACCTAAGGAACGAAGCACGAAGGCCGTGAGGATCTGCTTGGCACAAGCCAATATGGCCGACAATGTATTTTTTGTTAAGGGTGCGGGTTTTCGGATGATGGTGGTGGTTGTCCTCCTCCATACCTTTCCTTTCTTTAGGTTGGTGTACAGCTCTTTGCTCTGCAGAAACTTCTCCATCTCGGCCTTCACCAGCACCCGCCGCACATTCATCACCTCCTCCACGGTCAACGCCAACGTGTCCACTGGGTGACTGAACTCCTGCAAAACGGACATTACCGTCAGTGACGCCATCCGAGACTGGAAGACACAAAGAAAATGGAGACGTACCAGCCAACGATGGCGGGAGCTGCTGTCTGCGGTGGACTCCGGCTCTGCCTTCTCCTGCACGGAGCTGAGGCTGGGCGATGGCGATCCGGGGCTGCCATAGTCCGAGTAACCCACTGTAAAGGGAAATGTGACATTACCGCACATGCACAGAGGAAACCCCCGCACAGAGGGGAAACAGCAGCAGCCACTTACTCAGATGCCGATGCAGGGGCCGGTGCGGGGTGGTCATGCTGCCAGATCGCGCCCGAGACTCCGGTCCTGGCTGCTCTACAGTAGTTTCCCTCTGTGGCCGGTGCCCCATCTCAGTCTGTAACTGTGCCAGGTCCTGCTCCGAAAAGGAGCGGTCACGTTTCAGGGGCAAAGGAGCACTGATCACCCGCCGCAGCTCAGAATTGGGGGAGTCATCATCCTGGGGGAAGACGGCGATACCTCCGTGTTACAGCACAATTGTTGGGGGGGTCACTTTTATTATATACCCCACTCTCCTAAATGCCCTGATATTACAATGCATCAGGCAGTGTGGCCGGTGCTCAAGGGTGAAGACACTGGGGGCCGATAACATACATGTCACTGTGTACATACATTACATTACTGATCCTGAGTTACATCCTGTATTATACTCCAGAGCTGCACTCACTATTCTGCTGGTGCAGTCACTGTGTACATACATTACTGATCCTGTACAGCAGAATAGTGAGTGCAGCTCTGGGGTATAATACAGGATGTAACTCAGGATCAGTAATGTAATGTATGTACACAGTGACTGCACCAGCAGAATAGTGACTGCAGCTCTGGGGTATAATACAGGATGTAACTCAGGATCAGTAATGTAATGTATGTACACAGTGACTGCACCAGCAGAATAGTGAGTGCAGCTCTGGAGTATAATACAGGATGCAACTCAGGATCAGTATAATGTAACCTATGTACACAGTGACTGCACCAGCAGAATAGTGAGTGCAGCTCTGGGGTATAATACAGGATGCACCTCAGGATCAGTAATGTAATGTATGTGCACAGTGACTGCACCAGCAGAATAGTGAGTGCAGCTCTGGGGTATAATACAGGATGTAACTCAGGATCAGTAATGTAATGTATGCACACAGTGACTGCACCAGCAGAATAGTGAGTGCAGCTCTGGAGTATAATACAGGATGTAACTCAGGATCAGTAATGTAATGTATGCACACAGTGACTGCACCAGCAGAATAGTGAGTGCAGCTCTGGAGTATAATACAGGATGTAACTCAGGATCAGTAATGTAATGTATGTACACAGTGACTGCACCAGCAGAATAGTGAGTGCAGCTCTGGGGTATAATACAGGATGTAGCTCAGGATCAGTAATGTAATGTATGTATACAGTGACTGCACCAGCAGAATAGTGAGTGCAGCTCTGGAGTATAATACAGGATGTAACTCAGGATCAGTAATGTAATGTATGTACACAGTGACTGCACCAGCAGAATAGTGAGTGCAGCTCTGGAGTATAATACAGGTGTAGTACTGCAGCCCGTTGCACAGTCACCCATTTTCCAGTCTCCATATTGGCACGTGTTTGAGCCTTAATCTTTCCACGTGAAAATTCGGGTCCTTGTACCTCAGACAGATTCATCTCCTCCATCTCTGCCAGCGTGGGAGCCTTGAGCAGTATTCGGGGACGAGCCCGAGGGGCAGCAGCGTCCGGGACTGAGAGGTTGATACAAGACGTTGACTTCTTGTCAGCAGAATAAGCGTCCACGATGCATGGGAGCGAGCCAAAGCCTGACAGAGAACCGAAGATAAAACAGAAAAATGGGACAACGGGCGGGTGAGAAATGGCGTCACTGACTATACCGGAAGCAAGATCGGAAAGTAATGTCCGGAGACCTTTCTCCATTTGCGGCTGTTCTACCCTGGAAATAAGAGGATCCGGCATTTACAGCGGGCCGCCATTCTCTTATCTGACACGTGAGTTGGGAAGCACCCATACAAATCAGATGGTTGTCAGACCCCACCAAAAATTATGTTAAATGTCTATGAGGGTCTTTACTTGCCTTATGGCCCCGTTACTTGCACTTTAGTTGGGATATTTGAGCCTCATGGATGTTTTTAAGCTCATTATGGGGTTATTATTTCAGCAGTATGTGGCGGTAATATTGGAGCAGAAAAAGCTTAATCTGAGCCTGATCGGCCATCTTTTACCCATCTTTAACCCTTCCCCACCGCACCTTTCTGTCCTCGCCTTTCCGTCGGCACAGGACGCAGTTTTGGCTCTTGTTTAATCTCCTCCAGAATCTTCTCATGGAGACTAATCGGTCTGAGCGGCAACGGGGGAAGATTCCTTTTCGACACCTGCAGAGAATAGAAGCGATCAGTTTACAGACGACGCTGCTCCGATCAATGACTGACATACGACGGTCTGCCTCACCGGCCTCAGAGGAGGACGAGATCTGATGAAGTCCAGGATTAGTTCATGTGCGTCCTTCTTGACCTTCGGAGCAAAGTCTCCGCCGACCTGTGAAGAATTAGATTAGGATTGCAAAATCTGCAAGTTGGAAAATCTCTGCAGTATGTGGATGAGATCTGATCCGCGTGGATGTAATCAGCTGAGGCCTCTCCAACATGCACACGATCAGTGTCATACCCAACTCAGAACTCCACCAGACGTCCATTTTTTACCTGCTTATATTGTTTTTTGGGGGGGTTTTTTTGCACACAAGAGAAACGGATAACACCGTCATGGTAAAAACGAGTACAAGAGTCAAGCAGAGCGCTCCACCCTTTCCGGCAGTCTCAGACATGCAGCGGAGGTCTTCCATTCAAGTCGAGGCTCTGCAGACGACCCCATTTTCTGGACTTCTGGGGTTACTAGCAGTCGGATATACACTACTCAGTAAGTTATCCCCTCTCTTATGAGTAGCAGATAACTCTCTGGGAATAACTCTCAGTGATGAGCAAACGTGCTGGGATAAAGTGTATCCGAGTGTGCTAACCGAGTGACTTTGGCGTGCTCGAGAAAGAGGTTCGTGTCCCCGCGGCTATTCGACAGCTGCAACACAGGCAATCCCTGATGTCTAACAGCCGCGAGACATGGACATATTACTCGAGCACGACGAAGTCACTCAGTTAGTACACTCGAATACACTTTATCCCAGCACGTTCGCTCATCACTACACTTATACAAGCGCCATAGTGGGCAATTCTGAAGATTTGGTAAGGGAACATATATGGCGGTTCTGAAATCGCAGCAAAAAAACTGTGCCAAAACCTCAGCACATTGCACGAAGCCCCGGGGTTACTTTGTACTCACCATGACCTTGCGCAGTTTGTAGTTTCGTGCCCTGATGTCCTGCATAAGCATCTCAAATGGAGTGAGCTGGTACTCGGTGGGCAAAGAGTTAAACATCTTCTCCCGCACCTTCTTCAGCTGTACCCCATGTCGGAGGTCTCTCATCAGCTGCACCCACAAACGTGCCTGTAGGGCGCAAGACACCAGGTGTGATGTGCACAGCACCGAGCACACAACAGGACGCGCACAGCCGTGAGACGAGCACACAAAGCACAGCACATACTGCACAGCACCCAGCACGGAACACAGAGCCACACACACAGTGACCGTAGTATGGTGGGACACACAACCACTGCAGGACATGGTGATGCAGACTTGAAGGACTAGCAGCACTCACTGCATGCTCAGGGATTTACACAGGTGCCTCTCTCAGGATGTCTCCAGGATTAACCCATCCAGCTGCTCTCATGTGCAAGGAGCTTCCTACTCCAACCAGAAGGTTGGGGGTCATCACATTATATCAAGTCCGAGGCTACACCCCACCACGGCATTATGCTCCAGCACCAGAACCCCCCCACTCTTCTGATGGGACCCTACTCCATTTTTCCAAAGCCGCAAGATTTTGCCCAAACTTTATCCTACTGACCAGAACTGATGACGTCATAAGGACCAGGTCGGGATTTCCAGACATAAATATGACACACGCTCATGCTGTGCATCCATATAGTTGTCTCGCTCCATCAAAAAATCTATTATTTGGGGGTGCACAGATTTGCACAGGTTCAGAAAAATCGGATTATTATTTTTTTTATTAAATTGGATCACGTTCACACATATAGGACCACTAATGCATAATAAAGGGGTTCTGCTGCACCTCTTATTTCACCACTGGACAGAGTTGCCATACTGGATTTTTCTAATGCAGGGGTTACACCGTCCTCAAAAAAAGAAAAAAAAAAAAAAGGATAAATCTTTACTTCTCACAGACATTGGAAAAAAATGTCAGGGAATTTAAGGTTGACACTGAGCAGAAAAGTTGCAGAGTCAGCTTTCCGACACAGAAATGAGAGGCGCTGCAGAGACCCTTTTAGAAATTAATACTTGGAGGCTTTTTTTTTTTTTACTTTTTCCGCCCCTGTATTTCTTTGCCTAGATGATGCACAATAGGCCGAAACTGCACAACTCTGACATCGCAGGAGAATGGTGTCACAACCAGTTGGATTTTTTGCAGCCAACTTATGGGTCATGATGCAGCCGCATTCACCTGCATTGTACTCCATACCAAGATGTTTGCCCACATGACCCGTGTCTTGGCCAAAGCCGCCAGACCTAACGTGAACCCGCGTCCTTCCCACTCACCCAGTCTGTGTTCTGCAGGTTTACCAGTCCGTCCGGTTCCGTCTCCTCCACCTTCATCTTCTTCAGCATCTAAGAAATTAAAACCAACGTGTTATCTGGGATGTCATCAAGGACAGGTCATGGTGGGCTTCACTCTCACCTCTTTGGCTTCCCGTATTTTATGGAGAAAAGCTTGAAGCTCCATGGTCTCTGCAAACAGCGCCCTACACACGGCCTGGTAGTGGACTGACGCATCCTGGGGCTCCGGGAGATGGGATGCACAGAAGCGCAAAACTGCTGAAAAACTCCGCACCACCTTTGGAGGCGCTTCCTCATCTTCATCCTCTGTTCCTTCATAACCTTCGTCTGTCATGACCCCCTCCGAGTCGCTGGCGGCCATGAGGTCTATGAGCTGCTCCAACTGGGGGCTGAGCTCTCGCTCCTCGCTCTCATCGAGACCCCAGTCCAGTGCCCGGTAGATGGTAAAGCCCAGACATTGCACCATCTGCAGAGAGGAAAGGAGGAGACATAACAAAGTGAACCATCTGCAGGCCACCGTCTTCTCTTCTGGACAAGATGGATGATCGTAGCAGTCATTACCTGCCGCCCTACATTACAGGTCCACCATAGCCTATTTCCTATAAATTTCCCCGATTGAGGTCCAGAAATAACATCAGGGTCATTTTCATTGCTAGAAGATTTCCCATACCATGTCCTTACCCGTACTCCACAAAATCCCCCTGAATTACCCTGCCAGAACAGTACAGCCATGTTCACACACAGGTTTTGGATGTTTTTTTTAACTGCTCTAAAAAAAAAATCCCATTAATTTCTATGAAAAATCCACTTTCCTGTTCATATGAGAAGTTTTTTGTTGGTTTTTTTTTTTTCTTCAAAAAATTGGTGGAAAAATAATCACGTCTTTGAAATCCACTCTAAACTAGGTAGTATCCAATCAAAAAGCTGCAAATAAAAAAAAAACTCCTCCAAAACCTTCCCTAAATAGGAGCATTTCTTTAAAGCGGTTTCCACTTGAAAATTTTGGCCATAAAAAAAAAAAGTGTAAACATAGCCCATTACTTCCAGCATGTCAAGAGGTAAGGAGGCAGCAAAAAAAGGGATTACAGATAAAAGTGACACTCAAATCTGAGGCTAAATTCACACGATGCATATTTGACGCAGATTTATCACATGTATAATCCTCAGGTTTTTTACAGCACCTTTTCCCAGCCAGTCATCTCTTATCTACCTTGAGAACAATAGAATTGGGCATGTTGAAAACCAACATGCCCATTCCTTCTTATCAGAACGCCTATACTCACCGGTGCCGGCGCCATTCCAGCGATATCGGCACTGCCTTTCCCGGGGCTTGCGTAACATTATTATGTTATGTTCTTGGTGTAGATCAGAGATGACTGGTTGGGAAAAAGACACGTATCATTGTCTGAACCTGTGGATGTCTAGCAGAGCTGGAAGACGACACTTGTGGCTAATGGTGGCCCAACTGGTTATCATATACAGTTTTACTTTGAGCTTATGGGGAAAAAAGGTGGCCGATAACCACATGGTCATTGCAAAAATCTCGGTCACTCGGTGTTGGTGCCGTTTCAACACGATTTTACCGCATGCATAGCCCTAACCTAGGCTTAGTCAATTAAAAGTCCTAAGTAAAAAAAAAAAAAAAGGCAACATGGACATGCTGGGACTTGTGGTGTCGCGCTAGCTTGTGCGCTTTTCTTTCTTTCAAGATATAACATACAGAAAAATTTCACGTGTAATACAGTGTGAGTAGGAAATAGGGCAGAGCTGTCTGTGAATTAGTGGATTCACCGCAGTGCAATTATCCCATTATAAATGTAAGACTAATTATAATCTTATCCAAATAATCTCGTCATGAAAATTCTCCGATCTACGGGAAATTACCATGTTTCCCGTAACAGAGTGACGCTCATAGCTTCTGAAATCGGGAGTGGAAGTAAGGCTGTGTTCACACTGAATTTTTTGCGGAGGTCAAAAATGGCGAATTTTCAAGCGGAAACAATTTTGGGTAATGCTCCTTTTTTTGGATCATGAATTGCTGAGTGACCGCCCCTATCGGAAAGGTCATATTGGCTGTCACCCAGCTTTCCCGGGAGCAGATGTCATAATTGAGTTTTCAACAATTTGAGAGAAGAGGACGATTCAGAAACTTTTTAGAAAGATGCACAATTCCCACTCTTGGCAGGCAGGTTATCTGATCTGGTCACAGATCTTACCTGGGTCTCTGTGAGTGATGAAAGGGCGGCACTCCCAGTGATCCCTGGAGACAGAAAAGAGGAAAACGTATCATTAGAGCGGAGAATATTACTCCTGACCTGCTATAACATGAGCTACTCAGTCCCTGGGGATCTGTACTGGATATAGGACCTACAGAGGACAAATACATTTCCTGGCAAAAAAAAAATACCCGATACTTAAACTTCTTAATCACATTTGGGCTGCGATAAGAGGCAATGAAATGGTTAATCCTTGCACTGGTAATGGTGGGGCGTGTGCCCAGGCAATAACTATAGATAAGGTGATGGCACGCTCCAACGCCTTCCATGAATTCACTGTTTGCATTACATACAGCGTCCAACACAACACAAGCCAAACACTGAACATGAGGCCAATATCCTGCTCTGACAGCCACTATAATGGTGAGAGGGATCCACAGATACTTATTTATGTATCACTATTATGACAGTATCACTCTGATGCAGCACCTTTAACAATACCCAAATCCTTATTGGCTGGTTTGTGCCCCTTTAAGCACTAAGCCCTTGGAGCAACATCTGGATCCCTTAAATCTGTGTCACTGATGATCAGGATTACTTTGTGCATAGACAATCAGCTAATCATCATCCTTAAAGGGGACGTATCATTTACTATAAATATGTATTTTATTTACCTGGTGTAAATGCCCCTGTTCTCCTGAATCCAGCAATGTTTTTCTTCTGTTTCTGCGCCTCTCCATTCCTGAGATAGGACCCTGTTTTTCTGCATGTTAATCTAGTCCTCTCACCAAGTGGGCGTGGTCCTCAACTTTTATACGTGGGCATCTTCTTGAGGACCACGCCCACTTAGCTAAGGGACTGATTTTACATACAGGGAAGAAGGGGCGATATCTCAGGAATGGAAAGGAGCAGAAAGAAAAGAAAAACAATGCCAGATTCTGGAGAACAGCGGCTTTTTCACCAGGCAAAAAAACTGACTATTTAATACTCCCTTACCTACCAGCATTCTTGGCTCCTTTTCTGATGAGCCAGTCTGTCGATGACATTGCACCAGGCTGGCTAATCAAAATAGGATTCGATGTATGAGGCAGTTCTCAGGGCTCCTATCCGGTGGTCATCGATAATTATTAATGTGGTCCCTGGACTGGATCCTGAAAACTGATTTGCACCCTCTCTCCCACCGTGTGACCACCTAGTAAGCAGGAGGACCACTGATCGCAGCGGGAGGTAAAAAGAGATAATCTATGACAAATGCACAGACACTATTCAGCACCAAGGTGGCTCCTCAATGGGTCAGACATTGACTTACAGGTAGGCAGTAGAGATACAGTGCTCTTATGTCTGGCAGAGAGCTAATTTGCTTACTTTTCCCAGGAAGTATTGCTTGTAAAATCTCCATAAGAAGAGCCGAGAGCAAGGTAACCAAGAAAAGCTTATGGTGAAATGAGGATCGTGACTTTATACAAATACGACACTCGCCTCTTGTTTGCTCCAAATTCGCTTTAAATACTCCATATAAAGTCAAACATCCTACACAAACACGACAACGCTGCCAGATCCTCCGCCGGCACGGCATCCATCATAAGTGTGTGCTCAGTGTCAAGAGAGCCCTGCAAAAGCCTCCGTCACACAGGACAGTCTGACCATCCATTATAAGAAAAATCTGCTAGACAATGCATGAGCCGCCGCTGCAGCCATATTTGTGGTGAGGAAGAGAAGCCATTGCGCGGTGTTAGACCAGTTGATGTTGTCATATATAATTAGGTACTTGTGGAAAGAGGAAGAAACACAAACACACGGCAAATAAACATAAACACGGGGTGTAAACCTGATATGAAACTCCAAATGTTTATCATAGGGTCATCCAGAATGGACAGCTCTTTATTGGGAGTCCGGAGAAAGGGACGCTGCCGTACAACCTCCATGAGAGCGCCTCGAGGGGAGCTGAATATGGGGGTTTGTTTCATGGACAGCAGCCTGCATGAAATGATGATTTTATGATGATACATCGCTGGCAGCTGTACGGCATTTACCTCTTCAGTGGCTGCGTGGCGCCTCGCGGAGGAGTAGTGGTAATATTGTGATAGAGTGCCGTCATGTTGTGACACCTGAGTAATGTCAGTGATATGATAGGCGTCGCGCTAGAATCAGCCACATGCAATATGATTAGTGACGGATGTGGAGTCACCTAAACAAACACATCTCTATTAGTAAAGCCGACCATAGGTGGTGTGCCCCCCATAAAAATATATACATTCGGACCCTTGTCACCAACACAATTTTAGGACTTATATGATTATTCCCATTTTGTACGGTGGATACGCTATCACTTTATGATCTGACATCAAGGTTCCCTTTTATACACCAACAGTGCCGCTGTTTCATGATCCGTGGGGGTCTCAGAGCTGGATTCCCAACGGAATATAAAGTGATGGATATCCTAGTAATATACTATTACTTTATAAAATGGGAATATCTCCATAAAAAGGGTTTTACGACCAAGTGTTGATAAAGTTATAAAAATAACCCATGAAGACCCCTCAGCTCCATCTCTGAAGTTCCAGTGGTTCCCGTGATGATGGTAGCCCAGCAGTGGTCTTACGTGTTGTCATACCGGTGTTGTCTGCATGTACAAGTGTTGGGCTGCAGCCTGCAGCAGACATGTGAGTGGTGTATGGCATGTGATCACTGCAGGTCAGGTGGGCCGGAACCACGGGACTGTGGGCAATTATTTCTTTATTTGAGGAATGTTGCAGCATTCCATTAAAAGTGGAACGGGACCCTTACCCATAAACAGCTGCATGTGCTGTCTCTATGGCATGCATGTGTTCCCCCTCCCAACTTAAAGGGGTACTCCAAAAATAACTATTTATCCCTTATCCTTAGGGAATAAGTTACTGATAGATAGGGGGCCGAGTGATAGGGACCCACACAATCCGGGGATTTGGTCTCTGGAACCCAGTAACCAGGCTCTGTGGCTCTGTCTTAAATGGAGCGTAACAGGAACAGAATAGCCGGTCTCAGGAGCGCAGAAGGAGAACACAGACACCAGTTAAGGTAAAACCACAACGCGTTTCAACGGTGTGCGCTGTCTTCTTCAGGTGGATATTTTAATTTGAATGGAGCGTAGGCTCGCATGCTCTACATCAGCTCTATTCATTGTCTATGGGAAAGTAGAGTACAGCACCCCCATAGACAGTCCAGCAGACAATGAATAGGTGGCGCATGTGAACCTCAGCTCAATTCAGGATGGGGCTGCACAGTTCCAGAGCCCCAATCAAGGGATCAAGAGTTTTCCCACCCGTCAAACCCCTAACAATTAGTAAGTCCTCTACTATCGTAGTAGGGGTAGGGGCTAACTTGATATTTTGGGAATAACCTGAAAGATAAAGACTCTTGATTGGACCCAGTTGCCCCAAAGAAAGTTCGAGTAGATGGCATCTGTGCCAGGAGAATCTACTCTTGACAATGCCCCTGTGTATCCGCCATTATCTGGAGCAGCGATGGGGGCAAGTCCTACCCCATATTCCCCAAATCAGTACCATGAGATGATTCCAATATGCCATACGCCTGATACCACTGTCTATTACTCTTCTCATTAATACGCACCCTGATTACCATACTATCTGCAATCATTATTATTATTATTTCCAGAAAGAAAACAGACTAATTCATAAACCCGCGGTCAGACAGGTTTGGGCGGCTCATTAGTTGGGAAAAAGCAAAACTCATTAAGGGCAATTACACCAATCAAGAGAGTAAAACAGCAGCACATACAGAGAAGATGCCATACATGATGGGACTATAGCGCATTACCGCTCCCTCCATTAATATCCATCCATCACTTATGTCTTTACCGTACCTGCTCTGTTATATAGCGCTTGAAATTATAAACTATGGGGCGGCATTATCAGTATGGAGTGTTGCACAAAGCGTAACATCATCAATAACCCTCTAAATTAGTTCTCATTTCCCATGGTCATTTTATTTTCCAGGGGGTTAACCACAAGGGCCCAGCAGCGCCAATGCAAAATATGTAACAGGGCTGCCACTTAGCATTTATAATGCTTGTGTCGTTTTATGTGGCACAAGGGACTTGGGGCACCCAGGACTGATTGTGGTTCTGCCCCCGAGGACCCACATCCAATCAAGAGTGAGATGCTCTAAGCGTCTGAATACAGGGGGATTTTTGCTCCCCGATGGGTGCCTATAATCCAGTTGCTTTTTTTTCTCTGTTGCCGATCCCATTTGCTATTTTTTCCTCCACCTTTTGTGTTTCTGTCAGCGACGCTCTGTGTTTGCGAAGCTGGAAATATGAGTCCTGTCTACACTTCTAAGAAGTAATAGAGCAGAATGTCAGCGACTTCAGACAATGCAGCCGCTCACGGTTCATTAACCAGAACAGGTCGGGACAATGAGCACAGAGGAGCCGCGGCCAACGCTGTGGTTATCACATTCATTTTTGGGGGCCCAACACCATCATAGAGTAGATATGTATGTGGGGAGGGGTAGGTATCCTGATGTCAGCCAGATGTTGCTGTGCCAGTTATAGAACTCAACACAGACACTGTGATCAGATGATCGGCGGTGGTGCTGGATGTCACTCCCCCATCGATCAGACATTGATGACATCCCAAGGATAGACCATCAATGTTAAAGTCACGGACAACCCCGCTAATGGTGTTTTCTCATGTTAGAACCTGAGAATGACCCTTTAACAAGGCGTCATACATAACTAAATGTCTGGTAAGGTTTCCTTTAGTAATGACATCAGGCCTGGTGCTTCTTATAGATCCATCTACATATATATAACTGTATTCGGGGCCTGGGAGAAGCCGAGACAGAAGTTACGCACAGAACTCTGCACACTCAGCGCTTCAATGCTTGAGTCAGTAGAAATCTAGAAATCCTGCTGAGTGTAAATTATCCGGTTATTATCTCCTTATTGCAGGTCACCTGGGAAGGAAATGAGGCAGAGAATTGTGCCGGCATCATGTTTCGTTAGCTGTGTTTTCTATAGTGACATTTCTTTCTGAAATTCAGGGCCAAAAGGAGCTGTTTCACCATAGATCTTCAGGAGCGCACCGCTCCCCTACCTCCCTTCTTCCTGCTTTGCGGAGGCGGTGCCCCCTGAAGATTGACAGTTCGGCCAGCAGCGTAGTTGAGCCGATGCTGCAAGCAGAGGCGGCTAAGGGTATGTGTCCACGTTCAGATTTGCTTCAGGCTTTGGTCAGGATTTTATGCAGGTAAAATCCTGACCAAAACTGCACCTGAGGTCACTGGCAGGTCACCTGCGGTGTTCCTGCGTGTTTTGCTCAATGTAGCAACCTGCTGCGTTCTGAAAAAACGCAACGCATGTGCGTTTTCGCGGGAAAAACGCATGCATTTTTTAATGCACAGTGGAGACGGGATTTCATTAAATCCCCTCCACTATGCTGTAACATCTGGACGCTGCGTTTTTGACGCTGCGGCTCAATGCTGCGTCAAAAACGCAGCGTTTCCTGAACAAGGACACATACCCTTAGGGTCCGGATCATTGGAGGAGGAATCCGGCCACCTTCAGAGCAGCGCTCTATAGAAAAGAGCTTATAAGAAAGTAAACTGATGATAAAAAAGTGACCAAACGCTGGTGAAAAACGGTCAGGAGACAAATAACTGATATCTGAACGAGCCCTTAGGCTCAGGATTCTTATCCAGTTATCATTTTCCAAGCAGTTGTATTGTTGCCTTTCCAAGGGCTTGTTCAGACAGCCATGTTTTCTGTGCACATGAGCCTTATTCCAACTGGACTGATCGTCTTCTTGGAAAAATGTTTGTTGCGTGCACTACTTTGGGCCATTTTACGGACAATAGACGCGTCCGAGGCAGATGAGCATGTGGAGCCAATCCTTTCCAAAATTTGCAGAGGTGACTTGCCTAATTTTTTATTTAGCCACATTAACCTGACCTTATTGGAGGGTTGGGGCCAAATTGGATAGAGGGTCGTTTTTTGTAAGCAGCCACTCTCGGTGGCGTGCCTGACCTTAGAGGTGATGACTGACAGTCCTAACTTGGTACCCACTGTGATGCCCCTTTTTTTTCATTATAATGCCCCTCCTGTTAGTTTGGAATGACTGATTGGTCCAATGGGCGTCTGTGTTCTGCGGACCATGCTAGGAGCCTCCTCGGTGCCCTCTCTGTCTCTAATTGATGTAGATAATGTCCCCATACATCATCCACACAAGCCTCTGAAATCTCACGCCAGAACCCTTGATCAGAAGACCCGTTGGAGGACAATATAAAGAGATCCTCTGCACCAGTGCCATTGATCAGAAGACCCATTGGGGGAAGTATAAAGGGATCCTCTGCACCAGTGCCATTGTTCAGAAGACCCATTGGAGGAAGTATAAAGAGATCCTCTGCACCAGTGCCGTTGATCAGAAGACCCATTGGGGGAAGTATAAAGGGATCCTCTGCACCAGTGCCGTTGATCAGAAGACCCATTGGGGGAAGTATAAAGGGATCCTCTGCACCAGTGCCGTTGATCAGAAGACCCATTGGGGGAAGTATAAAGGGATCCTCTGCACTTGTGCCGTTGATCAGAAGACCCGTTGGAGGGCAATATAAAGGGATCCTCTGCACTTGTGCCGTTGATCAGAAGACCCATTGGGGAAGTATAAAGGGATCCTCTGCACCAGTGCCGTTGATCAGAAGACCCATTGGGGGAAGTATAAAGGGATCCTCTGCACCTGTGCCGTTGATCAGAAGACCTGTTGGAGGGCAATATAAAGGGATCCTTTGCACTTGTGCCATTGATCAAAAGACCCATTGGGGGGAGTATA
Source organism: Ranitomeya variabilis (assembly GCF_051348905.1). Taxonomy (NCBI): domain Eukaryota; kingdom Metazoa; phylum Chordata; class Amphibia; order Anura; family Dendrobatidae; genus Ranitomeya; species Ranitomeya variabilis. The sequence goes on along the minus strand of NC_135233.1, from coordinate 595,991,837 downwards.
AAGGGATCCAATGCACCTGCGCCGTTGATCAGAAGACCCGTTGGTGGGTGGTATATAGGGATCCTATGCGTCTGCGCCATCAATCAGTAGACCCATTGGACGACAGTCTAAAGGGATCCTCTGCACCTGTGCGGTTGATCAGAAGACCCATTGGGGGACAGTATAAAAGGATCCTCTGCGCCTGTGCAGTTGATCAGAAGACCTGTAGGGGGGTATAAAGGGATCCTCTGCGCATCTGCGGTTGATCAGAAGACCTGTTGGGGGGTATAAAGGGATCCTCTGCTCATCTGCGGTTGATCAGAAGACCTGTTGGGGGGTATAAAGGGATCCTCTGCTCATCTGCGGTTGATCAGAAGACCTGTTGGGGGGTATAAAGGGATCCTCTGCGCATCTGCGGTTGATCAGAAGACCTGTTGGGGGGTATAAAGGGATCCTCTGCGCATCTGCGGTTGATCAGAAGACCTGTTGGGGGGTATAAAGGGATCCTCTGCGCATGTGCCAGCTTGAAAGCGTAGGATTTCAGGAGCTATGCAGATGATACTGGGGACGTCATATCAATTACAGTCGGGGGGAGGCACAAGGTGGGCACTAATCATGGTCCACTCATTACGGTGTTAGGGGGCAACTTAGGTGTGTTAACGTGATGGCACCAGTTTTGCAAAAGGGATAAACAAAACGAGTAGGATGAGAATAGGAAACCATTTCTGCTTCCAGAAACAACGCCACTCTTGTCTAAGGGATACGTTTGGTATTGCATCACACTTGGATGTCGCTTAGATGTAATACCACAAATAGCCTGTTGCCATTTGTGGCGCTGTTTCTGGGAAATGCACTGCTATGTCATATTACAGTCAGAGCCATATCCTACCTGCTTTAGCGGAGAGTGCACACATTTCTACAACGCCTCTAATTTCTCCTGAAAGCTCCCGCCGTGCCCTAATGCATTCGTCTGACATGGAAAATGCTATTTCCTGGATGGATTTAGCGGGGGGCTCGCTGCGTGCCGAGGACGAGACGGCCTTTTACCTCGCACGGATGTCAGTTATGTAACAAGAGGAAGAAGAATGTAAAGGACGAGGCTTCTGTATTCTGCCGGAATCGTGCACCAGGGGACGGGTATTTCAGTAATGTGTCAGTGCTGCCATCACAGGCGATGTCCATTGGTGCCATTTTTGGGCCCCCATTTTCAGCATTAGGGTGGTCTCCCAAGAAGTGCACAATGGATGTGTGAATGCAGCCTTAGTGAAGTGGGTGCAGCACTACTGTGGAGCTTTGTCCTCTTCACCATTTTATCCAAGCACAATAGCGCCCCCCATCTCATCTGGCTATTCAGGGAAATGCAGCGGAGCTTTGTTTATGTAAATGGGTTGGTTACCAAAATGGTCTCATTCAGTAAGAGCTAGAAGAGATATTGAAAAGGAGGAGAGACTGAAACACAAATTATATTTAAAAGCTGCAAAACTTCATTTTGCAATTAGTAAAGTGTTTTTTTTCCCTGGTCTTGATATATGGGTATCGTCGTATAGATCTTGTAATTACGAGCAAATTTGCAATTTACTGCTTTTTTAAATTTTCAGCCGTTCTCGAGATATTAACACTTTTCTCTTGGTGACAGCTCGATGCCTCGGAGGCCGACCACCGCTGCTAAACAGTAGAACATGCATAGAGCTTATATAAACAGTAGAACATGCATAGAGCCTAAAAACTCTTTGCTGTTGAGCTTGTAAGTGCTTTTTTTGAAGCTGGCCATGATCCCTATTACGTCCTACTCCTTCTTGCTTAAAATATAGAAAGCAGCGGTGGTCGGTTTCCTAGGCAACGAGCTGTAAACAAAAATAAGTGTTCATATCTCGAGAACGGCTTGAAATTTTAACAAGCAGTAAATTGAAAAAGTGCTTGTTTTTTTACAAGGATTATTTGGCAATATCCAGCTATGAAGTTGGGAAGAACCCTTTAAGTGAAATCTCATACTGTGTTATATGAAGGGAGAGAGCACAAGTCAGCTATCTGATGGCCTCTGCCCTCTGTACGAGGATGGAGCGCTCCTTTAAGCCTTATAAAACCCCCGAGCAGAATGCAGTTTGTCTAGTTTGCAATTACAAGGTAGTCGACTGACGGCAACGGCACAGATCTGCATTTCATCGGACAGATATTCCCTGGGAATGACTGTCCTGAGATTATGAGCTGTCAGGAAGACATTAGCAGAAATGATCGGCGCGGGGCTCATTCGCTGCACTGGCAGTGCGGTGACGTCTGGCGGTCGCCCTCTGCATAGTGTGACATGCATCTGTCTCCGGCGCTGCAGAGGGAGGTGGGGGATGTGGAGCTGAAGGCTGCTGCATGGCGCAGGCTGCAGACTGTAAACAATGGGCAGGTGCCGAGCCGTCATCAGGGCACCGATGCCCCCCAAACAGTAAAGTGAAAAGTGCACCCAGGTGCCGAGATCTGCAAACCGTGCCAGGCTTGGTGTAACCGTACACTGCCAGGAATAGATCCTACACTGCGGTCATATAATACCACACCACCGTCGGTCATTAATACCAAGATATTACTAGGACACAAGGGGTTAATGCAGTTACGTTATATGCAGGAATTAAAGGGGAAAGTTATCTGTCCGTCACCTCTCCGGAGGACCCAGAACGTCCATTGACTTCAATAGGAATTGTGTAACGCTTCATCTGCCCTGTGGTGGCGCTGCAGGGGAATTAAACAGTTCGCAAGCGATCACTTGGGGGTCCCAGCCTCGGACCAGCCTATCATTGCCGTTTTGTCTCTTTCATGTCCAGGCTCACCTACAGATGTAGCAGAGCTGACCGTGCTATATTGCTATATCTCTGGACGCTCAGATACTGCAGTCCTATGTAAAATCGCAGCTTTCAGTTTGCTATATCATCATGAGCTCTGCTACATCAGTACAACGCTGGCGTCTGATCTTTCCATTCTTCCCAGTAATTTCTCAGAAATCAATACGACCTTGCACTATTACTACTCTCAGCATTCTGCGCGGCGCTCCGACGTCCTGGACCATCTGATGATTGTTGCGATTGTTAAAGGGGATGGTCCGAGAGTAGAAAAACATGGCTGCTTTATTTCAGACACAGCGCCCCACCTGTCAACAGGTTGTGTGTGGTATTGCAGCTAATTCCATATACTGTAAATTAATAAGGATGAGCTGCAATACCGCCCACAACCTGTAGACAGAGGTGGCGCTATATTTAGAAGAAATCATGTTTTTCTACTCCTGTGCATACTCAGACATCAGCGGAACCACAACGAGAGCTTTTATTGGAGCCCTGGGCATCTACAGCGGCAAAAACATTATGTCCAAGCACCACATTTAAAAGGGTGTAACCAACAAATACTTTTTGGGCATTTTAACTATGTACCATGCATCTTTGGTTTACGTGCAGGCTTTGTTGGACCAGGTGGACAACAGTAGTGGGTATGCTTTGTTGGGTCTAGTAGATAATTGTGGTGGGCATACTCTGTTGTGCCTGATCGATAATTGTGGTGGGCATGCTCTGTTGTGTCTGATGGGTAATTGTGGTGGGCATGCTCTGTTGTGCCTGATCGATAATTGTGGTGGGCATGCTCTGTTGTGCCTGATGGGTAATTGTGGTGGGCATGCTCTGTTGTGCCTGATCGATAATTCTGGTGGGCATGCTCTGTTGTGTCTGATGGGTAATTGTGGTGGGCATGCTCTGTTGTGTCTGATGGGTAATTGTGGTGGGCATGCTCTGTTGTGCCTGATGGGTAATTGTGGTGGGCATGCTCTGTTGTGCCTGATCGATAATTCTGGTGGGCATGCTCTGTTGTGTCTGATGGGTAATTGTGGTGGGCATGCTCTGTTGTGTCTGATGGGTAATTGTGGTGGGCATGCTCTGTTGTGCCTGATGGGTAATTGTGGTGGGCATGCTCTGTTGTAAGAAGAAATATAAACCAGCTCACCCGTGATGCATAAACCAATCCTCGGGAGCACGGACCCGCTGTGTTCAGGCGTATAGAGTCCAAAAAAGAAAAGAATGTCCAGCTTCACCGAATCCGTAAAAAAGAGTTTTCTTTATTCACATACTATTAAGCATAGAGGATACAGACTTCAGCACGAACCATATGGGTAAGAATCTCAACGCGTTTCTGGAGACTAAGCTCCCTTAATGATGTCATGATTAAGGCAGCTTAGTCTCCAGAAACGCGTTGAGATTCTTACCCATATGGTTCGTGCTGAAGTCTGTATCCTCTATGCTTAATAGTATGTGAATAAAGAAAACTCTTTTTTACGGATTCGGTGAAGCTGGACATTCATGCTCTGTTGTGCCTGATGGGTAATTGTGGTGGGCATGCTCTGTTGTGTCTGATCGATAATTGTGGTGGGCATGCTCTGTTGTGCCTGATGGGTAATTGTGGTGGGCATGGCCTGTTGTGTCTGATGGGTAATTGTGGTGGGCATGGTCTGTTGTGCCTGATGGATAATTGCGGTGGGCATGCTCTGCTGGACCTGATGGACAATTGTGGTGGGCATGGTCTGTTGTGCCTGATGGATAATTGCGGTGGGCATGCTCTGCTGGACCTGATGGACAATTGTGGTGGGCATGGTCTGTTGTGCCTGATGGATAATTGCAGTGGGCATGCTCTGCTGGACCTGATGGACAATTGTGGTGGGCATGGTCTGTTGTGCCTGATGGATAATTGTGAGGGCATGCTCTGCTGGACCTGATGGATAATGGCATGCTCGGCTGGATCAGGTGGACAACAGTTTGTTGGGTCTGGTAGATAATTGTGGGTATGCTCTGTTAGAATAGGTGGACTACAGTAGTGGGCATTCTCTGTTGGGCCTGGTGGATGATTGCAGTGAGAACGCTCCATTAAACCTGGTAGAGTACAGTAGTGGGCATGCATTGTTAAACCAGGTGGATAATTGTGAGTATGCTCGGTTGGACCTTGGTCTTTAATTGTAGTGGGTATGCTCTGTTAGGGTAGACTTAGTGGACAACCATAGTGGGCATGCTCTGTTGGACCAGGTGGTGACAGTATAAAGGGCACACAACACCAACAGTTTCCCAGCCTCCTATAGAAGCGTGCATACACCTGTCAATAGTGTGCCACATGTCTGGTGACTGATCTGTAGGGACAATCTATAAAATATATACATGACTATGATATGTGACCTGCTATATGATATATAGTGATACCTGCAGTGTATATACATGACTATGGTATATATGATATAACATGATAAATGATATACATAGTGATACCTGCAGTGTATATATGATATATATGTATATGATATATGATATGTGACATGACTATGATATATAGTGATACCTGCAGGGTATGGCTGCAGTCACACAGACGCTCTCGTCCTCTCCACCTGCCAATAGTATATAAATATATATAGTGTATACAGATGCCCCCCGCAGTGTGTATATATATATATATATATATATATATATATATATATATATATATTCAGTGTATGTACACAGATACCCCCCGCAGTGTGTGTATATATATATATATATATATATATATATTCAGTGTATGTACACAGATACCCCCCGCAATATATATATATATATATATATATATATATATATATATATATATATATATATATATATATAGTGTATGCAGGCAGATGCCCCGCGCAGTGTATATATATATATATATAGTGTATGCAGGCAGATGCCCCCCGCAGTGTATATATATATATAGTGTATGCAGGCAGATGCCCCCCGCAGTGTATATATATATATATATATAGTGTATGCAGGCAGATGCCCCCCGCAGTGTATATATATATATATATATAGTGTATGCAGGCAGATGCCCCCCACAGTGTATATATATATATATAGTGTATGCAGGCAGATGCCCCCCGCAGTGTATATATATATATAGTGTATGCAGGCAGATGCCCCCCGCAGTGTATATATATATATATTTATATAGTGTATGCAGGCAGATGCCCCCCGCACTGTATATATATAGTGTATGCAGGCAGATGCCCCCCGCAGTGTATATATATAGTGTATGCAGGCAGATGCCCCCCGCAGTGTATATATATATAGTGTATGCAGGCAGATGCCCCCCGCAGTGTATATATATATAGTGTATGCAGGCAGATGCCCCCCGCAGTGTATATATATATAGTGTATGCAGGCAGATGCCCCCCGCAGTGTATATATATAGTGTATGCAGGCAGATGCCCCCCGCAGTGTATATACATGACTATGATCTATATGATATGATATATAGTGATGCCTGCAGTGTATATATGATATGTGACCTGACTATGATATCCAGTATATACACCGTGTATGGCTGCAGTCACTCGGCTCCTCTCCTCCTCCTGCCATCGGACTGTCCGCTCCTGGGCACCTCTCCGCGGTGCCGGCTGCACTCACCTGGGCCGCCCGGACTCTCCGGCACCGCTGTGACCGTCCCATCCCGGTGCAGCAGCAGAGACGCCGGGTCCCGGATCCTGCTCCTGGGCCCCGGGGGCCCCTCCACCAGCCCCCGGGCACACTGGTAGCACACGGCCCACGCCTGCTCCTCATTGATCGGCTGCTCATAGGATTTCAGCACCTCCTCCAGGGACAGCTCCCCGCGGCCCCCCGCCGGCCCCCCGCCGCTGCTGCTAGCCTGGGCCATCCGGCAGCTCCATCACCGGGCGCACACCGGGCGGCTCCCCATCACACGGCGGCGCTCCGGTGCGGGCATGTGCAGGCGCCGCCTCCTCCGAGCCCTCCTACCGGGCACTGTCATCGGCGGGAGGGAGGCGGAGCGGGGACTGGCAGTATATATACTGTATGTATGTATATATATATATATATATAGGGGTGAGACCCCCAGAGCCCCTGAATCCGCTCCTCTGCTTCCGTCCTCACTTCTCATCAGTTAACGGATCCGTTTTTGTTACGAATGTGAAGTTCCCAAATGTACAGTGAACAGAACGCACTGGGGGCTCAGCTGCTGAGGCCTGGGGCTACAGGGGGGCGTCCATATGCTCTAACGCAGGGGTGCACTAACTTTTCGTACTCCAGTGCTCTAATTGGACATGCGAAGAAATGGTGTGACCGTCCCTTTAAGAGCCATAATAACCCAATATCATAGTGATCTGAAGGTTCTGCCAATGGGATTGCGCTGAGCTGCAATTCCAGGCGCTGCCTACAGCCAGGAGGGGAGCTATATATATACACTCACCGGCCACTTTATTAGGTACACCTGTCCAACTTCTTGTTAACACTTAATTTCTAATCAGCCAATCACATGGCGGCAACTCAGTGCATTTAGGCATGTAGACATGGTCAAGACAATCTCCTGCAGTTCAAACCGAGCATCAGTATGGGGAAGAAAGGTGATTTGAGTGCCTTTGAACGTGGCATGGTTGTTGGTGCCAGAAGGGCTGGTCTGAGTATTTCAGAAACTGCTGATCTACTGGGATTTTCACGCACAACCATCTCTAGGGTTTACAGAGAATGGTCCGAAAAAGAAAAAAAATCCAGTGAGCGGCAGTTCTGTGGGCGGAAATGCCTTGTTGATGCCAGAGGTCAGAGGAGAATGGGCAGACTGGTTCGAGCTGATAGAAAGGCAACAGTGACTCAAATCGCCACCCGTTACAACCAAGGTAGGCCTAAGAGCATCTCTGAACGCACAGTGCGTCGAACTTTGAGGCAGATGGGCTACAGCAGCAGAAGACCACACCGGGTACCACTCCTTTCAGCTAAGAACAGGAAACTGAGGCTACAATTTGTACAAGCTCATCGAAATTGGACAGTAGAAGATTGGAAAAACGTTGCTTGGTCTGATGAGTCTCGATTTCTGCTGCGACATTCGGATGGTAGGGTCAGAATTTGGCGTAAACAACATGAAAGCATGGATCCATCCTGCCTTGTATGGAGCATCTTTGGGATGTGCAGCCGACAAATCTGCGGCAACTGTGTGATGCCATCATGTCAATATGGACCAAAATCTCTGAGGAATGCTTCCAGCACCTTGTTGAATCTATGCCACGAAGAATTGAGGCAGTTCTGAAGGCAAAAGGGGGTCCAACCCGTTACTAGCATGGTGTACCTAATAAAGTGGCCGGTGAGTGTATATATATATATATATATATATATATATATATATATATATATATATATATATATATATATATATATATATATAAAAAATGGAAACAGCACAAGCTCACCAATGGGTGCCAAGCCTCCTGGGCAGGACGGTCCACTCATCCACCCAAATACCATACCAAGTGAAAAAAGGAAGGCAGCACTCCAATTCTTGAAAAGGTGAAAAAGCTGTGACGTTTATTTCAGACCCACATCTCTATACGACGTTTCGGCTCACTCAGTGTGAGCCGAAACGTCGTATAGAGATGTGGGTCTGAAATAAACGTCACAGCTTTTTCACCTTTTCCAGAATTGGAGTGCTGCCTTCCTTTTTTCACTTGGTATATATATATATATATTATATATATATATTAGTGCAGATTTCTTCTTCTGTGATACAAAGTTCCGTATAGCAGCGAGGGAACAGCGCACAGAGGGGCCCATCCCAGGGCAAAGAGCGGAGCGTGCAAGACAATGGGCGTGATCTGTGTGCACTGTATACCTGTGACTATGATGCCGCTGGTCGCCCTGTATACTGTACACACAAGCCAGGCCCATAGATACAGCCGAGAGCCAGTCTGCTCCCCACGGGCAAACAATGGGTCACAGGGCGTGCCAGCCGGGCGCAACCAGTGATTACACAATGCCACACGCACCACAATAACAAATGAAAACATTATTTCCTGGAGCAGCGCCACACCTGAGCTCAGGTTGTGAGTGGTATTGCAGCTCAGTTGTCGGACAAGTGTGCTGCAACCATATTCCTAAGGACTACAACATACATGGTCGGGGCCCCTCTGCTAACCAGAATGGGGGGCATTGTATAGAGGGGTACACGTTTTGGTGGGCTTGGCACTCCCTGTGTTGTTCAGCTGCTCTTTATACATTTTCTTTGCAGCATTGACAGTGGGGGCGACACAGATGTGACATTTAATGGAAAATTCCTTTAAAATTCTGTCAGATTTCTGAGTCTCTTTCGGTTCCCACATCTCGCCGTAGACTCACCGTGTGTCCCCTACGGGTGCTGTGAGGACTCATCACGGCTGCTCCATCAGGTATCAGCCCATACTACGGCCATGGAGCGGGCCGTGGATGCGGGCCTGTGATGTGACTCCTTACTGGGTCCCTACATGGGGCAAGGACCCAAAGTTGGGCCACAATTCTGCCATAAATCTATTTAAAATGTCAACTTTTTTTTGCAATTGTGTAAAAATTTGGTGACTTTTGGCATTTTTACACCTGTCCCTGCCACCAAATTTTTATAAAGGGGATGGAGCAGAGCTGGCAGGCGCGCAACAGATCACCGGCAACCTATCCACCATAATTTACAGCAGTCTTTGACCGGAGTACATTAGTTGGACCAGTGCATGGCAGCTCCAGTCTCTGACCGGGGTACATTCCTTGCAACACTGCATGCCAGCTCCAGTCTCTGACCGGGGTACATTCCTTGCAGCACTGCATGGTAGCTAAAGTCTCTGACCGGGGTACATTCCTTGCAGCACTGCATGGCAGCTCCAGTCTCTGACCAGGGTACATTCCTTGCAGCACTGCATGGTAGCTAAAGTCTCTGACCGGGGTACATTCCTTGCAGCACTGCATGGTAGCGCCACTCTCAGACCGGGGTACATTCCTTGCAGCACTGCATGGTAGCTCCAGTCTCTGACCGGGGTACATTCCTTGCAGCACTGCATGGTAGATCCAGTCTCTGACCAGGGTACATTCCTTGCAGCACTGCATGGTAGCTCCAGTCTCTGACTGGGGTACATTCCTTGCAGTGTTGCATGGCAGCTCCAGTCTCTGACCGAGGTAGATTCCTTGCAGCACTGCATTGTAGCTCCAGTCTCTCTCCGGGGTACATTCCTTGCAGCACTGCATGGTAGCTCCAGTTTCTGACCGGGGTACATTCCTTGCTGCACTGCATGGTAGCTCCAGTCTCTGACCGGGGTACATTCCTTGCAGCACTGCATGGCAGCTCCAGTCTCTGACCAGGGTACATTCCTTGCAGCACTGCATGGTAGCTCCAGTCTCTGACCGGGGTACATTCCTCGCAGTGTTGCATGGCAGCTCCAGTCTCTGACCGGGGTACATTCCTTGCAGCACAGCATGGTAGCTCCAGTCTCTGACCGGGGTACATTCCTTGCAGCACTGCATGGTAGCGCCAGTCTCAGACCGGGGTACATTCCTTGCAGCACTGCATGGCAGCTCCAGTCTCTGACCGGGGTACATTCCTTGCAGCACTGCACGGTAGCGCCGGTCTCAGACCGGGGTACATTCCTTGCAGCACTGCATGGTAGCTCCAGTCTCTGACCGGGGTACATTAGTTGGACCAGTGCATGCTAGCTCCAGTCTCTGACCGGGGTACATTCCTTGCAACGGTGCACAGCAGCTCCAGTCTCTGACCGGGGTACATTCCTTGCAGCACTGCATGGTAGCTCCAGTCTCTGACCCGGATACATTCCTTGCAGCACTGCATGGCTGCTCCAGTCTCTGACCGGGGTACATTCCTTGCAGCATTGCATGGTAGCTCCAGTCTCTAACCGGGGTACATTCCTTGCAGCACTGCATGGCAGCTCCAGTCTCTGACCGGGGTACATTCCTTGCAGCACTGCATGGCAGCTCCAGTCTCTGACAGGGGTACTTTCCTTGCAGCACTGCATGGTAGCTCCACTCTCTGACCCGGGTACATTCCTTGCAGCACTGCATGGTAGCTCCAGTCTCTGACCGGGGTACATTCCTTGCAGCACTGCATGGCAGCTCCAGTCTCTTACCGAGTACATTCCTTGCAGCACTGCATGGCAGCTCCAGTCTCTGACGGGGTACATTCTTTGCAGCACTGCATGGTAGCTCCAGTCTCTGACCGGGGTACATTCCTTGCAGCACTGCATGGCAGCTCCAGTCTCTGACCGAGGTACATTCCTTGCAGCACTGCATGGTAGCTCCAGTCTCTGACCAGGGTACATTCCTTGCAGCGCAGCATGGTAGCTCCAGTCTCTGACCGAGGTACATTCCTTGCAGCGCAGCATGGCAGCTCCAGTCTCTGACCAGGGTACATTCCTTGCAGTGTTGCATGGCAGCTCCAGTTTCTGACCGGGGTACATTCTTTGCAGCACTGCATGGCAGCTCCAGTCTCTGACCGGGGTACATTAGTTGGATCAATGCACATCAGCTGAAAAATGCACCAAATTAGGCTACTTTCACACTAGCGTTAACTGCATTCCGTCACAATGCGTCGTTTTGCCGAAAAAACGCATCCTGCAAAAGTGTTTGCAGGATGCGTTTTTTCACCATTGATTAACATTAAGCGACGCATTGTGACGGATTGCCACACGTCGCACCCGTCGTGCGACGGATGCGTCGTGCAGTGGCGGACCGTCGGGAGCAAAAAACGTTGCTTGCAACGTTTTTTGCTCCGTCATAAACGTCTTTTCCGACCGCGCATGCGCGGCCGGAACTCCGCCCCCACCTCCCCGCACCTCACAATGGGGCAGCGGATGCGCTGGAAAAATGCATCCGCTGCCCCCGTTGTGTGGCGGAGACAACACTAGTGTCGGGAACGTCGGCCCGACGCACAGCGACGGGCCGAGCCCGACGCTAGTGTGAAAGTAGCCTTAGATAATAAGAGTTAAGCTTCATAATGCATACTTTGCACCCTTCATCAAGACTGACTTACAGAACGTCTGTACTGATGTACGGGGGCCTAAGGCTTTGTACACACGTGGTGTTTATGCAGCGGATTCTTCCTCTGGGTTTTGCACTGTCTGTAGGACTAGCCACACAGTTTTCCAATCATGCTTATAATGTATAAACTTAACTATGCAGAATTTTATCCCACATTCTATTTTTTTAGTTTTCCCCCAAACTCATGCAGCAGGAAGGTTAGGATGAACATAGCAAAGGGCATTAAGAAGCACAGACACATATTCTGCTATGGCCTAGACCAGATTTCCTGCCCATCTCATTGTATTGAATGTCTTCCTGTAGTTACTGGTGACGCCGCAGCCTTCAGCGCCATTATTCTCCGGCTCTGATCGCACGCTCGCTGCACCAGGAAGTTTGTGAAAGCTTTTACGGTGATTGCTGCACACGGATTGTAACCAGGCAGACAAGAAGTAACCGACTCGGAGGGAGCCGCCGAGACCAATGATTATATGTCAGTAATTATATCCTGCCATGGGGGGCACGGAGGAGAAGCTGCCATCTCATGTCATCTCTCCAATACATCCACCTCTATAGAGTGCGAGGGGTGCAGGGCGGTTAATGCTTGATTTTTAATGAATTCATACTTCTTAAAAAAGGCGTTCTGCAGCAGCTTAGGCGTGCATTATGATAGCATGCGCTGGTTTGATGCTATTTTCTGTTTAAAATAAATAAATAAATATCAGTACAATCGTCAGTGTCATCATGCGCACCAAATCGTGCAGAAATTGGGATTTCTCATGAATTGACTGCAGGATCCATGGCGGTAGGAGCAGACATAGCATTGGTGCAATGTGGGACCCAAGAGGTAAGGGGGCCACTATCACCTCCAAGCTACTGTCACAATCACATTATTGGTTTGCAAAGGGCACATATACCGTTTTTGCCCTTGGCACAGGGGCCCGGTTCTGTCTGTATCCGCCATTGCATTGCGGGAAGTATCTGCTACATCTCACCTTCCCTCGGAGGAGAATGAGGAGTTTCGGTGACTTTGCCCCTCTCTGTCACATCTAAGGGGCCCCATACACAACTGATCGATAGTTGGAGCGATCTGCCATCCCTTCCGACTCCTCCATACAAAGGAGCATTTTCTCTGTGTTCTCCATGAGAAAGCCACTGCCATACTCCTCCTCTGGCGGCGACTTATCTCACCAATAACAAAAGGATCTGCAGTCCAAAGTTGGACCTGCCGGAGTTTTATCTCCCCCGACATCATCTGTCAGGGAGACCTCGGAGCCCCCATATATATTAGACTGTCAGCCGTGCCCACCGATATCAATGGGTTCTACTGTAAATGGGGATCTTTATCCGTAGATGTCGACTGGTATCAAAAGGGAGCGCCAAATCGATTTTTGTGCTTTTCTTTGCACCCCGCTATCGACCACACATTTATAATTCTTACTTTCCATTATTTCAACCAAGTCTCAGTAAAAAAAAAAAGAAGAAGTTGCTGTATATATCGTCTGTGTTCCCAGGCCGGCACAATAGACCCCTGTGTCTTCCATCCCACAAGGGGGATTCCTGAATGAGACTGAAGCGCGTTGACTGTGAGAGCTGAATCTAATTTCACGTAAGAGGAGCCTTTATTTTGGGTCCCACGGGACCACGGACAAAGGGAGATCAGTAAAGTGGCAAACCGGTTTTCCAATGGCCGCACTATTGTCAGGCTGTCCTGGAGGGCCCCTTCATCTTCTGTTACAGGGAACTTGTCAAATATCATCAAAAATACAACCTTAAAGAATGGCACCATCGATTTGTGCAGCGTGATTTACTTCACTTTCTATACGAATCTACAAGGGAAGGACACATCGCATCTGTTCATCCTGTGCTTTCTGGTTCATGGCAAACAATAGCAGTAAATTCACATGCACAAGTAGCAAAGTATTTTCAGCTGAAAAGGTGGGAAAAGTGCCATCGCACCATTCTTTTTGCATTTTTTTACCTGTGCATTTTTCAAATATAGAAGTGTTGGATCAGATTTGATCATGGCGGGTGTTGTGTGGTGTAATAAATGGGCAAAGTGTGGCGTTACATAATCAGTGCAAAGGTTTATTCTGGGCCATAAAAAAACAGAATGTGAAAGATCCCGACTGGTAATTGCAGAAGGGGCCAGGTTCATACACATTCAGAGTACACTCTTCATTATCCTGGGGTCTCTTTAGGCTTTTTTAACATTCATTTTGATAGGTAATGGTCAAAGACCCCTCTACAGTTCCACTAATGGATTCATCTGGTTTTAAGATTAAAGTAGAACTCCAGATCACCTTGCAGTGACTTATCGGATACAGCAGTTAACCTTTTACACTTTTTATAGCTCTAGCACTAACATTTTGGTGGACTTGGGTTAGACAAGCAGAGCTTCAGTGTAAAGTATGGGGGAAAATAAAACACCAGCTCTTAGGATACATGAGGAAGATTTCAGATGACCTCAGATTCCAATATACAATGCAACCAGGCTGTCCTACATCCTGAACCCTCAAACCAACACTTTTATGGATTCTCCTGAACCAACCATAGGTTTCTATGCTATCAGCTATATATAGTATCGACCCATCTGTAGTCTATTAGTATGGATGTTTATAGGGTCTCCATAAAAAATTTCAGGAACCCATACAGGTAACTTGTTGAGCACTGTGGCCCTTCATTCCCTGGATTAGTGGTGGTCCCAGGGGTCAGTTTCTGCCAAACCGACCAGCCACCGGCAATGGAAATCCTCTGCAACATTTAGGAAGCGACTTCTCATTTGATGCACCTCGGATGCGTGCTACATCAGCCCCGCAGATCGGGGGAGGGCATATCATTGGACATGGGGCCCAAGAGGTATATGCCCCCAACATAAAAGTTATCTGCTGTCCAAAATAATAGGTAATATCTTATGGGTCAGTGGGAGTCCAAATGCTGGGACCCTTACCTGTCCTGGGAATATGCCCTGTAGGAATGGAGCAGTGATATTCTATATGTTTGTCTATAGGACTGCCAGACCGGTTATATTATATTGCTTTATAAGATGAAAAAAATAAGAAAAATAGATTTAGTATATACTGATATAGGATAAGATATAGTTAATGTTTGGGACTAGCCCGCAGTGGGAGGGGGTAGGTGAAGACAGAAAAGGTATTCACTTGCTGGTAGGTGTGGAAGTACAGCGACAAGGTTGCTAGGGCCATCATGTACCAATCATTCCAGGCAATGGGAGTTCCAAATTGGATCCCATATTCTAGATGTGGCCCTATGAGTGATTTATACAGGGGTAATAATATAAATTATTATATTTGTTATTATAAACCTTACAATCTTATGTTAAAGATGGATGACTAGTAAGCGATACATCTGACTAGTGCACGGTGCATGTGCCCTGAATATTAGAAGATGCCGGTAATGGCTCCGTCCACATATGTCATAGATGGAGTAATTAGAATAACATAATTGTCATAAGCGGCGTCCTGGGTTATTTGTGCTTTGTTCTGAGCGAGCACCTGCCAATTATCCACTCATCTGTTTGCAGCACGGCGGATGATGTCATGGCCGATCGGTCACATTTCTTTACTGTGAGTTGCAGGTGAGATAATGATCTGTTCGTATGATGAAATCGCGGGGGCAAGGAGCAAAGACTCCATGTACAGGGTGGGTAGATGTAGTCATCGCCACGTGCTGTGGACATAGAGAACGTAAAATCAGTGACATAAAGTAGAAAAGAGAAATCCTGTACATTTGTGTTTATCGTGCAGATGCGTTTTTTTTTTGCATGGGAGCCTATGGGTGATGGATGCCACTAAGTGTGCCATCTGCATACACCTAAGGTTTTCTATTGGAACATCACGCCAATGGAAAGTTCGGAGCTTCAAACCTCTGGCATCCAATTTTTTTGCAGGCTCATAAACTTTAATATGCAATTTTAATCTGTGATTCAGACATATCTTCATTTTTATTTATTTTTTGCTAACATTCGGTTTACAAAAAAAAATAAAAAATATGTGAACTGCTCCATGGACTATAATTGGTACTTGTCCTATAAGTGTAGGATGCAAAAATGGATTGCAGACGTCTGAATGAGGCCTAAGACTGCAAAAGAATATAATATGCTACATATTAATTTCTCATTCTTATCTACTAAATAAGTAAATATATATATATATATATATATATATATATATATATATATATATATAAATATATAAATAATATATATAATAATATAACAAAATAATATGTATAATAAATATTTCTAATACTCTGTTATTCTTATCTGCTAAATAAATATATAGCTAAATAATATATATTAACCTATAAATGAATTATATATAATCTAAATATAAATATACAATACATAATAAATTTATACACATAAAATATATAATACATAATATGTAATCAATATCTTTAATAATATAAATAAATAATATATAATAAAAATATATACAGTAATACATAATATAAATCTCTAATATAAATAAATAATATATATAATATAAATATATATTTATACATATGTAAATGGTATACATAGTTTACAAAGCAGGATGACAGCCATTATAGCTGCTATGTCAGCTATCTCAGGCATTGTCACCTAGCTTTTCCAGCCAACTGGATGGGTGTGTTGTTTTTCTGCAGTATTGTGACAAGGAATGTATCGCTCCATAGCTAGCCAAAATTAATTTTCTGGACCCTAGGAGATCTATGAAAGCTGTAAATTGGCCACCATGGTTGTTGTTCAGCTTCCCAGAACCAGATATAACTTAGTAATGGAGGGATGTTTCGCAGTGGTCTTAGGCTTAGTTGGCTGCTGACAGATATAACTTCCAACTCACCCATATGAATGGACGATCGGCATGTCAGAGCATACATATGTTCTGTGGGGAGGGACAGCTCTGGCATCGGCTAATCTCCCCTGAGAACAAAGGGATTGGGCATGTTGAAATCCAACTGCCCGATCCTTCTCGCCCTCCACATCTGCCCCATAGACATCAGATGGTTGGCGGGTTGTGTGTTCCAGATTTAATATTCCATTCTTGAGATTAGAGATCTTTTCTCTTTTTAGGGTCACCGCTTCCTTCTGTAGGTCCCGTCCGCCCCATCTCACAGAATACGGTACCTTTTTTTCACCTTCAGTTGACCAATTCATACTTGCCACCTCACCTAGACGCTGGACTATGAAATCCTCGGCTTTGGAGCCACATACCTCGTCGCTGTGGTCATTATTCTCAGCTTCTGTGTGACCCATGAAGAATGAACATGAGCAAGTTCTATCCTCACCCTGAGCGGAGGTCGCACCCATATGGCTGCCATTACTGACCCCACAGAAGCGGCCATGAGCTTTCCTTGACTCTTCAGTAGCGCACAAACTACTAATATGACGGCACTTTGGTTGGCTCCGCAATGGCGGCACAATGGCTAGCTGCGAGGCTGCCATCAGGATTTGTAGGGCTTCCTACAGCGAAGGCCTAGAACTCATTACCAGGCAGGTCATGGAGGTGAAGAGCAGTCAAGACTAATATTACCGCCATATACTGCCCATACAGTGGTAGATATCACTGCTACAGACCATAGAAGCGACTGCAGTACAGTTATATACAGTGTTTTATAGGTGATGTCCTTTCTGATGGAGTTGTTCACTTTTTTTGTCTTTTCCATCTGGCCCAGACCACCATGATGACTTTCAGCATCCATAACTCATATGCAGAGCTTACATCACAGACAAATATAACCTCACACATTTTTAGCACTGTCCCCATCTATTTCCAACCTGCACAAACTCTATTACATGCTGCTCTGCCAAATTCTGTACCTGATGTCACCCTATTTTTCCATTACTGCACCTACTGTACTTCAGAAATAACATTTTAGTAAAAATGGCACCAAAATATAGTGCCAAATGGACCACTCCTCTAAAAACATTAGTGCTCCCAAAATAATAGTGCTACGCAGTGCCCTACATAGGGCACAGCACAATAAAAGTGCCATGTTTTGTGCCCCACATAGTAATAATGCTGACTTTTGTTCCCTCTTGACCATAAAAAATAATATGGCCTATTGTGTGCTCCTTACAAATTAATAGCGCCCCTTTTGGTGCTTCACAGCTATTAGAGTGCACCATTGAAGGTTACAATTCCTTAAATGCCCCTTTACTAAATAATAATGCATCAAATACCCTCTTATAAAATAATAGTGCAAACAAGTGCCCCCTTACTGAATAATAATGCCTCAAGTGCCGCCCTTGCTGAGTAATAATGCCTCAAGTGCACCCCTTTCTGAATAATAATGCCCCAAGTCCCCTATACTGAATAACAGTTCCCCAAGTGCCGCCTTACTGAACAATAAAGCCTCAAGTGACTCCATAACTGAATAATAATGCCCCAAGTGCCACACTTACTGAATAATAATACCTCAAGTGCCCCCTCACTGAATAATAATGCCTCAAGTGCCCCCTTACTGAATAATAATGCCCCAAGTGACTCCCTTACTGAATAATAATGCCCCAAGTTCCCCCTTACTGAATAATAATGCCCCAAGTGACTGCCTTACTTAATAATAATGCCCCAAGTTCCTCCTTACTGAATAACAGTTCCCCAAATGCCCCCTTACTGAAAAATAATGCCTCAAGTGCCCCCTCACTGAATAATAATGCCTCAAGTGCCCCCCCTTACTGAATAATAATGCCCCAAGTGACTACCTAACTGAATAATAATGCCCCAAGTGTCCCCCTTACTGAATAATAATGCCTCAAGTGATTCCGTTACTGAATAATAATGCCCCAAGTGACTGCCTTACTGAATAATAATGTCCCAAGTGTTCCCATACTGAATAATAATGCCTTAAGTTACTCCCTTACTGAATAATAATGCCCCAAGTGACTCCCTTACTGAATAATAATGCCCCAAGTGCTCCTTTACTGAATAATAATGCCCCAAGTAACTCCTTTACTGAATAATAATGCCTCAAGTGACTCCTTTACTGAATAATAATGCCTCAAGTGACTCCTTTACTGAATAATAATGCCTCAAGTGACTCCATTACTGAATAATAATGCCCCAAGTGTTCATTTACTGAATAATAATGCCCCAAGTACCCCCTTACTGAATAATAATGCCCCAAGTGACTCCCTTACTGAATAATAATGCCCCAAGTGACTCCCTTACTTAATAATAATGCTCCAAGTTGCTCCTTACTGAATAACAGTTCCCCAAATGCCCCCTCACTAAATAATAATGCCTCAAGTGCCCCCCTTACTGAATAATAATGCCCCAAGTGTTCCCATACTGAATAATAATGCCCTAAGTAACTCCCTTTGAGATTTGTTTTTGTTATCTATTAAGACGACTGCTGGAATTTCCTTTTCTCCTAACCATATAACTATATTGTGGCACGCATTAGCCAGCTGGGGTCCATCGCCGGGCACCATCTACCAGACCATCACGTGGCATGGAAACTGGAAAAAAAATCCATGTCTGTGAGTGTTATGGTGGCCATACTGCTGGCATTGGTATGGGGGAACTGTGCCAATGTTATGGCTCCTTCTTGGTGTAGGAGGGGTATTGTTACCTGGTGTGTGACTTTGCATTTCAGTCGCACCCGGTCCTTGGAGCCTAGGGGGGCCCAGAAGATCCCATGTGGTAAGACATGGTTTGGGGTCCATGAGCAACCAAGTCATAGTGGTAATAACACTATGGCATCTGGAAAAGGGGCATGCCAAAATCTTACCGCCTGACTGGGCACTTCTTTGTGTATTTTCAGTAAAAGCGCATGTAGTTTTTTCATAAGGCTATGTGCACACGCACACGTTCAGGAATTTTTTCACGGTTTTTTTCGCTATAAAAAAGCAATAAAACTGCAAAAAAAATGCATACATTAAGCATCCTATTATTAGAATGCATTCCACATTTTTTGTGCACATGCTGCGTTTTTTCCGCAGCGGAATCGCGGGGATTCTGCACACATAAGAATGCATTGATCCGTTTACTTTCCGCATGTGGCTATGCCCACCATGCAAGAAGCAAGCGGATCATGTGCGGTTGGTACCCAGGGTGGAGGAGAGGAGACTCTCCTCCAGGCCCTGGGAACCATATAATTGTTAAAAAAAAATAATTAAAATAAAAAATCGTGATATTCTCACCTTCCGGCGTCCCCCGCAGTCTTCCCGCTCCTCGCGTTCCCAGTGATGCTTTGCGGCAATGACCTGTGATGACGTGCGGTCTCACGAGATGCTACGTCATCTGGGGTCATTGCCGCTAGGCATTACTGGGAACGGGAGCATCGCGAGGAGCGGGAAGACTGCCCGGAATTGCCGCAAAAATTTCTGCGGCAATTCCGGACGTGTACATTGTAACATGTAACAACCCTAGCTGGCCAAGTGGTGTGTGACACATAAGGAGACACATCTTGTTTCATTTATGAAGGAGGAACTCTTAAAGTCACAAAGCCTATTTTTAGAGGGGCATCAGGCGGCATTAATATTCTTAAACGGCCATTATTAAACAGTGGGTCTCCTATGCTGCTATTGCCTATGCAGTGAGTGGCTTGGCTGCCAAGAATTACGACGCACCCCAATACCCCTTTCACGAGAGGTACAGGAGGGCTTACTGAAAAAAATGTTGCATTGAATGCAAGGCCTGCCCTGCTACCAAGTCATATGCACCCCAATAAGCCTTTGAACCCAGGTACTGGATGGCCACAGGAAACCCCACTTCACATTATTCATTTTGTACTCCCATACTGTTTTCCTATGTATTGACTGCAAGGCCTGCCCTGCTACCAAGTCATATGCCCCCCAAGAAGTTTTTGAACGCAGGTACTGGATGGCCACAGGAAAACCCACTTCACATTGTTCAGTTGGTCCTACCTTACTGTTTCCTTATAGATTGAATGCAAGGGCCGCTTTGACCCAAATTTGCACGCATCCCAATCCCCCCTTGGAAGAAGCATGGTGGAAGGCCTCCTAAAAAGACCTGTCCCATTACAAAGGAGCGTGTACCCTAGACTCATGTCCATACACTAAGTGCATGGGCTGACAAACATTTCCCCATGGGGATACATTTTTTTTAATTTTTTTTATGGGGATCATAGACAAACTTGCCAAAAAATTGACTGGCTGTAGCAGCATAGAACACGTTCACCCTGGTGTTCTAGTGGTGGAGAATGATGAGACGTGGAGGAAGACCGCATTAAAAACTAGGCCCAATTTAAAGGAGTGGGTCTCCTAGACTTGTAATGCCCATACACTAAGTGCATGGGCTCACAAACATTTCTCAATGGGGGTACATTTTTTAGAATTTTTTTATGGGGATCATAGACACCCTTGCAAAACAATTGACTGGCTGTAGCAGCATAGAACACATTCACTCTGGTGTTCTAGTGGTTGTGGATGATGAGGATGAGGATGAGGATAAGGAGGAGGATAACACCAAATAGACCAAATCAGGAAGCGTATACCCATGTGTGGTTGTGAAGAGGTGCATGAGAATACACCTCAACAAAAAAGAGAATGTATTTGAGGTTATGTTTTGCTGTTTTCATTCGGTGGTGTACAGAAGTCTTGCCCAATCCAGCCCTTGTTCATTTTTATAAGAGTCAGCCTTTCACATTTTCAGTTGACAGGCGGATGTGCTTATTAGTTATAATTCCACCAGCGGCACTAAAAACCCGCTCTGACAGAACGCTAGCGGCAGGGCAGGCCAGGACCTCCAAGGCGTAGAGAGCCAGTTCATGCCACGTGTCCAGCTTGGATGCCCAATAATTAAAAGGCACAGAGGAATCCCGGAGGACGTTCTAAAATTAATATTTTATTGAAGTGATGTACTACAACGTGAACATAGCAGTGCGCACGCGCCGGCCATAGGGATCATGGCGATGGGCGTCGCGTTCAGCCAACCTGTTCTGTCAGAAAGGCGTTCCCTTCTATCAGATGGAGGAGCCCAATATCTGAGGGTCTGTCGCAGTGTAGAGGGGCCATCATTATACTCATTTGCACATGGAAACGCGAGAAGCAATGGATGAAAGTGAAAGGGAGAAGATACAGATTAGATATTAGACGGGTGACAGTGAGGACGATCAATGAGTGGAACAGGCGGCCACGAGGGGAGGTGACGAGTTCTCCTTCAGTGGGATTGGACAGACATATGAGGGTTTAGTGGCTCCTGTGTTGCTGCATTGAGGAGCAGGTTAGACACCATGACCTTTGACCTCTCTTCCAACTGTAACATTGTAGAAGAGGCAGCATTCTACAGCCAGCCAATCACAGCGCTTGCTCATCGAGATATGCAAATTACTGCTGGGAACAGTGTTGCCATTACGGGAGCATATAAATAGCCGAGGTCTCACTATAGACTTGTGTGCTGGAGGTCAGTGGGTCGCCTGCAATCGCGACGGGGTTAGCAGCCGTTCCCACATACATAGTCCCCTACAGCGGCTGCCTATTCCGGCGGTCCCTCTGGTGTCCCATCTGCATCCCACATGCGCTCGTCGACAGCCATCGCGCTGCACACACTTTTTTGATAAGAAACATGTAGAACAAAACCCATGTAATTGCAATCATTTTCTGGAAGTGTGCCAACACGTGCGGCCATGACTATATATCTATACTAGATGTTTCCAGCCAGCTAACGCTCAGCATGCTCATTACTATCTAATTAACGCTGCTGGTGATTAAACTAAAGTAAATAATGACAACATTCAATAGCGCTTACGAAGGTGGGAAATTAACTTAAAATGAAGTTAATAACAATAGTGTGGTGATGTGTTGGGGGCGGTATTATGTGTGGTAATGGGGTGGGGGGCGGTATTTTGTGTGGTAATGGGGTGGGGGGGCGGGATAATGTGTGGTGATGTGTTGGGGGGCGGGATTATGTGTGGTAATGTGGTGGGGGGGCGGGATTATGTGCGGTAATGGGGAGGGGGCGGGATTATGTGTGGTGATGTGTTGGGGGGGCGGGATTATGTGTGGTAATGTGGTGGGGGGCGGGATTATGTGTGGTAATGTGGTGGGGGGGCGGGATTATCTGTAGTAATGTGTGGGAGGTGGGATTATGTGTGGTAATGTGGTGAGGGGCGGGATTATGGGTGGTGATGGGGTGGGGGGCGGTATTATGGGTGGTGATGGGGTGGGGGGCGGGATTATGGGTGGTGATGGGGTGGGGGGGCGGGATTATGTGTGGTCATGGGGTGGGGGGCGGGATTATGGGTGGTGATGGGGTGGGGGGGCGGTATTATGGTTGTGATGGAGTGGGGGGGCGGGATTATGGGTGGTGATGGGGTGGGGGGGCGGGATTATGGGTGGTGATGGGGTGGGGGGGCGGGATTATGGGTGGTGATGGGGTGGGGGGCGGGATTATGGGTGGTGATGGGGTGGGGGCGGGATTATGGGCGGTGGGGGCGGGATTATGGGCTGTGATAGGGTGGGATTATGGGCAGTGATGGGGTGGGGGGGCTGGATTATGGGCGGTGATGTGGTGGGGGGCGGGATTGTGTGGGGTGATGGGGTGGCGGGCGTGATTGTGTGTGGTGATGGGTTGGGGGGCGAGATTGTGTGTGGTGATGGGTTGGGGGGCGAGATTGTGTGTGGTGATGGGTTGGGGGGGCGAGATTGTGTGTGGTGATGGGTTGGGGGGCGAGATTGTGTGTGGTGATGTGTTGGGGGCGGGATTGTGTGTGGTGATGTGTTGGGGGGCGGGATTGTGTGTGATGATGGGGTGGGGGGCGGGATGGTGTGTGGTGATGGGTTGGGGGGCGTGATTGTGTGTGGTGATGGGTTGGGGGGGCGAGATTGTGTGTGGTGATGGGTTGGGGGGCGAGATTGTGTGTGGTGATGTGGTGGGGGGCGGGATTGTGTGTGGTGATGTGGTGAGGTGTGGCATTGTGTGTGGTAATGAGGTGGGGGGCGGATTGTGTGTGGTGATGTGGTGGGAGGCGGAGCTACTGTGCAGGGGGCGGGATTAGAGAGTAATCACGATGCCTCTTATATATACAGATTATACCCTGAGCTGTGCCGTGTCAGAAGCCGCCGGAGTCGGAGCATGCGCAGACCGCACTACGACACCATTTTATTGGAGAGTAAGGGACGGCGCTGTCTGATGTGATCGGGGCCATCTCCACGATGTCGGCTCTGTGGCAGCGGCTTCACCGGTGGTGATGAGGAGACCAGCGTGTGCTGCGCTGCTGGTGAGACACCGAGACTGTGGATACCGAACCTCAAAAAGCTTACCGAAAACAGACTAATACCATTAAAAATCACATTTTATTAAATATTAAACATATATGACGTCATATCAGGAAACCAAAATTACCTGACCTAGAGCCAACTATTGTGTCGAAAAAATCATGGGGGGGAGTGGGAGTATGTATAAATCACCCAATTATCCCGTAAGCAGACCCTGCCTGCCAGCAGAGGTCGGCCTCCCCGCTCCTCGGCGGATCACCCTAAAGGTCCCTAAAAAGGCCCTGATCACCCGAAGAAATGGACTAAAAGTGACCGGCACCATATAAACTACTCAATATCTCCCAACACAGCGGCCTAATCAAGGAACAATAATCCGATACCGTGCATAATAAATCTCACAAAAGGAGGTAGATTGATGCAATAAGTGGACAAGGGGGACAAAAAACATCAATTACCAGCCAGTTGTCTTGATAACACCCATTGGGATGAAACACAACTCCAGGGCTAAGGGCCACGACAATAGTCACACAAAACAACAGGCAGTGAAATACATTGATTTTAATAGAGAAGGGGGGGAAATTGTTGCTAGGCGTTAAACTAAACTTTAGCTCACCCTTTCAAGTCCCTACTAAAGGAGTCCCTTCCTTGCTGCGGAGGGTGGCACATTAAGGGTATGTTCACACTTGATACACCAAAAGAGGCCTCCCAAATAATTAATCAGGCCACAGAATGTTCAGTTCAAAAAAAATTCATCACTCAACATATACAATTTCATAATGTACAAAATGCCTCCAATCCAATAACTGGTTTCATGTGCGGTGCAAATATCAAAACAATAACCCACTTATGGTACATAATAAGGTAAGTCACTAAATAACTTATTCCTAGTTATTGTTAGCCCAATTAGTAGGTATTATGTCAAATGAATTGCCTAAGAAAAATATACTATGTTAAAGTGCCAGTGTGCGTAAATATATAACTGTTTTGCCCAGACAGCCTATAAGGCTTGTATAGTAATATACACCACGGTTAATCAATCATAGATGTGGCCAGAACCACAAAATGCCATATGGCACCTAAGGCTACTTTCACACTAGCGTCGTGCACTGCACGTCGCTATGCGACGTTGTAGCGCATCGACGCTAGCAGTGAAAGCGCCGCACAACGGGGGCAGCGGATGCAGTTTTACATCGCATCCGCTGCCCCATTGTGATGTGCGGGGAGGCGGGGGCGTTACATGTAACTTTTTTTGTGCCGACGGTCCGCCAAAGCACGACGCATCCGTCGCACGACGGATGCGACGTGTGGCAATCCGTCGCAATGCATCGCTAACGCAAGTCAATGGAGAAAAAACGCATCCTGCAAGCACTTTTGCAGGATGCGTTTTTTCTCCAAAACGACGCATTGCGACGGAGGCCAAACGACGCTAGTGTGAAAGTAGCCTAAGCTATTGATACTTGAAAAATGGTCAGACACAGACCACAACTGCGGCATAGTCATAAGGTCATAAATACCTCTTGTGCACTCACACGAGACCAGCAAGAAACCCGTGTGAGTGCACAAGAGGTAATTATGACCTTATGACTATGCCGCAGTTGTTTTCTGTGTCTGACCATTTTGCAAGTATCAATAGTGTCGGGACCACACTCAGTCGGAGAAGCCTTTGGAAGTGGGGAATCACCAGAAATAATACACAAGACACGTCTCGTATAGTATATCACTGGGAAGTCTCTGAAGCACGCCTGCCTTCAAGGTGCTATCCTCTCTTTATATAGTTGTACAGGTAGTTTCAGTGGTTATACAAGTTTTGCTTGTTTAAACAAAGAGAGAAAAGAGAAGACAAAAAAACAGTTTCGGCTATGTGATAGTTTCACAACAAACAAAACAGTACAGTTTCGCCTAAGTGGCAGTTTCACAAACAAAAAATAGGATTTCACACTATAGCTAAAATGTCCTTGAATGGACAGGTCAATATTGATCACAAATTCTTTTTGGTTCATTGAGGTAACCATTTTTGTTCCGCTCTTCACAATCCCCCCTTTGACATATTCCATTCAAAACCTTGTCATATAGACGATTATTTTAGTCATTCTTTTTGTGATATTACAAAAAAA
Source organism: Ranitomeya variabilis (assembly GCF_051348905.1). NCBI lineage: Eukaryota > Metazoa > Chordata > Amphibia > Anura > Dendrobatidae > Ranitomeya > Ranitomeya variabilis. Next base: position 595,965,765 of record NC_135233.1, on the reverse strand, counting down.
ACCTTTATATTCTCGCATCCATTACACAAAATTTATTTGTGCATACCGAGATACCCTTGAGTACAACCTTGAATAATACATATATAATTACAATAACTATAACTGTATGTATTAGGCTTTGCATAATCCCGGTAACCCACCCACTGATCCCCCTGAACCAATTGGCCGGGTTAAGAAAAGAAAAGGTATCTGACCACCAGCTATCCTTATTTTGGTCATTGTCTTTGTCATACTGATCCCTGAGTCGTTGTACGTCTTCTAATTTAAATCTCATACTCATAGTACTATTCGGGTCTATATAATGACAGCAGGTGGGTCCGATGATTTGACACATACCCCCTTGTGAGGCAGTTAGGTAATCCAATACCAGGGTATGTTGGTTAGTGACTATTATAAGCTGATTCTGTACAGCTATACTAGTATTTAATATGTCCAATATATCCCAAATCTGGTCATCTAGATAATCCGTGGCTCTAACTAATTTATCCCACATCTGTGTTAACATAGGATAAATAAAAATGGTACTAGCAATTTTGTTGGGAATTCCCATTTGTACTATATGCGGCCTCCCCGAGGGACGTGGTGAGTTATCTGCAGCTCTTTTATACAGTGTGTGCTTGGGCACGGCTTGCATATTCACTTGTTTGTTCGAAATTATGAAAGTAGCCGGGGTTAGGCGTCCTAATGTACAAGTACCCTTTATACCTACGGGAAGCCATTTATATGCTCCTTCTCCGCATATCCAAAATGTACCCTCAGGCAGATCCCAGAAAGCTGAGTGCTGCAATACCAATCTGTGAGCCAAATCCACAAAACTAGATACATTCTGAAGCATACACCAAGAGGGTTTTTGTCCCAAGGGGCTACAGTACCCGGCTGCGGGATTCCCACATACATGCATTCCGTTGACATACTCATCGGATTCATTACAAACCAGGTTCCCCGGCTTACTTGTACAACTGTTTGCATCACCTTGGGGGAACAACTCGGAATGTTCCCATTTTCTATTATGTATGTACCTTTCCAATACTGTAGGTTTGAAAGCATCAGAGGAAGGGGTGGTTGTACTGAAACTGAGCTGTAGATTTTCAGTGGGGACCTGTCCTAAATCAGTTAATCCAGTCTTATTCCTAGGTACCCATGCTCCTCCTCTGAGTGCTAAATATTGTAAGTTGCCTATTTTTCCTGTAAGATTGCCCTGCCACCAAGGAAATTCTACCCATCCCACAACTGGTATGGCGATTGTAGTATTCCATAGTCTAGTATTGCCAGGTTGGTTGTTGGCCAGGTTGTCTGAACAATTAGGCCAAGCGAATATTTCTTCAGCTGACACGGGAAATGCTAGAAAAGGTATACTTGTGGCTGATACTGGTGAATGGGTACAGATCCAACAATCTGCCAGGGGTTGCGTATTATTTAACAAATCATGCACTAATTTTCTATGATGTTGTACGAATCTATTGTTCAAAGGGGCTAGAGAATTCAATCTTTCCCATGCCTCCGTTGAGGTTAACATTATTAACATCAATATCATGAGTCTTATACTGCTTTTTTGCAATGGCTTGCATGTATCCATGATGCCTTTTCTTCAAGCTTGACTGCTGTTGGAGTTGTTAACAGGACTTGGAAAGGTCCGTCAAATCTCGGTTCCAGAGTCTTTCTGGTGTGTCTTTTCACGTAGATTTGATCACCAGGTTCCAACTTGTGGCCTCCTTCGAGATTTTCTGGATCTGGAAGGGAAGCAAAAACTTGCGAATGCACTTTAGTTAAACGTTTTTGTAATTCTTGTACATAAGCAGTTAAAGTCTCAGTATTCAACATCAGTTGTTGTGGAAAATAACAACCCAAATTTGCTGCTCTACCAAAAAGAATCTCATGTGGTGACAGCTTAGCCTTCCCCCTTGGGGCGTTTCGGATGGAATACAGGGCAAGTGGTAGACACTCGGTCCAAGGCTTTCCTGTTTCTGCCATGGCCTTCTGGATTTTTAATTTTATTGTTCCATTGAATCTTTCCACTTTACCTGAACTCTGTGGGTGATACGGAGTGTGAAACTGGTTTTCTACTCCCAACATTTTCATAACATTCTGGAATATTTCTCCAGTAAAATGGGTACCCCTATCTGACTCGATCACCTCAGGCATGCCGTAACGGGGTATCAGTTCATGTGCTATTTTAATGGCAGTAGTTTTTGCTGAGGCTTTACGAACTGGATAAGCCTCTGGCCACCCTGAGAACATGTCCACACACACAAGCACATATTCGTATCCATTGTACCTAGGAAGCTGGATGTAGTCGATCTGGAGTCTTTGAAAGGGATACAGTGGTCTTACATGATGCTTGGTTGGGGTTTTAATGGTCTGACCTGGATTGTGTGCCAGGCATATAGCGCATGCAGCACACATGTTCCGAGCGAAATTACCAAAGCCTGGAGCCAACCACCTTTCTTTTACCTTGAGCGTCATACCGTTTGCCGATACATGCGTAGGTAGGTGGAGGTCACTCGCCACTGCGGGGTACCAGGCTCTGGGTAAACACAACAAAGTTCCTTTTTTCCATAATCCTTGCTGATCTTCTGCCCCTTTTTTCTGCCACTGCCCTCGTTCTTCGTCGTCTACCTGTTTCTGAGCTTCCTTCAATCTCTCCTCATCATCTTCAGAACTATCTAGTGTGTGGGCATGATGTAAGGGTTTACGTGCTGCCTGTTTTGCTGCTTTGTCGGCTTTATCGTTACCCCTGGCTTCCTCGGTGTCGAGTCTCACATGTGCAGCTACCTTTATCACCGCTATTTCTTTAGTTTCTTGTGCTGCCTCCAGAATCTGTCTAATGAGGGAAGCATGTTTAACAGGTTGGCCTGAAGCAGTCATATAACCTCTGGCTCTCCATATTACGCCAAAATCGAAAATAATGCCATGTGCATATCTAGAATCAGTGTATATGTTTGCTGTCTGATCTTTGGCTATTTTTAGAGCTTCAACTAATGCCGTAAGTTCTGCTTCTTGTGCAGACTGATTAGCAGGGAGAGGTTCTGCTTTCAGCACTTCATGCTGAGTTACTACCGCATAACCTGTATGAAATTGTCCATTCATATCTGCATATCTACTGCCATCTATGAAAAGTTCAAATGTAGCATTACAGAGTGGCTTGTCACGTACATTACGTAAGCCCTGAGTCTCTTGTTCCATTAATTGTACACAATCATGCATTGACTCTGATGGGTCAAAGGAGTTGGAGAGTGCAGTTTCCTCAGGTATGGTACCCCCCTCAGACTCTAAAGGGAGCAAAGACGCGAGATTAAGAGTCTGAAGCCTGGCAAAGGAAATGTTGGGCGGCAGTAGTAGGGAACATTGGAGACGGAGGTGTCTGGCCATTGAAATATGTTTAGGTTGGACCTGGTTAAGAATGCCATGTACATCATGAGTGGTCTGAACTAGAAGTGGGTGATCAAGAACAATCTCAGAAGCTTTATCTAATAACAGTGAAATTGCGGCTACTACTCTGAGGCCATGTGCACACGTTCAGTATTTTTCGCGTTTTTTTTCGCGTTTTTTTCGCGTTTTTTCGCTATAAAAACGTGATAAAAACGTAAAAAAAACGCTTACATATGCCTCCTATTATTTTAAGTGTATTCCGCATTTTTTGTGCAAATGTAGCCTTTTTTTCCGCGAAAAAATCGCATCGCGGAAAAAAAAGCAACATGTTAATTAAAATGCGGAATTGCAGGGGATTCCGCACACCTGGGAGTCCATTGATCTGCTTACTTCCCGCACGGGGCTGTGCCCACGATGCGGGAAGTAAGCAGATTATGTGCGGTTGGTACCCAGGCTGGAGGAGAGGAGACTCTCCTCCACGCACTGGGCACCATATAAGTGGTCAAAAAATAAGAATTAAAATAAAAAACAGTCCTATACTCACCCTCGATGTCTTCCCGCCTCCACTGCACGCTGCCGTTCGGTTCCTGTAGCTGGTGTGCGGCGAAAGACCTGCCGATGACGTCACTGTCCTGTGATTGGTCGTGAGCGGTCATGTGACCGCTCACGTGACCGTGACGTCACGGAGGGTCCTGTGCGCACAGACCAGCTATAGGAAGAGGAACGGACGCCGGTGAGGAGATGTCTGGGTGAGTATAAGCATTTTTTTATTTTTTTAATTATTTTTAAACATTCTATCTTTTACTATTGATGCTGCATAAGCTGCATCTATAGTAAAAAGTTGGTCACACTTGTCAAACGCTATGTTTGACAAGTGTGACCAACCTGTCAGTCAGTTTTCCAAGCGATGCTACAGATCGCTTGGAAAACTTTAGCATTCTGCAAGCTAATTACGCTTGCAGAATGCTAAAAAAAAACGCGAAAAAAACGGAAAAAAAACGCAAAAAAAAAAATGCGGATTTCTTGCAGAAAATTTCCGGTTTTCTTCAGGAAATTTCTGCAAGAAATCCTGAACGTGTGCACATACCCTTACACAAGAAGGTGCGGCTCTAGCTACAGGGTCCAGATGAGCTGATATGTATGCCACAGGTCTCTGTTTGTTTCCATGTTTTTGTGTGAGCACCCCTGTAGCATGTGAGGATATCTCAGCTGCCATCAATTGAAAAGGTTTAGTGTAGTCTGGGAGTCCCAAAGCCGGAGCTGATACCAGTGCTGTTTTCAAAGAGGAAAATGACTGTTTAGCCTCTTCACTGAGTGAATATGGCGTGTTGGCAATACAGTCATATAAAGGCTGCATGAGTTGACTTGCATGTATGATCCACTGTCTACAGTGTGAAACAATACCCAGGAAAGCACGCAGCTGTTTGTGATTCCTGGGTTCAAGCATGTTACGTATGGCTTCCGTACGTTGAGGTGTGAGGTGTCTGATGCCCTGTGATATGCAGTGACCTAAAAACACGACTGTTTGTTGACAAGCCTGGAGTTTCTGTCTATTTACTTTACAGCCTTCTTGCGCTAGGAAAATTAAGAAATTAACAGTTGAGGTAACTGCCGTCTGCTCATCAGGGCAACAAATAAGTAAGTCATCTACATACTGTAGAATGACTACTCCTGGTTCTGGGGTGAAATTTTTTAGCACGGTCTGCATTGCTTCAGAGTACAAAGTTGGTGAGTGTACCATACCTTGTGGCAATCTTGTCCATGCTAATTGTTTACCCTTGAATGTAAAGGCAAACAAATGCCAACAGTTCTTATGTAGTGGCACAGAAAAAAATGCGTTTGATAAGTCAATTACCGTAAAATATGCAGCAGTGCTGGGAATTTGAGACAGTAAGGTATGAGGATTCGGTACCACAGGGGTGACCGGTGCCAAAACCTTATTGATTTCCCGTAGGTCGTGCACCATGCGATATTTCACCATAGTTTCTTTGGAGGAAACTTTCTTTTTAACAGGATATAAGGGTGTATTGGCGGGTGACCTGATTTCTACCAAAACACCTTGTAACACATAATCCTGAATTTGTTGAGAAATCGCCAGTTCTTGCTGGGCGCTGATGGGGTATTGCCTAAGCTGAGGTAAAATGGTTCCCGGGGCAGTTTCTAACAGTATAGGAGCTACTGATAAGAATCCTACATCAGTGTCTCCTTTTGCCCATAGGCTGTCAGGAACCCGAGACAAGTCAATTTTTGCTTGTTGAGTGTAAATTTCGGGAAAATCCTCCATTGCCTGTATTCTAACATATGGTTCCAGAGTTTCTGCATCTTCAGGGATGGTCAGCATAACTGTGCCATCTTCTCTAAAATGGATGTTTGCGTGCATTTTACTTAAGACATCAGTACCCAACAAGCAGGTAGGTGCACCTTTAGCAAATAAAAATTTGGATACAAAGGTTTTAGGGCCAAAGCTCACATTTAAAGGTTTTGTAAAGGGCAACGCCTGAATTTTACCATCATACCCTTCTGCATATGTTACCTTTGAGGATATATTGTCAGGATATGGTAAAAAGTCTTGATTTAAAATGGAGGATGTTGCTCCCGTATCTATCAGAAAAGGTACATTTTTACCCTCAACCTCAACTTGTATTATTGGTCTTCTAGAAGGAAGAGAGACCTGCATAACCTTCAGTCATTCTGAGCTGTCTGTCTGATCAGGCGCTGGGTTATTTATCCTATTTTTGGGTACAAAGGTTCCTGAATCTATATCTGCTTTTCTCTTCCTACATTCCCTTTGGAAATGTCCTGGCTTCTTACAGTAATGACAAGTAAACTTTTGATTAGCAGAGCCAGTATTAGCCTGTGCAATTCTTACTGGCTTAGAATTTTCTCTTAAGTCCATTTCTATCCCTACAGCTTTCTGTCTAGCCAGGTGTGGGTCTTCCAAGGTTCTCCAATCAGGGGTTGCGGCCTTAAGCTTTTCCTTCACTTTTGGAGACAATCCATCTATAAAGGTTTTTGTAACTAACCTCATCATTCCTGAAGCGGTTAGATCCATGCCTTCATCTCTGAAATTATTTTCTACACTTAGATAATATTCGTCTACTGATTGTCCAGATTTCTGAGCCACCACTCCCGTTGTTCCTCTCTGCCTCTGTTTTTCCCTCATGAAAACCATTAAGTGATCTACAAATTGCGTACCTGATTCTATCGTTTGTAAGGCACCATCTCCTGCCTGGGGCCTATGTACCTGTAGATTTGCTAATAGCTCCTGGAAGAGTCCAGGAGTCATTTTCATTCTACATAATTCTTCTCCATCTGCCCAAACTCCAGCGTGAGTCTGCATAATTTGCTGTATATATTGTGCAAATCTAACTGGACACTGGGTGGGATCTGGTGCGTTATGCAAGAGAGACATGCCTTCAGCGGGGGACCAAGGGAAATATTGTCGAGTTTGGTGATATCTAGTTCCCATTACTCCGTCAGCACCAGGTTCCCTAAAGGGTCTTGGTACTACCCTAACGGGCAAGTACAGCGCCAAGTCTAGGTGTACCACAGGCTAGGCAATCATTTCTCCAGTCTGGATTTTGTTGTCCACAGTGCGGACATACCCATCCTCCTGGTCCGGCTAAACTTTGAGGTGGTGTTTGGAGAAAAGATGGGGCATGTGGGTTAAGGTATGGGGGTGGGGTGTTCTTATATTCCACATTTTGTTTTTCTCCATAGCCTGCGGGTCTAATACACCACTTTTTATTCTGTTGATTATATGTCCATCCCTCTTTTTCTGCTACCCTAGAGACATCAATCAACGCTTGGATCTGATCTATCCATTTCTTGTCTCTGATTATGCCTTTTTTTTTTTCCTGAATTCCTTCCCATTTTTTTCTACTAAAGGCTTCTGCCTTAGTAACTCCAAACTTACTAAAAATCTTTCTCAGCCCCTTAGTGGCATCTTCACCACTTCTCTCCTTTATGATAGTATAGATATCTAATTCTTCTGGTTCCGACTTTGTTTGCTTATTCCCCATTTTCTTATCCTGAGCTTTTTTCTTTTCTTGCCCTAGGTGGCGTTTGGGTATGAGAATACCTCGTTACCTTCTTCCTAAGGAGCTAGGATGTTTAACGGCTTCTGCGTACCGTGTTGATGTAAGAAAATCCTGATTCCTACACCTATAGCAAACAACACAAATGCATCCCGACAGAGGATCAAAATACAACGTATCTTGTCCCAGGCTAATTTATCTGTCCTGGGCTCATACTATCATACACTTATCCGTCACCAGGTTTTCGTCAAAGACAGGATCAGAGATTGAACATAGGCGCGGAGGTCTCCCCGAAAGGACGCAACCACGTTGCCCAGTGGGACAGTCACTTCTTCTGTTTCAACACCCTGGGCGGCTTATAGGGCTATTCCCAACTTCCACACACCTTCTATTCACATTCACTCTCATTCAATGCCGTACTCCGTGAGGTGGTCAATTCCTAAGTAGTTCAAGAACCCGAGCTATAGGTATCCTCCTCTACTAGAACTACCCGCTAAAGGACACGACACAGAAAATCTTACGGACAGTGCAGGGCAGATATAAGAGATCTAACAGTGTCTCTTACCTGGCCAGGTTTTTATTCATCTGCCGTCCATTATCCCAGATTCTCTTTTCGTTCGTATTCTGCCGGTGTTCTTGAAGGAGTACGCAGACCTCGGGTCCCTGTTCAGGCGCCAGGAAATGTCGGGACCACACTCAGTCGGAGCAGCCTTTGGAAGTGGGGAATCACCAGAAATAATACACAAGACAAGTCTCGTATAGTATATCACTGGGAAGCCTCTTGAAGCACGCCTGCCTTCAAGGTGCTATCCCCTCTTTATATAGTTGTACAGGTAGTTTCAGTGGTTATACAAGTTTTGCTTGTTTAAACAAAGAGAGAAAAGAGAAGACAAAAAAACAGTTTCGGCTATGTGATAGTTTCACAACAAACAAAACAGTACAGTTTCGCCTAAGTGGCAGTTTCACAAACAAAAAATAGGATTTCACACTATAGCTAAAATGTCCTTGAATGGACAGGTCAATATTGATCACAAATTATTTTTGGTTCATTGAGGTAACCATTTTTGTTCCGCTCTTCACAATAGCTTAGGTGCCATATAGCATTTTGTGGTTCTGGCCACATCTATGATTGATTAACCGTGGTGTATATTACTATACAAGCCTTATAGGCTGTCTGGGCAAAACAGTTATACGTTTACGCACACTGGCACTTTAACATAGTATATTTTTCTTAGGCAATTAATTTGACATAATACCTATTAATTGGGCTAACAATAACTAGGAATAAGTTATTTAGTGACTTACCTTATTATGTACCATGAATGGGTTATTGTTTTGATATTTGCACCGCACATGAAACCAGTTATTGGATTGGAGGCATTTTGTACATTATGAAATTGTATATGTTGAGTGATGAATTTTTATCTCAGTTGTTATAAATAAATTATATGTTTGAACTGAACATTCTGTGGCCTGATTAATTATTTGGGAGGCCTCTTTTGGTGTATCATAGTTTTGAATGTGTTCTGTGTAAATTCTACTATTGGACTAATATGTATAAATAATATGTTCACACTTGGCATTTTTGCTGCCTTTTTTTTCAGCGTTTTTTAATGTTAATTTTCAGCTGCTTTTTCCATTACCAGCATATCCTATGAGATTTCAGAAATCTCATGCTCACACATTGGTTTTTTGTGTCATCAGGATTTTGTGCTTTGCTGCGTTTTTAGGACATAGAGCAGGTAACTTCTTTCAGCGGTTTTGCTGCGTTATTGCAGCGTTTTTCAACCATTGGCTTGAATGGGTGTTGAAAAAACGCAGCAAAAACGCATCAAAAACGCAGGTATCAATATTTGCAGCATTTTTTTTCTGCAGAAAAGTCAGGGACATTAGTATGGACATAGAGACACAAAAAACGCACCAAAAAAACACACCAAAACCGCACCTAAACCTGCGTTTTTGCCGCAGCTTCTTTCCTGCCAAGAAATCAGGTTTTGCTGCAGGAAAAAAAAAGCAGCAAAAACGCCCTGTGTGAACTTACCCTAACTTGTGTGCAAGTGTCGCCCCCGCTCAACGAAGATTCCCCCTCGCTCTCTCTTTAACCTTTCCCTCCAAAAATCTCCCAAACGATAGAAGAATTTACATATGGAGGAGTGGGGGAGAGTGTTGTATATAGATAATACAGTGATTATCTTGGAGTAAGTCTTATTTGTGGAGAACTCAAAGGACTAACTCCTCAAACACATTCTCAATGAACAGGGGACTTCCATGGCATTCTACTCCTATATTAGTCAATAAGGTGCAATGTGCCAAAAAGACACTGATTTCTGCAGGTCTAGAAAAAGAATTGTCCCTGGTGTCTCAGAGTCTGACACAATGATATCAATATGCAGCAATATGTATGAAGCACTAGGACTTGGTTCCAGCAATTATTGCAGCAACTATTTATCAGAATTCAAGCCTATTCCAAGATTTCAAGGTTAGATTTCAGAAAGGCAGATTTTAAGGAACTTGAAAGAGAATTGGAGGGATCCAATGGCTGGATATCCTTAAGGACAAAAATATGTAGGATGGATGGAAATTTTGAAAAATGAGATTCTCAAAGCACAATCGTTAACAATTCTGAAAAGAGGGAAGAATAGGAAGCATTTCAGGAATCCAGGGTGGATGAACACAGAACTTAAACACATGCTAAAAAGGAAGAAAGAAATGTTTATCAAATGGAAAGAGGGAGGCATATCTAAAGAAGAATATAATGCAGTCTGAAGAACCTGCAGGGCACAAATCAGATTATCTAAAGCTGACAATAAATTAAGGCTTGCAAGAGACGTCAAAAGCAATAAAAAAGGATTTGGGGGATATGTCAAAAGTAAAAGAAAAGTCAAAGATGCTATAGGATTTTTACAGGAAGAAAATGATGAAATGGTAAGAAAGGACGTTGAGAAGGCCAAACTTTTAAATTCCTATTTTGCAGTTGCAGGAAATGTAACATCAATAGTGATGGGCGAGCACTAAAATGCTCGGATGCTCGTTGCTCGGGTCAAGCAAATTGGAATACTCCGGTACTCAACCCGAGCGACGAGCCCAATGTAAGTCTATGGGAAACCCGAGCATTTTTACCGCGAGCCCCCCGGGGGTCCTTTTACGGTCTAAAAACGTCTGAAAATGATGGAAACACTGCTCAAATGACACAGGGACCTCAAGGGGATCACCCCTGGAAGCATTTCTGACTCCTAGGTCACAGCTGTAAGCAATGTTGTCAAGAGTTTCACGCCATTTTTACAGGTGCATCAAAAAACATACAAAAACCAAACCAAAATGGATTTTGCTGGGAAATATCTTAAGGCACATCCTTTCCAGAATAATGACTTGTATATAAGGTAAAATAATTAACCCCAGACCAGAATGTTCCTCCGCTGCTTGGGCTATGTTCACACGCAGCGTTTTTGATGTGTTTTTCAACTTTAACATTGCTTTCAACCAATACAAAAGCATTCACTGGGAAATGTCATTGTAACATGTAACAACCCTAGCTGGCCAAGTGGTGTGTGACACATAAGGAGACACATCTTGTTTCATTTATGGAGGAGGGACTCTTAGGCTATGTGCACACGTTCAGGAATTTTTGCATTTTTTTCCGCTATAAAAACACGCTAAAACTGCAAAAAAAACCATACATTAAGCATCCTATTATTAGAATGCATTCCGCATTTTTTGTGCACATGTTGCGTTTTTTTCCCGCAGTGGAATCGCTTTCCGGAAAAAAACGCAGCATGTTCATTATTTGTGCGGAATCGCGGGGATTCCGCACACATAGGAATGCATTAATCTGCTTACTTTCCGCATGTGGCTATGCCCACCATGCGGGAAGTAAGCAGATCATGTGCGGTTTTTTGTAAAAAAAAAAGAATTAAAATAAAAAATCGTGATATTCTCACCTTCCGGCGTCCCCCGCAGTCTTCCCACTCCTCGCGTTCCCAGTGATGCTTTGCGGCAATGACCTGTGGTGACGTGCGGTCTCGCGAGATGCTACATCTTCTAGGATCATTGCCGCTAGGCATTACTGGGAACGGGAGCATCGCGAGGAGCGGGAAGACTGCCGGGGACGCCGGAAGGTGAGAATATCATGATTTTTTTAATTTTATTATTTTTAACATTATATCCTTTTAGTATTGATGCTGCATAGGCAGCATCAATAGTAAAAAGTTGGTCACACTTGTCAAACACTATGTTTGACAAGTGTGACCAACCTGTCAGTCAGTTTTCCAAGCGATGTTACAGATCGCTTGTAAAACGCTAGTGTGTTTAGCGGGAAAACGCATGCCAATTCCGCATGCGTTTTTCCCACGGCAGGGAGTTCCGGAATTGCCGCGGAAATTTCCGTGGCAATTCCGGACATGTGCACATAGCCTAAAATATCTTTTTTTGCTTTCCTGTGGAAACATTTGTCACAGAGCGGCACCACTTTGAGGTAAATAATGCAGCATTGATGCGATGTGACCAAGTGGGGGGTAAAAATAACCCCACTCATATAAGTATAGCTTACAAAAAAGTGGCCTGTGCAGCTCATTTTCCACTAATAATATATTTTCCACAGAATTGCAGCCTCTACCAACATGGCCGTTCGGTCCCGTCAAGAACTCGTGTTTGCGTCATCACGTTCGCCCAATGACATACGACGCACTTGATGTTCGGCCAATCGCATTAGGGCGCGCGGACTTGTTCCGAAGTGTTGCGGAAGTGCTGGGGTTTTCCACGTGTATTTAGCTGCCTCCTGACGTGAATTATGTCCGCTGGGTCCGGCTCCGGTTCGGGTGTCCACAAGAGGAGCCTGGCGGAGCTGCTCGGTATATCTGTCCGTTAACATCGTGTCATTTCCCGCATTAGCTCTAGCTGCCATACTATCTTGCATTGGGCTGTTGCATGTAGGGGGACTACACCCCCCAGTATGCCCTGACAGCTCAGAAGCTAGGGGTAGTAGTTGTGTAATAGTTTGCATCTCTGTAGTAGTAGACCCAATCTTCTGTCTATGAATCAGGAATTCTGTGAATATTATGTGATAAAGGCTTTTTTTTTTTGTTTTATGTCTTTTTTTTTTTTTTATTGGTCATCGCTGCAGATTTGATACTTTCAGTCCAGACAGACTTTACAATGCATGCATATTTTTTTTTTTTTACTGCAATATGTGCAACAGATCCACACAAGGGTTAAAAAGGAGGCGCGGTTAAAAAAATAAAATAGATATATGCAAGTAGTAAGGTAGACATCATGGATCGGACTGAGCGCCAATGGGCAAATTCTCCTGTAAGACTATGTTCACACATTGCAGTTTTGCTGCGGTTTTTTTTTTCCTACAGTAAAAAAAAAAAAAAAAAAAGCTGCAGGTTTTTCTGTATTTTTCTTAGGTATTTTTATTAGGCACATTTGTGTCTTGTGCATGCTGATAAAGATTAGTGGCCCCAAAAAACACAAAGCATCTTCCTTTTGCACCAAAACCTGATACGTGGTTTTTTTTTTGCTGCGTTTTTGCACTTATTAATTGTTTTTTTTTGGGTGAAAAAAGCGCCCAAAGAAGTGACATGCAGCAGTTTTCCAAATCGGTCAGGAAAAGAAAAAGCACAACAATGTGTGTGCATGAGATTTCTGAGATCTCGTAGCTTTTGCTGGTACTGTTAAAAAGCAGCTTAAAATTTGTATGAGAAAACGCAACGTATGAACATAGCCTAAGATTCCGTGCAGAGAAAGCGGCGCGTACATTACTTTTGCTCCCATCTTCACGAGTCTCCGGGGTTTATTTAGGCCGTGTTCACACAGAGGTTTCTGAGGACTTGTCTTTTTACTCCAAAATCATCTTCAAAAATATTTAGAAAACTCTTCCTACACATTTCTATGGGAAATCCATTTTACTGTCCACATGAGTTTTTTTCATGCTGGGTGAAAAACAAGAAAAGTGAATGTGACTGTCCAAATATCAAGGTGCCAAAGGAAAAAACCTTCTTTGGCTATGTGCTCATGTTAAGTATCTACAGATTTTTCTGCACCAAAAACCAGAGTGATGGCATGAAAAATTAATGTGATGTCATATTGATTTTTTTTATGCATTTTTTTCCCTGTTCATCTGATTAAAAAAAAAAAAAGAAAAAAAGTGATACATTGAAAATGTACTTTGGTCCAAAAGTGTAAGGGAAAAATAAGCAGCGTGTGCATAAGGTTTCAGAGATGATGTCATTTATGTTGCTGCTGCTTTTTTTTGTTTTCCAACAGCAAAAATGCAGCATGTGAACAAAGCCCTAAACCGCGTATCAAAAGCTCCTCAGGAAAATAACCTCCAAAAACTCACAATAAAAGTGTTTTCCACTTGACAAACTTTTTTTTTTTTTTTGAAAGAAAAAAATTTAGTGTGAGCTTACTGCATTAGTATGTTGTCAGTGTTGTGTGTGAAGGGGGCTGGCTGATGGTCTCATTTCCATTGCTAAGCCAGAAAAGGGGGGCTGGTTGATCTGATTATTTGGCCACCTTTACACAGAATATTGGCCATTCAATCGGACTTAGGGTACCGTCTCACAAAACGATTTACCAACGATCACGACCAGCGATACGACCTGGCCGTGATCGTTGGTAAGTCGTTGTGTGATCGCTGGGGAGCTGTCACACAGACAGCTCTCCAGCGACCAACGATGCCGAGGTCCCCGGGTAACCAGGGTAAACATCGGGTTACTAAGCGCGGCCCTGCGCTTAGTAACCCGATGTTTACCCTGGTTACAAGCGAACGCATCGCTGGATCGCTGTCACACACAACGATCCAGCGATGACAGCGGGAGATCCAGCGACGAAAGAAAGTTCCAAACGATCTGCTATGACGTACGATTCTCAGCAGGGTCCCTGATCGCTGCTGCGTGTCAGACACAGCGATATTGTATGGATATCGCTGGAACGTCACGGATCGTACCGTCGTAGCGACAAAAGTGCCACTGTGAGACGGTACCCTAATCCTTCATGTTTCTGTGCAAAATATATGATCTGAGTGTATTCGATTTCTGGCAGCATCTTATACAACCTCTCCTGACACCCAGAAGTGGTTTTGTGCCTGAATCCGACCTGTATGGAGGAATCAGGGCTGAGTCCTATCTCATCACCCACCATCTCTCTCCGTCTGTCTTCATTGGCACACAAGTGCTGATGGGAGTTATGGAGTAATTCATGGCCCGGGCCCCTGATGTGAGCAGATTGCATTCCCAGGGTGTATAATGACGGGAAACTCGGGACTATCGGCTCCTCTTTACTTGCAATCTCGTCAATCTGAACACATAAATATCTCATTTTTCAGCTACCAGGCCCAAAAAAGCCGACAGGAAAGCTGAATCCGGCAATAAAAGCCTTCAGGAGGCCGCCCTGTATCTGCTGAGTTGTCGCCAGGATGTAAATCAGTTTCTGCTGGAGGTGAGTCGAGATGTGGCGTCACTTGGAAGATGCCATTTACACACTGTGTCTAAGAGGATTGCACACAGTATAGGCTCCGTACACATTACACTAAAGGTACCGTCACATTTAGCGACGCTGCAGCGATCTAGACAACGATGCCGATCGCTGCAGCATCGCTGTGTGGTCGCTGGAGAGCTGTCACACAGCTCTCCAGCGACCAACTATGCTGAAGTCCCCGGGTAACCAGGGTAAACATCGGGTTACTAAGCGCAGGGCCGCGCTTAGTAACCCGATGTTTACCCTGGTTACCAGTGTAAATGTCAAAAAACCAAACACTACATACTTACATTCCGGTGTCTGTCGGGTCCCCCGGCGTTCTGCTTCCCTGCACTGTAAGCGCCGGCCGTAAAGCAGAGCGGTGACGTCACCGCTGTGCCCTGCTTTACGGCCAGCCGGCGCTGACACAGTGCAGGGAAGCAGAACGCCGGGGGACGCGACAGACATCGGAATGTAAGTATGTAGTGTTTGGGTTTTTTTACATTTACACTGGTAACCAGGGTAAATATCGGGTTACTAAGCACGGCCCTGCGCTTAGTAACCCGATGTTTACCCTGGTTACCAGTGAAGACATCGCTGAATCCGCGTCACACACGCCGACTCAGCGATGTCAGCGGGTGATCCAGCAACGAAATAAGGTGCTGGCCTTCTAGCTCCGACCAACGATGTCACAGCAGGATCCTGATCGCTGCTGCGTGTCAAACACAACGATATCGCTATCCAGGAGGCTGCAACGTAACGGATCACTAGCGATATCGTTAAGTTGTTCAGTGTGAAGGTACCTTAACGTCAGCCAATGTGTTTGTTCTCTGAGAGATGTCTTCCCGTGGCTCTGATAGAGAACAGAAGCGCTCAGTCAAGTTGGTCGAGATGACTATGTAAAAGTGTATGGAGGGCTTGACGGTTCGGTGGTCTCCAGTTCCATCACATAATATATTTTAAAATAAACTTTTAAAGTGACCATACACCTTAGATATCTGTTGCTCAGCAGCTTTTCTCCCCTTATACATGCACAAACAGTTTGGTTGACTGGATAGATTTGATGGACTCCGGTGCAGCTCAGTGGTACTTGGCGGATAGACAGGCTACCCGCTAATTTCTCACCTTCCGGGGTCCCCCAGTGCTTCATTTGATTTGTTAGGTTGGGTGCGAAATCATCTGTTCAGTGTGACGCACAGATCACATCACGCCAGCCTTGGCTAATTAAAAGCCTCGTCAGGGATGCCGGAAGGTAAGAAATTGGCAGGTGTGCTGTCTCTCCTGACCCCTTGCATACACATGCACTCTCGGTTTGATCGAGCATGCATGTTGAAATTTCCCTTGACATCTGGCCGTCATGCATCAGATCTGTATGGACTAGGGTTGAGCGAAACGGGTCGTTCATTTTCATAAGTCGCCGACTTTTGGCAAAGTCGGCGTCTCATGAAACCCGATCCGATCCCAGTGTGGGTCGGCCATGTGGAACGCGAACTTGGCGCCAAAGTCGCGTTTCTAATGACGCCTTCCCCGCCATTTTTTTGAGCCAATTAATTGTGGGCAGCGTGATGACATAGGTTCCGGCTCCTGCGGCATCATAGTGCTATGTTACGTTTTCGGACGTAGTACTTTCCGGAGTAAAAAAAATAACATGTATATATAGAGAGAGAGAGAGAGAGAGACCCCTAAATCAGACATTTGGGTCCCTTGTCTGTCATTACTATAGGCGGACATCGGGCAGGTTTCTTCTCTGCAGTCATCTGACCATATTTCCTCTTTAGGTGGAGGCTCTTCCATGTAAGAAGGTGCGCAGCGATGACGGCTCGGACTCCGCTCCCGTTCAGGAGGCTTCGGCATTTACAGACACATTTATTGGTAAGTGTATTGTGTTAAAGGGGTTGTCCGTGCACGTAACGTTAGCTCATCAATATCAGATCAACACTCCACTTCCCAACAGATCAGTTGTTATCAGCTCCCATGGCGGCTGCATGTCCACAGCACCCCTCTGTACACTGTGTTTTGGCCGTCATCAGTAAAATAAGCCCAGACAACCCCTTTAAAAAAAAAATCTTTGAGATGTCCAATGGCAAGTTGTTTCACAACTACAACGCCGCAGGGCATGCTGAGTGTTGTAGTTCTGTAACGGTTGGAGAACCATGGGTTAGAGACCTCCGCCACGTTGCATTTGCAGATTGATTTTTCCACCATTTTTCTCACCCTTTTCCAAGCATCTGCGTTGCGAGATCAAGCTTTGCTCCTGAACTTACCACCAAATGTCCTGGGAGCCAAAGCAGCCGCGTCTAATATCCAGAAGATCTGTCATAATGTTGGAAATGGAGCAGAAGAAACGCTGCTGAGCCGGGAACAAAGGGTGAGAGATGGAATAAAGGACGAAGGCGGTAATGACACAACTGTATGTATTGTGTAGAGTTCTAAAGTGCCAGTCGTGAGAAATATAATGTAAAATACATATCCAAATAAGGCTGGAAGTGCATTAGGGGTGTGGCAATGCATTTAGATGGCTTCTTCCAAGTGCATTGACACCCCCTGTGCATTTCCAGCTTGATTTGTATGTGGCCTCTACGCTAGATTTATGGTGAAGGGCACAAACAAAGTGTGATTTTTATTGGTGGATAAACATTTGCACTTCATGACAGAACCTGATTGACCCCTTTATAGTTAGCGGGGGTCTTTAGAGTGCTCTCTTGGTATCTTCTCATGTGATGGATTAGACCCCGGCTTAGATTGAAGCCCAACGCAAATGTGAACCTTTAACTCCATTGATGCATATCGCACAAAATCGTAAGGTGCCGCCTCATGTTGGTGTGTAGCTCTTGCCTTAAAGTGACAGACTTAAAGGCATCCCGTATTTACCACTCTACCATTTAAAGGGTGCTCACATCTTAGATGTTGACCTACAGCTGTTTCTCCCACCCCACACACATGCATGCTTGCTCGGTATTCTCCATAGGAGGAGGGATGTAAGCTGATGTCAGATATGTGGCAGCTGCTTATCTTCCTTTCATAATAAAGGATTGAGCATGTTCACATTTGACATGCCCAACCCTTCTTTCTCTTAATATCTGCCATCAGGGGAAATTCTGATTTTCTACTTTGTCTGACATTGTAGTCACCACCCTTTGTGCTTTTTAGGAACACTGCTACCATGTCACATTTCGTCTATTCCTTACAGGACAGGCTGACGGATTTTCTACAGACATTAAAAGGTCTTCAAGCAGAAAATTGCTTTAGTCACTCTGTTTTTTTAAAGCAGATTTGGGAACAAGAAGTAAGTGCCACCCTGGGGTGAGAGGCATTGCCTCTAGTAAAAGTGTGAGACGTCCGGTAGGTTGTGGATCTTCATACATTACTACTGAATAAAGCTGTTCTGCAGCAGCTCTTAGAATCAGCATTGTATCACCCTGCAGTAACGGCATGAAGAAGGTGAATGATGTAAGGGGAGATCTTGTCGCGTGGCAATATTTCATGTCTTTGATCTCTCCCTGGTAGCGCCCTCCTGCTGTCGAAGTCGTATGGCACTTGCAGAACTCGGACATTGTCGGACTGGAAGACTTATTGGAGAGGTAAGTGTTAAATGGAAAATGACACAAGCTTGGAAAACATATTAATGGAGTCTTAAACTGGCACATCGGATAGCTGTCGGCTGAAAACTCCTTTATCTGACAACTCTCTCTCTTGACTCTCTGTAAATTCACGCTCAGCCCGACCGAACTAGCTGGCTTTTTTATGGGTGCATGGGGTAGATGGGAGTTATCTACTGTCAAATGGTCCTCTATAGATGGATAAGTCCCCATCTTATATCTAGCCAGTCCTTTCTCTGTAGTTGCAGGGACCCTTGCTCTGCGGTGGACTGGTTCTTCAGGGAGTTGCATTCACTCTTCCTGCACATGGAAAAGTCTCTTGATGTAGAGTTTTGTGAGCAGATGATATCCGGTGAGTTGCATTACTACTGATTTATTAGGTTCTTTATAAAAGACCATTTGGTGTACAAAGAAGAAAAAATATCCATCCTGCAGCATCTCTCCTCCAGTGTCCTCATTGTATACATGCGATCACTTGCCGACTAGACATGTACGGCTTCGCTCAATACCAGTGAGTTGATTGAGGTCAGACATGTCTAGTCGGAATGTGTCCGGAATTATGCAAATCACATATGTGCAGTCACATCACCTCCCGCTCCGGAGAACCCTGACAGTGCAGGCTGAGAGGATTCACAAGTCTGCAATCACATTGAGTGACTGCAGACTTGTACCCCAAGGTCAGAAAACCCCTTTTATTTTCCAGTTTCTCCTTTTAATTTTTCGTGCTTTTGCATAGGTTTTTTGGTTGGGCTGATTGGAAAAGCTTTCTGTAAGCCCTCTGCATCCAGGAAAAAATCTGAATGTTCCCAAAGTTCCAAGGTAAGAGAAGGTCCGAGCATAAATCTTTCGACCGATGCTTAAAGAGTGACCGTCGTTTTAATTATTATCCATAAATTAATAGTACAGTTGAATATAAGAAACTTTGTAATTTATTAGATAAATCTGCTTTTTTTCTCCTCCTGGACTCTTTCATTGTCAATATTTTCTAGTAACGGGTAAAGTTTGTCTCCAGTGAGTACAGACATTCCCATTACTGAGATAGGAGATGACAGTTGGTGCTTTTAAAGTTCCATGGAACTTACATCAGAATGTCTGTGTGTTTCACTAGCTCCTCCCTAGAATTTCTGTGTTTCACTAGCTCCTCTCCTTCCATAGAGTGTTAAAAGTACCAACTGTCATCTCTAATCTGAGTAATGGGGAGATGTGCCTTCACTGAATACAGATTTTACCAATGAATTGAGAGTAAAATATGAGTCCAGGATGAGAAAGAAGCCGATTTCTCAGATAACATATATTACAAAACTTCTTATTTTCAACTTTACTATTTATGGAGTAAAAATTAAATGATTTCTAACAGTGTTTTCTTTTGCTCTTTCAGATTTCCCTCTCCATTTTGGATAAAATGCTTTCATGTAAGTAAGTGGGGAGACAGTAAGTTGGGATTTAACCATCCCTGAAATAGACGCTCCGTATTTTGCCTTCTAGTCCGGGGCTGCATTCACGATTCTGCAGGCTTCAGAGCTTCCAGCGTTCACCATTGGCCTAAAAAAAAAACGAATTGCTCCTCTGCATTATGGAAACTCAGCGAAACGGATCGGTCAGCAAACTTGTTGACGGTTTCCTTTTGAAACCAGCAGAATTGCAAATGCAACACTGGACTGTAGCACCTCTTAAGAAGTGGGATCTAAAGATGGAAGACCCCTTTGACACTTTCACATAGATATACAGTAATGGGGGGATGTGTTCTCTTCCAGGGTTTCTTGATCGTATCCCTGAAGCCTATAGTGACAAGTCTTACAAGCCCGGTGTGGAGCAGTTCTGGTATTTGGAGGCCATTGTACCCCAATGCATTTCTTTAGATCTGTCATTTTCCTTTTTTATTTCAGTGCTTTATGCACTTTCTTAGGGGGACCCCAATTTGTTATAAATTTTCATAATACTTTGTGTGAGAAATGATCCCCATGGAATCGGTAAACTTTTGGCAGGGAACATCTTTCATTTTTCTGCTTGATTTGCCAGTGAAAGTGGCTTCAAATTTATTTGGCAGCCACTTATCCTCCCCCTGTTCTTTCACTTGAAGGCTAATGGGGGAAAATGAACTAGTGATGGGCATCTTGTGAGATAATGAATGCGGGGGGCTAATCTGACGTCTTCTTTCACAGGTTAATTGCCTATGATGCTTCTAGATACAGGGTGCGTGTGATTCCGGAGTTTCTGGAGGATTTCTTTACCCATACACTGAGTCAGACCCTCGTCTTCAGGCCAAAGCTAAAAGGTAACACATATTCCTGATAAGAGATGGTGGGAAGAGGGTGAACATGCAATATCCCATGAATGATAGTTATCCCCTTTAAATACCTCAAGTCGTCAGGGTCTCGGGACCCTAGTTTTATCCTTTAGTCCTGAGGGGGGCTCCCAGTGTTAGGGATAAGTGATAAATGAAAAGCTTTGTGGGGGATGGGCAGTGACAACTAATCTGACCGCTTTTCATGGTTGTCACTGCCCATTCAGGTGTTTAAGTGAAGAGCTCCGTACAGTAATAGCGCCCCTGTGGATTAGATTGTGCATCTGCATCGGTGCATTTTAGCAGGCTGGCAAATACATGAGTTTCTTCCATGACCCCGTCCTGTTAGGACAAGGCTGATATCCGTCACTCGCACCTTGTCCAGATGACACATCTCTGCTGTCCTCCTACTCGCAGTATATCCATGTCCCCGGGTTCTGGGGCACCAGAAGTTGTGGTTTATGACGTGTCCTCCCGTATCCTTCCCGCCACTTACACACTTATTACTTTGACCCGGATTTCATCACAATTAAAGAATCACTATGCACTGATTAAATCCGTCACTCCATAGTGTGCTGCCTTTTTATAGACAGGTTTACAAGGTACAGAGACATGAAAGAATCCAAGTCCATTACTGATCTGTAATACTCAGCAATTAATAAGAAATCTGCTGCCTGTGCCTATAATTGTAAAGACTGGGGCATAATGCTGCATAAATCAGATGCAAAATATAATGTATAAGTGTACACGCTAATCTTCTTTCTCCACACAGGGTTTAAGTGCATCCAAAAAAAAAAGCAGTGTAAAATATGTTGATTCAGATTAGACCGTGCAGTTGCGCTGGAGTTGTACCGTCATGTGCATGTTTGGAGATGGTATCACATTATGATATGTAGGGGGTCTGATCTGGGGGGATAAATATAGGTGGGGGCCATATAGTATCTGTGGATACAGTTCTTGTCATTGAACACTTTTTAGTCATTTCCATTTTGCTGTCATTATGCACACAGTGTCTGACGCCATACGATTACAAGGAGGTTGGAGTTTTGCGAAAACATGGCCGCTGCTAACGACCTTATACCGGAAGGTAAGTTTGGATTTAGTTTCCCTCCAGCTCGCTCCAGCTTTCCGTACATGTGCACACTCGGCTAAAGCGTGCATGCATTCTCAGTACGGATGCTGACATGTTTCGGCGGAAGAACCTAACAACTTCATACACAATAGAGAATTAGCCAGTTCCTCTGAAATCCATTTTGGCTGCAATTGATCTAATGTGTACAGGCCCCTATAGACAGGAGCATTGATCCTGACTTGCAGCTTCTTCTTGCGGATCTCACCTGTTTTATTCCCTTCCAGTTGTTTGTCCTGCTTAATGCTGAGAAGCTGTTGTCTCGCATTCAAAGGGTTTTGGATACGCAGGAGGTGAATTGGCACCACGTCTTGGCCTGCGTCTCCTGCCTGGTCGTCTGCCAACCTGAAGCTCAAGCACTGGTGAAAGGTGAGAAATGTGCGGATATTCAGATTATAATGTGTGCAACCTGGTGGCGGATCAGTTGTACTGCAGCAGTTTTGTCCTCATCGTTTTTATGCTATAAATTAAGTTAATCTTCACCTTCTTTTCTTGTTTTAGATCTTTTGAGCCGTCTCCTGTCACAAGCCTTTGAGACTTACGAGCTGGAGTATTTAATCACTGCCTTTCTCGTTGCTCGACAAGCAGCATTGGAAGGACCTGCGGCATTTATGTCCTATACGGAATGGTTCAGGGTCAGTATTCGGTAAAGCAGCGTTGCACCATAGTGCGATTATAATCATTAAGAGAAAAACAAAGAGAAAAAAACGCCCAATTGAAAAGGGGTTAAAAGCCGCCACATTAGATAGCGACGATATACGTGGTAAAGGAGGGCGAGTTGGAAGACTTTGTTGGGGTGACTGACGTTTATTACTCTCTTCTTTTAGGGTACGTTTTGTAGCCCCAGTTCACACCAGAGCATCACCAAGAAGTCACTGCTTTTCCTCTTGAAATTTCTCTCCGATTTGGTCCCTTATGAGACGTCACAATACTTAAAGGCAAGTGCATACATGCTCTTTAAATGTTTTTTCTCCTTCACCTTATTGGGGGACACAGGACCATGGGTGTTATGCTGCTGCCACTAGGAGGATTAGAAAATAGGGTCTTGTCCTGAGGCTGTGTTTGGTATTGTAGCTTCACTATGTTAAAGCTTCTGCAGTTCCAGGCGTCGTTCACAAGTGGCGGGGGCGGTTTTTGGATCAAGAAAACGTAGAAAATCCCCTTTATATTTTTGCAGGTGCACATCCTCCATCCGCCATTCGTGGCAGGTAAATTACGCCCCCTATTGATGGAGTACATCACGCTGGCTAAAACCCGGCTTGCAGACATGAAGGTGAGGATGTGGATGAAGGCGGCAGGGTGCGGGCTAACTGGACATTATTCGCTTTGGCTGATTGCATTGTTTCTGTGTTTGCAGGTTTCTATTGAAGACATGGGCTTGTATGAGGACCTCTCTGTAGCCTCTGACAAGCATCAGGTATGGGACGCCTGGTTGAGACCCGTGCCGGCTCTATAAACACAGCCGTCGTCTCTACGTATGGTGGGTGTTCAGCTCCGGAGCCCGTTCCACACACCCCGCACCCGACGTAGGATGGATTGTTATATCCTACGTCAGGAAGGGGTTAAAATACGCTATCTTTAAGAAAATCGTCCTTGTTATCCACAGCAGCCAATCGCAGCGCAGCTTTCATATTATCTCAGCTGATTTAGCCATGAAAGCTGAGCTCTGATTGGTTGCTGTGCAAGGCCGGACTGTCTGTTAGAAAGTCCTGATCCATAAGGTCCACAGTGTAGATGACGTCTCCCGTGTTTCTCCGGCTCCACAGACACAGCCTCAGGCGCAGCAAGACGTGGAGAAGGCCGTACAGATATTCCAGAATACCGGCAAGATCCCAGCTAGTGTCATGGAGGCCAGGTGGGTGTAGCTCGTCTGCGCTGGCCGTCAGGGCATGCTGGGAGTTGTAGTTCCATGACAGCTGCAATGCTGTTCGTCTGTTAATGGTGCATTTATTTTCCTTTATTGCCTAATGCCGATGTTGTCCCCGGCCTCGCACCATCTCTACAGCGGATCCTTCACAGCTCCTCCTGAAATCCTCTGTGCTGAGGTCGCTCTTCTTAGTTCCACGTCGGCCATTAGTAGACAAGATGGTGCTGGTGTTCTGTGTTAGTGACTCCTCCGACCTCTGCGTTCTTTCATGGATCAGATATTTAGGAAAATAATATCCTGTGAATGTCGTGTGTCCTAGATCCCTGAAATAATCCTCGGATCCTCGGCTGAGATCTCAGATCCCTATATTTCTCTGCTTTTTCTTAGCATTTTCCGGAGGCCGTATTTTACATCCCGCTTCCTCCCTGCGCTGCTGACCCCCAGACCGGTCCGTATACGACGTCTGCTAAATCATGGAGGAATTTTATTATCCCTGTCTATCTATTATCTGTTATTTATTTATTATGTATGTATGTATCTATTATCTATCCTCTAATATCCATCTATCATCTATCTATTATCTATCGCTATCTATTATCTGTCTGTATATTATGTTTTTTTCTTTCTCTTTTTTTATATGTACCTTATATATGTCTTTCTTTATTTTTTTCCTTTCTTTCTATCTCTGTCTTTCTCTCTAGCTTCCTTTATTTTTATTTTTCTATTTCCCTTCTCCCTCTACTTTTCCTCCATTCTTTCTCTCATATCTTTGTTTAACTAGCTCTCTATTTCTTGGTTTGTCTAGTTGTCTGTATATCTATCTCATATCTTATCTATCTCAGTCTGTTTTCTCTCCTGATTTACTGTAATTCACACCCAGAGCTGCATTTACAATTCTGCTTGTTGTGCTGTAATCAGACTTCAGTTTGTGTCCTTCCTTCTTTCTGTCAAACATGTTCATCTGTTCTTGTGTCTTTAGCTAGATATGTGGATGAAGAAGAAAACCTTGCACACTCTGAAATCCATGATGTTATTGTACACTGGTGATATATATATTTCTGACAATCTTTGCTTGTTACAGCTCCCGGAGGCTGCAGACTCGCTGATGTTACTCATTGACGCACTGAGGAGGTGAGACACTTGTCCTTTTAGGTGTATAATCCAGGAATCACACTGCCGTGTACGTCTCTGTCCCCCCCCTCGCTGCCCGCCACTCCTAAGCTTCTGATACAGAGATGTCATTTATGTGCCGTTTTTTGTTACACTGCTCCATTTTCTCTACTTGATTTCACACAGGCGTTACCAAGGCTGAAAACTTATCACCTACCCGTAACAGACGGGATAAGTGCCCAATGACTGAGGGTCCCATTTTTGGGGCTCCCGCCTATACAGGAATTCGGGGTCCCATAGTGTTCGTTCGAAAGGCCTGAAGCTGCCACTAGAGGGTGCTTCAAGGACAGATTATATACAGTACAGACCAAAAGTTTGGACACACCTTCTCATTTTAAAGATTTTTCTGTATTTTCATGACTATGAAAATTGTACATTCACACTGAAAGCATCAAAATTATGAATTAACACATGTGGAATTATATACTTAACAAAAAAGTGTGAACAACTGAAATTATGTCTTATATTCTAGGTTCTTCAAAGTAGCCACCTTTTGCTTTGATGACTGCTTTGCACACTCTTGGCATTCTCTTGATGAGCTTCAAGAGGTAGTCACCGGGAATGGTTTTCCAACAATCTTGAAGGAGTTCCCAGAGATGCTTAGCACTTGTTGGCCCTTTTGCCTTCACTCTGCGGTCCAGCTCACCCCAAACCATCTCGACTGGCTTCAGGTCTGGTGACTGTGGAGGCCAGGTCATCTGGCGTAGCACCCCATCACTCTCCTTCTTGGTCAACTAGCCCTTACACAGCCTGGAGGTGTGTTTGGGGTCATTGTCCTGTTGAAAAATAAATGATGGTCCAACTAAACGCAAACCGGATGGAATAGCATGCCGCTGCAAGATGCTGTGGTAGCCATGCTTGTTCAGTATGCCTTCAATTTTGAATAAATCCCCAACAGTGTCACCAGCAAAGCACCTCCACACCATCACACCTCCTCCTCCATGCTTCACGGTGGGAACCAGGCATGTAGAGTCCATCCGTTCACCTTTTCTGCGTCGCACAAAGACACGGTGGTTGGAACCAAAGATCTCAAATTTGGACTCAACTGAACAAAGCACAGATTTCCAGGGGTCTAATGTCCATTCCTTGTGTTCTTTAGCCCAAACAAGTCTCTTCTGCTTGTTGCCTGTCCTTAGCAGTGGTTTCCTAGCAGCTATTTTACCATGAAGGCCTGCTGCACAAAGTCTCCTTTTAACAGTTGTTGTAGAGATGTGTCTGCTGCTCGAACTCTGTGTGGCATTGACCTGGTCTCTAATCTGAGCTGCTGTTAACCTGCGATTTCTGAGGCTGGTGACTTGGATAAACTTATCCTCAGACGCAGAGGTGACTCTTGGTCTTCCTTTCCTGGGGCGGTCCTCATGTGAGCTAGTTTCTTTGTAGCACTTGATGGTTTTTGCCACTGCACTTGGGGACACTTTCAAAGTTTTCCTAATTTTTCGGACTGACTGACCTTTATTTCTTAGGCCATGTGCACACATTCAGGATTTTTCGCATTTTTTTCGCTATAAAAACGTGATAAAAACGCGAAAAAAACGCTAACATGCCTCCTATTATTTACAGGGTATTCCGCATTTTTTGTGCAAATGTTGCATTTTTTTCCGCGAAAAAATCGCATCGCGGAAAAAAAAGCAACATGTTCATTAAAAATGCGGAATTGCGGGGATTCCGCACACCTAGGAGTGCATTGATCTGCTTACATCCCGCACGGGGCTGTGCCCACCATGCGCGAAGTAAGCAGATTATGTGCGGTTGGTACCCAGGGTGGAGGAGAGGAGACTCTCCTCCACGGACTGGGCACCATATAATTGGTAAAAAAAAAATAATTAAAATAAAAAAATAGTGATATACTCACCCTCTGATGGCCCCCGAAGTGTTCCCGCCTCTCCGGTGCATGCTTTCTCTTCCGTTCCTATAGATGCCGGTGTGGTTCAGGACCTGTGATGACGTCGCTGTCTTGTGATTGGTAGCCTGACTGCTCATGTGACTCATGCGACCAATCACAAGCCGCGATGTCATCGAAGGTCCTGAACCACACCGGCATCTATAGGAACGGACGCCGCTGAGATCGGCTGTCTGCAGAGGGTGAGTATAACCATTTATTATTTTTAAACATTCTATCTTTTACTATAGATGCTGCATAAGCAGCATCTATAGTAAAAAGTTGGTCACACTTGTCAAACAGTATGTTTGACAAGTGTGACCAACTTGTCAGTCAGTTTTCCAAGCGATGCTACAGATCGCTTGGAAAACTTTAGCATTCTGCAAGCTAATTACGTTTGCAGAATGCTAAAAAAAAGCGAAAAAAACGCAAAAAAAAAAAATGCGGATTTCTTGCAGAAAATTTCCGGTTTTCTTCAGGAAATTTCTGCAAGAAATCCGGACGTGTGCACATACCCTTAAAGTAATGATGGCCACTCGTTTTTCTTTACTTAGCTGCTTTTTTTCTTGCCATAATACAAATTCTAACAGTCTATTCAGTAGGACTAACTGCTGTGTATCCACCTGACTTCTGCACAACACAACTGATGGTCCCAACCCCATTTATAAGGCAAGAAATCCCACTTATTAAACCTGACAGGGCACACCTGTGAAGTGAAAACCATTCCCGGTGACTACCTCTTGAAGCTCATCAAGAGAATGCCAAGGGTGTGCAAAGCAGTCATCAAAGCAAAAGGTGGCTACTTAGAAGAACCTAGAATATAAGACATATTTTCAGTTGTTTCACACTTTTTTGTTTAGTATATAATTCCACATGTGTTAATTCATAGTTTTGATGCCTTCAGTGTGAATGTACTAATTTCTTAATCATGAAAATTACAGAAAAATCTTTAAACGAGAAGGTGTGTCCAAACTTTTGGTCTGTAATATATATATATATATATATATATATATATATATATATATATATATATATATATATATATATATATATATATATGTCAAGGCATGCTGGGGGTTGTAGTTTTATAGCTGGGAAGACAAACAGGACTAGTTTTGAAGATTGAAGTAATCTGTTCTACATAGATTATGGCACGCCGTCTCCCTTTTACATATTTGCTGTAGATCTGATAAGATCCCCCCTGCCGTGATGAGCTCGTATCTCGATGCTTGTGAGCTGGAGAAACATCGGAAACTAGAAGGTGAGGTCAAGATATAGGAATGGTTAATGTCGGGGCAGGGGAAAAACAATGGATGGAGCAATTAGTCTGGGGCTACATCATAGACTTCAGCCTAGTTGAGGAATAAGCCATTTACGGGTTAGTCCTATTGAATGGGGATGATCCTCCTTCTGCATATCAGCCTGGCCTAGGAGACAAAGCTTAATCTCAATCTTCTCCAAGGGGAATAGACCTTCATTTGCTGGCAGCTGTTTCAGGCTTCTTGCCCCTCATTAGTGAAAGGGTTGGTTGGATGGGTTGAGAGGCTTTTGACGGAGGGTCCTTTGGAGAAGATTCTGGTTTGGTTTTATTTCATATCCTAAGTCATGTGGGAGCCACATTATAGGGTCAGTATTTACGTATCGCAGTCATGGGGATGAGCGGAGCGTTGTACTTCTTACATATATTTATTCGTATCCTGATTTTCACGCATTAGGAAATGAGAAGATGGAGGTGTCCCTGAATGAGGAGCCTATGGCCAGACTGCAGGCATCACTGTGGGAGCTGAGATCTTTCATCGCAGACCAGAAGCGACTTGATGGTATGTGCAGAATAATCTTAGATTACACTCCCACGGCTTCTTTTTATATAACTGGGGTCTGTGTCCTCAGAGATCTCCTGCCAGGTGGCCGTGGTCGCTGACAGACTGGCATCAGCATTGGGGAGTGCCAACATGGATGCTGGTCCTGTGATGTCACAGCCTCTCTTTACTGAATCTGTGGAGGATCTGGAGCCGCAGGAGCTGAAGGTGGATGAGAATCTTCCTCATCTCCTTTAGGCTTTTATGATTTTTACATTTTTGTTCATTATTTTGCAGGTTGCTGATCTGCTTCTCACATGCTTTTGCCAATGTGTCATGGCGGCTTCCAGCGCCAATCCTCCTGACAGGTAGGAAAGTCTATTATTGGGACATGAGCAAATAGTATGGCTGCAGACAGATGTCTATTAAAATTCGCACAGGAGCATTGCAAGGCCTATAAGTCTCCTTATATTGTGACGTGATCCATTCATTCGGTCTCCCCTCTGCAGACAAGGACCATGGCCCTCCTTGTATGTGAAGATGCTGTGTGGCCACCCCAGGGCGCTCTCTGCAGTGCTGAGCCGGATCCTGCAGCTGTTGTGCCAGCAGGTACGTCTTCATGATACAGATGGTCCATCCAATATCTATGTGGCTGAGATGCACCTGTTATTGGTGGATGATAGTTTGGTAGATTTATTCTCTTCTGGTTATAGGCAGGACTCCTGACAGATCCACATGTGGTCGGACTTGCTGTTTTCTCAGTCCATCTCCACGAGTGCCAGGAATCTTTCACCTCCCCAAATATAGAAGTGAATGCGCTCGAAAAGTTCTGGGAATTTGTGCTGAAGCCGCGATGCATGAAGTCTGCATCTGTAATTCTCAGGTGAGGGCTCCGTGCAGCTGTAACAACCGTCTGTGTCCATGATGTGTGGACATAATATCCACAGAGAGCATCATATGCCGGGTCAGACCTGCTCCACTCACTTCCCACAGTAATGAATGGGACGGACGCACAATACCAGCGCAACGCACAAGTGTCCCAGCAAGTATGGATGATATCTGCCCCGCTCACCTCCTGATGCCGAAGTGAGCGTAGCGGGATTGAGCCATTAAATGGCTTATCTGATTCTCAGACTTGTTAATCAGAAAATTACCTATTGTTTGAATCAGGTTTTTGTGTTAAATATAATTAAAAAAAGGCTTTTTTTCATTTTACACACCTGATATAACACAGGATCCACCATTCACAATAGATGGTGTCACAGCTCACCTCCTCCCCCTCCTGTACAACACCAAGGTCCACAATCTGTGGGCATATTGGGAGAGGACAAAGCACAGGCTGCTAATCTGCGGGGTCTCTCGTTTCAGGTTCTGCACAGCAGCAGTTTCCTACACTTGCTGTCGGTTCTCTTTACTCTCTCCAGGGGTCTCGCTGGACTGCATCCCCCCATTATTCATGCGTAAGGTAATTTGGCTGCAGATGAAGGCTATAAAAGATTTCTTCCATGTACCGTTCCTGTTCATGAGTTGTACCTAGTATTTCAGCTTTGGCTGCATGATGCGGCCATTGAATTCAGCAGCCTCCTTGCTGACAGGCGTGGCGCTTCGTGCTGAGTCCTGACGCTTTCACTATTCATCAGTTTTGCATGGTAATTTGCAGCTGTAATGATTCTTACCCAGAAGTTGTGATTCTGCAGTGTTAGATTAGTTCTCTGTAGCACAATTGCTGAAGGAGCGCAAGTCTCTAAAACCTATTTTCTTTCTAAGAAATGTCTTTTCTCCTTCGCCTCATTGGGGGGACACAGACCGTGGGTGCATGCTGCTGCCACTAGGAGGCTGAAACTAAGTGATACAAAGAAAGTGATCTCCTCCCCTGCAGTATACACCCTCCTGCTGGCTCTCAGCTAGCCAGTTCTTGCTTAGTGTCCGTAGGAGGCACACGGACTGGTCTGCTATTCAGACCCCAAAAACTCTTTCTACCTTTACAACGGACGAATGATGCGATGGATTCTTTCATGTTCCGATCTCCCTGAACCAACAACAGGCGAGCACGGGAGTTTTAACCTCTCCGTATCCTCTCTTGTGATGTGGGAAGCCACTGCCTGAGCTGACACTAGGGGCGACGGGCATACACCCACGGTCTGTGTCCCCCAATAAATGGCTCGGAGAAAAGGATTTTACGGTGAGGACACAAAAATCCCTATATTTCTCCTACGCCTCATTGGGGGACACAGGACCATGGGGTGTTATGCTGCTGCCACTAGGAGGACACTAAGTAAACACAGAAAGAATAGCTCTTCCCCTGCAGTATACACCCTCCTGCTGGCTCTCAGTGAACCAGTTCTTGCTTAGTGTCTGTAGGAGGCACTTGGGTCTGTTTCAGACCCCACCGTTTTTATTTTCATTTTTACTTTTTATTCTATTTTTTCCTTAATGGAGCGAATGGGGGCAACGGTTCCTTTCTAGGTTCCGATCTCCCCCGAACCATCAACAGGCGAGCACGTGGAGCGTCCCTCCCGTATCCTTTCCTGCAACGTTGGATGCCAGCCCTGAGCTCACCTTGCGGGCGACGGTTCCTTCACGTTCCGATCTCCCCCCTCCATAGCAGGCGACCACATGGAGTAGCCCTCCATCTATCTCTCCTGGAGCCAGGTGCATAGCCGGACATGATGTTTATGGCGTCCGTGCAGCCCCCCACTGCATCACCACTGATATAGCGGATGACGCATGGCGGCAGAAGCTCTTCACCACCTCCTTGACTATGACGACAGTGGATTGAGCACCGGCCCACTGCATCTACCGTGAGTACACTGCGGGGGCCGAGGTGCTGGGGGGTTCCTGGTTCCCGGGGTATGGAAGGTCCGCACCTCTAGCAGGGCATAAAGCCCGGGTCCGTGGGTGGTCCGCAGTGCGGCTTTGCTATGAAGGAGCGCGGCTCAGGATGGCACTAATAGCAGTCACGACGCCGCAGGCCACAACCGCAAGTTTTT
Source organism: Ranitomeya variabilis (assembly GCF_051348905.1). NCBI lineage: Eukaryota > Metazoa > Chordata > Amphibia > Anura > Dendrobatidae > Ranitomeya > Ranitomeya variabilis. Next base: position 595,934,184 of record NC_135233.1, on the reverse strand, counting down.
TAAATTTAGTCCCCGGCTTTTCCCCTTCATACAGGCCGGAGTTCTTGGCCTCGCCCACCAGCAATTACCGCTGCCCATTTTTTCTAGCGCTTCTCGTTCTTTGAGAAGCGCTCTCACAGATCTCGGCGGCCATCTTGGGACATCCACAGTGCTGATCCTGCAGCGCTGCTCCAGCTCTCCTAATCACAGCCTTCAGGACCATACATTGCGGACCTCCCCTGGGGACTCAAGACACAGGACCTGGGTAAGCTGCATATACATAGCTTAACCCTTCCCCTGCTAGTAAGCTCTCCTCAAGGCTACTATGTCTCAATCAAGGCCTCACAAAAAGTCTGGGAAAACCCACACTGTATTCTTCGCTGCATGTACCTCTTGTAAGGTCTCATTACCCCGGGGTCACAGTACTGCATTGTGCACAGCTTGTGAACCGGTGACTGTTCAGGAACCACCTGTTACTGATACCGAACCTAGTGAGCCTGGTCCCCCTGAGTGGGCTACCTCTCTTACCCGGTCTATGGCATCCCTGGCAAAAGCATTAGAATCGTTCCGAGACCCCTCCTCTAACCAGGGCACTCTTACGGATGACACTTCCGATCCTCCAAAACCCCTCGTACTCCAGGGGTCGTACCTTGCCAAGGAGCTCTCGCTCTTCCAGGAAAAGGACTCATGCCATATCCCCAGACCATCACCGGGTTTCGGGTTCTGAGAGCTCCATTTCTTGCTCCCCTTCCATTGGGGCTAGTAGAGAACCTGTTTCAGAGGACGATTCTGACACGTCCCTAGATCAGGAATTTCACCACGATCAGGAGACTCGACTCTCATTGAGTCAGTGAATAAGGCTTTGAAACTTGAGGAGGAACCTTTTATCTAAAACTGATCATGCCATGTCGTTTAAGAGGACCAAGCGAGCTCACAGAGTGTTAGCCACTCATTTCGAATTTAAGGAAATCGTTGAATCTCACAGGATACGTCCCGATAAACGATTCACAGTGCAGAAGCCCATGGAATCAAAATATCCCTTTGCCCAGGATCTAAGAAAAGATTGGTCTCAATCTCCCCCGGTAGATCCTCCGGTATCACGCCTGGCTACTAAATCTGTTTTATCCTCTTCGGAGGGCGCCTCTATTAAAAATCCAACCGATCGTCAGATCGACAATATGGCGCATTCAGCCTTTGAAGCCTCAGCGGCCGCACTCTTCCCATCTTTTGCCGCTACGTGGGTGGCTAAGGCTATGACCCACTGGGCTGAGGTCTTGTCTGCCGCGGTGCTGGATGCCGATCTTCCCCCCGAGATAGCAGACCTCACTACTCAGATAGCCAGAGCTGGAGATTTTGTAGTTACCGCATCCCTGGACGCTGCTAACTGTGCTTCGCAAGCAGCAGCAAACGCCATCACCATCCGGAGGTCCTTATGGCTCAGGGACTGGCGTGCGGATTCGGCTTCCAAAAAGTCGACTTCTCTTCCATATCAGAGCGGTCGCCTTTTGGCGAAAAGCTCGACCAATTAATTTCCGACACCACTGGAGGGAAGAGTAAATTTCCTCCACAACAGAGGCCCCTTTCGGCCCTTTCGGAACCAGCAGCAGCAGGCTCAATCCCGATTTTTTTTTTCACTTCAACTCAAATTGGTCCTCTACTTCCACATCTTCCGGACCTGGCCGGGCACAACGTAGGGATAGAGGTCCTCAGACCTCTTACAAAACCTTCCCCTTCTTGGAGAGGCAGGCCTAGGCAGTCAGGGTCCAGGGGATCCAGATCGGGCAGGTCTCCCACACAATGACTCCCTGCGGTATCCGGAGGACACCCTCAAAGTAGGCGGCCGCCTGCTTTCCTTCAGCGACACGTGGCTCTCCGTCGTTCACGACGAATGGGTCCATGACCTAGTGTCCTCCGGATACAAGATAGAATTTTCCTCTCTTCCACCAAATTGCTTTTTCCTGTCTTCTCCTTCCAGGGCAAGGGCATCAGAGTTCTTCCAGGCCATAAGCTCTTTAAAAGAAGACGGAGTTATTATCCCAGTTCCTCAAAGCGAAAGGTTTCAAGGTCTTTATTCAAACCTGTTCATTGTTCCAAAGAAGGACGGTACAGTACGGCCCATACTGGACCTAAAACTGCTGAACAAGTTCGCCAGGGTGCGACGGTTTCGGATGGAATCGCTTCGTTCTGTCATCGCCTCCATGGAGAAAGGCGAGTTTCTTGTTGTCCACAGACATCCAGGACGTGTACCTCCACATTCCTATATTACCATCTCACCAAAGTTTTCTTCGCTTCACAGTTCAGGAAGATCACTTTCAGTTTGCTGCTCTGCCCTTCGGCCTCGCCACCGCTCCCAGGGTATTCACCAAGGTCATGGCGGCCGAGGTGTGGTGGTGTTACCATATCTAGACGATATCCTCATCAAAGGCCCCTCTTTCCGCACCTGCAAGGAGGCCGTGACCATCACAATAGATACTCTTTCTCGCCTGGGTTGGAAGATAAACTTCCAAAAATCTTCCCCAGTACCGGCTCAGCGAATTTCCTTTCTAGGAATGATACTGGACTCGTCCCAGGGGTTGGTACTTCTTCCCCCGGAAAAGATCTCAGTCTTACAGCGGAAAACTCAGAAGCTCTCCCAACCTCATACTCACTCTTTACGTTTCAGTATGAGAGTCCTCAGCAGGATGGTAGCAGCTATGGTGGCGGTCCCATTCGCTCAACTACACCTCCGCCCCTGACAACATGCTCTCCTGGCTGTGTGGGACAGGAACCCGACCTCTCTCGGTCGTCGTTTCCTCCTTCCCCAGCGAGTCAGACAATCTCTCAGTTGGTGGACTTTGAAGTCCTCCCTGAATCAAGGGATGTCTTTTCTCCCAGTACATTGGCTAGTTGTGACAACAGATGCCAGTCTTCTGGGCTGGGGAGCAGTGTCGCTGCTCAGGGCCGCTGGTCTCTTCAGGAAGCACTCCTTCCCAACAACATCCTGGGAATACGGGCAATCAGGTTGGCTCTTCTCCAATTCCATCCCTTCCTGGCGGGTCGTCCCATCAGGATTCAGTCCGACAATGCCACGGCAGTGGCATACATCAACTGGGAGGGGGGAACACGTAGCAAGGCAGCTATGACCGAGGTAGGCCATATTCTCCGTTGGGCGAGGAAAACCGCTCAATGATTTCAGTGGTTCACATTCCGGGAGTGGAAAATTGGGAGGCAGACTTCCTCAGCTGTCAAGGTCTCGACTCCGGAGAGTGGTCTCTTAATCCGGAGATCTTCCACCAGATCTGCTGTCGTTGGGGAACCTCGGACATGGATCTGATGGCCTCACGGCTAAATTCCAAGGTTCCCAACTTCATAGCTCGGTCCCACGATCCGGCAGCCATCGGGGCAGATGCACTCGTGGCATCAGTTCCAGCTTCTGTACATATTTCCCCTGCTTCCTTTACTGCCGAGAGTCATCAAGATCAGAGCGGAGGGGATTCCAGTAATCCTGATTGGGCCAGATTGGCCGCGCAGGGCCTGGTACGCCGAACTAGTTCAACTAGTCGTCGATGTCCCCTGGCGATTACTGAATCGCGCAGACCTGTTGTCCCAGGGCCCCATTTACCATCAGAACTCCGAGGCCCTATGTTTGACGGCATGGCCTTTGAGTCCTGGGTGCTAACACAGGCAGGCTTCTCTCAGAAAGTAATTTCTACCATGATCAGCGCCAGACAGCCTACGTCTATGCGTATATATCATCTCATTTGGAAGACCTTCTCATGGTGCAAGGACCGAGGACGCTCTCCTCTTGAATTTTCCATTCCTTCCATCCTCGAATTCCTTCAGTCGGGTTTGGACTTAGGTTTTGCCCTTAGTTCTCTCAAAGGGCAGATTTCAGCCTTGTCAGTCCTGTTCCAACGTAGAATTGCCAACAGATTACAGGTGAAGACGTTCATTCAGGGAGTCTCCCATGTGGTGCCGCCCTATAAGATGCCGTTGGAACCATGGGACCTTAATTTGGTCCTCGGGGTCTTGCAGGAGGCCCCTTTTGAACCTCTGCAGGACGTTCCCCTGTCTTTTCTGTCATGGAAAGTTGCCTTCCTGGTTGCGGTCACGTCCATCCGACGAGTCTCAGAACTGGCGACTTTGTCTTGTAAAGTTCCTTTCCTAATTTTTCATCAGGATAAGGTGGTTTTGAGAACATCCCTGTCTTTTTTTCTACCGAAAGTTGTCTCATCTTTCCACCTCAATGAGGGAATTGTCTTGCCTTCACTTTGCCTGGCACCAGTACATCGCACCGAGAAGGCTCTTCACACACTGGACTTGGTGAGAGCTCTTAGGAGATACGTCTCGAGGACAACGTCTTTCCGCAGGTCAGATGCCCTGTTTGTGCTCCCGGAAGAGCCAAGGAAAGGTCTAGCCGATTCCAAAGCTACGATAGCCAAGTGGATTCGTTCAGCTATCCAGGAGTCGTACCGAGTTAGAGGTCACTCCGTCCCAGCAGGCTCATTCTACTCGGTCAGTGGGTGCGTCTTGGGCCATCCGGTACCAGGCATCGGCAGCACAAGTCTGCAGAGCTGCGACTTGGTCCAGCCTGCATACGTTTACGAAACATTACCATGTCCATTCTCAGGCCTCGGCAGATGCGTCCGTCGGCAGATGAATTTTGCAGGCGGCAGTGCCGCATCTGTAACTTGTAGGTACACGGAGCAATTGCAGTGGATTGTTTCCCACCCAGGGACTGCTTTAGGACGTCCCATGGTCCTGTGTCCCCCAATGAGGCGTAGGAGAAAAAGGGATTTTTGTGTACTCACCGTAAAATCCTTTTCTCCGAGCCAATCATTGGGGGACAGCACCCACCCTGTTAGCCTATTGGCTTTAGTTTTTTCTGTGTTGACTTGGTTTTGACATAGTTCATTCTTGTTAAATGTTACACTCCTACTGCTTTGTTACCGAACTAGTTCACTTAGAGCCAGCAGGAGGGTGTATACTGCAGGGGAGGAGCTATTCTTTATGTGTTAACTTAGTGTCCTCCTAGTGGCAGCAGCATAACACCCATGGTCCTGTGTCCCCCAATGATTGGCTCGGAGAAAAGGATTTTACGGTGAGTACACAAAAATCCCTATTTTTCCCTTATTCACAGCTTCAACATCTCTTGCCCAGACTTGTACTGGAAGCCAGAGAAGAAGGGTTAATGGAGGAAGACGAGGAGGAGACCCCTACCCTGTGCCGATCAATGCTTTTTCCTTCGGCGGGCTGGAAGGAAGCAGCGGTCAGGCTATGTCACCAGAGTCACTTCCAGAAACTGCTAACAGAGCAGACTTTCCAGGTTAGCATTCACATAGGTGATCGCCCAGCAGTACGTTTCTACATGGCTGGCTTCAGGAGGGGTTGTCACTAACTTTTCACAAAGTGTTGTGACAAATCTGCCCGTTTCACCCGTCTGACATTCATAGTCCAAAAATGGATCTCATTGTCCTGACCGACCATACACATATTTGAGACTTGAGCCGGTGCGGAAAAAGTGGTGAATATAGAGATGCTTCTATATTGTCACATTCAGGAATCCAGGAAAGTTGGATGACAACTTCTGTGGCAAACGGAATAGTACTTTAATTGGTTGTCTCCCACCTTTCCTTTAACGAACCAATCAGAAATAAGTCATTTCATAATGTTAAATGGGGGGGGGGGGGGTGTAATGGTGGCTGAAAAAGTCATCTGCTAGATGTAACTGTAAAGTAACCGTGTCCCATTTGTAGTTGTCTTTCAGAGATTGGCTACAGTGGGAGATGGAGCTGGGATCAGATAAGGATCCTTTATGTGACACTGACAGGTAAGTCTATGCCCATAAACACAGATCAATGTCCACACACAGTGGATTTGCTGTGGAAAATCTCTGCAGGAAATCTGCACCAAGTGGTTCACATTTTGGTCAGGATTTCCCTGTGGATTATTCCCAAATCATTGCTTTTTGCATTACATTGCGACTTCAGATAATCTGCCGCAAAGTCACCAGCAATTGGATTTTGATGCAACAAGTTGGCATGTTGCAGAATATGGCAAATCTGCAGTATTTCTGCCGCTTGTTCTCCCATCCTATTTTGTCTTCGCTTTCTCTCTTCACTCTCTGCAGACATGAATACCAACGCTGGGCTTTGAATTGCTGCTTTCTCCCAGAATCTTCCACAAAAGGCGGCTGTGGAAATGATTTGGAGGTTGCATGTTCCATAATGGTGGAAGCGCTGCTAGAATTTGGCTGCAGGTGACACCTTGTCCCTTATTTGTCCTAGCATATGGTGATCCGTATCTATATATTTTTTTTTGTGAGACCCCCCCGATCCATTGTGTTATTTTCTTGTAGATCTGAATCTAGCGCAGGTCATCAGCCACCTCACATTCGCACCGGGATGGCCGATATCCTGTGCCGTTTGCAGGTAGGTTCTTGATGCCTTTGATACTGGGCTTATGCCATCCTCACCACATTAGCCATCTGTAATACATCCTGCAGATGTGGGGTCAGTCAGTAATATCCTGGATTGCTCCAGTTTGATCATATGTGAACCATTAGAGGGGTCCCCTACTCAGGATCCCCATCTAGTAACCACAGAGGAGAGTAACTGAAAAGTGTCTGGTTTACCTTTGTGTTACACATGGTATGTTGAGTGCTGACTTTTCTGGTGGCACCGCAGAGGAATCCCTACCGGATTCATATATTACTAGTGATTGCTTCTGCTACCAAAGAGCTTGTCCAAAGTGCAGAACCCCTTTAATATCATAACCCTCCATCTGTTGCCTCTCTGTAGAAATGAATGTTGTCTTTCCTCCACATCGTACAGGAGTTAGTCTGCGATTTGCTCACGCAGTCACACTCGGGTAATCTCAGACAGACGATTTTCCTTTTCAACATCTTCCATCGAAGGTTAGAAGTCTCTTCAGGTAGCAGGACGAGTGCCCAACTGAGAAGACATGGAGACCTTGCCACGTGCACCAGGTAGGCCTCCACCATTAACGGGCAGCAGCGTACCTGCTGAACGTATCCTGATGCCCGATAATGACCCTGTGGGTCACGTACACAGTGAGAGCGGTGCTTGTGTATTATAGCAGCGCGGTGTTCTCTCTATGCCGGATTACTTATGCTTTTAGTCTTTCTACTTAGGATCCTCCTCGGACTTCCGCCTGCGTTCCTGATCGGCACATCCTCAGAGAGGGGAAACGCTCGTCTAGACTGTGAGGACCTCTTCAGATTCATCAATAAGGAATTGGTGAGATAATGATGCGCTTAATTTATCTGCACACATGGATTTTACCTACAGGACATAAAATACCATCTCTTTACAGAAAAACATTGGTCAGCGAGGCTGCGCTCTGCCGTATGACATCACTGCTCACTTTTTCAGGGTAAGGCAGAGTTTATGCATCATTGTCCTGTTATTGATACACTTTCTTTATTTCTGGAGACTGCGGATAACTTGTTTGCTATTTTTTTTCAGGGTTTGCTCGGGGCCAGTGCACAGTGCGAGGATCCGAGTGACGCAGTGAACTGCATACTCCGTGCTGCTCATGCACAATGTCCCATCATCCTGACATCTGCTGCGGTATGTCGGTGCATTTTTAATTCCGTAGTTTACTGCTCGATGCCTAGCTTACCGACCACCTCTGGCATCTATCAGCGCTGGCCAGTTTGCTATAAAGCTCACTAGCACCACTCTGAAATTGGCTGAATCTGGCTTCAGTGCGTTAGCAGAACGGCAGAGCGCTCTTTTCAAGCAAGCGGTTTGACCATGCCCCGTCAATCTTCAGGAGCGCATCCTGAAAATTGGAAAATGGATGCATCAAAAAAGATTAGACAATCCCTTTAAATGAATCCATTATTTGTGTTTTTTTGCTGTAGCGTTGGTGGCCAAGGCTGGGGCCTGCCATTGAAAGTCAGTGGAGCCATCTGCATGGAGGGGACCTGCCGAAACAGATTGCGGTGTTGAGGGAAATACAGAGCGACGTGGACAGGTAAGTGACAGGTAGTCATCTCCGTCACTGGGGTCCCGGCACCACAGACACTAATCCTTCTTCTCCGGGTCATCAGATGCCTTGCACATCACACATCTTTGCCCCTCACCGACACCGCGTGGTTATCAGCCGCCATCCTGCATTTCACCATGAGAAGGAAAAAGATGGGACATGAGGAAATATTAAAATTACTTGGCACAAAACACGTTCAGGTGATGATAATGCAATGATGGTCATACTGCAAATAAACGAGAGGTTTCCGGGTAGGAAGACTCAGCTGCTGCGGCAGTGTTTTAGCGGATTTGTCAGGTGCTATAGACAACATCTAAAATATCATACTGTAATTGCAGCACCATTTGCTTCAGAAATCTTCTCCATTTTTCTTGCAGACGTTGGATTCTCTGCTGTTCTTTTCCGTTCTGGACCTCATCCCTGTGTTACTAGAGGTGACGCACTGATATTTTAACATCATTTTCATATATATATAAACTTTAAAGAAAGAATGGAAATGAAAACGTATAATGGATTTCTCTTATGTTCTGATAGGAAGGAGAAAGGCCTAAAAAAGCGCAGGAAAATTGTCTGTTCGTTATACGTTGTCTGGAAGCAAATGGGGGTAGCTGGGTGACGGCCTTTCAGCCCACCAAGGAAAAACGTGAGTAGAGACAATGACCTTGTGGGATCTCAGCCACATGGAAGCATTTTAGCACCCGGATCCCCCCCCAACCTACATAATTGTGGAGGGGGTCTGGATCTTGCAGTCATTATTCAACCATCTTGGCAACTTCTACACTGCAGATTCTTCATTTGGGATCTAAAAATGTATATACGTTGACGAGGACGAACGGATCGTGTGCAGTCTCCAAAATGTGCATATTAGTGCCATATTACAGGATTCAGCAGGATGAGATGCTAATATAAATGCATTTTCTTGCAGATGTGATTCTTCTGCAGCAGACGGCCCCGGATGCCCTGCGTGACCTGCTTCCTCTGGCTTTCTTCAGGTGCATTCTCTTGGAGGAGGCGGTCGTCGTCTTCTCCATTTTGCAGACGTCTTATGTTTCCGCTTCGGGTTACAGATTGGCTCCTCGACTTCCCGTGGAGAGGACTGTATTGCAGCAGGACTTTGTGTGTGTGACACTGGAGCTGTATGGCAGATTCCTCCAGCTTTTCGTAGACGGAAATCCAGTCCTGGATCAGGTAGAGTAATCTCATGAGTTGGTGCATATCGATTCTGTGAGGAACCTTGATATTTACCCCCTACCTGGAGGCATCCATGGTGCAATGGCATGTGATATTATGCCAGTCCATCAGAAGGAGTGTTCAGGATGGAGACAGGTAGGAGGCATTTCTCAGGCTCCAATCAAGTGGTTAAAGGACCTGATCCTGCAAATAAATTTGCACTAACTCTAAATCTGTCCGTTCTGTCTTCAGGCTGATACCAATGAAGTTTTCAGCCGCGGCCGTCACTTTCTGCTAAATTGTGTACAGAAGTGCCCATCACCGAGCAGTGTGGTCAGAAGTCGCCTTCCCCAGGTATGATCTAACTTATGGCACCAGCCGCTATGTTACTGTCAGTATCTCATCGATCTGAACTTGGCCATCTGTGCCCATGTTAGAATTAAAGTAGTAGGTTTTTCTTAAAGAGATTGTCAATCTTTGGGAAAATTATATATATATATGTGTATTTGGGGCTAAAAATTGGAGCAAACCCGATTGTAACCTTCTCGATGCGTAAATGTTATACCATACGATAAGTCATTGCCTTCTAATCTGCAGGTTGCGGATTCCTGGGAGGAGAAGGACCCGGAACTCACTGCCCTGCTAAGAAATATCCTTCAGCCATGCCAAGATGAAGACATGTTTGATCAGCCCGATCTCTTCTAGGCAGTGAACTTTGTGACTTTTTACTTTAGCTTCATTGATGGTAAAGTACCGTATGTCCCCACCTTAAAGAAGTACAGAGATGTTGTATTGTAGGAAACCATGAACATACAAGGTGGCCCTTGATGGCACTCATGACCCCTGAATAGCTGGACAATCCCAGGAGAGCAGAGCTTTCCATAACAAAATAAACGTTATACTGAAAAATTTGACACCGTGTGAAGTGACATTTTCCGTTTGTGCCCCAGTATCCATCACGGATCCATCAACTCATGTAAATAATTTATTCAAAATCTTTCATACCTGTTATCATAAATTAGTCAGGGTCTATGGACGCTCACTAGAGGGGAGGACGCACTGCTCTGCAGCAACCTGTGTAACGACAGTGTTAGGCCACTGTTGTCAGAGGTCCAAAGAGCCGCAGGATGCATAACACCAGCCCGACCCTCGTCACAGTGCTTTGGACAGACAAAAAAATAAAAAGTCTGGTGCCCGTGGACGGGCTCTGTGCCACTTTGTACATACTGTCTGCACTCACGGATCTGTACAGAAAAAAAGCATTATAAAAACGTACGCCCTCTGCGGCTTCTCTTCTTACTCAGCTAGGGAGCGGCTGCTGCTGCGGCGCAGCTTCTGGTTTCATTGCTTGTCCTCCCATGGTTCCGGAAGGGGCGTCCGTTTCTGTATCCGGCGGCTTTGCAGGGCTCTGGGTGAGTGGATGAACCATGGACATGTGAACATTGAGGTTATGGGCCTTCTCAAAGCGTTTTCCACACTGGTCACATGCAAACTCCAGGTCTGCCTCGGCCTTGTGCTTGGTCATGTGGTATTTCAGGGACGCCCTCTGCCGGCATTGGAATCCGCACACTTCACATCTGATAGGAGAAAAGAGAATACAAGGATTAGCCCCTGGCGGAAAGAGACAGACAGCAAATCCAAAATTCCCTGCAGGTCCCGTCCATGACTGCAGTCAAGTCCATACATCCCTGATGGACGAGCATGAGACTAAAGGGCAGGACGAGGACACAGGAGTTGTGGTAATGACGATGCAGAAGAGAACAATAGAATATTATACCGAGCAGCAGAAAGTCTGGGAACATTTACTGTATATTGTAAGTCATTCACAGACAGCAAGCTGAGGTATGGATTCATAGTACCGTATTTATGAACATTCATTTCTCTTAAGTAGTGGGACACGTGACCACAGGCAGCTGCAGGAAGCCGGTTCCTGACACTGTGCGCTACAGAAGAGCAATGAATACTCGCTGCTCTCCAAGCACAGTCCCGGCGTAGAGAGCAATGAGCAATCTGGCAGCTATGCTCTTTGTGAGCAGCGCACTGCCATGCTGCTGCTTAACAAATGCTGGGACACAACCTATGACATACATATACATCATAGGTTGTAAAGAGGTTCAAGTGTAAAAGTTGAAAATATATTTTTTGCCAAAAAGGCAAAGGAAAATGTGTCATCTTTAAATTGTACAATCAATGCTACAGGGTCAGTCAAAACAATCCTAAAAAAAAAAAAAAAAAAACGAGGTACCGCCCAGAAGTCAATTTCTTTTTCCATTTCTAGGAGAAATAACCGAGGGACAGCACAAGAAAGATATAAGAAGGCGAGACCCAGATCAGTGAGACTGAGGAATAGAGGCGACACTTACTGTAAGGGTTTAGCTCCAGAGTGCCTCATCTGATGCACAGATAAATGCTTCCTTTGCTTGAACGCCTGGCCGCACTGGTCACAGATGTAATTCCTCTCCTCTGGGGGAAGAAATAGGGGGCGTTAGGCAGAAGAGGTCAGAAACGTACAGGATGGAGGAGAAGCAGCGCTCACCAGTGTGGATCAGCTTCACATGTCTCTGCAGGTAGCGATCTATCATGAACACCTTGTTGCAGCCGGGGTGAGGGCACGGCCGCTCCCGCACCTCTTCATGATGCTCCTTGATGTGCTTCTATAAAAGCAAAACATGACATTGTCCTACTGCCAAAATTAAAAGTAATCCTCTGCATGGAACGACAGTGATGAGCTGATCGCGGGCTTTCAGGAGCTGCTTTAATTGTGCACATCTAGAAAAACATGGCTGCCTTCTACCAGACACAGTGCAACACCAGTTCAGAATTTCTGCTGGGAAGTGAGTAGTTTGACCTCCAACACCCCACACTGACTTTGGACACACGTGGCGCTGATTATGGAAGATTGCAGCCGGACTGCCATGATGCAGCGCCAAGCCGGCTAACCAGAAGAGCCACAGATGTTAACTGGCGACAGGCGGCTCTCCCGCTCCAGCCAGCGGCTACTAAGCGCGGCAGTGGCAGATGGACTGGGAAGTGCAAATTGATCGGCACCTTCCAAAACCTCCATTGCCCAGACCATCCGATTTATTTACCTTCATCCCATCAGCTCCTCGATAGACGGCAGTGCAGCCTTGGTAAGGACACTTGTAGATAGTGGGCAGCTCCTCTCTGCAAAACAGAACGGATCACTAAGATGTCTTATACAATAAGACCCCAAACAAGCAACATCGTCTGCTAGGGAAAGTTAGGAGGCCCCCATGACATTACACTGGCAGCCAGGCGTCTTGTATGAGACACAATACATCCAGTGCCCATCAGGCCATTACATCAGGCCCTTGATCCCAGACCTCATTCTGACCTCTCACGCTTAATCTTCTTCTTCCAGCCCGGTTTAGGTCCCGGCTTCTTCCTTACTTTGGGCTCTTGGGCTTTCTGGCTTTTCCTCGGTCTGGTCTTCCTAAGCTGAGGCCTAGAATCCAGAAAAGAAGGAAGTGAGGGTATAAACTGTACACAAGTAATACCGCAAGCGGAATTGTGAATTCAAGATGATGCTGCATAAACCGGACACCTATTAAGTGCATGGAGGGTGTGAACAGATGCTATGAGGAAAGGCAAAACAGGAATAGTTACATAAGTGAGGTGAGATGATATGTCTGTCCAAAAAAAAGAGCTTTTTAGGGTACACTTAAAACTGTAGGTACTGGGAATCAAACTTTCCTGGGTAGTACATTCCAGGGAACCTGTGCAGCTTGTAAGAAGTCTTGAAGACAAAGGAGGGAAGTTCGGATTGTTAGTCTTTAGCAGAACAGAGGACACAGGAAGGGTGGTAGACTGAGATGAGCGAGGAGAAAGCAGGGTAGTGCTGAACTGTGGAGCGCTTTGTGGGTGAGAGCTAAGTTTATATTGGACTCTATAGTGGATGGGCAACCAGTGTAATGACTGGCACAGGGTGGAGGCGCCGGTGTATAGGTTGGTAAAGAATATGATCATGGCTGCAGTATTCAGAACGGATTGGAGAAGGGAGAGTTTAGTAAGAGGGAGACCGATTAGTAGAGAGATACAATAGTCCAGACGAGAATGAATAATAAATAAGAGCGACAGTAAGAGTTTTCTCCTACGTATCATTGGGGGACACAGGACGAATGGGTGTTATGCTGCTGCCACCAGGAGGACACTAAGTTAAACACACACAAAAGATTAACTCCTCCCCTGCAGTATACACCCACGGGCTGGAGAATCTGGAGCCAGTTCTTACTTAGTGTCTCAGGAGGCACTTGGGTCCTCAGGACCCCACCAATTTTTATTTTAACGGAGAGAAGGGGGCGACAGGCAAATTTTCAGCTCTGATCTCTCCCGCACCAACAACGGGCAAGTACATGGAGCGTTCCTCCTGTATCCTTTCCCGCGACGATGGATGCCAGCCCTGGCTCACTTTTCAGTGTGGCGACGGTTCCTTAGCGTTCCGATCTCCCTCCCTCCCTCTCAGGCGACCACGGGGACTAATCATCCACCTAAGTTTCCTGGAGCCAGGGCACAGCCGGACAGAATGACATGGCGTCCGTGCAGCCGCCCACTGCATCACCACTGAATATAGCGGACGACGCATGGCGGCAGAAGCTCTCCACCCTCTCCCTACCAAGGTGAAGGTGGATGGAGCATTGGTTCCATCGCACAGGGTAAGTGCGGGGGCCGACGAGCTGACAGGGGGGGGCCCCTTACTAATGCGGCTCTGCAGCCGCGGGGCAGTTTATAATTCTGAGGGGGCACGGCGGTCTTTCCGGCGCTCCGTTGGCGCGGTGGCACCTCGGCCCGGTCCGGACTCCAGCGCCCGCCTACATGCACGCCTACGTCCGCCCAAGACACGCCCCCTCCCTGGGCGCTTCTCGCTCCCGAGAAGCGCCCTTCTCACATCTCGGCGGCCATCTTGGAGTGCGCTGGCGGCTTTGCAGCAACGCAGTGCACAGGACATCAGGATCTCCCTGCCAGGCCACCGCAGAACTTTGGTGAGACGCACTCAGTAGGATTGTCTCCCCCCCTGCCAGTACGCTCACTTAATCACAAATATGTCACAGTCTAAGCAAAAACGGACTGGAAAGACCCACTCTGTTATTTTTGCTGTGTGCACCTCCTGCAAGGTATCTCTGCCCCGAGGTCACACTGACCCGCTGTGCACCGCCTGCGAAATGTCGGCGGCTCAGGTTACTCCGGCCTCTGACCCGGAATGTAGCGAGCCTAGTACCCCCGCATGGGCGTCCTCCCTCGCTCGATCTGTGGCATCCTTGGAAAGGACGATACAGTCTCTCCGTGAGCCGTCCCTTAGCCAGGGCACTTCCACGGATGATATAACGCGGTCTAAGAACCCCTCTCGGCCTAGAGGTCGTACCGTTTCCAGAAGCCCTCACTCATCCAAAAAGAGGTCCAGGGTAATATCTCCGGTCCGGGATCAGCCCTCCGGCTCAGAGAGCGAAGTCTCTCGTCACTCATCCCCGACTCATAGCAGGGAATCCCTCCTGGACGACGCGTCCAACGCGTCCTGTTCCCCAGAGTATCATCACGATCAAGAGACTTTAGATTCTCTCATAGACTCTGTAAGTCAGACGCTACAGTTAGAGGAGGAAACCCCGTCCAAGGCGGTTCATCCCGTATCTTTCGGGCGAACCACAAAGGCCCATAAATTTTTTCCTACGCACCCTCAATTCAAAGACATAGTCGATCACCATAGAGTCCGTCCGGATAAACGTTTCTCAGGTCAGAAGGCTATGCAATTGAAGTATCCGTTTGCTCAGGACCTAGCTAGGGACTGGTCTCAGTCACCCTCCGTGGACCCGCCAGTGTCGCGGCTAGCCACCAAGGCGGTTCTATCCTCCTCTGAGGGTGCGTCCATCAAGCATCCCACTGATAGACAAATTGAACAGATGGCTCGCTCGGCCTTTGAAGCCTCCTCGGCTTCTCTCTTTCCCTCTTTTGCCGTCACGTGGGTTGCAAAAGCTATGTCCCATTGGGCCGAGTCTTTATCCTCTACAGCACTACGTGCCGACTTACCCCCAGAAATTTCACACCTGGCCACTCAGATCGCCAGAGCGGGGGACTTCGTAGTTTCCGCATCCTTAGACGCGGCCAACTGTGCCTCACAGGCAGCGGCCAATGCTGTCACGATCCGCAGATCCCTTTGGCTCAGGGACTGGAAAGCGGACTCGGGATCCAAAAAATCCCTCACGTCTCTTCCATACCAGGGCGAACGCCTATTTGGGGACAAACTAGACAAAATAATCGCAGACTCCACAGGAGGAAAGAGCAAATTCCTTCCCCAGCAACGGACTTTTCGTCCCTTTCGCAACCAACAGGGCCGAGGCCGATATTTCCGTTTCGGCTCCAATTGGTCCAATCCCTCCTCCGCGCCACCCGGCGTCGGGAGAGGTCAGCGCAAGGACAGAGCCTCCCAGCCGTCTTACAAACCTTCTCCCACTTGGAGAGGCAGACCCAGACAACAGGGATTCCGAGGGTCCAGACCTAACAGGTCTCCACCTCAATGACTCTTGGTAAACGCCGAAGGACACCGACAGAGTAGGCGGCCGCCTACTCTTCTTTCGGGACGCGTGGCTCTCGGTAGTTCCCGACCGATGGGTCCGCGACCTAGTGTCCTCCGGTTACAAGATAGAGTTTGTCTCTCTTCCCCCATCTCATTTCTTCCAGTCCCCTCCTCCCAGAGCAAGAGTCTGTCAGTATTTCCAGGCCATAAGGTCGCTATGGGAAGACGGGGTCATCATCCCGGTACCTCAGAACGAGAGGTACCAAGGTTTCTATTCCAATCTTTTCATCGTACCAAAAAAGGACGGCTCAGTACGTCCAATATTAGACCTCAAGCTTCTCAACAAGTACGTCCGCGTACACCGATTCCGTATGGAGTCCCTCCGCTCGGTAATTGCCTCTCTGGAAGAGGGCGAGTTCCTTGCATCTCTGGATGTTCAGGACGCTTACCTGCACATTCCCATCCTACCGTCTCATCAGCGTTTCCTCCGCTTCGCGGTCCAGGGGCACCATTTCCAGTTTGTCGCCCTACCCTTCGGGCTGGCCACCGCTCCTCGGGTATTCACCAAGGTCATGGCAGCTGCCGTGGCCATTCTCCATGCTCGAGGCATAGTGGTGTTGCCCTACTTGGACGACATTCTCATAAAAGGCTCCTCTTTTCGATCCTGCTCAGAAGCAGTAGACGTCACCATAAATACCTTTTTGCGTCTGGGTTGGAAAATCAACTTCAAGAAATCTTCCCCAGTCCCGGCTCAAACCATATCCTACCTGGGGATGATCCTAGACTCCTCTCAGGGTCTAGTACTCCTACCTCCGGAAAAGGTATCCACGCTACAGAGAGAAGTCCGAAAGCTTACCCAACCTCGCCCTCACTCCCTACGCTTCTCCATGAGGGTACTCGGCAGGATGGTGGCGGCAATGGAGGCAGTGCCTTTTGCTGTATTTCACCTCCGTCCCCTACAGCATGCCCTTCTAGCAGTATGGGACAGGAATCCTGCCTCGCTCGACCGCCGTCTTCTGCTCTCTCGCCCAATCAGGCAGTCCCTCAGGTGGTGGACCAAGAGGTCCTCCCTGACTCGGGGGAAGTCTTTCCTTCCGGTGCACTGGCTGGTTGTCACAACGGACGCCAGTCTCTTCGGCTGGGGTGCTGTGTTCCAGCGCCACTCGACTCAGGGTCGCTGGTCCCCGCAGGAATCCCAGCTGCCCATCAACATCCTAGAGATTCGGGCAATCAGACTGGCACTCCACCATTTTCATCCGTTTCTTTCCGGCCGCGCGGTCAGAGTCCAGTCCGACAACGCCACTGCGGTAGCCTACATCAACCGCCAAGGGGGCACTCGCAGCAAAGCGGCCATGGTCGAGGTAACGCTCATTCTCCGCTGGGCCGAGACCAACCACTCCATACTCTCAGCAGTTTACATCCCAGGCGTGGAAAACTGGGAAGCGGACTTTCTCAGTCGCCACAGCCTCGATCGCGGAGAGTGGTCTCTTCATCCCGCAATCTTTCACCAGATATGCTCTCGATGGGGGACTCCGGACGTGGATCTAATGGCATCTCGCCTCAATTGCCAGGTTCCCGTCTTCATGGCCAGGTCTCACGACCCCTCAGCTTTCGGAGCCGATGCTCTCGTCCTCTCATGGCAGGGTTTCAGACTCCCATACATCTTTCCCCCAATTCCCCTTCTGGCAAAGGTAATCAGGAAGGTCAGGGCAGAACGGATTTCAGTAATTCTCATCGCTCCGGACTGGCCGCGCAGGACATGGTACGCCGAGATGGTGCAACTGGTCTCAGACGTACCTTGGAGGCTGCCGAGCCGCGCAGACCTCCTGTCTCAAGGGCCCATTTACCACCCGAACTCAGAGGCCCTGTGTTTAACGGCGTGGCCGTTGAGTCCTGGGTACTGAGGCAGAAGGGTCTGTCCCAGACGGTTATATCTACCATGCTCCGCGCACGCAAGTCTTCTTCCATGCGCATCTACCACCGCGCCTGGAAGGTATACTTCGCCTGGTGCAGGGATCGGGGACGTTTTCCCCTCCAATTTTCTATTCCTCACATTTTGGAATTCCTCCAATCAGGCGTAGACTTGGGCCTTGCCCTCAGTTCTCTTAAGGGCCAAATTTCTGCTCTCTCGGTTCTTTTCCAGAGAAGGATTGCAAACAGACTGCAAGTCAAGACTTTCATCCAGGGAGTTTCTCATATGGTTCCGCCTTACAGAATGCCCTTGGAACCATGGGACCTGAATCTGGTTCTCTGTGCTCTTCAAGAGCCCCCTTTTGAGCCCTTGCATGAGGTGTCTTTGCTGCTCTTGTCGTGGAAAGTTGCCTTCCTCGTGGCTGTCACGTCTATTAGACGTGTCTCTGAGCTGGCAGCTCTGTCTTGCCAACCTCCTTTCCTCGTGTTCCACCAGGACAAGGTAGTTCTACGGACATGTCCGTCTTTTCTTCCGAAGGTCGTTTCCTCCTTCCATCTTAATGAGGAGATTGTCCTTCCCTCACTGTGCCCTGCTCCTTCTCACCGCACGGAAAGGGCTCTCCACACTCTGGACTTAGTGAGGGGTCTCAGACGTTATGTCTCCAGAACTGCGTCTCTCCGTAGGTCAGACGCCTTGTTCGTTCTTCCGGAAGGGCCACGGAAGGGACTTCCCGCTTCCAAGGCCTCCATTGCCAAGTGGATTCGTTCCGCCATCCAAGAGTCCTACCGTGTCAAGGGTCACGCCGCACCTCCGGGGATCAAAGCTCATTCTACCCGGTCAGTCGGCGCGTCCTGGGCCATCCGGCACCAGGCATCGGCAGCGCAGGTCTGCAAGGCTGCTACATGGTCCAGCCTGCATACATTCACGAAGCACTACCATGTGCACTCTCAGGCCTCGGCAGACGCGTCCGTCGGTAGGCGAATCCTACAAGCGGCAGTGTCTCATCTGTAGCTCGTAGGCACGCACAGCATTTATAACTTCTTGTTGCCCACCCAGGGACTGCTTTGGGACGTCCCATTCGTCCTGTGTCCCCCAATGATACGTAGGAGAAAAGGAGATTTTTGTGTACTCACCGTAAAATCTTTTTCTCCGAGTCAATCATTGGGGGACACAGCACCCTCCCTGTTAGCCTAGTTTGGCTCGGTTATTCTTTTCAGTCGGTGTTTTTGACTGTAACATGTTTACTGTTATTATCTGGTTTACTCCTACTGCTTTGTTACCGAACTGGCTCCGGATTCTCCAGCCCGTGGGTGTATACTGCAGGGGAGGAGTTAATCTTTTGTGTGTGTTTAACTTAGTGTCCTCCTGGTGGCAGCAGCATAACACCCATTCGTCCTGTGTCCCCCAATGATTGACTCGGAGAAAAAGATTTTACGGTGAGTACACAAAAATCTCCTTTTTGCAGAGTCAAAGGTAAGAAAAGGTAAAATTCTCTAGTTATTTTTGAGGCGTAGGTGACGTGAGCGAGTGAGTGATTGGATGTGGGGGGTGAAGGAAGGATCTGAATCAGATCTGACCCCACGACAGCAGGCATGCTGCTGGGAAGTAATGGTGGAGCCACACAGGGAAAAGGCAAATATCGGGCACAGGTAGGTTAGTGGAAGGAGGAAACACAAGTTCAGTTTTTGACAGATTCAGTTTTAGATAGAGGGAGGACATGATGTTAGAGACAGCGGAAAGACAATCACTGATGTTTTGTAGTAATGCAGGTGTGATGTCAGGAGACAATGTGTATAATTGGTGTCATCAGCAGAAAGATGGTGCTGAAAACCGAATCCTACTGATGGTTTGTCCAATAGGGGCAGTGTATAGAGAGAGGAGGAGGGGGACCAGGACTGATCCTTGAGGAACCCTTACAGTAAGAGGAGCTGGTAAAAGACACAGTGAAGGAGAGGTCAGAGAGGAAGGAGGAGAACCAGGAGAGAACGGTGTCCTTGAGCCCAATAGAGCGGAGCATCTTGAAGAAGATCCACAGTGTTGAATACTGCAGAGCTCCAGAAGGATGAGCAGGGACCAGTGACCATAGATTTAGCTGTTAGTAGATCATTAGAGACTTTAGAAAAACCAGATTGAAGAGGGTGAAGAAGAGAGTGATCTGATAGATAGCATAACTAAGCGGGAGTGGACGCAGCGTTCCAGGAGTTTAGAGATGAAGGGAAGATTAGAGACAGGACTATAGTTAGCGGCACAGTACTGGTTGAGGGATGGTTTTTTTAAGTAATGGATGTATGTTGGCGGGTTCAAATGAGGAGGGAAAGATACTGGAAGAGAGAGGTAAAATATTTTAGTTAGGCAAGTGGTGAAAGCTGGGGGAAAGAGACTGGAGGAGATGTGAGGGAATAGGGTCACTAGTGGTGCAGGTAGTAGGGTGAGAAGATACAAGTAGCCTTGTCACTTTTTCTCTGACCGGTTCACAGAAGAAAGTGAGCGAGATACAGTGCGGGAGGGAGGAAAATGCATGATATTAGGGGATTGGAAGGAAATTGCCTGCTGGATCAGTTTTTTCTATGTCAGTGCTGAATTTGATGGTGGAGGCCTGCACTCTTGGATTGAAAAGAGAATGAAAAGTGTCAAAGAGTCTTTTAGAATTGCTTGATAGTGCAGTGATAAGGGTGCTAAAAGTAGGCTGGTTTGGAGAGGTGAAGGCTAGAGTTGTATGTTTTAAGCATAAATTTATAATGGATGATATCTTCGACCAGATTGGATTTTTTTCCACAAACATTTGGCGCACCTGGAGCAACACTGGAGAAGAGGTGTTTGCAAAGTGTGCCAGAGTTGCCGCCATCTGTGCCAAGTTTTTCTATGTTTAGGCATTGCAGCTTCGTCCAGGGCACATTGCAATGTATCATTATAATCCAGAAGGTTAAAGGAGTTTGAAATGAAAAAGTCATGAATGTAGGAGAGTTTGTTACACGCTGACCAAGAGTTCCAGAGGGCACAATTAAAAATGACAGAAGGCAGAGAAGGGGAATTATGAATTACAAAATGGAAATCTCCAAGCATTGCAGACCCATCATTTTTCATTACCGGCTCATGGATTCCATCATCACGTAGCAGAACAGTTTACCTTTTCTCTGTATATGGTTCAAAGGAGTCATCTGAAGACAGCAAGGCATCTGCTCTGCGTTCTCCGGTATCTCTGCTGTAGTAGTCACTATATGAGAAAAAAATTTAATTACAGTAGACACCGGAGCACTACGAGAACCAGTATAACCCAGTCTGAACTTTCACAGTCCACGCTGGAAAGAGAACTGTCATACATACAAGAACATCCTCACCCGTCTGAGAGGTCGATGTCCACATCCCTTGTAGGATCAGTAGTCACAGGAGACGGTCTACCATCATATCCTGCAGTAAGAAAGAAGAACTCATAGAACGAGGCAGCGGCACTGAGCGTCATCGCCATACATGTGCAAACTAGAAGGTGCAGCCCCATACATGTGCAAACTAGAAGGTACAGCCCCATACATGTGCAAACTACAATGTGGAGCGCCATACATGTGCAAACTAGAAGGTGCAGCCCCATACATGTGCAAACTAGAAGGTGCAGCCCCATACATGTGCAAACTAGAAGGTGGAGCCCCATACATGGGCAAACTAGAAGGTGCAGCCCATTACATGTGCAAACTAGAAGGTGGAGCCCATTACATGTGCAAACTAGAAGGTGGAGCCCCATTACATGGGCAAACTAGAAGGTGGAGCCCCATTACATGGGCAAACTAGAAGGTGGAGCCCCATACATGGGCAAACTAGAAGGTGAAGCCCCATACATGTTCAAACCAGAAGGTGGAGCCCCATACATGGGCAAACTAGAAGGTGCAGCCGATTACATGTGCAAACTAGAAGGTGCAGCCCCATACATGTGCAAACTAGAAGGTGCAGCCCCATACATGTGCAAACTAGAAGGTGGAGCCGCATACATGGGCAAACTAGAAGGTGGAGCCCCATACATGGGCGAACTAGAAGGTGGAGCCCCATACATGGGCAAACTAGAAGGTGGAGCCCCATACATGGGCAAACTAGAAGGTGGAGCCCCATACATGGGCAAACTAGAAGGTGGAGCCCCATACATGGGCAAACTAGGAGGTGGAGCCCCATACATGGGCAAACTAGAATGTGGAGCCCCATACATGGGAAAACTAGAAGGTGGAGCCCCATACATGGGCAAACTAGAAGGTGGAGCCCCATACATGGGCAAACTAGAAGGTGCAGTCCCATACATGTGCAAACTAGAAGGTGCATCCCATTACATGTGCAAACTAGAAGGTGCATCCCATTACATGTGCAAACTAGAAGGTGCAGCCCCATACATGTGCAAACTAGAAGGTGCAGCCCCATACATGTGCAAACTAGAAGGTGCAGCCCCATACATGTGCAAACTAGAAGGTGGAGCCCCATACATGTGCAAACTAGAAGGTGGAGCCCCATACATGGGCAAACTAGAAGGTGGAGCCCCATACATGGGCAAACTAGAAGGTGCAGCCCATTACATGTGCAAACTAGAAGGTGGAGCCCCATACATGTGCAAACTAGAAGGTGGAGCCCCATACATGTGCAAACTAGAAGGTGCAGCCCCATACATGTTCAAACTAGAAGGTGCAGCCCCATACATGTGCAAACTAGAAGGTGCAGCCCCATACATGTGCAACCTAGAAGGTGCAGCCCCATACATGTGCAAACTAGAAGGTGCAGCCCCATACATGTGCAAACTAGAAGGTGCAGCCCCATACATGTGCAAACTAGAAGGTGGAGCCGCATACATGGGCAAACTAGAAGGTGGAGCCCCATACATGGGCAAACTAGAAGGTGGAGCCCCATACATGGGCAAACTAGAAGGTGGAGCCCCATACATGGGCAAACAAGAAGGTGGAGCCCCATACATGGGCAAACTAGAAGGTGGAGCCCCATACATGGGCAAACAAGAAGGTGGAGCCCCATACATGGGCAAACTAGAAGGTGGAGCCCCATACATGGGCAAACTAGAAGGTGGAGCCCCATACATGGGCAAACTAGAAGGTGGAGCCCCATACATGGGCAAACTAGAAGGTGCAGTCCCATACATGTGCAAACTAGAAGGTGCAGCCCCATACATGTGCAAACTAGAAGGTGCATCCCATTACATGTGCAAACTAGAAGGTGCAGCCCCATACATCTGCAAACTAGAAGGTGGAGCCCCATACATGGGCAAACTAGAAGGTGGAGCCCCATACGTGGGCAAACTAGAAGGTGGAGCCCCATACGTGGGCAAACTAGAAGGTGGAGCCCCATACGTGGGCAAACTAGAAGGTGGAGCCCCATACGTGGGCAAACTAGAAGGTGGAGCCCCATACGTGGGCAAACTAGAAGGTGGAGCCCCATACGTGGGAAAACTAGAAGGTGCAGTCCCATACATGTGCAAACTAGAAGGTGGAGCCGCATACATGGGCAAACTAGAAGGTGGAGCCCCATACATGGGCAAACTAGAAGGTGGAGCCCCATACATGGGCAAACTAGAAGGTGGAGCCCCATACATGGGAAAACTAGAAGGTGGAGCCCCATACATGGGCAAACTAGAAGGTGCAGTCCCATACATGGGCAAACTAGAAGGTGCAGCCCCATACATGTGCAAACTAGAAGGTGCATCCCATTACATGTGCAAACTAGAAGGTGCAGCCCCATACATGTGCAAACTAGAAGGTGGAGCCCAATACATGGGCAAACTAGAAGGTGGAGCCCCATACATGAGCAAACTAGAAGGTGGAGCGCCATACATGGGCAAACGAGAAGGTGCAGCCCCATACATGTGTAAACTACAATGTGGAGCACCATACATGTGCAACCTAGAAGGTGCAGCCCCATGCATGTGCAAACTACAAGGTGGAGCGCCATACATGTGCAAACTAGAAGGTGCAGCCCCATATATGTGCAAACTAGAAGGTGCAGCCCCATACATGTGCAACCTAGAAGGTGCAGGCCATTACATGTGCAAACTAGAAGGAGGAGCCCCATGCATGGGCAAACTAGAAGGTGCAGGCCATTACATGTGCAAACTAGAAGGTGGTGCCCCATACATGGGCAAACTAGAAGGTGCAGCCCCATACATGTGCGATCTAGAAGGTGCAGCCCCATACATGTGCAAACTAGAAGGTGCAGCCCCATACATGTGCGATCTAGAAGGTGCAGGCCAATGTGCAAACTAGAAGGTGCAGGCCATTACATGTGCAAACTAGAAGGTGCAGCCCATTACATGTGCAAACTAGAAGGAGGAGCCCCATGCATGGGCAAACTAGAAGGTGCAGCCCATTACATGTGCAAACTAGAAGGTGGTGCCCCATACATGTGCAAACTAGAAGGTGCAGCCCCATACATGTTCAAACTAGAAGGTGCAGCCCCATACATGTGCGATCTAGAAGGTGCAGCCCCATACATGTGCAAACTAGAAGGTGCAGCCCCATACATGTGCGATCTAGAAGGTGCAGGCCATTACATGTGCGATCTAGAAGGTGCAGGCCATTACATGTGCAAACTAGAAGGTGCAGGCCATTACATGTGCAAACTAGAAGGTGCAGGCCATTACATGTGCAAACTAGAAGGTGCAGCCCATTACATGTGCAAACTAGAAGGTGCAGCCCATTACATGTGCAAACTAGAAGGTGCAGCCCCATACATGTGCAAACTAGAAGGTGGAGCCCCATACATGTGCAAACTAGAAGGTGGAGCCCCATACATGGGCAAACTAGAAGGTGGAGCCCCATACATGGGCAAACTAGAAGGTGCAGCCCATTACATGTGCAAACTAGAAGGTGGAGCCCCATACATGTGCAAACTAGAAGGTGGAGCCCCATACATGTGCAAACTAGAAGGTGCAGCCCCATACATGTGCAAACTAGAAGGCGCAGCCCCATACATGTGCAACCTAGAAGGTGCAGCCCCATACATGTGCAAACTAGAAGGTGCAGCCCCATACATGTGCAAACTAGAAGGTGCAGCCCCATACATGTGCAAACTAGAAGGTGGAGCCCCATACATGGGCAAACTAGAAGGTGGACCTCCATACATGGGCAAACTAGAAGGTGGAGCCCCATACATGGGCAAAGTAGAAGGTGGAGCCCCATACATGGGCAAACTAGAAGGTGGAGCCCCATACCAGGGTGGATAAAAATCAATGTTTTTTTTAAAAAAATCAAAAAAAATCGGATTTTTTTGATTTAAATCGGATTTTTTTGATTTAAATCGGATTTTTTTCAATAAACTGCTTTTTGAGGAAAATATTTTACCATCCAAAGGTTCTTCCATCATGAGATAAAGCTGAGTTGTTTAACTCAGTAGAATAAAGGCTGTATATGTGTAACATTCACAATGCCATGCTCTTCCAGAGGTTTCTGTAGGATGCTGACTATCCAACAAGTTTGGGCATGTCAACTGAATGGAAAAAGAAACTAAACCAAAAGTGAAACCAAGCTAGAAGTGTGGAATTAAAGGGGCAGTATGAACAAAATGTGGAGGCTATTAGTAGTTTATACAATTAAGACATGCTGCTTTTAAACACCTACCTATTGCCATATAGTAAAACAAAAAAGATTTTTACTTACTTTGGGGTCCCCCCCTCACCCTGGCGTTAGATCGTTGCCCCTAGTTTCGTCCGTGTAACTATGGGCGCACATGCGCACTGCTCTCACTTCTCATTTTAATCGTGATTTATATTAAAAAAAACCTTTTGATTTAAATCAGTGATTTAAATCATGATTAAAATCATGATTTAAATCGATCCGATTTAAATAGAAAAAAATCTTTTGATTTAAATCGTGATTTAAATCATGATTTAAATCAATCCACCCTGCCCCATACATGGGCAAACTAGAAGGTGGAGCCCCATACATGGGCAAACTAGAAGGTGGAGCCCCATACATGGGCAAACTAGAAGGTGGAGCCCCATACATGGGCAAACTAGAAGGTGGAGCCCCATACATGGGCAAACTAGAAGGTGGAGCCCCATACATGGGCAAACTAGAAGGTGGAGCCCCATACATGGGCAAACTAGAAGGTGGAGCCCCATACATGGGCAAACTAGAAGGTGGAGCCCCATACATGGGCAAACTAGAAGGTGGAGCCCCATACATGGGCAAACTAGAAGGTGGAGCCCCATACATGGGCAAACTAGAAGGTGGAGCCCCATACATGGGCACACTAGAAGGTGGAGCCCCATACATGGGCAAACTAGAAGGTGGAACCCCATACATGGGCAAACTAGAAGGTGGAGCCCCATACATGGGCAAACTAGAAGGTGGAGCCCCATACATGGGCAAACTAGAAGGTGCAGTTACTGTACTATAAAGGTCAGGTACTAAGTCTGATCACAGTGTACAGGGCTGAGCAAGCAGGGCATGCTGGATCAGTAATGTAATGTATGAACACAGTGACGGCACCAACAGAATAGTGAATGCAGCTCTGGGGTATAATACAGGATGTAACGTAGGATCAGTACAGGATCAGTAATGTAATGTATGAACACAGTGACGGCACCAACAGAATAGTGAATGCAGCTCTGGGGTATAATACAGGATGTAACGTAGGATCAGTACAGGATCAGTAATGTAATGTATGTACACAGTGACTGCACCAGCAGAATAGTGAGTGCAGCTCTGGGATATAATACAGGATGTAACTCAGGATCAGTAATGTAATGTATGTACACAGTGACTGCACCAGCAGAATAGTGAGTGCACCTCTGGAGTATAATACAGGATGTAACTCAGGATCAGTAATGTATGTACACAGTGACTGCACCAGCAGAATAGTGAGTGCAGCTCTGGGGTATAATACAGGATGTAACTTGGGGTCAGTAATGTAATGTATGTACACAGTGACTGCACCAGCAGAATAGTGAGTGCAGCTCTGGGGTATAATACAGGATGTAACTCAGGATCAGTAATGTAATGTATGTACACAGTGACTGCACCAGCAGAATAGTGAGTGCACCTCTGGAGTATAATACAGGATGTAACTCAGGATCAGTAATGTATGTACACAGTGACTGCACCAGCAGAATAGTGAGTGCAGCTCTGGGGTATAATACAGGATGTAACTTGGGGTCAGTAATGTAATGTATGTACACAGTGACTGCACCAGCAGAATAGTAAGTGCAGCACTGGAGTATAATACAGGATGTAATGTCTCTGCGGTTGCACTGACACTTAATATATTTCAATATTAAGATTAATTGATTGCGTTTATGAGACATTAATGGTGATCGGCTCCGGACATCTTACCCTGCGCTGAATCCGTCTCAGGACACAAGGCCATCGGGGTCTCCAGGGGCAGCGCGGGCCATCTGATCTGGGCCGGAGGGTAACCTTCCCTTCCAATATCCGCAGTAGCCGGAGAGGCGTCCATCCTGTCCGGTAGTTTATACCCCAATGTGGCAGTGTCTGCAGCTCTGACGGTATGAAGCCCATTTCCACTTTGTGTCTTTGGATTTTCCGTTCTTTGCTGCCCTTCTGTGAGGTCGGAGTCGGTGTCCATGATGTAATCGTGCCCGTCGTTGCAGCCCCATACTGCCCGAATGACACCGCAGTATTGTGCGGAAAGCACTCGCTGCAAGCTGGGCACAGAGGCGCATCCGCCCGCATGGCGATGGGTCCAGTTCACCAGACCGGTCAGGCACTCGGGGCTTGAGATGATCAGATCTGAAAATATACAATCACATATGAGCCCCGGCTGGACAAATCGATCTCAGCCCTGATAGTCTGCTGCAATGTAACAAATGCTCAGCTGTGAAAAGCAATAGGCCTGTGTGGCCCCTGCATATAAATCATAGCAATGGATCCTCCTTACCTGCGCAGGGCCCGGTGCTCAGACTCTCAGCACTGTGCACAATATCACTAAAAAAGGAAAAAAAACAAATACAAAATCATACAGTGCTGGCACCAAAGCAAACAAGGGGGTCCTCAATGGGTCCCCAGCGGCCATGAAGCCCATGTGCACCCCATAGCTGCACCACGAGGTCTGCGAGGGTTACACATAGGACCTCCACCTCCGGCTAGTTGGTGTAGCACCGTATCATCCGAGCAGATGACTACCGACATTAGAGATCTCTCTGATCCCGGACGAAGAACTGTAGGGGGCATCTATTCTCCTAAACTTTGTAAGGGGGATGTAAACTTATGCTGCATACAATATACATAGTTTACCTTACTGCACCCACCCTGTGGAGTTGACGTGCGGAGCGGTCGGGGAGATGTTCACTCTCTGCATGAAGGTGCGCAACACGCTGCGGCACCTGTAGAATTGGGCATGGCAGTTCTTACACACGGACTGCGGCAGCCGAGGGTCCTGCTGCACGGAGACGCCGACCAGCTGCTGGAAGTCAGCGAAGAAAACCTGCTCCATCCGCCGCTGCTTCTCCGAGCTCCGACCACCGACTGGCACCTTCCCAAACACCTGGCGCAGACTGCGGGAAGAGAACTTCCCATGGCACAGCCGGCAGTGACCGGAGCTCAGCGTCCGGCCGAAGGCTGAAAGGAAAAACAGCAAAGATGGAAACTAAGTACAATGTATCTATCAACCAAGTCCTGCTCTGTGCAACACTGGACGCATGTGACATCGATTACATTGTCATATGAAGATGCAATGGGTTTATTATGAATTATATCCCAGAGCTGAACTCACTATTCTGCTGGTGCAGTCACTGTGTACATACATTACATTACTGATCCTGAGTTACATCCTGTATTATACCCCAGAGCTGCACTCACTATTCTGCTGGTGTAGTCACTGTGTACATACATTACTGATCCTGAGTTACCTCCTGTATTATACTCCAGAGCTGCACTCACTATTCTGCTGGTGCAGTCACTGTGTATATACATTACATTACTGATCCTGAGTTACATCCTGTATTATACCCCAGAGCTGCACTCACTATTCTGCTGGTGCAGTCACTGGGTACATACATTACATTACTGATCCTGAGTTACATCCTGTATTATACTCCAGAGATGCACTCACTATTCTGCTGGTGCAGTCACTGTGTACATACATTACTAATCCTGAGTTACATCCTGTATTATACTCCAGAGCTGCATGCACTATTCTGCTGGTGCAGTCACTGTGTACATACATTACATTACTGATCCTGAGTTACATCCTGCATTATACCCCAGAGCTGCACTCACTATTTTGCTGGTGCAGTCACTGTGTATATACATTACTGATCCTGAGATACATCCTGTATTATACCCCAGAGCTGCACTCACTATTCTGCTGGTGCAGTCACTGGGTACATACATTACATTACTGATCCTGAGTTACATCCTGTATTATACTCCAGAGCTGCACTCACTATTCTGCTGGTGCAGTCACTGTGTACATACATTACATTACTGATCCTGAGTTACATCCTGCATTATACTCCAGAGCTGCACTCACTATTCTGCTGGTGCAGTCACTGTGTACATACATTACATTACTGATCCGGAGTTACATCCTGTATTATACTCCAGAGCTGCACTCACTATTCTGCTGGTGCAGTCACTGTGTACATACATTACAATACTGATCCTGAGTTATATCCTGCATTATACCCCAGAGCTGCACTCACTATTCTGCTGGAGCAGTCACTGTGTACATACATTACTGATCCTGAGTTACATCCTGTATTATACCCCAGAGCTGCACTCACTATTCTGCTGGTGCAGTCACTGTGTACATTCATTACATTACTGATCCTCATTTACATCCTGTATTATACCCCAGAGCTGCACTCACTATTCTGCTGGTGCAGTCACTGTGTACATACATTACATTACTGATCCTGAGTTACATCCTGTATTATACTCCAGAGCTGCACTCACTATTCTGCTGGTGCAGTCACTGTGTACATACATTACATTACTGATCCTGAGTTATATCCTGTATTATACCCCAGAGCTGCACTCACTATTCTGCTGGTGCAGTCACTGTGTACATACATTACATTACTGATCCTCATTTACATCCTGTATTATACCCCAGAGCTGCACTCACTATTCTGCTGGTGCAGTCACTGTGTACATACATTACAGTACTGATCCTGAGTTACATCCTGTATTATACTCCAGAGCTGCACTCACTGTTCTGCTGGTGCAGTCACTGTGTACATACATTACATTACTGATCCTGAGTTATATCCTGTATTATACCCCAGAGCTGCACTCACTATTCTGCTGGTGCAGTCACTGTGTACATACATTACTGATCCTGAGTTACATCCTGTATTATACCCCAGAGCTGCACTCACTATTCTGCTGGTACAGTCACTGTGTACATTCATTACATTACTGATCCTCATTTACATCCTGTATTATACTCCAGAGCTGCACTCACTATTCTGCTGGTGCAGTCACTGTGTACATACATTACATTACTGATCCTGAGTTACATCCTGTATTATACTCCAGAGCTGCACTCACTATTCTGCTGGTGCAGTCACTGTGTACATACATTACATTACTGATCCTGAGTTACATTCTGTATTATACTCCAGAGCTGCACTCACTATTCTGCTGGTGCAGTCACTGTGTACATAGATTACAGTACTGATCCTGAGTTACATCCTGTATTATACCCCAGAGCTGCACTCACTATTCTGCTGGTGCAGTCACTGTATACATACATTTCATTACTGATCCTGAGTTACATCCTGTATTATACCACAGAGCTGCACTCACTATTCTGCTGGTGCAGTCACTGTGTACATACATTACATTACTGATCCTGAGTTACATCCTGTATTATACTCCAGAGCTGCACTCACTATTCTGCTGGTGCAGTCACTGTGTACATAGATTACAGTACTGATCCTGAGTTACATCCTGTATTATACCCCAGAGCTGCACTCACTATTCTGCTGGTGCAGTCACTGTATACATACATTTCATTACTGATCCTGAGTTACATCCTGTATTATACCACAGAGCTGCACTCACTATTCTGCTGGTGCAGTCACTGTGTACATACATTACATTACTGATCCTGAGTTACATCCTGTATTATACTCCAGAGCTGCACTCACTATTCTGCTGGTGCAGTCACTGTGTACATAGATTACATTACTGATCCTGAGTTACATCCTGTATTATACCCCAGAGCTGCACTCACTATTCTGCTGGTGCAGTCACTGTGTACATTACATTACTGATCCTGAGTTACATCCTGTATTATACCCCAGAGCTGCACTCACTATTCTGCTGGTGCAGTCACTGTGTACATACATTACATTACTAATCCTGAGTTACATCCTGTATTATACCCCAGAGCTGCACTCACTATTCTGCTGGTGCAGTCACTGTGTACATTACATTACTGATCCTGAGTTACATCCTGTATTATACCCCAGAGCTGCACTCACTATTCTGCTGGTGCAGTCACTGTGTACATACATTACATTACTGATCCTGAGTTACATCCTGTATTATACCCCAGAGCTGCACTCACTATTCTGCTGGTGCAGTCACTGTGTACATACATTACATTACTGATCCTGAGTTACATCCTGTATTATACCCCAGAGCTGCACTCACTATTCTGCTGGTGCAGTCACTGTGTACATTACATTACTGATCCTGAGTTACATCCTGTATTATACCCCAGAGCTGCACTCACTATTCTGCTGGTGCAGTCACTGTGTACATACATTACATTACTAATCCTGAGTTACATCCTGTATTATACCCCAGAGCTGCACTCACTATTCTGCTGGTGCAGTCACTGTGTACATTACATTACTGATCCTGAGTTACATCCTGTATTATACCCCAGAGCTGCACTCACTATTCTGCTGGTGCAGTCACTGTGTACATACATTACATTACTGATCCTGAGTAACATCCTGTATTATACTCCAGAGCTGCACTCACTATTCTGCTGGTGCAGTCACTGTGTACATACATTACATTACTGATCCTGAGTTACATCCTGTATTATACCCCAGAGCTGCACTCACTATTCTGCTGGTGCAGTCACTGTGTACATACATTACATTACTGATCCTGAGTTACATCCTGTATTATACTCCAGAGCTGCACTCACTATTCTGCTGGTGCAGTCACTGTGTACATACATTACAATACTGATCATGTACTGATCCTGAGTTACATCCTGTATTATACTCCAGAGCTGCACTCACTATTCTGCTGGTGCAGTCACTGTGTACATACATTACATTACTGATCCTGAGTTACATCCTGTATTATACTCCAGAGCTGTACTCACTATTCTGCTGGTGCAGTCACTGTGTACATACATTACATTACTGCCCCTGAGTTACATCCTGTATTATACCCCATATAATATTATATCGTTTCTCCGGTCACTCCGGTTCCTTACCCGCTCGGGGCTCTGTTGGGGGCAGTCTGGGCACTTGGGTCCTTTCCTTCGCCGTAGCCCGGGAAGCCCTCCGGTGATAGGACGTGCTCCGCCCGCGCCTGTCCCGCTTCATTCCGTGGCCTCACCCCCCAAGCGGGAGCACGGGAGCCGCCATCCAGCCCTGGGACTCCTCAGTACTACCGCTTCGCATGTCTCCCTCTGGTGGTTACGTGTGGGTACTACATTCAGACCAGGTACCATCATAACAGGTTTAGATCAGAAATAAAGCGTGTCACAAATAAATCCTCCTCACTCCACATCACGTTATTTTTAAAACCTCCGTATTTTATATCATGACTGTCACGATACTTCATACTAATTAGTAATTACCATTCAATAGTAATTGCTATTTTATCTTCCGGCCGCTAGTTGGCGCTGTGAACATTTCCTCGTCTCTTGGCTGGTCCGCTGGTAATGTATTCCGATTTGTGCAGTATTTGTTTACATTCCGGGTGGACACTGAGACTCGGCATAAGAGTTCCGGGTGCTGGATGTTCCCATAGTTGATTCGTCTGTCATGGCTTCCGCAGATACGGCGCTGAAGCCGCTACAGAGGGCGATGAAACTGGCGAACAGAGCTATCCAGCTGGACACCGGGAACCGGCACCGGGTGAGCTGGGGCAAGGGTGGGGGCTGTCAGACCCTGCAACACCGGAGATCAGTTACAGCTGCCACATAGAACATATGTCCATCACCATCAGCGGCCACAGAGGGTTAACCCCTTCCTTTCTCATTCTGCACTTTCGTTTTTTTCCCTCTGAACCATCAGTTTTTTATTTTTCCATCTCTCTGGCCTAATAACAAGCTGTTTTATTGCTGGACTAGTTGTAATAGTCACCGGCTCCATTCATTTTACCATATAATGTACCGGGGGGAAAAATAAGAAAAGCTAAAAGGGATGAAAAGGTGGAAAAAAAAAACCAAAAAAAAACCCCCCCTTCTTCCATAGTTTATGGGGTTCGGTTTTTCCAGCGTTCATTGTACGGTCAAAATATTTTGCCGGCGAGATTCTGCAGCTCGGTGCGAGTGCGGCGATTCCAAACTTGTACTGTTTTTTTTTTTTTTAAATTGCATGCAAATTAGTGTGTGTGTGTGTGTGGGGGGGGGGGCTGTGGTCCTGGGACCCCCAGCTGTCGCTTAGGAAACACGAGTGCATGCAGAGCGGTGCAGGCGTTTCATGGAACTGTGTCGGGACACCTCCGATGCACGTGCAGGCGGATGATGGTCATCATCGGGGGTCCGCCATATAATACCGGGGTGCTCCTTAGGGTATGTGTCCACGTTCAGGATTGCATCAGGATTTGGTCAGGATTTTCCATCAGTATTTGTAAGCCAAAACCAGGAGTGGAACAAGTATAGGAAAAGTATAACAGAAACATATGCACCACTTCTGTATTTATCACCCACTCCTGGTTTTGGCTTACAAACACTGATGGAAAATCCTGAGCTAATCCTGATGCAATCCTGAACGTGGACACATACCCTTACTGATCACATTTCAAGTTTAGTGATTGATGCCAGGTTGGTGGGATCAATATTTCGCAATGCCCCTCGCTGAGGTGCAGAACCAGGACGGTGATCGCTGCATCCAGTGCTAGATATAAAGGAGAAGCTGCATAAAACGTGGTCAGTGACAACTCACAGAAGGCGTTTCCACATCTGCTAATTCTACCCTCCGCCCAGACTTGTATTTCTACCTGCTCTTCTTGTCCGGGCTCCACGTAGAGTGCGGCGGAGGAGACGATGCCACCAGTGATAAACAGAAATGCAGCCGAGCGATTGTCACTACCGCCGGGGCGTCCATTAGTCACATTCCAGCAGGAGAAGTGATTCTCTCTGCCATATATTACTTACTGTAAAAGTGTAATACCTCACTTCACCTGTGGTGGCGCTACAGAAATACACACATTTTTCATTATTTTCCTCCTCTTCTTCCAAAAGTCTTAACTTTTTATTATTTTTCTTCTTTTTGTCCATATAATGAGGACCTATTTCTTTTGCAGGACGAGTTTTAGCTTCAAATTCACTTTTGCCATATAATGTTTGAAAAAAAAACCCCACAAAATTCTAAGTGCGGTGAAATTGCAAAAAAAGAGGAAAAAAAAATATCACAATTCTGACCTAGTGTGTTTTTTAATTATTTTTATTTACACAGTTTACTGCATGGGTTAAATAATTTGTGGATCAATTTATTATATTAATAATATTTTTTTAGCCTCCAGCAGTAATATAAATAGGGCAGTGTAATATATATATATATATATATATATATATATATATATATATATATATATATATATATATATATATATATATATATATTCTTGCTTTTCACAGGACGCCTATGTGGAATATCTCAGGAGCGTGAGCTTTGTTTCCCAAATCCTGGCAGAGGAAGCCGAGCAGAAAGGTAAGCTGTGCTCCATCTAATTAGATGTCATCAGAACAGCGCCATCGTGTGGTCAGAGCTGAGATTAAGGAAAAAAATGTATTTAGATTTTTATTTTTAGGGTATGTGCACACATTCTGGATTTTTCGTGTTTTTTGCTCGTTTTTTCGGTGGTATTCCGCGGCAAAAACCGCATACATTATGCATCCCATCATTTCCAATGCATTCCGCAATTTTTGTGCACATGTTGCGGATTTTTCTGCAAAAAAACCGCATGCGGAAAAATATGCAGCATGTTTATTAATTTTGCGGATTTCCCACTATGTTATTGAATTGGGAAGCTTCGGAAAAAAACGTGAAAAATCCACACAAAAAACGCAGCAAAACCGCGTGCGGATTTTATGCGGAAAATCTCCGGTTTTGCTCAGGAAATTTCCGCATAAAATCCTTACATGTGCACATAGTTTCAAAGTAGAAGCCACTTATAAACTCTGTAATTTTCTGTCTCAATCAGTAAATGACGCCCTGAGCCCGGACTCCCAGAAGATGCTGAAGTTGGCAGAACAATGTCTCGAGAGGGCACGGATGACGGCGGACAAGCTGGGTGAGACCTCTCTGCTTCCAGCCTCTGTATATAGGTGTCTGGAAACTAAATGAATGCAAAGACCTGAATCTGATTATTTCACTTCCCTCCTAAGCTGAGGGTTTGTTACAATGTATCAGGGAAGGATAGAGCTTTATGCTGGTTTTTTAGGAGAGTAGATACATGTCGATGATACACTGTAACAAACCTTAGTCCAATCATGATTTCTGTTTTAGGTAAATTGGATATTAATTTACAGTCACCGGAAAATCGTATTTCTGAAGTCCCCGTTCTCCCATCTCCTATAAAGACTACGATCGCCTCGTCCATTACTTCCCCGTCTACCTCTGTGACGTCACCGGTGGCTCCCAGCCATCACTATGGGCACCGACGAACTTGTTCAGATGAGGCTCAGAAGCTCGGAGCTTTTCCAACACCAGAGGTTTTCCAAATGCTGAGGGCAGCTGAAGTCCAGAGGTCTAGAAAGTGAGTACCCCGAAATCCTCCTGGTCAGCGGAGCAGCCTAGTAATGATGTGTCTGTTACCAGGGAGCTCACACCCCTAGAAGAGGCGTCCATACAGAACCAGAAGCTCCGGGCTGCATATGAAGTCCGGCTGGCCCGGCTGAACCCCAGGCAGGCGGCGCAGAAGACCTCGCTGGTAAGTGGCCAAATATAAGGCCTGATTGACATGTCGGAGTGGGTGACTATTACGGCTGCCATTGTTAAATTAAAGGGGCCCTTGATATATGAATGGGAAATGTGCTACAAGTTTATGTTTCAAAAGCGAGATTCATCAGTCACAGCTCGTCGGGGGGATATTGAGGAGGGTCACATAAGCCGCAAGCCTCTGATTCTAGGGCCATGTGCAGACTGAGCCTTCAAGGGACTCAGTTTTCAAGCATAAAACCTCTTCAGGAATAATAAATAAATATATATATTTTTTTAATTCTTTTCGGGGGCAACATACACATTAGACCATTGTTCACCAACTCAAGTCCTCAGGAGCCACCAACAGATCATGGTGGAATTATCACCCGAGTAATACTAAGAAAATTCTGAAAACCTGACCTGTTGGTGGCTCTTCAGGACCAGAGTTGGGGAATACTGCTGTAATATTTACGGGGCCCCCAACTTTACCCAGATTATAAACAGGTTCGGCAGGCGACCCCATACACATTAGACTGCCGGGTGAACCTGTCGATATCGGAGTGTGACTGATTGTCGGGGGAGATGTGGATCGGACATGTCCGATTTCGAACTCCCTGAGTGAAGTCACCGGCAGAGATGTTTGTCGGCAGCTTTCTTCTAGAGATCACAGGAGCGACCGGCCGAGCGAGCGATCCTGTGTATGGGAGAGATGGCCATTAAGTGTCCGTCTTATATGTCTTGGGGCTTCCAGCCTCCACTAACAGGTTAAAGAGCCCCTACAGATAATTAGAAGTTTCACAGGTGTCAACTCCCATCCCCCCCCCCATCATCATCAGCCAGACACACGGCAGGAGGGCACAGTGTAGTTTGCATTGAATGATTCCTGAGAATCCAGCTTTTTAGGAGGAGTATCTGCAAAAGAAGGCGATGGGGCAGACAGGGGGGAGCCCAAAGAAAGGTGTGTGCCCGATCCCTGAGTTATGTGTGTGCGCACACATCTCTACACCTGTGTGTCCGCCCGTCGGTCATGGCACCCTCCATCCTCGTCTGCTCATTGCACCTTTCCTATCATTTATCTTTTTGTTTTCAGTTTTCAAACCACATTTAGGCTGCACCTATATTTTTTTTTTTAGGCTGCTCCAAAAAAATTATCAGCTGTCTGTGGGACATATTGGCTGGATGACTTGGGAAAGGTGGGGGCACATGTCACTGAGACCACCACGGAGCCAGCTGTAAGGAGATGCGCATTATGCATTACACAACAAGTTTTTCTCCCTTTTTTGGGGGGGAAGGGGGCAGTTTTCACTCCCAGTAGAAGTTTTTGAAGACTTTTTTTTCTTCCTAGCCTCTTGTTTGGATAATGCCAAATTTGTGGCAGTCCATCAAGACCCATAAACTCTTACATAAGGAAGGAGATTTTGAACTTAAATCCACTTTTATTTCCTTATTGTTTTTGGCTTTTTTACACTAACTATAATTGTATGGATATTGCCGTATAACACGGTGTGAATAGGAACTAGGGGAAATGTTCATTCCCTCCTCTTTTCTCTGAAAAATATAAATTTGTGGTTTCACCATGAATCGGGTCTTCTGCCCCAAAGGCAACAGCCACATAGGTGCATATGAGGCAGCCAAGTCCAGGTATGGAATCACGCAGCCGCTGCTCCCTCGTACCTCGAGTACAGACTGCAAAACACTTGTGTTTTCTATAAGAAAGCTGTTGGCAGTCCAAAAATGAACATGTCCGAACTACATCTCCCCTTTAGTTTGCAGGGCTCCGCTTCGACAGCCATGGGCTACTGATGGGACCATAATGCTCCTGTCAAGTAGCAAAAGATAGTTTTTCAGATATTCTGTTCCTGGTAAAGCTGGGTGACAAGCTATATGGTCTGCCAGATCTGACACCACCCAGCTTTCCCAGACTCCTGTATTGCATATCATCTGTGTAGTGTAGACTTGCCATCCTGGACTCTAGGAGAAAGAGAAAGCTGGGTGCATTACCCTGGTGACCACACAGGTTGTCATACAGCTTTATTACCGATAAGTCTCTGGCCAAACCCAAAGGTCCTGATGTCTTGGATGCTATTTTTCCACTTTTTTGTATTTTAAAACATTTAGTTTTTGAAGTGGAAACCATTTCAAGAAATGCTCCTTTTTTTCAGGGTGAGGTTTTGTTTTTTTTCAGATTTGGACTGTCTAGTTTGGAACCAGTTCTGATCTGCACATCCCCCTCCACCCACATTAGGAGTAAAAAAAAAAAAAAATCTACAAAAAAAACCCCATAACACTGAGGATTCTAAAGCAAATCCAGCCCTGACCAATCCTCACACTCTGGGTTTGTTTGTCAACAGTCTGTGCTCCACTTGGAGATGAGGACATTATCCTCCACAGACGCCCATTGTCCTCTCTGTGCGTCCTGTATAGAGATGCTAATGGCAGGTGATGTGGGGGGCACCTGATGTAGACCTCCCGTCTCCAGACCCCTCCATGCACAGGATAATGGAATCTAATATCTCCATGTCATAATCCATGTTCCTATTAATCCCCGGATATATCCATGATCAGGACCTTCATCCCTTCTCTGACTTAAAGATTTTAGATTTTTGATCTTCGTAAACTCTAAAAAGTTAATATTGGTCTAAATGATGATCCGGTCACAGTCGTGTTTGGTGTCCTTACGACGGTAAAGGTATGCTCGAGAACATGGCGATCGCACTCTCCCCCCAGGAGGTTCCTACAGGAAACTATGCCATAAATGAGAATAATGTCCTGCAAACAGACTTCCCCTGCATGTAATTAGCCGTCCTCCTCTCACCTGACCAGGAGGGGTCTTGTTGGGACCCTTACAAATCTCTCATCACGAGAAACAAAGGGTCAGACCCAGGAGATACAGCTAGGAATACAGTTCTGCCGGAACTTCCGCTCCTCCGCAGGATTCCTCTCCAGTCTCTGCAGTAAGAAGCTTTATTCTAGATTTCTCCATTTTTATATATTTAATGCCTTATATTATATTGATAATTTGGCCTTAATTTTCACCAGCCGAATTTGCGGTGTTAAACGGTGGCTGATCGTTAGATATTTTACCTTTCTGGCGGTCGCTTAGTAGCCCAGCCATTGTTCTTGGCAGCACGAGTCTGGTTTACTTAGATCGATGTGCTGCTGAGAATGATTTTGTACAGCCCGAAAGATCATTTCACACAATGAATGTGTTTTTTCTTTTTCAATTGCACCATTCTCACAAAACGACCATTGAGGGAACACCCGTACATGATAATCACACTCTGTAAATGCAGCTTTTAGATTGGTCATTAATATCAGATTGATGGTGGTCCACCAGTCCCCCTACCAATCTAGACACCGGCTCCATGCAATGTGTAGCAGGCGCTCGTGGGTGCTGCAGAACTCGGGAGGGAGCGGCGACTACACCTGCCATTGTGCAGCTCTGCTTGTTTACATCCAGTGACCACCAGGACTTGTATGAGCTGATGGGTGGAAGTGGTAGACCACCACTGATACTGATCACCTATCCTATGGATGGGTCATCCATATACTATGGCCGGACCACCCATATTCGCTGCTGCCAATTTTTCCACTTTGACTTTTTTCTATCCTGTTCACATATGAGGACTTCTTGCTTGAAGGACCCAATTAATTCCCCATAAAGTGGGGGGGGGGAATACTCCCAATGTCTGCAGTACCCGGCAGTGGCTGCACTGGGCATGGAGCTGTAATGCTCCGCTCCGTATACAGTGCCACCGCTGGAGATCAGGACAGCCGATATGGGGGTGCCGTGTGTCGGACCCCCACCAATCTTATATTGATGACCTATATTATGGATCGGTCATCAATATAAAAGTCCTGGGAAACAATTTTATGTTTCTTTCTTCCAGACACTGTCCCTGCAGAGACAGATGATGGAGAACCTGGTAATAGCCAAGGCCCGAGAAGACACTGTATCCTTCATTCTGGGTGGAGGGAGGGTGTTTATATTTCCTAATTGAATCATTGACTTTTTTCTTTTAAAGTAAAAGGCCAAAGAAACGCTATAGAAATCCTTAACCATCGGCCTCAGCTGCAGAGGAAAGCGGAGGAGCGCAGGAAGCGGCGGCAGGACGGGTCGGGCAGGTAGATCCCTGAGGCCTCGCCATGGGGGGGGTGGTTTCCTTTTTCCTCAGCTGCTTCTGTTTTGACTGCAGACTGTTCTCCAAAGAAAAGCAGATGACCCCGGCGGAGGAAGAGCAGAAAGAGCTGTACACCGCCGTGCTGGAATACGAGCAGGACTATGTGAGTCGTCTCTCTCTCAATGGTTTGTGTCCTTTATACACCGAGAATGAAAAATTGTGGATTCTGGAAATCACAGGATGGAAAGACGCGGTACTGAGCTGTAAATGATGGAAAAATGGAGGCAACATTTTCATTTGCTGGTGTGTGCGACACTTACCTCAAATACTGCAGCCCCTGTACCTAGGAGACTGCGGTCACTGTCTGACCGCATCTCCTGTGACCTGGGCACGCACCCTGGGCTGTCCACGACACCGCTGAGGGAGGAGATGGGCACAATCTGCCACTGCTCACACTGGGGTGCAGTGACGGGAGCTGCCGGGGAGCGGAGGTGAAGGCAACCTGACATCAATAATACAACACAAGGCTGCAGATCACGGCCATGTTCAGAGCACAGCAGAGAAATCATCACACTGACACAGCTCTGCTATATCCCTGTAAACTGACACAGCAGAGCTGTGTATGTAATGCCCATCATGGTGACCATGTGGCCCATTCTACTGTATGGGGAATCTAGGGGGTTCAAAAGGACAAAAATTACTTTGTAAGGGCTGCAAAGTTATGAGCTATCCACGTAATTTTTTTTAGGGGGCAATTAATGTGACCCTGCTCTGTCTACTTCTATGGGAGCATTGGTGTAATGTGTGACCCCACCCCCGCAGTCGTCTTCTATGAGAGAAGTAGTGTATTGTGAGCTCCCCCTTCCATCATCTGTGGGAGCACTGGTGTAATGTGTGATCCTGCTCTGTCCACTTCTATGGGAGTAGTAATGTAGTGTATGCATAAAGGTCACACATTACACTACTGGTCCCATAGAAGTGGACAGAATGGGATCACTTCTGTGGTGTAATGTGTGACTCCTCACTGTCTACTTCTATGGGTGCAGTAATGTAGTGGATGGAGTGAGGTCACATATTCCATCACTGCCCCCATAGAAGTGGATGAAACAGGGGATTATACTACTGCCCCCATAGAAGTGGATGGAGCTGGGGGTCACACGTTACACCACTGCCCCCATAGAAGTAGATGGAGCGGGGGGTCACGTTACACCATTGCTCCCATAGAAGTGGTCGGAGCACAGTGGAGTTGTAATGTACACTAGGTTTTCATGGCAAATTTCAGCAGCTGCTCCCCCTAGTGATTAAAGGTGGAAACTATCAAACCTCAAATTATTTTTCATTTTTAACTTCATTAAAAACAATGAT
Source organism: Ranitomeya variabilis (assembly GCF_051348905.1). NCBI lineage: Eukaryota > Metazoa > Chordata > Amphibia > Anura > Dendrobatidae > Ranitomeya > Ranitomeya variabilis. Next base: position 595,893,055 of record NC_135233.1, on the reverse strand, counting down.
GATATTTTTGTTAGAAGCAACGTCAGTGTTCCCCCCCCCCCCGGGGATTATGGTGTGGGGTGCAATAATCTACAGTATTTGGACCCCTCGACTTATTTCCAGGTAACTAACAGCACAGTGGGGCGGCCATTTTACAACAGAGCAGGCCGCATGTTGCTGGTGTCCCTGTGAGGCGCCTGTGTGCCCTGATTGTGCTACTACGGCTGCAGTGTCTCCAGACTTGTTTCCCATCGAGCATATTTGGGACGTCATTGGTCGGTGATAACACAGGAGCTGCCAGCAGCGGATCTTGATGATTCCTCAGATGGCCATTAATAACCCCAGTGATGGAGGCTGTAAGTGCTGGGATTTCTTCACGTGGCTCACACTCCATACTGAATAAATCTAGATGTGTTGAGCATTTTTTATTTTTTTCCTCCTTTTTCTATCAGTAATGCCTCTATCCATCCTGAGACTTCCATCATTCCACAGCATTTCCTTCTTAGTGTTACAATAACATTCGGCGGCCACATCTGTGGCTATGGGGCATTATATGAGAGCGAGTTACTATAGGACGCGCGATACGTTTCCACTTTATGATCCTAAATGTTGTTGTTGTTGTGGTGCATTAGAGATGGCCGGCCGTCTATAAGGAGAAGATTAAGAACAACCCGGGTGACGTAGACGCGGTCTCCAGCTATCTCTGCCAAATCCTCAGGTAATACACACAGTATTGGAGACGGGGGGATTGGGAAGGGCCTGAACTTTTAGGCTGGGGCTGCATGGCAACTTTTTGGACAACTTTTGCACAACTTGTCTGCAACTGGCAAAGTTGTAGTGTACTTGAAAGCCAACAAGTGACTCCCCGCTCCTGTTGTACCCAGTCTAATTGCGTTTTGTTCCCTTTGACCCCAGCTCCTCTGATCATCCTCTCACCAAACTAGTGATCCATCTCCAGTGCAAGATCTACAGCCGCCTGTATCCCGTCATCAGTAAGGACGCCGCTAAGGAAACCTCGGCCACCAAACTCTTCCGTCGTTCCCTCCAGGCTGATAACGGAGCTGGATCGGCCGTCAGCCTGCCGCAGCTAAAATCCTCAAAAAGTTTCCAGTATCTCCCAAACCCTCACCGGCCCTCCATTCAGCACAGCCACTCTATAGGTGAGAGGCTGGAAAGCTGGGAAAACTCCGGCAGCATCGAGCTTAGTACCGAGCTTGGTACAGGACAGAGCCGGAAAGACATGGAGACGTCTTTTGAGGACTTGGAATGTCTGTTGTCCCCCACGTCGCTGACTGTGCCAGACGCCCTGCAAAGACTGACCCCGTCCCAGCACCTAAACGTTGTGGTGACCGAGATCCACAATGCCAGAGGTGGGTGACATAGTTTGGATAAGTTTTGTTTAACCCTAACAAAGCCTTTCTAATTTGGGTTTTTCCATATTTGTACACAAGGGGGCAACACAGGACATCGTAGCCCCTCAGACCCGTCCCTATAGGCTGCATGTGATATACAGCCGCGTGTGTTGGAAGTAGCCCCCCAAAATGTCTGTGTATGGGGGGCATTACCAGATCATACCTAATGGTCTAATAGGGAGCAGTTATTTGATGATGTATCAGTAAGGGAAGTTATAGGATCAGTTTATATCCAGATGCTTATTGCATTAATTTGTAATCCCTTTTTTTTTCTCCAGACCGGTTGCTTTCTTGCGCCATGTTCTCACTGAATCTCCCTTCGAGCCCACAAGTGAAGGATGCCTGCCTGGACTGCTTGGAGGACAGCTTCTTTCCCCCGCTGTGGCCGCCGCTTCTCGCTCTATACAGGTAATTATACCGGTCGCTCCATTTAATATAGATACATGTAGGTCATTTCGCTGGAGACCACCGGCCCTGGCAGTTCTCTTCTTTACCGTGGAGCGGCGATAATCCATTGATCGTCGGCCTGTTCCTATACTGATAAATACAATTCAGTCCTTGTAGTATCGGGGACCACCAACCTAGACGGATGGCCCATGGTGAGTACACCATGAATGATTTACTTTAAAGGTCTCCTTGCCCCTCAGACAGGTGTTGTTTGCCCAGGAGGAATCTCTTCTCCAGGTTATGGATATGTACAGCACAGCGATGCCATCTGTGCTGGGGGTCTCGAAAAAGCTGTACCCCGAAGATCTAAAGGAACCATATAAACCTGCTGTGGAAGACCTGCAAAACCTGCCGCACCAGCGCAGTCCGCAGAGAAAACTGGAGGGTATCGGTAAGGAGCGCTATTAACCCTTTCACAAGGCTACAGGAGTATAACATGAGGTGTAAAGAGGCTCAGACCCCAGATAGATTGTTTAAAGGGGTCATCTCATGAAGAGAATCCCAGTCCGTGTGCCCTTGTAGTGTAAATGGATACCGTGGAGGGGGTCTTGCTATGAACCATAAATGAGACCCCGTAGGCAGGAGATGGCAGCTCATCCCATAATCTGACATATTATATAGTGGTGGGTATTATGCGCAGGACCCTAGAGGTAACTCTGTGGCATCCGGACCAGGGTTTTGCAAACATCTTATGCCCGCATCCTTGGCACCTCTGTGGAACCATATAAACCTGCTGTGGAAGACCTGCAAAACCTGCCGCACCAGCGCAGTCCGCAGAGAAAACTGGAGGGTATCGGTAAGGAGCGCTATTAACCCTTTCACAAGGCTACAGGAGTATAACATGAGGTGTAAAGAGGCTCAGACCCCAGATAGATTGTTTAAAGGGGTCATCTCATGAAGAGAATCCCAGTCCGTGTGCCCTTGTAGTGTAAATGGATACCGTGGAGGGGGTCTTGCTATGAACCATAAATGAGACCCCGTAGGCAGGAGATGGCAGCTCATCCCATAATCTGACATATTATATAGTGGTGGGTATTATGCGCAGGACCCTAGAGGTAACTCTGTGGCATCCGGACCAGGGTTTTGCAAACATCTTATGCCCGCATCCTTGGCACCTCTGGTGTTTTTTTTCAAGGCCCACATCATGACATGGCGGCACAATGACATCACGTCGCTTGCCCCTGTAAACGCCAGAGGTGCCCAGGATGGAGGCATATGAGTGCCAGCACGGAAGCTTGCAGAACCTTTGTCCAGATGCGATAAGGTACCGCTAGGGTCTAGAAAGGTTGGAGAACCCTTGTCAGATGCCATGGAGTTACTTCTAAGTTTGAGGAAGTTTGCAAAACTGGTGCGTCTGATAAAGTGTATCCCCTGCTGATGTCAGACAAGAGTCCTGGGAAACTCTTTGATCAGCTCTTTCTATGGCTGTATGATGGCAACGTTGTGAGATAATTCCACAATTTTACTTAAAGGCAAATTATACTCCTCCTTAAAGGGATTGAATTGAATGTAGCTCTGCACAGTAACACAGGTCGGAGTGTGATTCTGCCCACCGAGACACTGAAAGCCCCTGGAAGACAACTCCAATTCTTACATTAATGTGTTCTTTTTTTATGCTTTCAGTGAGGACCCTGCGCGTCATTTGTGAGTGCACAGAAGAATATTGCCACTCTCCCGGGACTGCCGCCATGTGAGTGCCTTTATATTTTGGGTTGAGGGTGAGCACCGTCTGAGCCGGGGTTTTGATATTTTCCCTGTGTCCGTCCATCTGTACGCTGCACGTGTCTCGCTCTCCTCTGCTCCTCTCTCCTCGTGTGCTCAGGTTGCTGAGTAAATGATGTTTATTGGGTACAGATAGGAGGCCCCTCTGGGGTCTTCACTGATGGATGAGATGTGACAGTCGCAGGCAGCACATGGCCTGTCCTGCAGAGCACAGGGGGCTGTGGCGCTCTACAGAGCAGCAGCTCCCAAGCAGAGCGCCTGTCTGCTCGAATTAGCAGAGCTCCACAGATGAAGAGGTTGGGTGGGGGGTCGGCAGCATCATGGATGGGAAAGAAGTCATGGAAGGGACCAGACGGCAGCATAGTGGAGGGGAAAGAACATGGAAATGATTTACTAGAGGAGTCACGATGGCATATCAGGCCGTGAAAGGGTCATTGAGGAGCAAAGATATTCAACATGGCGAAGAATCAAAAGAAAAACGTGAAAAATGTGAGATGGTGTCCCCTATGTGGGGAAGGGTTAATTATGGGGGCAGTGTGTGCGGCGGGGGGCTTATTTCGGGGGTAGCTGTCAGGACATAATGAGCCCAAACTCCCCAATTTCCCAGGCAGAGCAGCGTCGGACGTGACAGCGGGGGACAGATGCGGGGTGATGACCCCAGAGACACTGGACACCTCTGTTTCCTGGAACAAGACCGATTCGTTATATCGCTGCTCTTAATCCGAAATGCAAGACGCCCCCCATAATCCTGCGCCCACCCTGTGTGCAGTCATTGTTCTGCTGCAGGCAGACTCGCTGCAGAAATCTCCCGCTTTCTGTTCTCCAGGATCATGGATCTGACTGGGGCAAAACCTCCTGGTACTTGTTCCTGCACCGACATTACGGAATGTGTCCTGTTGAACCTGTAAAGGTGTAGGATTGGTGATAATGCTCTCAGAGGGGCATGGATGCCATAGATGGGGGGAATTTGCAGGTCTTGGTACCATTGGCATCTCCGGCCGGACCCCCAGCGGTCGGCTCCAGTACTGCCATGCAGTGTATAGGTACACTATAGGGGGCGCTATGTCCTGTACGGTCCCATATGTAGTAACGTCTCATTTTCTCTTCTCCTTCTAGTGGTGCAGACGACCTCCTGCCCATTGTGGCATTTGTAGTGCTGAAAAGCGGCATGTCTCATTTGGTGTCAGAGTGCGCGGCGCTGGAGGAGTTTATACACGAGGGGTAAGTGCCCACCATTACAGTCCGCACGTCTCGGTTGTGACAGTTTGTGTAATTGTTAGTGAGCGCCACTAGCGCTCAGTAACAGCAGGGGGGTGCCCCATCCCAGGCCTGTCTCTGACTCTTAGTCGGCCGGGTGACATGTCTGCTGTTGTGACAGCTTTATCGTTTCCCTGAGCCAGTTCTGCAGACTCGCGTCTCCGTCTATTCCTCCCAGGCAGTCTGGGTGTCTGGTCTCCTTCTCTGCAGCTCCTTCATAAACTTCCAGCCTCCTCCTAACCTTATTTACATGCAGCCATTATTTTGAAACGCGGCGGCTTTCTCTTAAACGGCGCCACCTCTGACCGTGGGTTGTGTCCAGAATTGCACCTCCGGGCCCCATTGATTGTCAATCAGGGATGCAGCTTAAACTGTAAAGTGATGCTTGCGGCCATTTTATCCAGGCGTCGGCGTTTGTGATGGATCCAAATCGATATAATTCAGAATCTTGTTTTCTTGTCCTCCGCAGGGATCTGATTGGAGAGGTGGGCTACTGTCTGACCTCGCTGCAGAGCGCCCTGGCTTATTTGGAGACCCTCCCTGTGCCCCCATTGCTCCAGCCTGTCTGAGGAGGAGGAGCGGCGACGTGGAGTAACTACTTCTCAGCAGCTATGACGGCACATTATTCTGCACCTTACCTGCGTACATGAAGAAATCCTCAACCACTGATCATTCGCCCATGAATGTGAAACTGACAAATCGTGTTAAAGATCTTCTACACCGCGCATGGGAAAGACTTTTCTACTGTATATATTAAATCCCATATGGCTGCTGTTACAACCCTTGCATGGCTCGTCACCCAACTTTCCTAGAGTCCTGAGTGATGCGCCCCTTCCTACCATGTTACAGGAGATCTTTCTGGCATCCACACTGGTTTTATTTCCAGAAACCTACAAAAAGTGAGCGGTTTATAGGAAAGCTGGAGGGCGGCTAATAATGGGAACACTCCGTATATTGGTCACCCAGCTTTTCGAGGAAAAGTGTTTCTACATAACAGGGTCCCATCTCAGAAAGTGATGACATAAGTCGGGCTCCTACCTCTGATCTGGAGATTAATGGGGTTCAGCTCTGTGACCCCTTTACAGTTTTGCATTACGGACCACCCACTGCAATTCTCTGCACGGCAGGGGTGCAAGGGTGCGCTGTGAAGGGGGGAAAAGCCCCCCATCGTTCTTCCGGATTGATTAACGTCTCAGAATCCTAAAATGACCTATCGAATCCCTTGCTGAGATGGGAGCACCCCTTATAGATTTTAGAGGTGAAGACGGCAGGGAGCGGACTCTGCACAATCTGTTAGGCCGCTGTTCACATACACATAATGATCGTTGCACTAAACTAGTTATCGTCATAGATGACAGTTTTCAAACTACAAGAGCCGTCTTGCTGGGACTTATAGTTCTGCACAAAATGGAGCACTGCAAGTTGATCTGCAATTAAACAAACTCCCAACATCCCAGAGCTCCGACTTATGTCTAAACTACAACTCCCATCATGAAGGCCAACATCTTCTACCTGTAGCAAAAGTACAACTCCCATCATGATCTGACAGCAGCAGCTGGGAGTTGTAGTGTTGCCACAAGACTGTTGATCAATGCTCTAAGTCCATAGGGAAAGATGAATTTCTGCTTTTACTCTTCTGCTTGAAATAAAGTTATTTTTTAATTAAGTTATTTAGTTTTGTGTGTTTGTTTTTCCTCCTGACAGTCGGGTTTTATTGTGTTTCCAGAACAAAAGACAATATGAAATAATTGGGATCTTTCCATCCTGGCAGGAGATGCTCAGGCCGGGGCCAAGTATTCGACACGGAACATAATTGCTGTCTTATAGCGGATTTATTTATAGTTTTAGCCATGGGGAGCTGTCGGCGTCCTCAGTACTGGTTTTATTTTATTTTTAATTTTTTTATTTTGACATTCAATAATATAAATATAGAAGACTTATAAACTGTAAAGTAAACATCACTTTCCTGCAATGTTCCCTAATATGCTCGTTTGCTGCACACACCTTTGTGTTGCATCCTTTGCCTTGCAAAAAAGGTAAAATCTTCAAATCCAAATTTGCGGATTTATTTTTTTTTTACGGTGCAAGCAAGTCTGTGGTGCAAAAATATGCCGTGTGTGAATGGGAGTCATCCAGATTTGTAATTGAGCGATATCCAGAGCCCACTGTACCCCGAGAGAGGAGGAATATGGGAGTCTTTTCTTATGAATTCAATTGTAATCTGTGTGAAATTCTGAAAATATTGTGCTGCAGGATCAGTTTTCTCTGCTGCATAACTCGAATGTGGAGTTCTGTATAACCACGCCCCCCACCACTCATTGGCGGCTTTCTGTAAGTGTACACAAGTCAGCCAATCACTGGCGGGGGTGTGGTTGGACCAGGAGACACCAGCCACCTAGTCCTGTAGTGATAATCTCCTGCTGATAATACTAGGTTGTGTTTCAATACATTTAGTAAGTGATACATCACCAGAATCAGGGTCTCTGCCTATACATCAATGCTGCTCTCAGAGGACATGACCAAAGCCTGCTAACAAATTCCCGTTAAAAAAAAAAACAACAACTTTACACACCCTCTGAAAGCGAGAAATGAGGCTTAAAGTGTAAGTAAAGCATTGCTGATCAGTGGGGGTCCAGATCCTGAAAGCCCCACTACTAGTCAAAACACCTCTTTGAAGTCAGCAGCTCCTGCATGAGCATGGGTCTATAGATTCTCTTAGAATCTTGGGTACGGACTTACTATTGAGACCGCGCAGCTCATGCAGGAGCTACAGATTTCAGAGATTGGTGGGTTCCTGAAACCCAGACCATATCGATCAACACTATTGCCATACCTGTTATATATAAAAACACTTTTATACGATGACAGTTAAACTATTAAGGAATTGTACCAAGAATGCAAGTTAGCACCTATTGCATGGATAGCTGTTAACTCTCCTATTGCCAAGACACGGGGTGTCTTCCGTGCCCATTACTGCTCCATCTATCTCGAGTCAAATCTGGCTATAACTGTGGCCCTTTAAGGTACTTGATGATCCCAAAGTCATTAAAGCATAAAAATCAGAGGAGATGGTAAAATGTGTGCATCATGCAGCTGGCTGATGACACTTTATTCTACAGGGCAACATCCGCAAGATGTTTGCATTTTCTGCCCATATTTCAGTTCCCTAAAGATAGTAGGGAACCTGGAGTCCTGCAGATTAATGCATGCAGGGTCGTTATTGGGGGTATGCAGATAATTTTGCAACCTACCTAAAAAAAAAAAAAAAAAAAAAAAGGTAAAACCGGGCCATGGGATTCAGGACAAAAGGTCTGAGCAGAGTTTGCAATGGGCAGGATGCCATGTGTGCGAGTAGGAGAGGTGGCATGCACATGGAAGCTGGCACATAAGAGAATGGCTTGCAGGCCAGCTGGACCAGCTCAGCTTATGAATAAGCTTTTCTATCTGTGACCTCATTTTGCTGCGATTTACAGAAATTCCCCCATCTTCTCCTCAGCCATCACCCAGCTATGGATCTTCGGATCACTGCAGCCAACATGGACTGTAAGACCCGCAGATGAGCAGATTAATCACTCCGGATCACAGGCACGAACATGCAAAAATAAAATTTCATCAAGATTTATTGAATTCACATGAATCGGAGATTGGATTGGTAAAAAAGCGGGAACAAGGGGGTTAATATTATATATCTATAAAGCTGGTAGGAGCCATCAGAGATTACGACAGATGGGCAGGGGATGAATGTATGAAAATTATCTCGTCATTATGAAACTCCCAGAGGAAAAAAAAATGTTAAAAAAAGATAATACAAGCTGGATTTTACACGTCGTCCTAAACCGTCGGCGGCTTAGTAGAACAGATCCAGATTAGTACTTTCTTCAAGGGATTGTTCAGGTTGCAGCTGGTTCCGTGCCCATAAGGGATTGGAAAAAATGGTGGTGCCCCTTAATTGATGGATCTCCGACCCATAGGGAGCATGTAGAAAACCCACGCTCCGGAGATGGATCAGTGGTGGTCTTGGCAGTGGTGGTAGATGGGTTTGTGGCAGTGCATATGGGATATGAACCAGGTTTGGTGTGCCCAATTCTCACAGCTTCCCTTCTAAGATGAGTGTCTTGAGGTCGGTGGTGGAGTTGGCGCAGAGCACCGTGTGGGACACCCTCCGTTTCTCCACCAACGACGCAACGGCTTCTCCTACCTCCAAATGACTCACGTACCCGGGCCCGAGGCGCTCGGGAGGAGCCACCCCCATGTTGATTTTTACCTGATAACGGCAAAAAACAGCCAATTTTGGAACCATATGATCTACAACCGTTCATTGGAATAATTCCCTGACCCAAAATGATCCATGTTATTACATCAAAATTCTAACTCCTTCCCTACATCCCTCCCAAATTTAGCACTAACCTCATTCAGTTTACAAGGAACATCAGGATACTCCTCCCGGATCACTTGAGAAAACGCCAGCGCTCCCGCTGCGCCCAAGGTTAGGAATCCAGTGCCCGGCATAAGCAAACGCTCGCCAGCGCCCCCTAGGGTCACATGAAAAACGGCATGAATTTCACATAAAATACACTGGACATTGCAGACATTCACTAATAGATCTTCAGGAGCACAGAGCTCCCTAGCCTCGTGCCGGGGACCGATGTGCTCCTGATGATTGACAGTTCAGATCGGAACACATATATACACAAAATATATATATATATATATATATATATATATATATATATATATATATATATATATATATATATATATATATACACACACACACATACATACACACACATACATACATACACACACATACATACATATACACACATTTTTTTTTTATTAACCAATGACAGACCCTCTGACAATCACCTACCGGTAATAAAGGTGTATGTTCCACTTGGATTATCTTTTATCAAGGGAAAGAAAGCCTTCCAGGACGTGAATGTGCTCAGAAGTAAAGTATCCAGCACCTACAGGGACAGAATGGATCCGTGAGCTGATGCCATTATCTGCATTCATTCCTGAAGTTCGGGGAAACGTTGAGAATCTATGATTTCGGCACAAAGTGCAGTGACGGGATATATCGGTATATGATAGAAAACCGTCCAGCTCTGCTACATTATGATTGTAATTGGTGGAATATCTTGTATATGTCTGTTGCAGATCCTATTATCACCCCTTCAGTCTGTGCAGATCTGTTGCCCCTTCCTCTATCCGCCCATTGTTGCACAGTCTGACGATCTTTGTCCTTTATGTTATGAACGGCGCAGAGCAAATTACCTGCTACTTAATTTCCGGCAATATGTGGACCTGTCTATCAAGCAGTGTCCGGCTGTGTGACTGCAGATACAGCAGTGCCGAGTTTGTAAGATGTAGTGGAGATGAACTGGTGATGAGTGGGTCACACACGTGCAACAGAGCCGAGTCAGTAACGTGCAGCACATGTGCAGCAACGCCGAGGTAGTAACGCGCAGCACACGTAAAGCAGAGCCGAGTCAGTAACCTGCAGCACATGTGCAGCAGAGCCAAGTCAATAACGTGCAGCACATGTGCAGCAGAGCAAAAAGTAAAGTGCAGCACACATGAAGCAGAGCCAAATCAGTAACGTGCAGCACACATGCAGCAAAGCTGAATCAGTAACGTGAAGCAGAGCAAAAAGTAAAGTGCAGCACACATGAAGCAGAGCCGAGTCAGTAACGTGCAGTACACATGCAGCAGAGCCAAGTCAGTAATGTGCAGCAGAGCAGAGTCAGTAACTTACAGTACACATACAGTAGAGTCAGTAACGTGCAGCAGAGCAGTCAGTAACGTGCAGTACATATGAGCATCTCATCTAGCACCGGTGCTTGCAACGTGGCAATATGCGACCTGTCAGTTACATAGGACTGTACAATTCCAAGCTCAGTGCCCGTCCTTCCGTACTTAGGCTACGTTCACATTTGCGTTGTTGGGCGCAGCGTCGTCAACGCAACGCATAACGCATACACAACGCAGCGTTTTGTGACGCATGCGTTCGACGTTAACATGAAATTTGCCGCAGAAAAAACTGCATCATATAGCGTCGGCTGCGCCTTGACTGTTGCGCCCAAATGACGCATGTGTCACAAAACGCTTGACAACGCATACCGGCACATGTCCATGCGCCCCCCATGTTAAAGATAGGGGCGCATGACGCATGCGTCGGTATCCGTCGATGACGCTGCGCCCAACAACGCAAATGTGAACGTTACCTTAGACTGTCAGCTCTTCATACAAACCCCATGCAGCAGGGATGATGGTAACAGCTACATGCAATGTAATAACAAGAAATAGTTCTGGCACCGTACCCTCTGCAGCTCCTGCAACGACTGTGTGTGTGGCGGACCACCCTGCCACCAGCTGAATCCCAGCGAAGACACCACATCGGTCACTTTTCCTGCTCTGCTGACCAGAGCCGCTGCCGCCTCCTGTGCTCCCTGCTCCGAGCCTGCACAAAACCAAAACACAAAAAATGGGGTCAGCGAGCCAGACAGCGCCGCAGTCGACCCCCTCCCCTGGGCAGAAAGTAAGATCACAGACTGTGCATGGAAATAAAGGACAAACAGAACAAATGCGATTCAGTGTGTGCTCCAGAGCTGAAATCCCAACATTGTTCATAGACATACAGGTGTGACGCCTCCTTGCTTCTCCTAGACGGGTCTTACCCACATCTCCAACCAGGGTGTGAAGACTTTCTCTGTACTGCGCTGGCACAAAACTCGTCAGCTTCTCCAAGCGGGCGTCATCTCGGGAAATCACGGCCACCTGGAACCCTGCGGCACAAGACGAGGACAAAGCTTAGGACTGGAGATCGGCCGCCTGTCCCATAAGACGAGCTCGGCCCTACCTCTCTCCAGAAGACCTTTCACAATCCCAGACCCAACAGTACCAGCTCCGCCGAGGACCAGCACCAGCCTCTGTGACGTGGACATAGTGAGCGGCTCAGCAGCAGAACTCTGGACCGCAGCGTCTACCGGCAATCAGGGAGGTTGGCTATATAGGCTCAATATTAATAGTGAGCGTGGTACCTCCCCAAAGACTCCCACCCCTACCAAACCCACCAAATCCCACCCTCCAAGCACCACCCTCCTGACCCTGTCGCACACCAATGTACCCTGGAAGCCGGCAATCAGGGGGACACTTAACTGCTACAGGAAAATTCTAGATTGATTGCAAGCTCTTCGGGGGAGTGACTACATAACGCGATAAAATCTAAAGCGAATGGCCAACATCTACCTATGAACGGTCAAGGATAATGGATTGGAGAAAGAAGGGTTAATAAGGCAGGAAAAGTTTATGGGAAAAAAAGAAAAAGTGCCTTATTGTAAGCGAGACTGGAGACTGTGCTGTCAGAGAGCGCCACCTGGTGGTCGGTCAGGAAACGGAACGTTTTATATAATGTTACATAAACACAGGATGAAAAGTAACAACAGAAAACGAAGGTTAATCAGGAGGATTTCCCAGGGGATAACACCAATGGTAGGCAGTAGTGAGTGCAGCTCTGGAGCATAATACTGCATAAGCAATGTAATGTAGGGGTATAATACAGGAGATGACTCAGGATTAGTAATGTAATGTATGTACACAGTGACTGCACCAGCAGAATAGTGAGTGCAGCTCTGGGGTATAATACAGGATGTAACTCATGATCAGTAATGCAATGTATGTACACAGTGACTGTACCAGTAGAATAGTGAGTGCAGCTCTGGAGTATAATACAGGATATAACTCAGGATCAGTAATGTAATGTATGTACACAGTGACTGCACCAGCAGAATAGTGAGTGCAGCTCTGGGGTATAATACAGGATGTAACTCAGGATCAGTAATGCAATGTATGTACACAGTGACTGTACCAGTAGAATAGTGAGTGCAGCTCTGGAGTATAATACAGGATGTAACTCAGGATCAGTAATGTAATGTATGTACACAGTGACTGCACCAGCAGAATGGTGAGTGCAGAACTGGGGTTTAACCCCTTAATGACCGGCAATACGTCTTTTTACTGACTTGAGATATAAGAATAGCATCCCCATACAGGTGACAATCCAGCAGCTGTCGGCTGGACACTATAACTGACAACTTGCTGAATCAGCCACGATCAGCGTTAGCACCGTTCATATCTGTTTAACCCCTTAGATGCTGCTGTCAAAAGTGAATACATCATATAAATGGTTAACATAGTGTGGGGGCTTCCTATTTAACCTCATTGTCACCCAGATATCACGATTGTGTGGTCCTGATGTTAGCCACAGCCAAATAGCCGCCTTAGAGTCTGACGGCTACAGTGGTCTGTTCAGAAGTCAGCGACATTTAGGTGGTAAGAATACAATTTGTCATTTCTGTCAGGTCACTTTACATTAACCCCTTAAGCCCCGAGGGTGGTTTGCACGTTTATGACCGGGCCAATTTTTACAATTCTGACCACTGTCCCTTTATGAGGTTATAACTCTGGAACGCTTCAACAGATCTTAGCGATTCTGACATTGTTTTCTCGTGACATATTGTATTTCATGATAGTGGTAAAATTTCTTCGATATAACTTGCGTTTATTTGTACACACCAAAAAGGGATGCTAGACTGCACTAATAATATAATGTCAACTTTATTAAAGAACAGGTAAAACCGAATACATAAAAAATGAGACACCACAGAGAACAGACACAACTGGAAGGGATGGCTGGAAAATAAGTGGCTAACATAGAACAACTATGGACCAGGACCCCTGGACGAAGCTTTCCTAGCGAAACGCGCGTTGGGTGTGGTCGGGTCCCTGGCTGGTGGCATCTATTAGGTAAATAAGTTCCTCCTGGTATGTACTAATGGATGTATGATATACTTTCCGATATGCTGACTGATGCTTTTTACATACTTCTTATAATATATAATATATAGTATACCACTTGGTACTACCTCACATTTGTGAATATTTATTAATTTATTGTCTGATTGATTGCACTGTTGCACTTTTTCAGTCACCATATCGGTAGTTATATTTTGGAACTGGTTGAGTGCTATTACTATCTGCTTTGATATCGTATTGGGAGGTAGTTGTTCTATGTTAGCCACTTATTTTCCAGCCATCCCTTCCAGTTGTGTCTGTTCTCTGTGGTGTCTCATTTTTTATGTATTCGGTTTTACCTGTTCTTTAATAAAGTTGACATTATATTATTAGTGCAGTCTAGCATCCCTTTTTGGTGTGTATGATTAATATTGCTTAGACGTAATTAAATTCGCTATTTATAGGTGTTTATTGCGTTTATTTGTGAAAAAAACGGAAATTTGGCGAAAATGTTGAAAATTTCACAATTTTCCAACTTTGAATTTTTATGCCCTTAAATCACAGAAATATGTCACACAAAATACTTAATAAGTAACATTTCCCACATGTCTACTTTACATCAGCACAATTTTGGAAACAAAACTTTTTTTTGTTAAGGAGTTAGGCCGGGGTCACACTAGACCGTAATACGGACGAGTGCTATGCGATAAAAAAATCGCATAGCACTCGGCCCAATGTTAATCTATGGTGCAGCTCCCATCATCCGATATTTTCTCCACCGTATTTCGGATCCGAGGGAACTCGCAGCAGGCTGCGATTGTCAGCGTATCTCGGCCGAGACTCGCCAATGCAAGTCTATGGGTGCGAGAAAAAATCGGATTACACACGGACCATGCGTGTGCATTGCGAGAAATACGCAGCGGTGTTCTATAGAAAAGCCGGTAATTCAATTGCCGGCTTTGCATTTCTCCTTCACAAACCCGACAGGATATGAGACATGGTTTACATACAGTAAACCATCTCATATCCCCTTTTTTTTGCATATTCCACACTACTAATGTTAGTAGTGTGTATGTGCAAAATTTGGCCGCTGTAGCTGCTCAAATAAAGGGTTAAATGGCGGAAAAAATTGGCGTGGGCTCCCGCGCAATTTTCTCCGCCAGAATGGTAAAGCCAGTGACTGAGGGCAGATATTAATAGCCAGGAGAGGGTCCATGGTTATTGGCCCCCCCATGGCTACAAACATCTGCCCCCAGCCACCCCAGAAAAGGCACATCTGGAAGATGCGCCAATTCTGGCACTTGGCCACTCTCTTCCCACTCCCTGTAGCGGTGGGCTATGGGGTAATGAAGGGTTAATGCCACCTTGCTATTGTAAGGTGACATTAAGCCAGATTAATAATGGAGAGGCGTCAATTATGACACCTATCCATTATTAATCCAATTGTATGAAAGGGTTAAAAAACACACACACACATGATTTAAAAGTATTTTAATGAAATAAACACAGCGGTTGTTTTAATATTTTATTGCTCTCTCATTCCATTTTCAGACCCTCGCTTGGCAAAACAATAAACACACAACATACATACCCTCTCTGATGAACTGTCACGTCCCACGAAGTAATCCATCTGAAGGGGTTAACTAATATTACAGGCAGAGCTGCGATAAACCACTCGCTCGTGCCTGTAATCCCCGGGTGCTGAAAGGAAAGCAGTGATGTGTACTTACATTCAGTCGCGGTGATGCGCCCCTGCTGGATGTTCTCATGAACTGCAGCCTGGGAACTTTTCCCCAGGCTCCAGGTCATATGAGGACATCCACCAGGGGGCGCATCACCGCGACTGAAGGAAATGTAGGTCAATGACCTATAGTTACCTTCAGTCGCGGTGATGCGCCCCCTGGTGGATGTCCTCATATGACCTGGAGCGTGGGAAAAAGTTCCCAGGCTGCAGTTCATGAGAACATCCAGTCATATGACCTGGAGCGTGGGAAAAAGTTCCCAGGCTGCAGTTCATGAGAACATCCAGCAGGGGCGCATCACCGCGACTGAATGTAAGTATAGATCACTGCTTTCCTTTCAGCACCCGGGGATTACAGGCACGAGCGAGTGGATTATCGCAGCTCTGCCTGTAATATTAGTTAACCCCTTCAGATGGATTACTTCGTGGGACGTGACAGTTCATCAGAGAGGGTATGTATATTGTGTGTTTATTGTTTTGCAAAGCGAGGGTCTGAAAATGGAATGAGAGAGCAATAAAATATTAAAACAACCGCTGTGTTTATTTCATTAAAATACTTTTTAATCATGTGTGTGTGTGTTTTTTAACCCTTTCAAACAATTGGATTAATAATGGATAGGTGACATAATTGACGCCTCTCCATTATTAATCTGGCTTAATGTCACCTTACAATAGCAAGGTGGCATTAACCCTTCATTACCCCATATCCCACCGCTACAGGGAGTGGGAAGAGAGTGGCCAAGTGCCAGAATTGGCGCATCTTCCAGATGTGCCTTTTCTGGGGTGGCTGGGGGCAGATGTTTGTAGCCACGGGGGGGCCAATAACCATGGACCCTCTCTAGGCTATTAATATCTGCCCTCAGTCACTGGCTTTACCACTCTGGCGGAGAAAATTGCGCGGGAGCCCACGCCAATTTTTTCCGCCATTTAACCCTTTATTTGAGCAGCTACAGCGGCCAAATTTTGCACATACACACTACTAACATTAGTAGTGTGGAATATGCAAAAAAAATGGGAATATGAGATGGTTTACTGTATGAAAACCATGTCTCATATCCTGTCGGGTTTGTGAAGGAGAAATGCAAAGCCGGCAATTGAATTACCGGCTGTTCACAGATATCGCGCTGAATGAAATATAAATACAGAATATATATATATATGTGTCTCAATGACATATATATATATATATATATATATATATATATATATATATATATATATATATATATATATACACACTGTATATATGTTTTCCCGAACATTTGAGCACATAAATCCATTAGATGTCGGTTTTGCAAGCTTGCGAGAAAATCTCGGCATACGGATGCCATACGGATGTCACACGGATCATTTGATGCGAGGAAATTGCATCCTCGCACTGCACACGGATCACTGTTTTTGAAACATTTGTGCGATTCTCGGCCGTGAAAAACAGACCGTTTTTTTATACGTTAAGTGTGTCCCCGGCCTTATAAGGGTTAAAATCTGACCAGCAATTTCTCATTTTTACAACACCATTTATTTAGGGACCACATCACATTTGAAGTCATTTTGAGGGGTCTATATGATAGAAAATACCCAAGTGTGACACCATTCTAAAAACTGCACCCCTCAAGGTGCTCAAAACCACATTCAAGAAGTTTATTAACCCTTCTGGTGCATCATAGGAATTTTTGGAATGTTTTAAAAAAATGAACATTTAATTTTTTTTTCACCAAAAAATTACTTCAGCTCCAATTTGTTTTATTTTACAAAGGGTAACAGGAGAAAATGGACCCCAAAAGTTGTTGTGCAATTTGTCCTGAGTACCCCGATACCCCATATGTGGGGGTAAACCACTGTTTGGGTGCATGGCAGAGCTCAGAAGGGAAGGAGCGCCGTTTGACTTTTCAATGCAAAATTGGCTGGAATTAAGATGGGACGCCATGTTGCGTTGGGGAGCTGTTATGATCCCAGTGGCTGGGGATCACAGGAAATACTAGCTAAGTAACTAAACATAGACACGAGCTCTAGGGAGGTGGTAACTGGACTGACCGCAAAACCTGATCCTATCCAAACACACTAAAGGTAGCCGGTGAACGTGCCTAAAATCCTTGACGTCTCGACGCAGCCTGAGAAACTGACTACCCCTAAAGAGAAAGCAAGACCTCACTTGCCTCAAGAGAAATAACCCCAAAGATATAGGAAGCCCCCAACAAATAATAACGGTGAGGTAAGGAGAAAAGACACACGTAGGAATGAAAACAGATTCAGCAAATGAGGCCCGCTAATACTAGATAGCAGAAGACAGATAGCGAACTGTGCAGTCAGTAAAAAACCCTACCAAAATATCCACGCTGAGAAATCAAGAACCCCCACACCAACTAACGGTGTGGGGGGAGAAACTCAGCCCCCCAGAGCTACCAGCAAGCTGGGAAATCACATATTAGCAAGCTGGACAAGAAACATATAGAACACTGATGATCAAAAAATGAACAAAACGGAAACTTAGCTTCTCTAGAAGAGACTGGGAGCAAGGTAGTCAGAAGGAATCAGAATAGCACTGAATACATTGACAGCAGGCATAGACTGAGAGTCCAAGTGAGCTTAAATAGAAAACCAGCCCACAGATAACGAGACTGCTGATGCCAGTCACAAACCTGCAGAAAGACAGCACTCACACAGTACCACTTGTGACCACAAGAGGGAGCCCAGAAATAGAGTTCACAACAGGGAGCCCCTGATGTGCCTAAACATTGAAACCCCCCACAAGTGACACCATTTTGGAAAGTAGACCCCCTAAGGAACTTATCTAGATGTGTGGTGAGCACTTTGACCCACCAAGTGCTACACAGAAGTTTATAATGTAGAGCCGTAAAAGTAAAATATAATATTTTTTCACAAAAATGAACTTTTCGCCCCCAATTTTTTATTTTCCCAAGGGTACCAGAAGAAATTGTACCCCAAAAGTTGTTGTGCAATTTGTCCTGAGTGCGCTGATACCCTATATGTGGGGGAAAACCACTGTTTGGGTGCATGGCAGAGCTTGGAAGGGAAGGAGCGCCGTTTGACTTTTCAATGCAAAATTGGCTGGAATTAAGATGGGACGCCATGTTGCATTTGGAGTGTGCCTAAACATTGAAACCCCCCACAAGTGACACCATTTTGTAAAGTAGACCCCCTAAGGATCTTATCTAGATGTGTTGTGGGAGCTTTGAACCTGTCACGATATGGTATGAAATATCATATAAGTTTAGTTTCTCTGCCAGCACACATAGAGTGGGCATTGACCCCCCCCCTTCACTCTGTGTTTTCGCTTGTCTTGTCAATGAGTGCAGAAGGGTTTATTGCTTCTTGCTGCACATTCCTGACTTTCAGCTCCCAAATCCCTCATACCCTTCCCAAATGAATTTTTACAATCGCTTGGGAAGACTTAAGCTCTTGTCCAGCTATAACTGGTATGGAAACTTCCTGAATCATGGAAGTCTTTTGTTCCATTATTGTAAGATATTAGGCCAACCATGTAAGATAGGAACACGAAAATATATATTCTTAATGTCCCTCGGAGCATCTATCCATCACTCTAAACACGGGCTTCTAACTCCATCCGGTAAAGAAGTAGGGATTTCTCTGTAAATATGCATCACAGATAGGACATATTTGATCTCATTAGAATGCCAGCGTTAATACGAGATGAATGCTGGGTGTGTTATGACTATGACATGTTTTGTCGCGGAGTTATAGAAAGTAGACAAATTTAAGGTTGAATTACTCAGACTGAACAGAGAGGAGGGTCTGGATAAGCCAGCCCTTTTGGTGAGGTCACAGGCTGCAGCTTTAAGTTTTGACCTGGGCTGTCTGTCTGCTGTCTATCCAGACCTACTGATGCATTGGGACAGATGGAAACTCCACTAGCCTGGTTGCCTGCAATACTCTGAGAACATGTGAGTGTTATCTTTTCTCCTTTAATCCTTTTATGTTATAATTACCTTGTACATATTTGCAATTGTCTCTTTTTCTAACATCTTTGTAAAATATTTTGATAAAGCACTGCCTAAACTTTATGGAGTATAATAATTAATACTAGATTCGTTCTCCTGCTCTAAAACGTACCCTGTCTCTTGAAGGGAATTACGCTACTGTGTTGGGTTAGCTTCGGACCCGTTTAATCGAAGCTGGTGGCAGCTTATCGTGTGCACTGTGCCTTTTGGAGACGTTGTAGCGACGGCGACATTGATAATTATTGGTCCTGCCTGAGCGGGAGTAGTTAAATCGCCTCGCTGTAGCGTGCCCAATGGCCAGTACATAGCAGGCAGCCTTTCTGGCGACTAATTATCCTAGGTGCAGTACCTAATCTGACCTGAGGGTAAAGGGGGGCGCCGGAGAGCTGCAAGGTTTAAGTCGAACTGTAAGCGGGATATTCATAGATCCCTGCAGTTCATGGTATATTGAAGAGCAGTGGAATACCTAGAATAAGCCCCTGCTGTAAACTAAGAGGTCAATAGCCTTGTGTGTGTTTTTTTATCACATTGTAGCAGTGGAGGGATACCTAAGATAAGCCCCCCTGCACATGTGATAGCCGTCTGTTGGCCTAAAGTCCCCCGATCCGTGACGTAGGGGTGACGGACACGGTGTGAATGGTGACAAATTGGTAGCAGCGGTCAGGAATCCTGACAGAACCCCCAAGTGTTTCACTACAGTTTATGACGCAGAGCCGTGAAAATAAAAATTCTTTTTTTTTTCCACAAAAATTATTTTTTAGACCCCAGTTTTGTATTTTCCCAAGGGTAACAAGAGAAATTGGACCCCAAAAGTTGTTGTCCAATTTGTCCTGAGTACGCTGATACCCCATATGTGAGGGGGAACCACCGTTTGGTCGAATGGCAGAGCTCGGAAAGGAAGGAGCGCCATTTGGAATGCAGACTTAGATGGATTGGTCTGCAGGTGTCACGTTGCTTTTGCAGAGCCCCTGATGTGCCTAAACAGTAGAAACCCCCCACAAGTGACCCCATATTGGAACCTAGACCCCCCAAGGAACTTATCAAGATGTGTTGTGAGAACTTTGAACCCCCAAGTATTTCACTACAGTTTATAACACAGAGTCATAAAAATAAAAAATCATTTTTGTCCCACAAAAAACAGGATTTTGGTTGCTTACCGTAAAATCTGCTTCTCGGAGCCTTCATTGGGGGACACAGAAACCATGAGTGTATGCTGCTGCCACTAGGAGGCTGACACTATGCAAATAAAAAAGTTAGCTCCTCCTCTGCAGTGTACACCCCACCGACAGGAAGTAGGATATTCAGTTAGTGAGAAAGCAGTAGGAGAAGCAACGTGTAAACGAGAAAGAATAATAATATAATAATAATAATCTTTATTTATATAGCGCCAACAAATTTAAGCAGCGCTTTACAGTTTAACAGTTTCAAACACTCAAAGAGCGTTCAAAGAACGCAAACGTTAACAGTATAACACAATAAACAGAGCTGTTCAACTTGGGAGGGTGCTGTGTCGCCCAATGAAGGCTCCGAGAAACAGATTTTACGGTAAGCAACCAAAAATCCTGTTTTCTCTATCGCCTCTCATTGGGGGACACAGGAACCATGGGACGTCCCAAAGCAGTCCCTGGGGTGGGAACAGCAGAAAAACTCCATTCAGGTCGGAGGACTCACCACTGCCGCCTGCAAGATCCTTCCGCCTAGGCTGGCGACTGCCGAAGCGCAGGTATGGAGCTTATAACCTTTGGCAAAAGAGGGAACGGAACACCAGGTTGCCACCTAGCAAAGTTGTAGGGCGGGTGCCCCATGGTGTACCGCCCAGGAGGCGCCCACTGCCCAGGGCAGAGTGAGTCTTAATACCAGGTGGAGTCACTCTGTTCTTGACCCGGTGAGCCTCCAGGATGGCAGGTCTGATCCAGAGAACAATCGTAACCTTGTAGGCCGGCAGGCCTCTTGGGGTACCGTCTGGAATGACAAAAAGACAGTCCGTCTTCCTAAAGAAGGTGGTCCTAGACAAATAGATCCTCACCGCCCTGACCAGGTCTAGCCTGTTCAGCGAACGCCCCAGAAAATCGATCGGAGCAGGACAAAGGTGGAAAGGACGATCTTATTCAAGGAAAAGGAGGACACCACCCTGGGAAGAAAAGGCGACGAAGGCCGTAAAACTACCCTATCCTGGTGAAGAACCAAGAAATGGGGCGACAGGAGAGAGCCACCAACTCCGAGACGCGTGGAGATGGCCACCAGAAACACCACCTTGCAGGATAGAACAGACAGTGAGGCTCATGGGGAGGCTTAAGGGGGGAACTCCACTGAGCCTACAGAACAAGATTGAGGTCCCAGGGATCCACGGGAGTGTGGTATGGGAGAGCCGCATGCGCCACTTGAAGAAAAGTTCTGATCTGAGAACGGGACGGATATAAATCTTCGTACCATGATAGCCAGTAGCTAAGGACTTCTGAAAAGGACTTCAGATAAAGGATGGAAAGGGTTGCTATCTGACCCTTCAGAGAACTAAGGGCAAGGCCAGCATCAAGTCCCGCCTAGAGAAAACGGCCAAAATGGAAGGTTTCAACAGCAAAGCTGTTAACTTGAGCCACCAAGAACTCTGCGGCAGATGGGTCCCTGGTATAGAAGATCTAGCCTGACTGGGGGCCTCCAGTGGGAGTCCGCAAGGAGATGGACGATCTCAGCGAACCAGAATCTTCTGGGCCAAACTGGTGCGGTCAGAATGACCGGCACCCCCTCCGCATTGATCTTCAACAGCCTGGGAAGAAAGGGAAGGGAGGAACAGAAAGGGAAGTACAAATTGCGACCCAGGAATCGTCAAAGTATCGGTATCCACAACAAGAGGATCGCGGACTTGGAAACAAACTGTGTAACCTTCCGAAGCAGACGGGCCACCAGGAGATCCGTGTACGGAGTTCCTCATCAAAGGCAAATTTGAAGGAAGACCTCCTGAAGCAGGGACCCTTCTCGCGGCAGAGAAAACACTGCGGCCTAGTTGTCCACGCCGGGGATATGCACTGCGGATAGTGCCGAAACCGTCGCCTCTGCCCAGAGGAGGATCTTGGATACCTCCGCCATTGCCAAGAGACTGACTCCCTCCCTGGCGATTGACATAAGCCACAGCCGAGGCATTGGACGTCTGGATTCTGACTGGCAGACCTCTGAGAAGCCTTTCCCAGTGACTCAGGGATAGAAGAAAGGCCCCTATCTCAAGGGTGTCGATCGGCAGAGAGGAGTCTTGCTCCGACCAACGCCCCCTTCACTGACGGATGGCGAGAAACCGCGCCCCGGCCGGGAAGGCTAGTGACAGTCGTCACCACCTGCTATGGGAGGACCGGACCTGGGGAATGAGAGGGGATGACACCACCAGTTGAGAGGCTATTAGAATCGGACGGAAAGTCAGATCGGAGGATCCAGAGAAAGCACAGATGTGTCCCACTGAGGAAGGATGGCCTGCTGAAGTGGTCTCAAGTGGAACAGCGCAAAAGAGAACGCTTACGGAGCTGTCACCATGCATCACAGGAGCGTCATAGGTGAACGGAAGGAAGGCAGCCGAGGGCCCTGCAGAGAGCGAACTCCATATGGAGAATTGCCCGCTTCTCAAGAAGAAAAACCCCCGGCGGTGTCGAACAACATGCCTAAGATGACGAGACGCTGACTCGGAACAAGACAAGACTTTGTTCTGTTGGCCAGCCACCAGAAACGGAACAGGGAGTCGAGGGCGATGGTCAGACTCTCCTGGGCCTGAGAGAGGGGCAGAGGCTTGATGAGGAGGACTTCAAGGTATGGAATGAGCACTAGGAAAATCAGGACATGGAGCAAGGCATCTTGGATATCCATAGAGCACAGGAATTTTTGTGGATCCATGGAAGCCAGGACTGAACAGAGGAACTTCATCCTGAAATGCCGCAGGCGGAACCTTCTGTTCACTAACTTCAGAGACAGAATGGGTCGAACTGCGCCGCTCTTCTTCGGCACTGCAAGCAGGTTTGAATAGAAACCTGTGAAGCGTACCTGCTGTGGGACGGAAACAATAACCTCCGAACAAAGAAGGAAGATAATGGATGTAAAGAAACCTGGGATCAGAGGAGGATTTTTAGAGGGCGGGATTCGAAGAAGCGATTCCGGGGCCGCGAAGCGAACCCTATCTTGTATCCAGAGGATACCACCTCCCTGATCTAAGCGTCCTCCATCGAAGTCAGCCAAACATCCCTGAAAAAGGCAGGAGATGCCCGCCCAAACTGGAAGAAACGCTGGGCCGTTAGCACTAGTTATGCCGAGGAAGATCTGCCAAGTCTAGGCCTGGTGGACCAACCATGGGAGTTGCGGGATCGCCGGGAAGGGGTAGGCTTAAAGGAAGCCTTTTTCTCTAGCCAGACGAGATCGCAGTCTGTGTTAGCTAGAGGAATCTTCCGACGCCGCAAAACAGCGAAAGGACAAAGGGAACTCGTGCCTCCCGTGGCATCATTAATAATTTGTTCCAGCATGTAGCCAAAGAGATGGGCCCCCTGGAAGGGGAGGCCGGTAAGGGACCTCTTGAAGACAAGTCTGCCTGCTGTGTGTAGAGCCGAATATTCCGTCGGATGGCCATCATATTGCTGGACGCGTGAGCTGCACAAGCCGCGCATCTAGGGAGGCAGATACCAAATATTTCCCTGCATAGGAAATCTGGTCCGTCAGGTCAGCTAGCTCCCCCGGAGGAGCTCCAGCCGGGGTGCTCTTACAAGGCTATTTGGTCCATCTAGCTATGGTCCTTGAGACCCAGGTAGAGGCAATGGCCGAGGCACAAAGTAGAAGCAGCCGTTTCAAAGGCTGATTTATCCAGCGATTCTATAATTGTATCCTTGGAACCCATGCCAAGTTGGTAGACAGTCTGGGAACTGACGAGTCCAGAATTGCCCGCTTCCTGTCGGGGAATCAGTCCAGTTAGCGATGAGCTCAGGGGAGAAGGAATATAGAATGCCGAGACGCTTCCCTATCTGAAAGCATCTGGTATGGCTCGCATTTCCCCTGGCAAGTACCACCACAAATTCAGTGTGTGGGGCAAAGACCTTGGAGGGTGGTTTGACAGTCTAAAGGAAACCGCATATTCTGCGGGTTCCGTAGAGGTATCCATGATGCTTAGGGTCTGGTTGATCGCAACAATAAGGTTATGTGCCTGTAGAGAAACCAAGTCTGAAACTTCCTCTGCAAACATGACCAAGGAAGCTTGTCTCTAGGATCTCACCGGTCCAGACCGGAGGGCAAGATGGAGCGGGAAAGAAAGGTGTCAGACATCCATGGAGCTGATGGTGGACGTCCTCGTCTCTTCCAACTGTCAGGCTCTGGAGGGCGAGTGGGTGGGGAATGGAGCTGGGACCGAACTTCTAAGCACGCTTGTGTGCTAGGATCATGGTCCTGCTGTCGGATCTATGAGGATACGGGGTGGCAGTACATGCCGTACTCATAGTCCATAATGTGGGATTACAGGTGTGACTGTTCACCCTATATCCCTCCGAAAAAAGGAACCTAGAATCTTGCTCTATATCTCTTGTGGCCTGAGTTGAACAAGGCTGGACGGAGAATCCTGTGACCCACTAGCAACTGCGGTCAGGCACGGACACCAAGGTCGTGACATCCTGGTGAGGTCCGCCCCAGACTGAGACAGAAGGAAAGCCCACCCAGGGATAGGGGTCTCGGTCTCACCCGGGGTAGGGACTCCTGGACAGGGAGTTGCTGCAGCTGACAAGAGGAAGCAGGAGGACGGGAACGCTCTCCTTATAGGATTAGGCCTGGGAGCAGACCCACTAAATGATGCCCGAAGGTTAGGGGAAAAGGAGAGGGGAGTAATAGACTGCATAGCAGAGCTACTCACAGTAATAGTAGAGTCCTGTAGACTGCTCCCGGCTGTAGCTGCGACCGGCATCATGGCACAGGTCCAGGGCACCAGCGATGAGACGGCAACCTAAGGAGGATGCAGGGGACCCTGCCGGAGAAAGCGTGTGCTGGGGAAAAAAAAGGACCTGGCTGCAGTCTGGATGAACCGCAGATGGTGACCGCTGAAAGAGCGCTGGAACGTGCGCCCTGTTGCGATGTGGCGCCAAGCAGTGGCGTAGAAGTCATGGGCCCAGTCAGCACCAAGATGGCGCCGGTGGGCGGGGAGTAAAGAAATTGTCGGGTGGGAGAAAGCCCGCCCAATGAAAGCGGAAGTGGACGGAGCACGGCACCGGAAGTAGGCCCGGGCAGAAGCCGGGGCCTAAATTACAGGCCAGCGACCGCCGGAGGAGAGAGCCGCAGCGCCGGAGCAGTGCGCCGCAGTTAGAAAAACGGCGCGGCAGCCTGCCAAGGCTGTCACGCTGGAGATGGAGCGGCCGCCATGAAAACCCGCAGCGCCAGAGCAGTGCGCCGCAGGGAGAAGCGGCGCAGCAGCCTGACAGGGCTGTCGTGCTGGAGAAGGTAGTGCGGCCCCATTAAAACCCCGGCGCCGGAGCAGTGCGCCACAGGAAGAAACGGCACGACAGCCTGTCAGGGCTGTCTCACTGGGGAGAGTGGTGCGGAGAAGGCAGAGGGGCCGCAGATGCCGCATGGGAACAGTGATCCCAGGCCGTGCTGCTGCAATCTGGGTGCAAGCGACGACCAGGTATTCTGGGAGCCCCTAGCAAGACCCCCTTGAAAGATCTGGGATGGGAAATACTCACCTCAACTTCCCACACCGATACTAACCTGAAGAGGAATGAGACGTCCAAGCTGATGGACGTCCTCGTCTCCTCCAACCGACAGGCTCTGGTGGGCGAGTGGGTGGGGGACGGAGCCAGGACCGGACTTCTAAGCACGCTTGTGTGCTAGGATCATGGTCCTGCTGAGGGATCTACGAGGATACGGGGTGGCAGTACACGCCGTACTCATAGTCCGTATTGTGGGACTACAGGTGTGACTGTTCACCCTGTATCCCTCCGGAAACCTGAAAAGAAACGACGCACATTGAGGTAGATAAGGGTCTAATGAAAGACTCGTGTCCACCTCCTACTGACACTAAGCTAAACTGAATATCCTACTTCCTGTCGGTGGGGTGTACACTGCAGAGGAGGAGCTAACTTTTTTATTTGCATAGTGTCAGCCTCCTAGTGGCAGCAGCATACACCCATGGTTCCTGTGTCCCCCAATGAGAGGCGATCGAGAAATGTTTTTTTTAGCCCCCCAAATTTTTATTTTCCCAAGGGTAACAAGAGAAATTGGACCCCAGAAGTTGTTGTCCAATTTTTCCTGAGTACACTGATACCCCATATGTTGGGGTAAACCCCTGTTTGGGTGCAAGGGAGAGCTCGAAAGGGAAGGAGCACTGTTTTACTTTGTCAATGCAGAATTGGCTGGAATTGAGACGCCATGTCGCGTTTGGAGAGCTCCTGATGTGCCTAAACAGTGGAAACCCCCAATTCTAACTGAAACCCTAACCCAAACACACACCTAATCCCAACCTCACCCCTAACCCCAACCCTAACCACACCCCTAACTCTAATCCCAACCATAACCGTAACCACACCCCTAAACCAGACACACCCCTAACCCTAATCCCAACCATAAATGTAATCCAAACCCTAACCCTAGCCCTAACCCTAATGGGAAAATGGAAATAAATGCTTTTTTTTTTTTTTTTAAATTATATTTCCCTAACTAAGGGGGTGATGAAGGGGGGTTTGATTTACTTTTATAGCAGGTTTATTAGCGGATTTTTATGATTGGCAGCTGTCACATACTAAAAGACGCTTTTTATTGCCAAAAATATTTTTTTGGGTTACCACTTTTTGAGAGCTATAATTTTTCCCTATTTTGGTCCACAGAGTCATGTGAGGTCTTGTTTTTTGCGGGACGAGTTGACGTTTTTATTGGTAACATTTTCGGGCACGTGATATTTTTGATCGCTTTTTATTCCGATTTTTGTGAGGCAGTATGACCAAAAAACAGCTATTCATGAATTTCTTTTGGGGGGAGGGCGTTTATACCGTTCCACGTTTGGTAAAATGGATAAAGCAGTTTTATTCTTCGGGTCAGTACGATTACAGCGATACCTCATTTAGATTTTTTTTTATGTTTTGGCGCTTTTATACGATAAAAACTATTTTATAGAAAAAAGAATTATTTTTGCATCGCTTTATTCTGAGGACTATAACTTTTTTATTTTTTCACTGATGCTGTATGGCAGCTCGTTTTTTGCGGGACAAGATGACGGTTTCAGCGGTACCATGGTTATATATATCGTCTTTTTGATCGCGTGCTATTCCACTTTTTGTTCGGCGGTATGATAATAAAGGGTTGTTTTTTGCCTCATTTATTTTAATTTTTTTTTACGGTGTTCACTGAAGGGGTTAACTAGTGGGCCAGTTTTATAGGTCGGGTCGTTATGGACACGGCGATACTAAATATGTGTACTTTTATTGTTTTTTATTTTATTTAGATAAAGGAATGTATTTACTGGGACAATATATATATTTTTTTTACTTTTTTACTTTGCTCTGGGGGGGCATTACATTATATTGACAGATCGCTGATCTGACACTCTGCTGTGCACTGTGTCAGATCAGCGATCACACAGGCACAGCAGGGAGGCTTCCCGGCGCCTGCTCTGAGTAGGCGCTGGTAAGCCACCTCCCTGCAGGACCCGGATGCAGCCCCGCAGCCATTTTGGATACGGGCCTGCAGGGAGGAGGAGGTAAGAGACCCCCGGAGCAACGCGATCACATCGCGTTGCTCCAAGGGTGTCAGGGAAGCACGCAGGGAGCCCCCTACCTGCGCGATGCTTCCCCATACCGCCAGAACACTGCGATCATGTTTGATCGCAGTGTGCCGGGGGTTAATGTGCCCGGGGCGGTCCATGACCGCTCCTGGCACATAGTGCCGGATATCAGCTGCGATAGTCAGCTGACATCCGGCCGCGATCCCCCCGTGAGCGTGGCTGATCGCAATGGAGGTACTATCCCGTCACTGGGAATTAAGTCCCAGGTCACCTTGACGGGATAGTATGTCCAATGGGATTAAGGGGTTAATTCCTGAAAAGTTAATAAACTACCTGACAGCAGTTTTCAATATGTGTGGTTTTTAAAATACTATCACTTTCGTATATATATATATATATATATATATATATATATATATATATATATATATACACATACACTGTATACACACACACTAGATGGTGGCCTGATTCTAACGCATTGGGTGTTCTAGAATATGTATGTAGTTTATTTATGAAGATTTCAGAATAATGCAATGAATACACAGGATTCGGCCGGCCGGGCGCGACCAATTAGCGAAGCGTGGTTCAAATTCCTCGCCAATTCACGGCCGGACTGCATCTGTCGCTGATTTGTGAAGCCAAACAGTGAAGCCAGGGCTCGCTCCAGGTTTTTGAGGGCCCCGGGCGAAAGAGTCTCACAGCCCACGTAGTATATAGCACAGGCCACGTAGTATATAGCACAGGCCACGTAGTATATAGCACAGCCCACGTAGTATATAGCACAGCCCACGTAGTATATAACACAGCCCACGTAGTGTATAACACAGCCCACGTAGTATAACAAAGCCCACGTAGTATATAACACAGCCCACGTAGTATATAGTAATGTGGGCACCATATCCCTGAATTAAAATAAAAAATAGTTATATACTCACCTTCCGGCAGCTCCCGGATCCAGCCCAGGCCTTTAGCGATGCTCGTCGCGACGCTCCGTTACCAGTAATGCCTTGCGGCAATAACCCGTGATGATGTAGCGGTCTCGCAAGACCGCTACGTCATCTGGGGTCATTGCCGCAATGCATTCTTGGGACCGGAGCGTCGCGAGGAGCGGGAAAGGCTGCCGCGGATGCCGGAAGATGAGAATATAATGATTTTTTTTTTATATTATTATTTTTAACATTATATGTTTTTACTAGATGGTGGCCCGATTCTAACGCATTGGGTATTCTAGAATATGTATGTATGTATGTATGTATATAGCAGCCACATAGTATATAGGAGCCATGTAGTATATAGCAGACAAATAGTAAGTGGCCTGTGCTATATACTATGTGGCTGCTATATACATACATACATATTGTAGAATACCCGATGCGTTAATACAGGCCACGCAATATATAACAGTGGCCACGCAGTATATAACACAGCCCAAACAGTATATAACACAGCCCACGTACTATATAACACAGCCCACGTACTATATAGCAGCCACGCAGTATATAACACAGGCGACGTAGTATATAACACAAGCGACGAAGTATATAACACAGGCCACGTAATATATAGCACAGCCCATGCAGTACAAAACACAGCCCACATAGTATCTAACACTGGCCACGTAGTATATAGCACAGCCCATGCAGTACAAAACACAGCCCACATAGTATCTAACACTGGCCACATAGTATATAGCACAGCCCACGCAGTACAAAACACAGCCCACATAGTATCTAACACTGGCCACGTAGTATATAGCACAGCCCACGCAGTACAAAACACAGCCCACATAGTATCTAACACTGGCCACGTAGTATATAGCACAGCCCACGCAGTACAAAACACAGCCCACATAGTATCCAACACTGGCCACGTAGTATATAGCACAGCCCACGCAGTACAAAACACAGCCCACATAGTATCTAACACTGGCCATGTAGTATATAGCACAGCCCACGCAGTATATAACACAGCCCATAGTATGTAACACTGGCCACGTAGTATATAGCACAGCCCACGCAGTACAAAACACAGCCCACATAGTATTTAACACTGACCACGTAGTATATAGCAGCCACGCAGTATATAACAGCCCACGTAGTATACAGCAGTGTGGGCACCAAATCCCCGTTTAAAAAAATAATGAAAATAAAAAATAGTTATATACTCACCTGCCGGGATCCAGCAAAGCTCTGGCGATGCGCGGCTGCCGCCATCTTCCATTCCCAGGATGCATTGCGAAATTATCCAGATGACTTAGCGGTCTCACGAGACCGCTAAGTCTTCTGGGTAATTTCGCAATGCATCTCTGGGAACGGAAGATGGCGGCAGCCACGCGCGCCTGGGCGGACTACGAAGGGTGAGAATAGCAGGTTTTTTGTTTTTTTTATTATTTTTAACATTACATCTTTTTACTATTGATGCTGCATAGGCAGCATCAATAGTAAAAAGTTGGGGACAAACAGGGTTAATAGCAGCGATAATGGAGTGCGTTACCCGCGGCATAACGTGGTCCGTTACCGCTGGCATTAACCCTGTGTTAGTGGTGACTGGAGGGGAGTATGCGGGCGGCGGGCACTGACTGCAGGGGAGTAGGGAGGGACTAATTAGACTGTGCCCGTCGCTGATTGGTCGTGGCAGCCATGACAGGCAGCTGGCGAGACCAATCATCGACGCGGGATTTCCGTTATGGAAGTTGCGGACAGAAAGACGGAAGTACCCCTTAGGGTATGTGCACACGTTCAGGTTACGTCAGGAATTCTTGCAGAAATTTCCTGACAAAAACCGGACATTTCTGCCAGAAATCCGCATGCGTTTTTTTTGCGTTTTTCATGTGTTTTTTTTCCCAATGCATAGAATAGTGAGAAAAACGCGAAAAAAACGCAAAATTAATGAACATGCTGCTTTTTTTACCGCGATGCATTTTTTTCACGGAAAAAAAAAACATCATGTGCACAAAAATTGCAGAATGCATTCTAAATGATAAGATGCATATGTCTGCGTTTTTAATGCGCTTTTATCGTGAAAAAACGCGGAAAAAAAACTGAACTTGTGCACATACCCTTAGACAATTATATATATATATATATATAGACTAATGATGCATAGGCAGCATCAATAGTAAAAAGGTGGTGACACTTACAGGGTTAATGGCAGCGTTAACGGACTGCTAAAATGCTATGGGGGCACTGACTGGAGGGGAGTATGGAGGGGCCAATTCGGGGCCTTACTGTGCCTGTCGCTGATTGGTCGCGCCCGGCCGGCCGCGACCAATCAGCGACGCGGGATTTCCGTGACATACCGTGGACCTTAGACAATATATATATATATGAACCCCAAAGTCTCTTCAAACCTGAATAGGTCCCTCAAAAAAAAAAAAAAATTGTAAATTTCCTAAGGGAACATTTTACACATGGTGCTGGTGTACAGCAAACGTAGATGTAATTTATTAATGTTTTTCTGTGGTGTGACTATCTGGAGTAAAGTTTGAAAATAGCACTTTTTTTTACATTTTAGTCAAATTTTGTATAAATAAACACAAAACATAGTGACCTAAATTTACCAATAACAAAGTATAATGTGTCACGAAAGAACAATCTCAAAATGAAGGGGATTTGTTGAAGAATTCCAGAGTTATGACCACATATTATTAATGTGTGCGGTGCCTCGGCTGTGTACAGTATTTCCGTACAGTCGCTCTCTGCTCCCCCCCGCTCCCCCGCCCGCACCGCACCGCACCGGCCTCTCGCACTCACAGACTCCGCTGCTTCCTCTTTTTCCTCACGGTTCAGTGACCCGCAGACCTCGTGCTGAAAGAAAAAGCTGTCCACCAATTAACACACAGATATGAAATAATCCACCAATCAGCGAAGCGCTCATTACGTCAGTCAGCCGACGATGTCCTATAAGGAGGACGCACCCCGGAAGTAAGATTGGCGATTAGCAGGTGAGGAAGACGCGGCCGCGGTGGGCTGCACGGTCACTAGGGGACGCTCTTCTCGCCATGTCTCAGTCTGTGTGTCGGAGCAGTAGAGACTTTCACTTCTGTTAATACGAGCGCAGTCACGGGAAGTCGGTATTTGAAGGGGTCATTCGTCAGGTGAGAGCGTTTAGGGGCACCTAGTGGTGAGAGGTGGAAATGACATGCTTGTAGGTCTAAAAACCCTCTAAACTCTGTTAAACGTTCCCTGATTGACAGCCGTCAGGGTGCGCGGGGGAGGAAGACTGATCAGGCTGCACTCTAGATGGAAGAATGAGGGTGCGCGGGGGAGGGAGATGGATCAGGGTGCACTCTAGATGAAGGATGAGGGTGCGCGGGGGAGGGAGATGGATCAGGGTGCACTCTAGATGGAAGGATGAGGGTGCGCGGGGGAGGGAGATGGATCAGGGTACACTCTTCATGGAAGGATCAGGGTGCGCGGGGGAGGAAGACTGATCAGGTTGCACTCTAGTTGGAAGAATGAGGGTGCGTGGGTGAGGGAGATGGATCAGGGTGCACTCTAGATGGAAGGATGAGGGTGCGCGGGGGAGGGAGATGGATCAGGGTGCACTCTAGATGAAGGATGAGGGTGCGCGGGGGAAGGAGATGGATCAGGGTGCACTCTAGATGGAAGGATGAGGGTGCGCGGATGAGGGAGATGGATCAGGGTACACTCTTCATGGAAGGATCAGGGTGCGCGGGGGAGGGAGAAGGATCAAGGTGCACTCTAGATGGAAGGATCAGGGTGTACTCTTCATGGAAAAATCAGGGTGTGGGGGGGAGGGATGTCAGGTAGTGTGGGGAAAGGAGGCGTCAGGGTGCACGGGGGAGGGAGGTGTCAGGGTGCGCAGGGGAGGGATGTCAGGTAGTGCGGGGGAGGGAGGCGTCAGGGTGCGCAGGGGAGGGATGTCAGGTAGTGCGGGGGAGGGAGGCATCAGGGTGCACGGGAGAGGGATGTCAGGTAGTGCGGGGGAGGGAGGCGTCAGGGTGCGCGGGGGCGGGATGTCAGGTAGTGCTGGTGAAGTCGATGGGGGAGACATCAGGGTATGTTGAGGCGAAGTGTAGGTGCACAGGGGAGGGAAGCAGCAGATTGCGCAGAGACGGGAGGCGTCAGGGTGCGCAGGGGAGGGAGGTGACCGTCAGCAGGGGCGTGGAGGTGTCCCAGGGCAGTTGATAGGGTGTAGACTTGGATTTGGGTCCAGTCTTCAGGACACCTATAGCACAGACGTGGTGTACCAAGGCCTCTGCAGCAGAGGGAGGTGACGCTGTAACAGATGTTCACATAGCGGTGCAGCATTACTGGACGTCTTCGCTCTCCCCCCAGAATGAGTGCAGACTCGCTCCTGGCTCAGTATACCAGCTGGCTGCTCGGCGCCTCCTCTGCTGGATCGCTTACTCCATGCACAGATAACCAGATCATGGATTTGGTGAGGCAGCGGATTCTGGAGGAGCCGGACCTGCACAATAATCTCCAGAATGACGCCTTCCCCTTGATCGACTGCGGACTCCAGGACGGAGCTGACCTGCTCCTCGCACTACAGCATCTGGCTTTGGCCTTCCAGGCCCTGGAGCAGGCGGCGCTCCATCTTTACTGTACTCCATGGCGGAGAGAATTTCATACTATAAAGGTGAGGAGCCGCCACGTGCTGCACTCTGGGGTGTAATGGTGCCGCCTCCTCCGTCCTAGTACCTGTCCATCACGTTTCTATGTGCTTTCTTGTAATGGCTCATTACTTTCCTCCTCTCTCCCACCCACCAGACCTACTCTGGACATTACGTGCACACCCTAGATGCCGCCCTACCCCCGGATGCCATAATCCGAGCCCTCAGAAGATTAAACTACGAGCCAGAAGAAGACGGCACCTCCCTGAAGATACATGTCCTACCGGCACCACAGACTCTGGCTGCGGCTGCTCTCGGCTTCCTGGCGGCTCAGATGGAGTGTCACATCTTATCTGACCTGGTGTCTTGCTCCGGATCTAATCTGGTATGTGGTGCTGACCTGATCCAAGAAAGAAGGAGCTGGCGGGGTGAAGATGCCTGCATGGAAAGACTGCAAAAACTGGTGTTAGAACAGAGACCGGTCCTCACTTCTGCAGATCGCGTCTTGGGAGCTTCCAACGGTGACGTTTTCTACCAACCTCAGTTTTGTGACTACTGCCATGAGCCCTTTGCTCAGCATGTAAATGGGTCCTGTCGGATGGTTGTTGACCATCAGGAGGATGAGCGATGCCACACCCAAGTACCTCACGTGGACTTCATCATGCACGACTGTGTATTTGTAGAAAACTCTTTAGAGCATTGCTGCGCGGAGTGCAACATGTTCCATGGCTCGTTGTGTTCCATGATGAAAGTGTGCAGAGACAAGAGACACCGGGTATCCCTGATGACAGCATCCGAAAAAGTCCAAGCGGTGATGGAGGAGCAGAGGAGGCAATACCAGCTCCACTGCTGCCTGCAGCCGGGACAGCTGCCCCATTACCGCTGCACGTACTGCCGCCAGCTTCATTACATCAAGTGCAAGGAGGTGGAGCAGTGCCGCAGCCACGGCCACAGCGCCAGCATGATTATGCTGGAGAAAGACCAGCGGCTATGGCTTCAGCGCAGCTCCATGGACCTCGCATTACTTTGTAGGAATATCCCAGCAAGTCATTGCGGGTAAGAGCCATGTCTGTCCAAAGGCGCAGAATAATACCATAGTCAGATCACATTGCCTACGCCGGGGGCACTACAGGAAAAAATGAGGGGAGGCGGCGCAAGGCCCTCTACAGGTCACTGCGTGCTGTGTGATGCCTCTCATCGCCTCTGTAATCGAAAAAGTCTGTGGACCCCCGATTCATCATTGCTGTTTTTCTGGAAAAATTAAAAAAAAAAAAAAATTCTTTTCACTTACCATATATACTCGAGTATAAGCCGAGACCCCTAATTTTGCCACAAAAAACTGGGAAAACGTAATTACTCAAGTATAAGCCTAGGGTGGAAAATGCAGCAGCTACCAGCAAATGTCAAAAATAAAAATAGATACCAATAAAAGTTAAATTAATTGAGACATCAGTAGTGTGTTTTTGAATATCCATATTGAATCAGGAGCCCCATATAATGCTCCATACAGTTCATGATGGGCCCCATAAGATGCTCCATACAAAATACACCCCATATAATGCTCCATAAAGTTTATGATGGGCCCCATAAGATGCTCCATATTAAAATATGCCCTGTATAATGCTGCACAGATGCTGATTATGGCCCCATAACATGCTCCATAGAGATATTTGCCCCATATAATGCTGCACAAATGCTGATTATGGCCCCATAAGATACTCCATAGAGATATTTTTGCCCCATATAATGCTGCACAAATGCTGATTATGGCCCCATAAGATGCTCCTTAGACTATTATGCCCCATATAATGCTGCACAAATGCTGATTATGGCCCCATAAGATGCTCCATAGAGATATTTGCCCCATATAATGCTGCACAAATGCTGATTATGGCCCCATAAGATGCTCCATAGAGATATTTGCCCCATATAATGCTGCACAAATGCTGATTATGGCCCCATAAGATGCTCCTTAGACTATTATGCCCCATATGCTGTTGCTGCGATAAAAAAAAAAAATGACATACTCCCCTCTCGCCGCTCAGGCCCCCAGCACTTGCTACAGTCACCTTTCCCCGTTCCACCGCCGGACGCCGCTGTGTCTTCCCCATCCTCCGCACTGACGCTCAGGCAGAGGGCGCGCACGCACTAACCACGTCATCGTGCCCTGACCTGAGCGTCACAGGCAGATGACACGGAAGACTGCACCCAGCGGTGGAAGGAGGACAGGTGAATATCTCCGTGCTCCCCCCTCCCCATTATACTCACCTGCTCCCGGCGTGGTCCCTGGCAGCTTCCCGTGACAGCTATTCATTACTGTAATGAGCGGTACCATGTGACTGCTCAACGCTGGAAGAGCTGCCGCGCCCGGAGACCATCGAAGATGCAGGGACCGCGCCAGGAGCAGGTGAGTATGTCACAGCCGCCACTCCCCCTCCCCCTGGGACAATGACTCAAGTATAAGCAGAGAGGGGCACTTTCAGCCTAAAAAAAATGGGCTGAAAATCTCAGCTTATACTTGAGTATATACGGTATTTGGATATCTGACACAGATTTATGAAATGCATGGGATACCACAAGACAAAAAAAAAAAAGGAACTTCCAAAATGTCGCCAATGGTGAATCGGGACCCTGTATTCATTTAGACATGGGTGCAAAATACCCCCCCCAAGAAAAGAAAAATGAAGTAAAAAGATTTGCAGGATCCTGGTCAAATGGCCGCGTTGGTAGCCTCCAGCTCCAGGAGGCTCATCCTACCTGTCGCCTCTACTGGTTAGTACCCCACCACAATGTCTACATCGCAGCCAACTAATCAAAAGAGGCGCAGAGGATGCCGGACAGCAGCTAGTAGGAGGAGGTACACAAGGCTCTGTTCAGGGGGGGGGGGACACAGACTATGGAAGTGGCTGATGGATCAGGATCCTGTGACTCTTTTTGC
Source organism: Ranitomeya variabilis (assembly GCF_051348905.1). Taxonomy (NCBI): domain Eukaryota; kingdom Metazoa; phylum Chordata; class Amphibia; order Anura; family Dendrobatidae; genus Ranitomeya; species Ranitomeya variabilis. Next base: position 595,856,483 of record NC_135233.1, on the reverse strand, counting down.
TCAACTCTAGTTCGGTATTACGGTTCCATAGGTTCTACAGTGCGGTATTACAGTTTTGTCTTATCGGCCTTCCTGGTGGTCAAACTTCCTATTATGAAGCAAATACCGTCATTATAATGTAAGTAAAGCGCTGCGGAATAAGATGGCGCTATATAAGCAATGCATAATAATAATAAACCAAGAATATTTACGTAAAATTACAATATGGCTTCACCCAGTTACCCTGCTGTCATCTGTCGATTGGATTAGTAGTTATAAATGATTTTTATTTTTTCCCCCCAAATATGTGATCAAAAATTACACAGCGGCCAAGCACCTACAATAAAACCAATGGTAAAAATCCTGTGTTCTGTTCTTCTTTTAGTCCACGTGTCCTCTATTTGCAAACTATTCCTAGCATTCCAATGGAGGGGCAGTGGATGTATGGCAGAAATCCCCTCGTTCAGATGCACCAAGCCAATGATGAGATCTTGTAGGGAAGATCCACTTTTATTTAGTACAATGTAGAGTTACCTCCGTCTGTATCTCTAAGGCTTTGGATTTCTTATATTTTATGCCTTTGACTTTGCTGGCAGTATACAAAGACTATGATAACGGCTAACCGGAACTAAGGCCCAGATCCAACAGAAGGCAGTGAAGATTAGTGCAGTTTCCTATTGATATTTAATCCAAACAAACCTGCACATTGGTCATTATGGTGCCACTATTGATATCTTCCCTGTTCTTGTGGGTGCACCGTGTGTGATCAGGCCATGGCAGCACATTTCGGCCAGACAGGCAGCTCACAGTAGCACGAGCGACATGGGGCCTGGTGTTAAACGGCTACTGGGAAACGTTGGAGGAATAGTTGTAACTCTGGTTCCAAGATTGGTCCATTCTGTGCTGCAAGTGAAGTAACATGTCACATCCCATGTGTAAGGCGTCACACAGCGTCTACAGAACCATCAGAAGGCGTCAGGATTGGGCTACGAGACAGACGTCCAGCTACAGGGGCTCCACTGCGCCCACGCCATCATGGTGCAGAGCAAGACGGCAAAGGAGGCTATGAAGGAAGGTCTATTCTCTACAGCGATGACTCCTGCTTCTGTCTTCGACCAATAATAGCTGGAAATAAAGCTGGAGACCACCACGCCATGGAGAGGCCTTAACAAGGGACCATCACACCAATACTAGTCCCGGGAATATCGTGTGGGGAGGCGTAATATATGGTAGCTGGATGCCTCAAGTCTTTATTCCAACTTTTGCTTCTAGATGTTGCAATTCTATTGTTGAGGAATGTAAATTACATCCTGTACTGATCCTGAGTTATATCCTGTATTATACTCCAGAGCTGCACTCACTATTCTGCTGGTGCAGTTACTGTGTATATACATTACATTACTGATCCTGAGTTATATCCTGTATTATACCTCAGAGCTGCACTCACTATTCTACTGGTGCAGTCACTGTGTATGTACATTACATTACTGATCCTGAGTTACATCCCGTTTTATACTCCAGAGCTGTACTCACTATTCTGCTGGTGCAGTCACTGTGTACATACATTACATTACAGATCCTGAGTTATATCCTGTATTATACCTCAGAGCTGCACTCACTATTCTGCTGGTGCAGTCACTGTGTACAAACTGTACATTACTTGTGTTTATGAAGATGGGCTCCGCTAAGCTGTGCATGCAGCTCTGGAGTGTAATGGCGGCTGTAACTCAGGATCAGGACAAATATAGTAATACAACCTATCTAGAAAGTTGGGTAATGGTAGATGAAGCATAGTCTGCCGTGCCAGGTTCCTGGAGACATTTGTTTTATGCTCAATGTGAACCAGGGCAAAAAAAAATCAGCTAAAAGCAGGGCCGTATTTAGAGTTTATGCTGCCCTAGGCACTTTTCGTGCTGCGTCCCCCATTGGTGTGTACGACTAATGCAGACACTTGTCGGCAGTGACTTAGGCTACTTTCACATCAGCAATTTTTACCATTCGCGGCAGATCCGGCAGTTTTTCTGCATTCCGCACGACGATCTCCCATATAGAGCTGTCACATCAGATGTGACAGCTCTGTAGGCCTCAACTGACACACTGACAGGAGACAATGGCCCCTGCAGTGTTATCACTGAGGGTTCAATGGCCTCTCACTTTACGGCACTGCTGCGTGAGAATTTTCCCATGCAGCGGTGTCGCAAGTAACAGTATGAAATATACTGTGCTCACAGCGGCGGAGGGATACAGTGTGGAAGGATACCTTCCGTCATTGTATCCCCGAGCCCCTGGAGAGGTCGCTTCTGCCGATGTGACAACTCTCCACGGGAGATCGTCGTGGGACACTCATTATTACATGGATTACATCGCATCAGGGAGTATATTGTTGGTTTATTATTTTTTTTTTTTTACAGGTGATCAAGGGTTTCGGGGATTAGGTGTATAGTGAGTATATACTGTATGTTGTATGTTCTGTATGTATATATGTGTGGGTTTTTTTTACCCTTGAACACAGTAGCCGGATGATGGGACTACTACTGTCTCATCATCCGGCTACCTGTCACTGTAGCAGGCATAGCCGGATGGGACTATTTGTCCCATTGGATGATACCTGACACACAGCCCCGCACACACACAGCTCCGCACACACATACAGCACCACACACACACACATACATACAGCTCCACGCGCACACACACACAGCTCCGCACACTAACACAGCCCCACACACAGCTCCGCACACTAACACAGCCCCACACACAGCTCTGCACACAAACACAGCCCCACACACACAGCTCTGCACACAAACACAGCCCCACACACAGACACGTACAGCTCCGCTGCTGCACACACACACACAGCTCTGCACACACTGACGGCTCTGCACACACTGACGGCTCTGCACACACTGACGGCTCTGCACACACACACACAGCTCTGCACACACACACACAGCTCTGCACACACACACACAGCTCTGCACACACACACAGCTCTGCACACACACACAGCTCTGCACACACACACAGCTCTGCGCGCACGCACACACATACAGCTCCGCTGCCCGGACACACACATACAGCCCCAAACACATACAGCTCCGCGCACACACACACACACACACACACACACACACAGCACCCCACAGACACACACATACAGCTCCACGCACACACACATACAGCTCCGCACACACATACATACAGCTCCACACACACACAGCTCCGCACACAAACACACACAGCCCCACACACAGCTCTGCGCACACACATACAGCTCCGCTGCCCGCACACACACAGCTCCGCACACACATACAGCTCTGTTGCCCTGCTGCTCTCCCACACACACACACATACAGCCCCACACACATACAGCTCGGCACACATACAGCTCCGCACACACAGCACCCTACAGACACATACATACATACATACAGCTCCACACACACAGCTCTGCACATACACACATAAAGCGCCGCCACATACAGCTCTACACACATACATACAGCTCCGCACACACAGCTCTGCGCACACACACACATACAGCTACGCTGCCCGCACACACAGAGCTCTGCACACATACAGCTCCGCTGCCCCCACACACATACAGCTCCGCTGCCCCCCCACACATACAGCTCCGCTGCCCCCACACACATACAGCTCCGCTGCCCCCACACACATACAGCTCCGCTGCCCCCACACATACAGCTCCGCTGCCCCCACACACACACATACAGCTCCGCTGCCCCCACACACATACAGCTCCGCTGCCCCCACACACATACAGCTCCGCTGCCCCCACACATACAGCTCCGCTGCCCCCACACACATACAGCTCCGCTGCCCACACACACACAGCTCCGCTGCCCACACACACATACAGCTCCGCTGCCCACACACATACAGCTCCGCTGCCCCCACACACATACAGCTCCGCTGCCCCCACACACATACAGCTCCGCTGCCCCCACACACATACAGCTCCGCTGCCCCCACACACATACAGCACCGCTGCCCCCACACACATTCAGCTCCGCTGCCCCCACAGACATTCAGCTCCGCTGCCCGCACACACATACAGCTCCGCTGCCCGCACACACATACAGCTCCGCTGCCCCCACACACATACAGCTCCGCTGCCCCCACACACATACAGCTCCGCTGCCCGTACACATACAGCTCCGCTGCCCCCACACACATACAGCTCCGCTGCCCGTACACATACAGCTCCGCTGCCCCCACACACATACAGCTCCGCTGCCCCCACACACATACAGCTCCGCTGCCCCCACACACATACAGCGAAGCTGCCCCCACACACATTCAGCTCTGCTGCCCGCACACACATACAGCTCCGCGCATGCACACACACCAGCACTGGCAATGTTTGCTCCTTGGACCCAGATAGAGTGAGTGGGGGTGTATTATACCCCACCCCCACCACTCACTCTCTGAGGCCGTCTGCCGGGAGCAAAGATCAAACATCAAGGGCTGCTGACTGTGTTTTCATGGCTCCTCCAGCCTCAGGCACTACAGGCAGAAACGATGCTGAGGAATGTGAGGGAAGGGGTGAGGTCACAGACTGAGCTGTGCAGCAGGCAGCGCGCGGGCAGGAGCAAGGAGGGAGATCATTAAAGACAGACAGTACACTACTTACTGTGTATGTACTGCTCTACTGTCTGCGAGTCCTCCAGGCCAGCAATGTGCGGACAGGACCCAGGGTCGGGACACAGGGCGCCGCCGCTCCACCTCAGCAGTCACAGTCACATTCCGGCCGGCACCAGTGAGGCTGTGAGCAGGGGCATCACTGTGTCCCAGCAGGGGGAGAAGGGAGAGTCGGCACCAGCACCGCGTGTTCTGGCTGCCGCTCTGCCGCCCCCTGCCCTGGCTAAAAGTCTATTAGAAGCGCAGAGATATTTGGGCTCTTTATAATCTCTAGTGATGTAATTTAAATATTATTATATATGAGATTTTAGCACTCTTGCTTTGCCCCCAGCGGGGGGGGGGTGAACGTGTCCCCGTCACCTGGTGCTGCCCCTTTCTTGGTCACATACAGTGGGGTCACCCGTCCATGATCCCGCTGTACCGGGCTGATGATGATCCGGGGCTCCGCCATGCAGCCTGCTGCAGAGTCTCGCGTAGCGTGTGTCCCGCGGTGCGGTCACTGCTTGCAGCGTTTCGCCTGGCTCTCCACGCCCGAGCTGCTCACTCTCTTGTTGCGGTGATGTGGAAAGGTCGGCATCAGCTGCGGCTCACAGGCTACAAACAAACAGGGATCATACAATGAGACGCCGTGCCCACGTCTGTCCTACAAATTCATGGTGGATTAACCCAATAATTTGCTAATCAGAGGAGGCCGGCGGGAGGCAGGAGGGTCACAGGGCTCTGGTCCGGCTGCCATAATGTCTGACCTGGATGCAGGACCAGGCTACGACAGTGTTCTACTCTGGAGAAGCTCAAGATAAAATCATGGGGCAGAGATAAAACGTGCTGGATGGAGGTAGACTGTAGAGCGAGGGTCTGCCACATGCAGTCTAAAGGGAGGGTCCACCCCATGTAGTCTAAAGCGAGGGTCCGTCACGTTCGGTCTATACAGAGCGTCCCGTGTGCGGTCTATACAGAGCGTCCCGTGTGCGGTCTATACAGAGCGTCCCGTGTGCGGTCTATACAGAGCGTCCCGTGTGCGGTCTATACAGAGCGTCCCGTGTGCGGTCTATACAGAGCGTCCCGTGTGCGGTCTATACAGAGCGTCCCGTGTGCGGTCTATACAGAGCGTCCCGTGTGCGGTCTATACAGAGCGTCCCGTGTGCGGTCTATACAGAGCGTCCCGTGTGCGGTCTATAGAGAGCGTCCCGAGTGCGGTCTATAGAGAGCGTCCCGAGTGCGGTCTATAGAGAGTGTCCCGCATGCGGTCTATAGGGAGCGTCCCGCGTGCGGTCTAAAGAGAGCGTTCCGTGTGCAGTCTATAGAGCGTCCCATGTGCAGTCCATAGAGAGCGTCTCGTGTGCAGTCTATAGAGCGTCCCGCGTGCAGCCTATTGAGAGCGTCCCACATGCAGCCTATAGGGAGCGTCCCGCATGCAGCCTATAGGGAGCGTCCCGCATGCAGCCTATAGGGAGCGTTCCATGTGCAGTCTATAGGGAGCGTCCCGAGTGCAGCCTAAAGAGAGCGTCCCGTGTGCAGTCTATAGTGTTCGTGTGCAGCCTATAGAGAGCGTCCCGAGTGCAGCCTATAGTGTCCCGCGTGCAGTCTATAGAGAGGGTCCCGCGTGCAGTCTATAGAGAGCGTCCCACGTGCAGTCTATAGAGAGCGTCCCGTGTACAGTCTATAGTGTCCCGCGTGCAGTCTATAGAGAGCGTCCTGCGTGCAGTCTATAGAGAGCGTCCCGTGTACAGTCTATAGTGTCCCGCGTGCAGTCTATAGAGAGCGTCCCGCGTGCAGCCTATAGAGCGTCCCGCATGCAGCCTATAGAGAGCGTCCCGCGTGCAGCCTATAGAGAGCGTCCCGCGTGCAGCCTATAGAGAGCGTCCCGCGTGCAGCCTATAGAGAGCGTCCCGCGTGCAGCCTATAGAGAGCGTCCCGCGTGCAGCCTATAGAGAGCGTCCCGCGTGCAGCCTATAGAGAGCGTCCCGCATGCGGTCTATAGGGAGCGTCCCGCGTGCGGTCTAAAGAGAGCGTCCCGCGTGCGGTCTATAGAGCGTCCCGTGTGCGGTCTATAGAGCGTCCCGCGTGCGGTCTATAGAGAGCGTCCCGAGTGCAGTCTATAGAGAGAGTCCTGCACGCAGTCTCTATGACTGGAGAGAACACGATATAATTACAGAGTACCCTCCGGCATTGAGCGGCACGGCTCCCTTTGGTGAAGGCTATGGCAGCATTGTGCCAACACATCTGAGGGTTAACCTCTTCAGTACCAGGGAAAATAAAAGTCCAGTGTATACCAGAACTGGTGCACTGTATAATCCCCGCGCTCTGTGGACAGTAAAACCTTCCGCCATTCTTACTTCACTTTGTGTTAGTATTCCTGATTTGTGAGATCTCTACTCGCAGTCTGTTCCCTGAATCCTAAGTGATCCCCCACCCATAGGTGACCGGGCTCTAGAGGCTGGACCTCCGCTACAATCATCTAATGGGCTTTAGCAGGATTTTTTGGCTTTCCCATAGACTATGCACGGAGCGGATGTCCCAGGAATCCCAGGACAAGGGCAGTGGATAACTTATGATTTTGGGGAAAGAACCCTTTTAAAACAATCACTCATTAGGATTAACATTCAGAGCAGTTGAGTGACAAATGTCTTACGTAAAGGCTTCTCCTTGAAGTAGGAACTTGCCAGGCTGTCTTCTGCCGTAGCCCTGACATGGAGAGAAGAGACAAGGATGGGTCCATGTTCTGTATATCAGGGGCATCTCTATCCAAAAATCCTCTTCTTACCTCTTTTTGGGATCGTACATAAATAGGAAATTGAGAAGTCGGAGGCCGGCTTCTGACAGCCAGGGAAACTTATGCTTCATATTGTTGTATGGCTGCTTGCGCACCGTGTATTGACCGACAAGGGGTAACTTGGAGAAACCCTGCAAAAAAAAAATCAGACGCCTAAGAAAAAGGAAAATATCAAAAGTGATAAAAGTACGACTACAAAGAAACCCGCATACGTACAGGCCAGATGGCTTCACTGGGCGTCCCCAATAGTTGTATGATTAAATCGATCTGCTGGATTTCTGACGTTCCGGGTAATAAAGGCTTGTGAGCCAGCAACTCGGCCAGGATACATCCCACCGCCCTGCAAGAGCCACAGCGTTACTGGGAACAGCCTTCTGCAGCAACCGGTGAGACCCCCATTAATGGAGGCTCCGTGGGGCAGACCCTGCACCAAGCCAGGAGGTGCTGGAACAAGAGAGTTTACAATGTGACACGTACCACATATCAATGGCCGTCGTCTGCGTCGTGCTTCCCAAAAGCAGCTCAGGGGCCCGGTACCTGCAATCCCAGAAGAAGAAGAAGAAGCTCAAAAATGTATAAAAGTCATCGGTAAAGCAAAACGCAATTAAAACAACCCTTAAAGGATCAATGGAAACTTTTGGGGACAATTATTATTTTTCTAGTTACTTAAATGCATGTTCTGCTTTAAGCCCCGTAATTTTTTCTAGCTTTTTCAGGGTTTGGAAACTATCACGAGGTCAGAAGTGTTCTTCCAAATGAAGCCGTCTGCTTAAAAAATACATAGCAAAGATAGCAGCGGCGGCAAAGACTGGCGTATTACCGAGAGTTTTCGCCGAAGGAAAACATGTCTTACAGACACCGTGTGCACATGTCCTAATGGGAGTTTGTCACTCTATTATATGATTTCTCAGCTGATTTATGACCACAGACCACATCAAAAGGATCTGAACCGTCATGTGGTCAGAAATTAGCTGAGAAAAGCTCTGGAAAATTACTATTTCTCTGCTGGAACAAGCTCACTCGTAGACCGGGATCACATCTTATGTCCGCTGGATTATATTTCCTGCCTGATACACAGGACGCTACTCACCAAAGAGTCACTACTTTTGGGGTCATCTGCTTTGCAGGAACGCTGTATGCCCGAGCAAGTCCAAAGTCGGCTGCAAAAGGAAAAATAATCAATCGGTTGGTTTGGTTAATGCAAAAAAAGAATATTTTACATGAAAAAAAAAGAAGAAACTGTGTTTTACCGATCTTCACACAGCCTTTATCAGTCATCAGCAGGTTGGAGACCTTCAGATCCCTGCCCGAGGAACATACAAAAGTGAGGACGACGAGAACCTCCAACATATTCAATAACGGTAACAGGAGGCAAATCAACCAAGGGTCAACATTTTTGGTCTCTATTCACATCCAAAGTACAGAAAACCACTGTCCTCTGGTTAGTGATGAGCGAACGTGCCGGGATAAGGTGTTATCCGCCATGCTCGGGTGCTGAGTGTCTTCGGGGTGTTCAAATAATGTGTCCGAGTCCCTGCAGCTGTCGGTGCAAAACATGCAGAGATTGCCTAACAGCCACACGCAGAGGACACTCGGTTAGCACCCGAGCATGGCAGATAACACCTTATCCCAGCATGTTCGCTCATCACTACTCCTGATACCTGCTATGGACGTAGAGTAGTGAATGTCAGCTTTAGAGAATTTCACAGGTCATTCAAATAATAAAAAAATGGAAGATGGAAGGGAGATAACCCTAATAATACAAGACTGGACAGGATGAGGGAAGGGGGACCCCCATTTTGAAGATAGGTGCTGTCCAGCTAGACGTAGGTCCCATCGATGGAGCCTTGTTCTATCAGACATTCATGGCAGATCCTAAAACAAGATTACCCCTTTAAGGGTCTATAAAACGAATTCCTTACCTGTGCACTATGAAGTTTTCGTGCAGATACTGGAGGCCGGTGAGAAGCTGGAAGCATATGCATTTCACCTGTGTATAGAGAAAAAACAGGAAGTCGTAAAAATAATAGTAAATTACAAGAATCTAATAACGTTATTGTGCGCAAAGAATCTGAGGCTCTATCTTTGATTAACCTGTTAATGACTGTTCGCTATAAATAGATGACGGATTGCTCTAGGTTGAGATGATCAAAAACAATTTGCGGTTCCCAGTTCCAGCCTCTGGTCCTTCATTACTGGATCCAGCACCCTAAGCTTGGCATCTCATGGGCGCCTTGATTGCTTTCTAAGCCTCACGTGACGTCTTGATAAGCATTGCTCCACGACGTCGAAGTATTAAAAGTAAGTGAGGTGCCCCGGAAAGTGGAGCCTGGGTACCGGCAATCTTACTGATCATCTCTAGTCCTGGATTTTAGGTTGCTGAAACCCCAGCAGGGTAAACTGTGGGTGGTCAGACAAGTCGCTGTCACTGTAAGGAAAGCTACCATTACACAGCGCCACATTTGACCAGGTAATTGATGACTGATCCATTCTGGGGTAATAGATAGGGGTCCCGAGTGTAGCATAAGGACACAGGTTTCCCATCTAAGACAACATTTATTTAAAGGAATCATAAGTAGAAAAACAAATTCATAGAAAAAAAAATATCAGCCTGCTTGGTGATGGTTTCCAGAAAACAAGTAGAGGCAGCATCATGACTATACTTTAACGTGGCGAGTCAGTGATTTGTTGTATATATATCACTACATCCGTACCTGAGCTTCAGAGAATGGAGTCTGCATGTTTTCCAGGAGACTGGCCAAGTCTTGCTCGCAGTAACCCATGACTAGGAAAATGCTGCAAAAACCATACAAATAGCGTCATTATAATAACCGGCAAAGGGAGGCAAACGACAGGGTTATCTTCACCTCGCACACGACGGTGTTATCCTCACCTCGCACACGACGGTGTTATCCTTACCTCTCTAGATGATTCCCAACGACCACTTCCTTCAGCTCCACTATGTTGGGATGTCTGAGCTTTAACAGCAGCGTGATCTCTCGGAGGCTGCTAATAGGGATTCCTGCAACATAATGACACGTCAGTGATGCACAGCACACACTCACAGCACTTAGTGGGGGGTGCCGGGTGTAGACCCCCACATGATCTGATATTGATGACCTATCCCAAGCTTGAAAACTGTCTTTAAAGCCATTGCAACATTCATGTCAAGAAACCTTAAGGATATCTCTGTACGAGAGAAACATGAAGTAGAGGGTGAGGACGTCCCGGCTGATGACAAGAATTATAGGTCTCGATCTGATGGTCAAAGACCCTGCAGGGAGGCTCAGATGCCAAGACAAGAATGAAGAGTAAAGATCTAGGAGAGGCTTCGGCGTATGACCATTGCCTTACCAGTTGGCCGGCCCTGCAGTGACTCTGGCTGGGGACCCAGTGTGCTTCATAGGTGAAGCTTGTACCCACCACCCTTTACTTTTTTGCTATAAGACAGACGCCTCATTCAGGAGACAAGAAGTGCCAGAAATCCTGCAGATGTCTTGCAGTGAGATCCACTCCCTTCCTCTGAATGAAGCTTGTTTTGCATGGGCACGTCTCCATTAATGTGGCAGAAGCAGAAATTCCTGCATGTAATTCTACACCCCCCGATCCTGTCCGTCCTCGCGTCGTGGGAAACCACTCACCGTCCTTTTCTTTATCCATCCGAACTTTCTTCAGCGCCACGATTTCATTATTCCTGGTGTCTCTGGCGCGATCTGCAAGCAAAACGGAAGCTCGGGGCACAGATAACAAGGTGAAGGGGTGATGGGACACATCACAAGAGTTATGTATAGACCAGTGCAGGCCTGACGACGTCCCCGTAGGGTGTGAATACTTACACACGATGCCGTAGGTGCCTTCGCCTATTCGGTTTAACTTCTCAAATTCCTTTACGCTTCGACATTGCCCGAGCTGTAAAAAAAATTTCTATTAATTATATGGGATCCAAAATGTCACACATGATAATATACAGCAGCAGGGCGTTACAGTGTACCAGCGCTCACTTAAAGGGAACCTGAAAAAAACAAACAGCTATGTATAGGGAGAGACCTATCCGTCAAGGGAATTAGTGCAGAGACAAGACGCAAGGGTCGGCCTTGGACTAGTCAGGCCTCTCCCTATCAAGGACCGCAGGCATCCATACTGGGAGTAGTGGGGACTGCAGGCATCCGTACTGGGAGCAGTGGGGACCGCAGGCATCCCTACTGGGAGCAGCATCCGTACTGGGAACAGTGGGGACCGCAGGCGTCCCTACTGGGAGCAGCATCCGTACTGGGAACAGTGGGGACCGCAGGCGTCCCTACTGGGAGCAGCATCCGTACTGGGAACAGTGGGGACCGCAGGCGTCCCTACTGGGAGCAACATCCGTACTGGGAACAGTGGGGACCGCAGGCGTCCCTACTGGGAGCAGCATCCGTACTGGGAACAGTGGGGACCGCAGGCGTCCCTACTGGGAGCAGCATCCGTACTGGGAACAGTGGGGACCGCAGGCGTCCCTACTGGGAGCAGCATCCGTACTGGGAACAGTGGGGACCGCAGGCGTCCCTACTGGGAGCAGCATCCGTACTGGGAACAGTGGGGACCGCAGGCGTCCCTATTGGGAGCAACATCCGTACTGGGAACAGTGGGGACCGCAGGCGTCCCTACTGGGAGCAGCATCCGTACTGGGAACAGTGGGGACCGCAGGCGTCCCTACTGGGAGCAGCATCCGTACTGGGAACAGTGGGGACCGCAGGCGTCCCTACTGGGAGCAGCATCCGTACTGGGAACAGTGGGGACCGCAGGCGTCCCTACTGGGAGCAGCATCCGTACTGGGAACAGTGGGGACCGCAGGCGTCCCTACTGGGAGCAGCATCCGTACTGGGAACAGTGGGGACCGCAGGCGTCCCTACTGGGAGCAGCATCCGTACTGGGAACAGTGGGGACCGCAGGCGTCCCTACTGGGAGCAGCATCCGTACTGGGAACAGTGGGGACCGCAGGCGTCCCTACTGGGAGCAGCATCCGTACTGGGAACAGTGGGGACCGCAGGCGTCCCTACTGGGAGCAGCATCCGTACTGGGAACAGTGGGGACCGCAGGCGTCCCTACTGGGAGCAGCATCCGTACTGGGAACAGTGGGGACCGCAGGCGTCCCTACTGGGAGCAGCATCCGTACTGGGAACAGTGGGGACCGCAGCCGTCCCTACTGGGAGCACTGGCGACCGCAGGTATATGTACTGGGAGCAACGGGGACCAAGAGAGGTAGTAAGCCATTACTACCTCATGAAAGGTTGAATTTGATGGACCAGGGTCTTTTTTCCAACCTATGTAACTATATATCACCGGCCAGTGCGGAAGTCTCACCACTGCGGCGTCTTCAGCAGCCTTCCCAGTTTTTCCTGATGTTCCCACCAGCAGGTGGCGCCCTGCACTGTCTCAGACTAAAATCTTAGTGCTTATAATGGCCATTGTGCGCTAAAATTACCCCAAATAAATGGTGACCATGTAAACAGTACGCAGCCCCCTGCTGAGCAGTAGAACCACATCATCACCAGGGACCCATCATCCCCTGCTCACCCGGTCTCCCTCCGGCACTGGGAGAAATTTCTCCTCTCTGGCGCTTTTCAGCCGGATTTGCTCCAGTTCTGGCTCCGGCTCCGCTGTGGTATCGGCCATTATGCACGGAAGGCGCTTTACACGGCTCCGGCCTGCAGGAAAGTCCGAGGCTCTGCGGCCTGTTCGCTCCAGAGTGTAAGGAAGAGATGGAATGCGGGCGCCCTCTGGTGGCTGCAAGTAGTAATTACAGGGGCACTGGGAGAAAGCAGCAGTAACCAGTGAAGCTACTGGGGGACACTGGTGGGAGCATGGCTATATAGAATGTGGGATAGTATACGGTACCTATAGATAAACACAAACATTTTGGAGCCATATTTTTCAAAATGGTGAACAGGGGTTATGAATTTTGTGCAAAATAAAAAATGGTTTGTATTTTTCATTTTGTTTTTGCAAGTTTTTAGAGTAAAAAGAGTCAAAATATAAATAGGGAATGGAGTAAATATGCAACAAATTTTATGACTCTTTGAAAATTGGCAAAGGATGAATAAGGGGAAAACCTAGAAACCCTAAAAGCGGCCAATATATAAATATATATAAAATCTAGAACAAAAGAATTGGCACAAATGTAAAACAGACTAGGAAAAATGTAGATAGAAGAGGGGCCCCTGGGAGTGTGAGGGCCCCATAACTGTTGCTTGGTGACGTCACACGTTATTGTCAGGCACCACGTGACTGCGAGGCAGGTCATGTGATGCGTTGTCGTAAAGCTGAGCTCACTTGACCGGGTCTCAGGAGTGAGTGACGTCATTTCAGCGCGCGAGTTGGGAGGGAGCGCAGTAGACAGAACCCGGAAGTGTCGCTGGTGTTCTGCTGCGGTGAGAACAGCTCGGGATGGACGGTGAGAACCGGAGGGGAGAGAAGGGACCAGGGGGGCGCTGATGTGTGTGACCTTGGACTGGGGGCCCCCTGCAGGCGGCAGCATGTACTGGGCACATTGTTTTCTCCCTGCCCAGGACAGGGCGACTTTCGTCATGTGACCTCAGAAATTTGCCCCCTTTGTTTTGCAGCTTGTTACCAGGATACTACTTTAGTCTGTGATTTGGGCTCTGTACACTGTCTGGGGTCTGACTGCAGCTCTGACCGTTGTGATCCCAGTGTAGCCCCCTCTGGTGGTCTCTGTGGGGACAAGAAGTGGTGACATCTGGTTCTACAGTAACCTGACACCGAGGCTTGTGATTGGCAGCGGACGGGACATCATTCCGATCAAATTTGACCCCAGTGTTCTACCTCTGGTTATAATGAGAGCTACAAATCCCAGCATGCCCTGCTCTCCCCCCTAAGTAGTTTACCCAGAGCCAGGCTGGTTTTTGTGTGGAGCAGTCGGGGGTCCGGCCCTTTGGACGACACGATTGGGAGGGAGGAAACTACACCTGACCGGTGTGGAGCAGTCGGGGGTCCGGCACCTTGGCCGACACGATTGGGAGGGAGAAAACTCCACGTGGCTGGTGTGGAGCAGTCTGGGGTCCGGCTCCTTGGCCGACACGGTTGGGAGGGAGGAAACTCCACGTGGCTGGTGTGGAGCAGTTGGGGTCCGGCTCCTTGGCCAACATGATTGGGAGGGAGGAAACTCCACCTGGCTGGTGTGGAGCAGTCTGGGGTCCGGCTCCTTGGCCGACATGATTGGGAGGGAGGAAACTCCACCTGGCTGGTGTGGAGCCGTCGGGGGTCCGGCACCTTGGCCGACACGATTGGGAGGGAGAAAACTCCACGTGGCTGGTGTGGAGCAGTCGGGGGTCCGGCACCTTGGCCGACACGATTGGGAGGGAGAAAACTCCACGTGGCTGGTGTGGAGCAGTTGGGGTCCGGCTCCTTGGCCAACATGATTGGGAGGGAGGAAACTCCACCTGGCTGGTGTGGAGCAGTCGGGGGTCCGGCCCCTTGGCCGACATGATTGGGAGGGAGGAAACTCCACCTGGCTGGTGTGGAGCAGTCGGGGGTCCGGCCCCTTTGCTGACATGATTGGGAGGGAGGAAACTACACCTGACTGGGTTTTAAAGTCTAAAATTGAGCGTGCAAAAATAATAATTGGGAAGCAAATTGTGTCATCAGAATAACCCTTTAAAATTTAAAGGGAGGATTGCACCTTAAAGAAGATGCGCTCCGCATTATCTTGACTGATCTCTTTAAGGAAATAATCCCTCTGCACAAACGTCTAAACTGTAGGTTGTCCTCCGCTCAGGACCCCCCTTCCCGTACTACATGTATGACACTGACTGCCCTCATGGTTCCCTGAATATAATGCGATTTGATTTAAGGGACTTCGGTATCAAAGACCCTCACTGGTTAGAGCTGGGGTCCTGATTCCCTGTTCTTTCTCACTTTTTTGGGATACATCCAGGGCCGGACTGGCCATTTGGCAATTCTGGCAAATGCCAGAAGGGCCTGTCTGGTTGTGGGCTGCCTTGCTGCTGCATTGTTAACAAAATGTGTGTTATCAGGACACCCCTACTGTTAAGAGTTGTGACAGAGCACAAAGTCGCTGACTCCTTTACTTACCCAGCAGGCCACGGGTATCATGAGACATATTGGTCTTGTAGTAAATCTTGTTTTCCCTCTATCCAGGGTAATATTAGTAATATATCCCATCTAGTGCTTGGTGACGAGGACAGCATGGGCCTGTGTGATTTCAAATGCCAGGGCTGAATTTCAGCCCCAGTCCGTTCCTGGATACATCGCACAGTTTTCTCCGCCAGATGAAGATGAAGCTCGACCCGTGCCACTCACCCCCAAAAAACAAGATGAGGACCCCCAGGCTAGTGTTCTTAGTGAGCAGACATTTCTCTTGGGGATTGGGTGATAGAACCCTGTTAATTCGAAGCTTGGTGGGTACTCTTTAAAGGGGTTGTCAGCACGTAATGACTGTGTGATCGCTGGTGGTCTGACCGCTGGGATCCCCCGAATGGAGCGGTTGTGGCAATGCCTGGCTGTAGATCCGTCCACCTCTCTTGGTCTGTGGTCACACTTACTTCACACAGGGGACTCGGGGACCGTCCGCCAGTCTTGTCACATGTGGACAGGTACATTTGATTGACAACACCCTATGTTATTTTACCACCTCTGTACAGATCCTGTATGACAGGCTGGGAATTTTCTGGCTTTACTATGTTGCCTCAGCGGTGGTGACGTCATCGGACTGTCACCGGTTATCATACTGACCCTCCCAGGTCTTGTGACTGCTGCAGCCACGCCTCAAGCACCTGAGTAATGGAAGGTGTGAACATACAGGGCTACAACCGGAGTGTTATGCAATCTTCTTACAGAGGAAATGTCACGTGACCCATCATCTCCTCTTATGGGATCTGACATTGATGTCAGAAGTATAAAGAGTTCACATAAGAACCGATGCTGTCCCGATACTTCTCACAGCTGAGTTTTTGCTACAGTCTGGGCTCCTCACTCAGCTGAGACCGACACAGATAACCTCAGACTGGCCACCGGCTTTCCTGACCTAAGCATGACGGCATGTATTTCTATGCAGCTGTCACACGCGGGCCGGGAGAGCCGCTGGCCAGTCCTAGCGTTGTGATCTTCGTCCAAGTTATATGGGCTTCTAATTCTTCCCTAAAAGTGACAAAGCTTCAGCTGTGAGAGGTATAAGGTCTGTGGGGGGTTTTAGTCACCGGATGGAAACAAGAATGTTTCTATTTACTGACTGTAAGGAATGAAAGCTGTAAGGCCATATGCACACGTTCAGGATTTTTCGCGTTTTTTCGCTATAAAAATTTGTGCAAATGTTGCATTTTTTTCCGCAAAAAAATCGCATTGCGGAAAAAAAAGCAACATGTTCATTAAAATTGCGGGGATTCCGCACACCTAGGAGTGCATTGATCTGCTTACTTCCCGCACGGGGCTGTGCACACCATGCGGGAAGTAAGCAGATTATGTGCGGTTGGTACCCAGGGTGGAGGAGAGGAGACTCTCTTCCACGGACTGGGCACCATAAAATTGGTAAAAAAAAAAAAGAATTAAAATAAAAAATAGTCATATACTCACCATCTGATGGCCCCAGGAGTGTTCCCGCCTCTCCGGTGCATGCTGCCGCTTCCGTTCCTATAGATGGTGTGGTGAAGGACCTGCGATGACGTCGCGGTCTTGTGATTGGTCGCGTGACCGCTCATGTGACCGCTCACGCGACCAATCACAAGCCGCGACGTCATCGAAGGTCCTTCACACACAAACCATCTATAGGAACGGACGCCGCCGAGGAGATCGGCTGTCTGCAGGTGAGTATAACCTTTTTTTTAAATTTTTTTTATTATTTTTAAACATTCTATCTTTTACTATTGATGCTGCATAGGCAGCATCTATAGTAAAAAGTTGGTCACACTTGTCAAACACTATGTTTGACAAGTGTGACCAACCTGTCAATCAGTTTTCTAAGCGATGCTACAGATCGCTTGGAAAACTTTAGCATTCTGCCTTACGCTTGCAGAATGCTAAAAAAAAAAAACGCAAAAAAAACGCAAAAAAAAATGCGGATTTCTTGCAGAAAATTTCCGGTTTTCTTCAGGAAATTTCTGCAAGAAATCCGGACGTGTGCACATACCCTAAAGGACAAGTGGCCCTGTCGCCCATGGCAAGTTTTTTGTTTTCCAGAGCCCTTTTAGTAAGTGAAGGAAATGCTTTGATTGATTGGGAAGATAATTGATCATGGCTGGAGTTACCCCTGTGCAGTGTATGCCGGAGGGGCAGCAGGCGGCATCTCATCATATTCTGCCCCAGAATAATCAGCAACCCACTTCTCCTGCTTCTCTGCTCTGAAATCTTTAGCAGCATCTTTACTACGTTTGCAATGCAATCATCAGCACTAACCTGCCACCTTCTGTTTCCTTTGCAGACACGTTGTTCCAGTTGAAGGTGAGTGTCTTTCGCCTTTTACACTGGAATTCTCGACTTTTCTGACTCTTGTGGGCACATTTAGGCTCATCTCTCATTTTTTGCTTCCTTTCAGTTCACGGCCAAGCAGCTGGAGAAGCTGGCAAAGAAGGCAGAGAAGGACTCCAATACTGAAAACGCCAAAGTTAAGAAGGTAATTTTAGTGGTGGTGTTATATTGGTGTGCAAACTGAAGCTACAGAGCCCCCTACTGGGCAGTTAATTGTGAAACATACTCTAGAGCTGTTAAAATTTTTTGTAAGGGTGCTCTCAAACTTCATTTTGGTACCCGTTTGTTGGTCCCTTCAGGGCTTACATTCGAACCCTCGCAGAACGGGATTCAGGCATATTTGCAGACGGGACCATAACTATAATGGTGCCGACAGAGTTAACGTGCTTTCTGTTGTACATCATTTTCTGGGTGCATGGTGCGCCCCCCCATTCTGGGTGTGGAGTGGCCCCCTGCGGTCTCATGTTTACAAAGGATTCTCCTAGACCTGAATTCCACTTGTCTAATCTTTCAGCAGTTTGTATGTCAGCGATTACGGTTCGGTGTGTTTGTTAATTCTGAGCATTGTCTTCATTCCTCCCCATCGCACAGGCTCTGCAGCAGAAGAATGTGGATGTTGCCCGTGTGTATGCCGAGAATGCAATCAGGAAGAAGAACGAGGGGCTGAACTGGCTTCGGATGGCTTCCCGAGTAGACGCTGTCGCCTCTAAAGTGCAAACAGCAGTTACCATGAAGGGGGTATGTGTCCTGACACTCCCAGTTGGGAGCAAAGCAAATTTCAGACCATTTTACACCCATGTGACTGCACCCCTAAACTGATGAATTCACCCCAGCCATTGGAGATGAACAAACTGAGTCTAAGTACCCTGGTCTGGGGTCCTGTTTGGTCCTCTGTGGCAGCTGGACCAGGGCAGCCTTTACTTCTGCTCCGGCAATCATCTGCTGCTTACTAGGTCCACGCTGTGTCAAGACATTGCTAGAGGCCTAGTAAGCAGCAGAGGATTGCAGGTGCAGAAGTGAACCCTGCCCTGGTCCAATTGCCACTGCTGTAATCTACTAGGGGAGAATCCATTGCAAGTCAGAGGTAAGCATTTCAATTATGTTAACACTTTGCTGCTATAATTAAGGGGTTATATATACAAATGCCACAACCCGTGCAAGCTGCGGGCACATATATATTCAGTAATTCATAGGTTTTGCTTATTGAAATCATTTGATGATCATATACTGTATGGTGGTGACAAATCTTCCAAAATGTGAGATGTGCTTTGCAGCACCACACCTTCTTTCATAAAGTTTTTAGGTAATGTTCAGAGCGCTTTCCATGGCATCATTACAAATTATTGCGACCAGCTTGCCTATTGTTAGTAATAATTTTATTTCTATAGCGTCACCATATAATAATAATAATAATTTTATTTATATAGCGCCAACATATTCCGCAGCGCTTTACAACTTATAGAGGGGACTTATACAGACAATAGACATTACAGCATAACAGAAATCACAGTTCAAAACAGATACCAGTAGGAATGAGGGCCCTGCTCGCAAGCTTACAAACTATGAGGAAAAGGGGAGACACGAGAGGTGGATGGTAACAATTGCTTTAGTTATTTGGACCAGCCATAGTGTAAGGCTCGGGTGTTCATGTAAAGCTGCATGAACCAGTTAACAGCCTAAGTGTGTAGCAGTACAGACACAGAGGCTATTAACTGCATAAAGTGTATGAGAACATGATGGAGGAACGTGATTATGTTGTTGTTTTTTTATTAATAGGCCACACAGGGATAATTAGGTTAATGCGTTGAGGCGGTAGGCCAATCTGAACAAATGAGTTTTTAGGGCACGCTTAAAATATTCCGCAGCACTTTACAATTTTAATGGACAGACGGTTTTGCAGAAAACGCATAGTCATTAACAATTTATTTATACTTCAGCAGAAAGCCACTGATACTTTTGGGAAACCTCTCCCCAGCAGCCGCTCTATGGGTGCTCTGAACGCTACATGGGACGCCAGCCTAATGGGGCACATAGTATGGGATTGTTCTAGCTTAAAGAAGTTGTCTGGAAAAGAGAAGTTATCTCCTATCCACAGGATAGGTGATAAATTAGGCTTCTTTCACACTAGCGTCGGGCTCGGTCCGTCGCAGTGCGTCGGGCCGAGGTCCCCGACGCTAGCGCTGTCTCCGCCGCACAACGGGTGCAGCGGATGCATTTTTCCAGCGCATCCGCTGCCCCATTGTGAGGTGCGGGGAAGTGCGGGGAGGTGGGGGCGGAGTTCCGGCCGCGCATGCGCGGTCGGAAAAAGCGGACCGTCGGGAGCAAAAAACGTTACATGTAACGTTTTTTGGTCCCGACGGTCCGCCACAACACGGCGCAACCGTCGCACGACGGTTGCGACGTGTGGCAATGCGTCGCAAATGCGTCGCTAATGTTAGTCAATGCTCAAAAAACGCATCCTGCAAGCACTTTTGCAGGATGCGTTTTTTCGACAAAACGACGCATTTGCGACGTATTGCAGTTAACGCTAGTGTGAAAGTAGCCTTATTGATCAGTGGGGACCCAAGCGCTTGAACCAACACCAATCTGCAGAATGAGGAACTTTATCCATATGGGGCTGCTGAGCACTGCACTCACCTTTTTCCGGGCAGCTCCATAAAGAATCAGTGGAGTGATGTTCAGTCACCCGACCCATTGTTCCATTTTATAACTATGATAAATGTTGCCTGTTCTGTTGAACAGTGCAGCTCCCAATGGTCAGCCCCCATAATCAATAAGTGATCACCTATTGGACGTCTAGTTTCATCAGTTAGTTTGTGCAGAGTGTCACCCAAGTGTCTTCCATTTTTCTTTGATCAGAAACAAACAAAAATTTTTTCTACCTTCTGAGTGCTGTTGTAATTTTTTTTTTCATTGACATTACTGATCTTGATCAACACTTGGATCAATGTCAGACATGTCTTCTCAATTTGGTGTGGACCAGCCTTATAGACTGTACTAGGTAGCGGTAGAATTCGTATGTGTAAAATCTTAGTTTTTTTTTTTTTTTTAGGATTGACAATTATATAAATGAATACATCCCATGTACTGTTCATTTAATATGTCATTGACATATAAATAATAAGACCTCTTTCCATTTTCTGCCTTTTTTTTTTTGCACTTAGGTGACGAAGAACATGGCTCAGGTGACAAAGGCTCTGGACAAGGCGCTGGGCTCCATGGACCTGCAGAAGGTGTCTGCTGTTATGGATAAATTTGAGCAGCAGGTTCAGAATTTGGATGTTCACACGTCGGTGAGTTCTCAATGTAGCATAATATCTCAATATTATTATATCTCTATATGCATAATATCTCAATCTATTATCATGCACCGCTGCTTATGTCCACTAAGTGGCAGTCATGTCCAGCAGTTTGCAGGCACTGCGCTATAGACACCTGCCTCCCATAGTCCCTACCAGGGTATTGCTCTGTTTGTACCTCTTACACGCACAGTAAAGTTGCCGTCCTTTGGTACGGAGCAATCAATGACTCATTTGCAAAAAAGGAAAAATTCTTGATCCTTGGTCAAATGAAACATGGAAGTCGACAGAATTTGTAGATGCAGATTAATGGGCTTGTACGGCCTTCTGGTATTAATATCCTTAGGATAAGTCTTCAGTATCAGATCAGTGGAAACGCCAGGTGTCTGACCATCACTTATGCTAAGGATAAACATTCGTCTTTATTGTCTGGGTTCACAGACCTCCTTGGTATAATTTTCACTTTCTTTATGTTCTATCACTAACCTTTTACCTCTTTGTCTTTCACAGGTGATGGAAGACTCTATGGGATCGGCTATGACCCTGACCACTCCGCAGGAACAGGTGGATAACTTGATCTTGCAGATCGCGGAGGAGAATGGACTGGAAGTCATGGATCAGCTGAACCAGCTTCCCCAGGGAGCGTCGTCCGTGGGAGAGAGTTCCACCCGCACCCCGGAAGACCAGCTGTCACGCAGGTAAGATCAAGGCAGGAATGGATGACCTAGATTGTGCCCAAAGTGACTCTTCATTGCAGGATCAATTATAATCCCAGCTTGGAAAGTGGATGGCTAATACACAGTGGGAGCAATGTAACTAGCTTTCAGACATGAGTCTGATTACATGGGTCATCTATGTAAAGACACATTTGCAGATTCGATAGGTTTGCAAGTATTCGTGACCCGAGCTAGCAGGTACAGCTTTATGACTTGTGGTTTCTGACTCTTGTCTCTTTCTCTTTCAGACTGGCTGCACTGAGGAACTGAAGTCTCGCTGCTTTGCCCTCTTCTGCCTGGGGTACACTGGGGTCACTTTATCACATGTGGCCTTCACCAATAAATAATGGGAGAATCTTGGCCCCCCGGGATTGCACTGCTAATGCCTTTTTAGTTTCTCCGCAATCTCAGAAGCTGAAGCCACCATGTCCGTGGCCTCGATGCATGGATTTCAGCCCAGGATTAGCATTTCATATGGAGGGATAATGTACAAATATTAGGTTTTCTCTTATTCTTCCTGTCTCCCTGACGCCTTGCTGGGAATGAGAGAATCTTAGTGATCAGGGGACGCACAGGCCACTGATAATCACATCTGGGGAGATCTCCGAAATGGCTCTATATTAATATGTGCTTCCTCCTACACTAAAGGTTGTATTTTACTTGCTGTCCTTGTATCCTAAATGGAGACTTATCTATATTCTATATGTGCCAGAGACGCCATACAGTGCCCCTTGTTACATCTCCCCCGTACTCGCGTTCTCTCACAAGATCAAGAAGTCTGTGTGAGGTTGTAAACTTAATGACTGTATATGTGCTTTTGTAATAATTGTGAAGCAGGGTATGACCCCCGAATCCTATACTTGCACCCGTGTGGGCTTATCTGCTTATTGCTCTAACCTCCTGTGCAGAGTGGGTTAATGTCTTGTGCCTGTTTAACCTTTAATTTGCTGGGAGCAATGCCATGCTAGCTGTGGTAGTTCACAGGACCATTAAGGCCTTCATACATATCCATGTAGGTGGTGATGCAGGTAGATGTGCGATGTATTTCATAAAGCGCATCTCCCCCTAAAAGTTACATAAAAATTATTAGTAATCATGGTTCCCGTCATCTTTTTCTGACAGATTGCTGTGGGAGTTGGAATGGCGGCCATACTTGTTATTTGCAGGACTTGTGGCCGCCAAACTAGAGCCCGGCGACCTCTTCCTACCTGCCGGAATTTCTGGCCCTTCTCCGGATTAGTAGACCCCACAACGTCATTATTCTGCAGCTCGATGCATGACATCAAGGGGAGCTACTAATAAGAGGCACGGGACATCAAGGGGCGCTACTAATAAGAGGCACGGGACTGTCGTTTGTTTTTTTTGTTTGTTTTTTTAAATCTATTATTTTCTCCAAACTTAGTAAACACAAGCAAAAACTCAGGAATTTATGTTTTACAGGTATTCTCGGGAGATGTCCTATAAAACAACACTACATATGGCCCCCTGGTCATGTTTTCCCAGTGGTTGGTGTCCAATGCAAATAATTGAAGGGAATGTCCAGAGTCAGAAAAACATGGCCGATTTCTTTTACTACCAGCGTCGCACCCGCCTACAGGTTGTGTATGGTATTGCAGCTCGTTTTATTTTATTTTTTTAGGATTGAGCTGCTATATCTTATACATCCTGCAGAAAGAAAAGGTGCTGTTTTTGGAAGAAAGTAGCCCTTCTTTCCCTGTAATAACCTGTTGTCCCTGCTGTTCCCCTATATGGTTTGTGTCACCTCTTCTCCCAGCATACTTTGTTTTTAGGCATCCCAAATGTAAATTTTGTGCATTATTTTTTTTCCTTTTACCAATTTGCCTTTGTTTTTTTCCACTGTTTTTTTTGTTCTTGGGTGTAATTTATCTATAAAGAAATGTTTGTATTTACGTTTCCAAATAAATTCTGGTAATTCTTACTTCTCTGGTATTGGATTTGTTATGTTAACTTGTCAGAAGGTTGCGGACACAGGTGCTAGTAAGGTAAGAGACTAAGTACAAATGACTGCACCTTCCTTGGGGTGGGCCCATAAATTCCGGGTGACCTCTGCAGTCCATAGTGTTACATGTAACTTATTATAGCCCTCTGGACTGCAGTAATGAAAATGTCGGTATAGTAAGTCTGCGTGTAACCTTCACAATGCAAACTGCATACATTATTACATGGGTCTTGGACCTGATAAATTTGTTGTTTACTCTGAAAATCCATCTCAGAAAGGCTGTATAATCCTCTGTAAAAGTTTAACTTACTCTCTTCCCCACTTGGCCTGATTTCTGGTTCCTCATGGTCCCTCCTCCCTGCTTCTGCATACATCTCTCACTGCTTAGTACAAGCTGCAGCTGTCAGACAGGGCGCACACTGAGTACACTTGGACTCGTGAGTAGAGATGAACAAATCGATTCTCAAGTTTTCACATCAGTATTCTATATCCGCCAACCAGGAGTCTTGTGCACCACTTCCTACCTGCCAATATCTTTGACACCTCTTCTATGAAAAAAAAAAAAAAGCAAAAAACTATGCATTTTCAAGGTAAGAACATTGGCCTCAACAGGTCTAAGATAATAATGTTATGCAGAGAGAAATCGGGTGATGAATGAATCTACTGTTAAAAATGTTATGTCCTAAAAAAACAAGTTCAGGAACCATTTATAAAGTGCATGTTCTGAACCTGATCTATCAGCCTGACACTTCCCAGGATGTTAGTTCATTTCCTAAAACGTTGCCACAGTAAGTACCACAAGGTAAATGTACATCACATGCGTCTGCAACAGATTTCCTAATCGTTCCGCTGTCTACTTCTGGTTTTGTGAACAGATGGGGGGATCTGCTCGTGGCTGTCTTATCCAATGTGCACATCAGTCCTTTACACTGCGCATCTCATGGCTGAAATTGTGTGTAATTTATAGCTATAATTTCAATAAATAAGTGTATTTTATATATAATTATCTAGATATCGATACAGTGGGGAAAATAAGTATTTGATACACTGCCGATTTTGCACGTTTCCCCACCTGCAAAGAATGGAAAGGTCTGTAACACTGGGTTTCTGCTTCTTCCAAAGATTTTCTATTGGGTTCAGGTCTGGAGACTGGCTAGGCCACTGCACGACCTGGAAATGCTTCTTATGGAGCCACTGTTTAATTGCCCTGCTGTGTCTTTTTTTTTTTTTTTTTTGTCATGCTGGAAGACCCAGCAACGACCCATCTTCAGTTCTCTTACTGAGGGAAGGAGGTTGTGGGCCAAAATCACGGCATACAAGACCCCATCCATTCTCCCTTCCATAAGGTGCAGTCATCCTGTCCCCTTTGAGCAAAAGCACCGCCAAAGTATGTTTCCCCCACCATGCTTCACAGTTGGAACAGTGTTCTTGGGGTTGTACATCCTTCTTCCTCCAAACATGGCAAGTGGAATTGTTACCAAAAAGTTCTATCTTGATCTCATCTGACCACAAGACCTTCTCCCATGCCCCCTCTGGATAATCCAGATGGTCATTGGCGAACTTCAAACGGGCCTGGACATGTGCTAGTGTGACCTTGTGGGCCCTGCAGGATTTTAATCCATGACGGCATAGTGTGTTAAAAACTGTAATGTTTTAGACTGTGTCCCCAGCTCTCTTCAGGTCCTTAACCAGGTCCTCTCGTGTAGTTCTGAGCTGATTCGTGACCTTTCTCAGAATCATCCTTACCCTACAAGGCGAGATATTGTATGGAGCCCCAGACCGAGGAAGATTGTCAGTCATCTTGGGTTTCTTCTATTTTCTAATAATTGCGGCAACGGCTGTTGCTTTCTCACCAAGCTGCTTGCCTATTGTCCTGTAACCCATCCCAGCCTTGTGAAGGTCTACCGTTTTGTCCCTGGTGTCCTTAGACAGCTCTTTGGTCTTGGCCATGGTGGAGAGGTAGGAGTGTGATTGATTGTGTGTCTTTTATACAGGTAATGAGATCAAACAGGAGCAATTAATACAGGTAATGAGTGCAGAGTAGGAGGCTTCTTAAAAGAAACACTAAAAGGTCTGAGACAGAATTCTCGCTGGTTGGTAGGTGATCAAATACTTAATTGCATTTTATTGCATGAATTATGTAAAAATCATACAATGTGATTATTCTGGTTTTTATTTTTAGATTCTGTCTTTCACAGGTGAAGTGTACCTATCATAAAAATTACAGACCTCTCCATTCTATGTAGGTGGGAAAACTTGCAGAATTGGCAGTGTATATACATATATACATAGTGGCATGTAAAAGTTTGGGCACCCCTGGTTAAAATTAGTTATTTTAATTTTTTACACTTTAAAAAATTACTCAAATGAAAATGTACCGGAGTGTGGATGGGCGAATTAAGGATGTATGTTATAAACCACTTGTTACTTGTTAATTGTCTGTTATATGTGTAAAATTTAACAAAAAGAAATTTAAAACAAAACAAATGAAAATGTACCGATGAAAAAGTTTGGACACCCTTGGAGATTTGTGTGCTCAGATAAATTTGACCAAGGTTTCAGACCTTAACCCCTTTCTGACCTCGGACGGGATAGTACGTCCGAGGTCAGAAGCCCCGCTTTGATGCGGGCTCCGGCGGTGAGCCCGCATCAAAGCCGGGACATGTCAGCTGTTTCTAACAGCTGACATGTGCCCGTAATAGGCGTGGGCAGAATCGCGATCTGCCCGCGCCTATTAACTAGTTAAATGGCGCTGTCAAACGCAGACAGCGGCATTTAACTACCGCTTCCGGCCGGGCGGCCGGAAATGAGCGCATCGCCGACCCCCGTCACATGATCGGAGGTCGGCGATGCTTCTCCATTGTAACCATAGAGGTCCTTGAGACCTCTATGGTTACTGATCGCCTGAAGCTGTGAGCGCCACCCTGTGGTCGGCGCTCACAGCACACCTGCAATTCTGCTGCATAGCAGCGAACATCAGATCGCTGCTATGTAGCAGAGGCGATCGGGTTGTGCCTGCTTCTAGCCTCCTATGGAAGCATGGCAAAAGTTAAAAAAAATGTGAAAAAAATATAAAAGTTTAAATCACCCCCCTTTCGCCCCATTCAAAATAAATCAATAAAAAAAAAAAAATCAAATCTACACATATTTGGTATCGCCGAGTTCAGAATCGCCCGATCTATCAATAAAAAAAAAGCATTAACCTGATCGCTAAACGGCGTAGCGGGAAAAAAATTTGAAACGCCAGAATTACGTTTTTTTGGTCGCCGCGACATTGCATTAAAATGCAATTACGGGCGATCAAAAGAACATATCTGCACCAAAATGCTATCATTAAAAACGCCAGCTCGGCACGCAAAAATTTTTTTTTTTTAGCAAAGTTTGGAATTTTTTTTTCACCACTTAGATAAAAAAGAATGTTAGGTGTCTATGAACTCGTAGTGACCTGGAGAATCATAATGGCAGGTCAGTTTTAACATTTAGTGAACCTAGCAAAAAAGCCAAACAAAAAACAAGTGTGAGATTGCACTTTTTTTGCAATTTCACCGCACTTGGAATTTTTTTCCCGTTTTCTAGTACACAACATGGTAAATCCAATGATGTCGTTCAAAAGTAAAACTCGTCCCGCAAAAAATAAGCCCTCACATGGCCAAATTGACGGAAAAATAAAAAAGATATGGCTCTGGGAAGGAGGGGAGCGGAAAATGAACAAGGAAAAATGGAAAATCCCAAGGTCATGAAGGGGTTAATTAGCCTGTAAGGGTTATGGCTCGTTCACTCTCATTATGAGGAAAGGCCGCGTGATGGAAACTTCCCAGCTTTATAAAAACCCAGCCTCCTCTAATCTTGTGCCCAAAAACAGCAGCCATGGGTTCTTCTAAGCAGCTGCCTAGCAATCTGAAAATGGAGGTTCACCAAGCAGGAGAAGGCTATAAGAAGATAATAAAGCATTTTCAGTTTGAACTTTCCTTAATTTGAAATGTAATTAATAAATGGTAGTTAACAGTAACAGTGGAGGTCAAGATAAGGTCTGGAAGACCAAAATTTCATTGAGAGCTGCTCGTAGGATTGCTGGAGAGGCAAATGAAAACCTCCGCTTGACTGCAAAAGACCTTCAGAAAGATTTAGTAGACTCTGGAGTTGTGGTACAATGTTTTATTGTTCAGAGACACCTGCACAAATATGGCCTTCAAGGGAGAGTCATTAGAAGAAAACCCCTCCTGCATCCTCACCATAAAATTCAGTGTCAGATTAATGCAAACGAAAATCTAAACAAGCCTGATGAATTTTGGAAACAAGTCCTGTGGACAGAAAAGGTTAAAATAGAACTCTATGGCCATAACGATCCAAGTATGTGTGGACAAAAAAGGGCACAGAATTTCAGGAAAAGAACATCTCGCCTACCATTAAGCATGGGGACGGATCAATCATGCTTTGGGGTTGTGTGGCAGCCAATGGCACAGGGAACATTGTTGACATTTAATTGAATTAATTCTTCCCTCTACCTGTGCAAATTCTTGATGCAAACATAACACTATCAAATGGATAATGATTCTAAATACACATCACAATCCACAATAGACAACCTCAAAAGGCGCAAGCTGAAGGTTTTACAATGGCCCTTACAGTCCTCTGATCTGAACATCATTGAAAATCTGTGGCTAGACCTCAAAATAGCAGAGGATGGGAGACAACCCAGGAATCTCTCAGAACTGGAAGAATTTCCCTGGGAAAATTGGATGAAAATCCTTCAAATAAGAATCGAAAGACTCTTATCTGCCTACCAAAAGTATATACAAGCTGTGAAACTTGCAAAAGAGGGTGCTACTAATCATCAGGGTGCCCAAACTTTTGCATTGGCCATTTTCCTTTTTTGTCATTTTTAAAATGTAAAAGATGAAAATATATATTTTTTTTACTAAAATACAAAGGAAATGTCACCTTTACCTTTAGGCCTGTTTGAGATCATTTCATCTTCAACTTGCTTAACTGTTAATATTTTTTTTTTTTTAAACAGTTAATATTTACATAGCCTGAGTAATTAATAAATCCCATTTTCCTGTAGACATCACTGACATGGCTATGGGACCCATGACATAGTTATTATGGAACGACGTACATTGTCACAAATAATATCAAATAGTAATCTTTATTAATTCATAATATAAAAAATTCATTAAAAAAATGAGTCACACATAGGAAGGGAGGCATGTTAAGGATGAGGAACAAAGGTAGTAAAAAAATAATGCCAAATACAATATATATAGATTACTAATATATAATAAAGTGCAAGTCTGCACAGATCTCTCTAGACAGATCAGGGAATGGACAATGTGTTAGCGCTACAGGCACTATAAGGGTCATCAGACACAAGTAACAGTCCCGTAGGTGACACAGAGATGGCCCACGGCCTGTGGGTATGTTATGAAGATGCCACCGTCCCATGTGTGACTTATTTCTGAATTCATACTAATAAATTAATAAAGCTCGTTACCGTTTTATATTTTTGGCTCTTTTTCTGCCGCAAGTCATGCTACAAAGTGTCCTTTTTTTATCAGCATCCAATGTCACAGCTCAGTTTTGTAAAAGTTCAGCTTTATATAAGTTTTCCAGAATACTTTCTGTATCAGTTCTTCGCAATCTTCAACATCTTTGCTTGTTTTTATTCAGTGGGAATTTTTAGTTGGTGGGAAGTTATGGCAGAGCAAACCTGTCTTACCGAGGGCAAAACGGCAATCTTTTGGCATCTGTTTGGTGAATGGAGTCCTGGTATACATATTGTATATTCTTGGATTGAGAAAGCGAGGGGAGGAACGACTGGGTGGAAAGGATATGTGTTCCTTCAGCAGACGGCTCTCTCTCCTGACTCCCCCATATGTCTTTTCAATGGGGAGAGGGGAGGAAGCTGCTGCCAGACTTGTCTGAAAATAAAAGCATCGGGCTCTTAAAATTCCACCTGCCCGATCCTTCTCTTCCCAATGCACTACATGGTTGTCCGGTCCTGTCGTAGTCAGTCCTTTCCTCCAATGTATTTGGGGCCTTTAATTGGACCATGGATATATAGATCCAATTCAGCAACAGGAGAGAGAGTATTGTGGCAAATAGGGGGTCCGCACTCCAAAACCCTTCTAGGAGCCACTTCTTTTTCTCAATGATACATATTCGCTCTGGTGTTCTATCTTCATAGTTATATAGTTATTAAGGTTGAAGGAAGACTTTAAGTCCATCTAGTTCAACCCATGTAGGAGAAATTGCAGACAAAGACACTTTATAAAAAAAATATCTATTTTATATACCAGGACTGAATGTGACTCCATAATTGTCAGTAAATAACATGCGGCCGAAAATGATAACCCAAAAATCAGCATAAAGTCCGACATGTCCCAGGTGCAGACTGCAAGAACTAAGGGAATATAACAAGGTGTGGCACTCACATTGCACACTGAATACCTTATAAAAGGCTGATGGTTTTTTTTCTTCGGTATGGCACCCATAAATGTGCCCATTCTGCAGCCGCTATTTGCATATTGATACACGTACCCCACTAAATATAATGGGATTTTGAGAGTAGTTGCGGGGTTTAAAGGGACAAAGGGTAAAAAAGACACATGATAAGAAGCAGCCCTTTGCCAACATGTGGAAAGACGGTGGTACCGGTGGATATATCGTAGCCATAGCTGGTGCGACAGTCGTCCTTAATCTCTTTGTAATCTATGGGATCATCCGCAGGTTGTGCCGAGTTCATGCTGATACTTGTCTAGGAAGAAAGAGAAGACGTTATATTCAGGACAAGTTTCGGCCCAATGGCCACCATTAAATCCTCGCAGGAGCTCACCTTCTCCACTTCATTAAAGACACGAATGAGGTTATTAGTCAGGGCTGCCTGGAGCTCTGTCTGCGTCCATCCTCTCCGTAGCAGCTCCGCCACAAGGTCCGGGTACTTGGATACATCTTTCAGACCATCGGGTACCCTAAGATAATGAACGAGTCCCCCATTATAGAACATGCATGCATAATATTCTGATTATGGGGCGATAAGCGATATGTATGCTCTGTTAGGGTATGTGTCCACGTTCAGGATTGCATCAGGATTTGGTCAGGATTTTACATCAGTATTTGTAAGCCAAAACCAGGAGTGGAACAATTAGAGGAAAAGTATAATAGGAACATATGCACCACTTCTGCACTTATCACCCACTCCTGGCTTTGGCTTACAAATACTGATGAAAAATCCTGACCAAATCCTGAACGTGGACACATACCCTTATGGTACAGCATAGAGTCCTGAAGAGGTAGAAAAGCCCCCAGACTATGGCAGATGAATTTTTCAGAACCCTAAGAAAGTTGGGTGATATGTTTTGTAATAGTGACTTTATGGGTTGTCACCCAGGCACGCCCGTCACATGATCACAGGGTGCCCATGGGTTGTCCTGACAGCTGGAGGGGTCTGCTGAGGACCCCTATGCCTGCCATCACGATCCTCCTAGGAGATCGTTATTTTTCTATACATGCTACTATGTATATCACAAGCGATCGGACAATGGCAGCTTCAAGTCTCCTAAGTGGACTAATAAATACAAAAAGAAAAACTTGTTTTTTAAAAAATATATATATAAAAAAATACCGTATATACTCGAGTATAAGCCGACCCGAGTATAAGCCGACCCCCCTAATTTTGCCACAAAAAACTGGGAAAACTTATTGACTCGAGTATAAACCTAGGGTGGAAAATGCAGCAGCTACCGGTGAATTTCAAAATTAAAAATAGATGCTCCATACCGTTCATTATGGCCCCAGAGATGCTCCACATAAAGCTGTGCCATATATACAATGCTCTGCACCGTTGCCCCATAGATAGCTGTGCCATATATATAGTGCTCTGCACCGTTGCCCCATAGCTGTGCCATATATATAATGCTCTGCACCATTGCCCCATAGCTGTGCCATATAGTGCTCTGCACCGTTGCCCCATAGCTGTGCCATATATATAATGCTCTGCACCATTGCCCCATAGCTGTGCCATATAGTGCTCTGCACCGTTGCCCCATAGCTGTGCCATATATATAATGCTCTGCACCGTTGCCCCATAGCTGTGCCATATATATAATGCTCTGCACCATTGCCCCATAGCTGTGCCATATAGTGCTCTGCACCGTTGCCCCATAGCTGTGCCATATATATAATGCTCTGCACCGTTGCCCCATAGCTGTGCCATATAGTGCTCTGCACCGTTGCCCCATAGCTATGCCATATATATAATGCTCTGCACCGTTGCCCCATAGCTGTGCCATATAGTGCTCTGCACCGTTGCCCCATAGATACTCCACATAAAGCTGTGCCATTGCTGCTGCTGCAATAAAAAAAAAAAACACATACTCACCTCTCTTGCCGCAGCTCCTCACGTCCCGTCCCGGCGTCTCTCCGCACTGACTGATCAGGCAGAGGGCGGCGCGCACACTATATGCGTCATCGCGCCCTCTGACCTGCACAGTCAGTGCCGAGAGACGCCGGGAAGATGGAGCGGCGCCCGGCGTGTGGAACGCGGACAGGTGAATATGTAATACTTACCTGCTCCCGGCGTCCCGCTCCTTCCCCCGGACAGCTGGTCTTCGGTGCCGCAGCCTCTTCCTCTATCAGCGGTCACCAGCACCGCTTCATTAGAGAAATGAATTATGCGGCTCCGCCCCTATGGGAGGTGGAGCAGCCTATTCATTTCTCTAATGAGCGGTCCCACGTGACCGCTCAGGGGAAGAGCTGCAGCACCCGGAGACCGTGGGACGGGCAGAGGGAGCGCCAGGACTAGGTGAGTATATGACAGTCCTCACCCGCCGACCCCACCACCGATCATGACTCGAGTATAAGCCGAGAGGGGCACTTTCAGCCCAAAAATTTGGGCTGAAAATCTCGGCTTATACTCGAGTATATACGGTAGTTAAAATCACCCCCATTAAAAATAAAACAATTAAAAAATGTACAAAAAAAATACACATATTTGGTTCAGAAGTGTCCGATCTATCAAAATATAAAATAAATTAATAAGATCGGTAAACGACGTAACGAGAAGAAAACAAAAACACAAGAATTAAGGGTTTTTTTGGTTGCCGCAACATTGCAATAAAAGACAAAAAAAACATTGTATTCTACCCCAAAATGGTATCAGTAAAAACGTCAGCTCATAGCAAATAAAAATAAGCCATCACCTAACCCCAGATCTTGAAAAATGGACACGTTACGGATCTCGGAAAATGACAACAAAAGCAATTTTTTGGGGGACATTTTTTTTTTCACCACCTTAATTAAAAAAACAAAACCTATACATGTTTGGTATCTGCGAACTCATACTGACCTGGGCAATCATACTGCCAGGTCAGTTTGACCATATATTGAACATGGTAAATAAAAGAAACCAAAAACATTGTGGAATTGCCCTTTTTTTTTGCAATTTCACTGCTCTTGGATTTTTTTTCCCCATTTACCAGTAGTCTATGTGGCAGAATGAACGGCGTCATTCAACCGTCAATTCGTCCCGCAAAAAACAAGCCCTCATATGGCTGTGAAAATAAAAATGTTATGGCTCTTGTAAGAAAGGGAGAAAAAAAAAACTTTTCCTGGGGTGAAGGGGTTAATTAAACTTTGATGTAGTCTGAGGCCATAAATCAGATGAGAGGAGCTAGGAAAAAAAGGGATTAAAGAGTTGTGTGCTCTCCTATCAGACGTCAGAACGAGCTCGCTGACGGATCCTAAGTTAACTCATTCTGCAGCCAGCAATAGACAGAACAACACAGGATATAGAAGCAAACGGTGCGACATATTTAATGAAACCCAACTGCAAAATGTATTTTTAGCTTTAATTATATGCATTTAAGTAAAAAAAAAGTCTCCAAAAATGGATAACGCATTAAATTCACTTCGTCAAACGTGCAGCATGGCAATGGGCGTTCTGGTGCTCAGACCAATAAACTAGCCCACAGACTGGTATATAGGTTCAGTGGAAATCCTACGAGCCCCACTCTGCATCATAGACTTTATTAAAGAGCCCACACACTGTCACTGACCTAACGTGCTATTTTAATTGATTATTGTTTTGCATACTGATTAGATCAGAGGCCTTTTTTTGCATAAGTATAAAATGACCTGCTATGTCCCACGCTCTCTCCAAATCTCCTGCAGAAAAATGTAAAATTTCCGGATTTAATTCTATCTACAGCCACCAGGGGGAGCTCAATTATTTTGTTTATTTTCTATATAGAGTGTATGTGTCACAGAGTGACTGACCCGGTATAAAATGACCCAACCGTAGGTCTGTCACGAACAGCACAACACACAAGGGAACACCGGGGACACAATAACAACGGTGGGCCCTGTCGGTAGGGACTGGGGGAATGGGCACCTCCTGCACTGGCCTGCAGATGTGCCCTGATCTTGCTACCGTCCCTATACCGGGTTCTTTCAACCTGTCGCCGACCAGGATACCTAGTCCCTCACTTGCCCGGCACCTATCCCTAAGTAGGGAACTGGCAGGTGAGAGCACTGGTCCCACTGCTGCACTAATACAACACGGGGTAAGGAAATACAGACAAGGTAAAGGAAAACAACACAGATGTTTCTGCATTAACCCCAGATGACCAGAAAGGAAAAAAGGTCTTAAACTGAGGCAAACCAGATCTGCCACAAATCCAAAATTGGATCGTGACAGTATGCAGTGTGCTCCCTCTAGTGGTGGCTGCAAGAAGCTAGAATTATATTATTTCTAAGAAGTAGTTTTTAACCAGCTTACCTGGGGACTCCATCATAATCACCTCCAAATCCAACAGATTCATTTCCAGCAATTTTTTTTATGTGATCAAAATGATCTGTGGAAATATAAACATAAATGTAAATGGTGCAAAAAAAAAAACAAGACTGCATCTAAGGTGTCCATGACAGGTCAGAGACAATGGATGTGGAAGTAACACTTTAATATCGCACCTATTACTAGGTTGATAGTCCTTTGAGAGACAGAACATGGAATCCATACTATCCGATCACTACTTACCGGCCACATCGGACAAATTGGCAGCTGTTTTGCATGTGACATAGTCATTATAGAAGTTCACCATCACCAGACCCTTCTTTTCCTTCTGTAATCAGAAACAGAGGATGTCAGGAGGTTTTGCGGTGTTTCTCTTATATCATGGCAACTTTTCAGTAGCCATTGATCAATTTAACCCCTTCCCGCTACGGCCAATTTTACAGTTCGCTTTTTCCTCCCCTTTATTCAGGAACCAGAAATATAGATTTAGAAGCCCATCCTGCCACCCGTTCTATCCCGGGGTACCATGGTGTCACCCTTTCCCCATCCAAAAATAAAGAAAATGTAAAAGAAAAACAACAAAAACAAGTTAAATTCAGCTGTCAAAGATTGATAGCAGCATTTACGTGGTTATATAGCAGCAATCGAAGCTTGCTCCAATCACTGCTGGAAGCTCTGCCATGTAAAATCCAACTTGATCAAAAAAAGACAGACTGTCAGTTTACTGAGGGATCAGATTACAACTAAATTGACGTCTATGGAGGAGGAGGGAGGAGCAGAGAGACCAGCAGCTTTGCTGCAATATTCTAGTAGATGAAGGTGAACAAGTCTATGTGCTGCCTGAGCCAAGATAAGTAATGGTCACACAGTGAAGGGAAGACTCTAGGAAGGGGAGAGCCTGGGTGTGGATTTTCACCTTCAGTCTTAAGGTACCGTCACATTAAGCGACGCTGCAGCGATAACGACAACGATGCCGATCGCTGCAGCGTCGCTGTTTGATCGCTGGAGAGCTGTCACACAGACCGCTCTCCAGCGACCAACGATGCCGAGGTCCCCGGGTAACCCGGGTAAACATCGGGTTGCTAAGCGCAGGGCCGCGCTTAGTAACCCGATGTTTACCCTGGTTACCAGCGTAAAATCTAAAAAAAACAAACAGCACATACTTACATTCACGTCCCCCTGCGTCCACTTCCTGACTGACTGAGCGCCGTACAGTGAGAGCAGAGCGGTGACGTCACCGCTGTGCTGCTTTCACTTTCACTTTGCGGCGCTGAGTCAGAGGAGGAAGCAGACTGCAGGGGACGCAATGTAAGTATGTGCTGTTTGTTTTTTTTACATTTTACGCTGGTAACCAGGGTAAACATCGGGTTACTAAGCGCGGCCCCGCGCTTAGTTACCCGATGTTTACCCTGGTTACCAGTGTAAAATATCGCTGGTATCGTTGCATTTGGTGTCAAACACAACGATACACAGCGATCAAACGACCAAATAAAGTTCTGGACTTTATTCAGCGACCAGCGACATCACAGCAGGATCCTGATCGCTGCTGCGTGTCAAACTAAACGATATCGCTAGCGAGGACGCTGCAACGTCACGGATCCCTAGCGATATCGTTACAAAGTCGTTTAGTGTGACGGTACCTTTAAGGTACCTTCACACGAAACGACATTATAACGATATCGCTAGCAATCCGTGACGTTGCAGCGTCCTCGCTAGCGATATCGTTTCGTTTGACACGCAGCAGCGATCAGGATCCTGCTGTGATGTCGCTGGTCGCTGAATAAAGTCCAGAACTTTATTTGGTCGTCCGATCGCTGTGTATCGTTGTGTTTGAAAGCAAAAGCAACGATACCAGCGATATTTTACACTGGTAACCAGGGTAAACATCGGGTTACTAAGCGCAGGGCCGCGCTTAGTTACCCGATGTTTACCCTGGTTACTAGCGTAAAATGTAAAAAAAACAAACAGCACATACTCACATTGCGTCCCCTGCAGTCTGCTTCCTCCTCTGACTCAGCGCCGCAAAGTGAAAGTGAAAGCAGCACAGCGGTGACGTCACCGCTCTGCTCTCACTGTACGGCGCTCAGTCAGTCAGGAAGTGGACGCAGGGGGACGTGAATGTAAGTATGTGCTGTTTGTTTTTTTTAGATTTTACGCTGGTAACCAGGGTAAACATCGGGTTACTAAGCGCGGCCCTGCGCTTAGTTACCCGATGTTTACCCTGGTTACCAGGGGACCTCGGCATAGTTGATCGCTGGAGAGCGGTCTGTGTGACAGCTCTCCAGCGACCAAACAGCGACGCTGCAGCGATCGACATCGTTGTCGCTATCGCTGCAGCGTCGCTTCGTGTGAAGGTACCTTTATTCTAGTCATATAAGACTTTCTGATGTTCTCACTTACCACAATTCTGAGAACGTCATCTTTCACATTCCTGGCATGATTGCATAGATGGAAGGCAGATGAGTGACTGAATATGACGGGGGCCACAGAGACTTCTAGGGCATCTCTCTCTCATCGTCTTTTCCGAAACATGAGCTAAATCCACAATCATTCCAAGGCGATTCATCTCCAAGACGACTTTCTGTATTAAGATAGTAAGTCCAGATGTGAAATGGTTGCAGGGACTTTGAGGACCACCTTGAATGGTGCTCGACCTCCGCTCCATTCATTCATACTCTATGCCGACTGCTACGTAATCCCAAAATATTGGGGAAAATTTCATATTTTGGTAATAACCCTTTAAAGTCTCCAAATTATAACTATATTGTAAAGCTAGAACTTGTCTTTGCAGCTGATGGCCGACATTGGATCCTGAGAGTTGTAGTTCTACAACAGATACAAAGCCATTAGCTGAGGACCAAATCTGGCAACGTCCAAAGTCAGGATCCATCCAAACATAAGTAGATGACTTTATATAGTAATGATCTTATTATTATCACTATGTATTGGACTAATGGGTAACTTTATTAGGTAAATTTCCCTCTCTGACATTCTAAAAAGTCATCCGACTGCCAGGAAAAGTTTATATCCCTCCAATATTTAATGATTTACAGATTTTTCAGGGTGATTCTGACTTAAATGAGCAGTCGGGACTCTGAAGTCATGGAAAGAAAAAATCAGGGTGGGCAAATATGGATGAAGTGTGGCAAGCCGGGGGCGTCAATGTAACGTAACCCAAGCATGAAACATATAATTTGTTCCAGAAAACACAATTACACATTGTTATAAAAAGAAATCTGCAAAAGTGTTTGATGTGTCTTGGAAAAAGGTATTAATGGATTTAGGAAACTTGATGTCGTCACTTCTTGGAGTAAATACCCCCAAAGTTTAGGTGATCAGAGAAGGTTGGAATGTCATAGCGAAGTGAAGGCAGGTTCGGCCATTGCTGTATAGCTGTAGCCTCCAATATGATTTTCTTTAGTTGTTTTTAAGACTACAACTCCCAGCATGTCCTGGAAGCCATAACCTCAGTTAGGAGTTAGCTCAATTAAACTTCTTCATGGACAATCTGAACCTACTTGGTAGGGAGGTCTTTATACCTTTCAAAGTTTATTGCCAAAATTAAAAGTTATCAATATCCAAACCATAACTTAAAAGTTGATTGCCAAAATTAAGTTATCAATATCCAAACCATAACTTAAGTTATTGCCAAAATTAAAAGTTATCAATATCCAAACCATAAGTGATAACTTCTGAGGATCGTTGGGGAGTATACAGTATATTCTACCAAATTAGTTTTTAACTAGTGTATACAGAGAAATGTCAGATCTTGAATAATTTCCCAAGTTTGGGTAATTTTAATGGCACAGCAGTAATAACATTAATTAATCTTTTGGATGGGTGACACTACTCATGCTTCGAGGCTCACAGCTGACTATCGGTGACACTAGAGAGATGGTTTCCCTCCTGCTGGCGGAGAGCTCATTTACATACTCACCTTTCCAAATTCAGACAAGCCGTTGCTCTTAGCTGGATCTTTATTTGTATCCACAAGCCAGTTATCCACCCTATTAAGAAACCAAGAGGTATAATTTGTAAAAAAGCATATTTAATACCCGTGATTCCATGAACATCCATGTTCCTGCAGACACAGCCATTACACAGTACACAGCAGAGGCACATTTATAAGATTATCTCAGCACAGGAACATTTTTTCTTAACACATCCAATTGTAGAAGTGGTTATTATTCCAAGATCTATTAATTAAAATGTACTTTGTGGCACAACCCCGTTCATGCTCCCTAACTGGCGCCATTGCTATTGATTTCCTTTGGGTCTTTGACTACCAGAGCCTTTGGTACATCCGCGACATTTGTACCCGTTACAGCTTTGCCATTGCCTCCGATCCCCACATAGGATTTGGTAGGTCAGAGGTATAATCTCATCACCAGTAGTACAATATGATGATTTTGGCTCCAGCGTCATGGCG
Organism: Ranitomeya variabilis; assembly: GCF_051348905.1. NCBI lineage: Eukaryota > Metazoa > Chordata > Amphibia > Anura > Dendrobatidae > Ranitomeya > Ranitomeya variabilis. Next base: position 595,817,397 of record NC_135233.1, on the reverse strand, counting down.
TTGGTTACCTGATGCCCCCTTGTGGGCAGTCAATACAAATAAAAGCATAATCCTATCATTCCAAGTGTGGTTACGGATCTTACCATGGGACGTTACAGCTGTGAGTCAAGGTCATATATCGCACCCCGAGATGGTAAAAGGTCCGCAGTACGGCTAAGCTGCTGTCGATGGAGTGTCCACCCTCCACACCAATCAGACTGGCCACCTTCTTATTCTGGATAGCTTCAACAATCCCTGTATGAGGAATACAACAGTCCTGTGACTGCTGCAGCCAATTAGCCATTGATTGGCTGCAGCCTTCACTTTTACATTGTTCTGTCTACTGGTCCTGAATCATATTGTAACATATTCCTGGGCCATTCTGTACCAGAAAACATATCCGAGCTCCTTGACTTTACTTATACCCTTTTTGGCATCCCTTCTAATCCACCACCCATCGGTCCTCACCTCCGGCAGTGGTTACGCACAGAAAGTCATCGGGATACTTTTGGCACATCCGATGGATGACGTCTATCTGCTCCAAGGTCCTTTTCACAGCATCTTTGCCTTGAGTATCACAAGGAACGTAGGCGGCCCAGAACTACGTACAAATAATGTTCTGGGTGAAAATACATGAAAGCAAATATATAGGATAAAAGAATAATAAAAATGATGTGCAATCAATGCCCATAGGTGAGGATTACTAATCTAGGTTTCCTTTACTTTTAGCAGCTTTGCCTTCTTATCTTAACTTTGCATTAAGAAAGAAAGAAAACTTCTGGAAAACAAAAAGAAAAGCTATACCCACCCCAGGAATCCGTTCCCAGGTCCAATGCTGCCACTCCAACGGTCTCCGCCAAGCCACCAGTATCCTGTCCCTGCAGTCAATCACTGGCCGCAGCAGTCAGGTGTCTGATATTGGTGACGTCACCACTTTTGCCCACTTTTGAAGTGGCAGTGCTGGGGCAGGGAGTGGATTTATGGCTTCTTTCTTTTATCAGCATGTTAAAACTCCTTTAAGATCCATCTATACTTAGAATTAACTTGTGAGCACTTGTTTGCAATGGTTCAAAGCAGACTCCTCTCTGCCAAGAAATAGGCACTGTCACGTTGGATTTTTTCCAAGAGGTTTTTGCCAAAATACAAGTGTCTGCTTTATCGGATAAATGCGGCACGTGTTGGTGCATTATAAGATAAGCCACACACCCCTTTAAATAAGGCACAAACAGTAAATTCATAGGCCTAAAACTAGATGTGAAAATTTGCTGCAAATTGTGCAAAAATGTATGTACATTTTTACGTAAATTTTATACAAAAGATAATATGGGCTTAGAATAATAAATCTTTCCCTTTGTACTAGTGAATTAGCAGATCTGGTTGTATTGCATCAGTCTAGGCTGTAAGCTGGCAAAGAACTGAAGGATTTGGTTACTTAATAAGCTGTTGCCACAAGTTTGGAAAAGTTTTAGGTTACATATTAAATACCGTAATAATACAAACTTTTTTTAAAGTGATAATTTCCCATAAATAGTTGGGTCTGTATGCACTCACCTGTCCCCCAACTTTTCCCTCTCGTAGTTTGGGGATGTTGGTGTGAGTAGTATTCACTGTGAAAAGGTCCACCTTACTCAGCTGGTTATTGGATGCAATCAGTAGCTGCCAGGGCAGATCATTGTGCCTATGGAGAAGACGGGATTGATAATTAAATGAGTGGTCCGATTTATAAAGCCCATTTCCATCAGGGAATTCAGAGTTAAAGGGTTGTCTATTACTACATTATATTTTACTAATGGCCTTATGATGGTCGAAAAATAAAAAAAAACATATACTGACCTACAATGGCCACATTGTTCCTCGACACCACTGGATGTTTTCCCTGCCATTCTCTTTGCCATTCTCGTTTCCCAGCTCAAGGCTGCAGCCAATCAATGGCAACTGATTGGCTGCAGTGGTCATATGGGATCCACCACAGGAAGAGGAAGCAAATAGAACGGAGAGGGACACAGCCAGTGGTGCAGAGGAATAGTGGGAATATGATAGGTGAGTATCACCATTAGTTAAAAGAAATATTGTAGTGTAGAACCCCTTTAATAGAGGGGGTCACATGTTCAGGATGCCCTTTTTGTGACCAGAGTGCTTCAAAAGTGTCTCTTTCTCGGGACATACAGTCCATTGATTAAGATGAGCGCACTGAAATGCTTAATTTTTCCTGTGGGTGGCGCTATTGGGAAATATAACACCTACTGCTGGGTTTGCTGACAGTGATCGGTGGAGATCTCAGCAGGGAGATAAATTATGACCAGTTTATTGTCAAAATAACCTAAAGTTTAAGGATTGTCCACGGTGGAGAACCTCTTTAACAGGACGGGTTCCTTTTGATCATTAAAGGGGTTGTCCACCTTTGAGGATTTTTTTTATTTTACTCAAATTCAAACATTTGGGGCTAAAAATCATTTTTGCAATTGAGTTTCATTAGAAGTTTTGCTCTAACAGCTCTACGTGCTCATAAATCAGCTGAGAAGAGCTCAGAAAAAGACAGACAAAAGATCTCAAAACTGTCCCGTAAGACCTTCATAGCGGGCTGACTGACGGGATCTCAGTTAACTCATTCAGCAATTAATAGGGCGACATAGGCTATGGATAGAAATAACACTGCTACATCAGGTCTAGCTATAACCTAGGGCAACACTTACCCATCAATGACGGGACTGCTCTCCATTATCCTCAAGGCTTCATCCCTGTTGGAGTTGACCCCACAGATCAGTAGAGTAAATAACCAAAAAAGCGCCATAGTGTATTTGTTGCCCATAGTGTTTTTCCAGGTGATTCCTTGTGTAAAGATCCTCAGTGTAGGAGTCGATGACCCGGGATCTTATCTAGTGTCTTTAGTTGGCCCATATACCTGGTAAATTATTAGAAGACGATGTAAGCGATGCCTTTTATACTTCCTATACAAGAGGAAATTAATAAGTAACTGAGGCAAAGATTGGCATTTGTTCGTTATCACATGTACTCATATACTCAAGAGGAATGAATTCTGTATGAAGATCCACTGGTGTCAGAATTGGGTTGTGTCTGAGGGATTTTTTTTCCCTTTCATCCAGAAGAACATTTGTGATGTCTGTCCAAAATGTTTTGCAGAGGCCGGACTCACATCCTCCGCTCTAGGTGTGGGATGGGGCTGAGGTCTGGCTTCTGGGCGGTCGGTCATGTTCTTCCCCCAAACTCACCCAACTGTATCTGTATGGACCATGTGTATCGGGCACAGTCATGGGGAACACAAAGGGGCCTTCCCCAAAACTGTTCCCACGAAGCAGCAATTGTCCGCAAAGTTTTGTTCTTAAGTATTAAGATTTCTCTTCAGTAGAATTAAGGGGCAGAGGCCGGCCCCTGATAACAAACCCATAGCATTATCCTCCTCCACCAAACTGTACAGCGGGCACAATGCAGTCAGGGGGTAACGTTCTCCTGGCATTCACCAAACCCAGACTCCTCTATTAGATGCCAGAGAGAAGTGTGATCCAACACTGCACAGAACACGTCTCCTCCAGAGTCCAGTGGTTGAAGCTTTACACCACTCCATCCGATGCTCTGCATTGTGCTTTGTGATGTACGGCTGCATGCAGCTGCTCAGCCATTAAGTTCACGATTCTACCTCCTGATAAAGTATCTGGATGCCAGGGCTTTTTATGGGAACCTCTGGGTGTTCTGGGAGAGTTGGCAAGCACTCTATAAAGTGGTCTTAGGGTACCTCCCATTATACCAGCTACTGACTAAATGCTCATTCTGTTGACAGATCTCTTTCCTGACTCAGCCTAGCTGATCATACATGTGTTCTGCATGGGAAAAGGGGAGAAAGTTGCTCCCAAACTCCTCAGTCCTAGTCTGTAAGCTCCATCTGGCAGCAACTTATCTCTGAGGATAATAAAAAGGATCGGCATTTACATCCAAACTACTTTTGCTGCCGATATCATTGCAATTGCCAGAAAAAAAAAGATTAACATTGATAAGTTTCCTGTAATTAAAAGGTTAAACTTTAAACCTCACAACCTTATTGGCTCTTTAAAGCCATCAATTACAATGCAGACTTGTATTCTAATTCTCATCTCGTTTATTGGGGGTAATTACACTATTTAAGTACAAGGGTGCCTAGATACCTAAACACAAAGATAAGCACTATGTGATAATAGATAAGAACTGGTTGACCCAACAATGATCTTCATGACTTTAGATCTCAAGCTCAAGGTTATCACTGTTTATTACCTTCTTTTTCTCAGAGAAAACCATTATGTAGAGACTTTAGAAATTCAGAAAATTCAGGCCAAAGATAGATTTTGGAATGGTGTCATCAGAAGCACATTGGGATCATCTCTAGTGTTCTAGTAGGAGACCTTTGACCACTTTTTACCAAAATTTTCCTACCTATTTATAGTTGTCTGACAAACTACATTATTCCTTATTGGCAAGAAGACTAAAGGTCTTCTTGGCAATGACATTTGCACATTTTATGCAAAAGTGTTTAGAACTTTAAGTGGTTTCTGCCACTAACCTAAAAGACTAAAGGCCTCCATACACACAGAAGCAGTCCAAGCCGACAATGGGACCAGCTGACCATCTGCTAAGTATAGGGAAGTCAGAAGAGATAGATGTCAACCAACGTATCCAGAAAATCCTAGTTGGATTCATTAAAACCAGAATTGTACACTTTGAGCCATCTACAGTACACCCAAGCTTTGGAAACCACAGACACATTTTATTAAACCATCATTCTCTACAATCAGGGCTGTATTTGCCACTAGGCACTCGAGGGCACGTGCCTAGGGCGGCGACATTGCGGGGGGGGCGGCACCTGAGCAAGGGTTTGGGTTTTTTTTAAGTCCCAGGTCACAAACGCGACAGACCACCCCGCCCCCCGCCTCCGAGTCCCACCCGCCCTCCTTGAAGATGATACTCACCCTGCTCCAGCGATGCCTGGTCTCAGCGTCTGTAGCGGGGGGGGGGAATTATGAGCCATGCATGATACGGGGGAATATATGAGCCATCAGCCATGCATACGGGGGGGGGAATTATGGGCCATGCATACGATACGGGGGAATATATGAGCCATCAAACATGCATACTGGGGGGGGGGAATTATGAGCCATGCGTACAGGGGAATATGAGCCATCAGCCATGCATACGGGGGGGGGAATTATGAGCCATGCATGATACGGGGGAATATATGAGCCATCAGCCATGCATACAGGGGAGGGAATTATGAGCCATGCATACGATACGGGGGAATATATGAGCCATTAGCCATGCAAACTGGGGGGGGGGAATTATGAGCCATGCGTACAGGGGAATATGAGCCATCAGCCATGCATACGGGGGGGTAATTATGAGCCTTGTGCAGCGCCCCAGAGTCCTGGTCGTTGCAGTACTGTGGCTCCGCCACTAAGGGGAGCTATGGTACGTCTGATGGCACTGAAGGAGTTAATCTGACCAGGTATCACAGACACCAATACATTTCACAGCCGGGCCTCCAGGGGGAGCTAAGGGTTCTATTCATTAGGCCACTCCTCACATACTGGTAAAACTGGGGTTCAGGCAGGAAGTTGGGACAGAAAGCTGACTGGGTTGGAACCAGGCAACACCTTGTGGCAGAGGGTGTTGTGGGAGAAGATTCGGTAGGGTCCCTGTCAGGGGTGAGATCCTGACAGAGGCCTGGCAAACAGAGAGAACGTAACGGGACCGTGCCTGCTCAGCATAGCGGCGGTGCCCAAGGAGGGATTGGAAGCGAGATAGATTGTGCTGAGTGAGAAACGGGATCAAAGCAAGAAGGAGAATACCAGTAGGAGTCGTGCTGTGAGACCGAGGCAACATCCTACTGAGGCGCACAACTGGCGGCCGGAACGCCGAGGAAGTATTCATAAATCTAGCTTCAAGCAATACTTCAAACCAACGGCAGGACAGTCAGTCATAGGCGGGCTGTCTCACCTAAATCACCTACGAAGACATAGGGGGCAACCTGTGGAGAGGGGCGACTCTAGGGTCCCGGAAGAGCTCCGAGCCTACCCGTCATACGGGTGCCGTCCTAACCGTAACATCAGGAAGGGACGGAAGATTAGCAGGACATCATCTAATCGAGTTGTGAGGGAACACGAGAAACAGACACAACAGTTGTGGGGACTATCCCGTAAGCACAGCAGGGGAGGACCACAACACATAGCGCTAGCAGGAAGGCACAGATTTCCACCTGCAAGTAGAACTCTGGAGGTGCCATTGGACCGGCCGGACTTGCGCAGCCTGGTGAACCGTATTCCGGACTGAGGACCCAGAGATCTTCAGTAAAGAGGTAAAGAGACTGCAACTTGGTGTCCTCGTTATTTACTGCACCGCACCACCACCACTATCGATCATATCTATCACTGTACGCCCCTCAGCAGGGTCACGGACCGGGCCTAGCCACCGTGACAACCCCAGAGCAGAGACTCAGAGGCCCGGTATCGGGTACCCCTCGGCCCTGCGGCAGTGGGGGCGCTACACATGCATGATACGGGGGAATATATGAGCCATCAGCCATGCATACGGGGGGGGGGATTATGAGCCATGCATGATACGTGGGACGCAACATGGGACGGGCTCTGAGGAGGTGGTATCTCTACTGACCGCAGTCCCTAATCCTAACAACAACACTAGTAATAGCCGTGGGATGTTCCTGACTCTCCCTAGACACCTCTTCACAGCCTAAGAATTAACTACCCCTAAAGAAGGAAATAGAAAGCTATCTTGCCTCAGAGAAAACCCCAAAAGGAAAGATAGCCCCCCACAAATATTGACTGTGAGTGGAGAGGGAAATGACATACACAGAAATTAAATCAGTTTTCAGCAAAGGAGGCCAATACTAAACTTGATAGACAGAGAGAAAAGGATACTGTGCGGTCAGTATTAAAAACTACAAAAATCCACGCAGAGTTTACAAAAATGAACTCCACACTGACTCACGGTGTGGAGGGGCAAATCTGCTTCCCAGAGCTTCCAGCTAGCCTGAATATGACATAGTGACAAGCTGGACAAAAAAAAGAGACATATTTGCAAAGCAATAGTGTCCAAAGAAAATGGACAAACAAGAACTAGCAGAAACTTATCTTTTGCTGACAAAGACAGGCCATATGAGAAATCCAAGGAGAGAACCAAATCCAACCTAAGACATTGACAGCAGGCATGAACTAAAGCCCAGAGCAGGTTTAAATAACAAACCCAGGCAAGGCGATCAGTGATGGCAGCTGCTACAGCTACCTAACGGAGCAGCAGTTCCACTCGAAACCACCAGAGGGAGCCCAAGGGCAGAACTCACAAAAATACCATTAGCAACCACAGGAGGGAGCTCCAGAACGGAATTCACAACAGTACTCCCCCCCTTGAGGGGGTCACCGAACCCTCACCAGAGCTCCCAGGCCGATCAGGACGAGCCAAATGGAAAGCACGAACCAAATCGGCAGCATCGGAGGCAACAACCCAAGAATTATCCTCCTGGCCATAACCCTTCCACTTGACCAGATACTGAAGCTTCCGTCTCGAAAAACGAGAATCCAAAATCTTCTCCACCACATATTCCAATTCCCCCTCAACCAACACCGGAGCAGGAGGATCAACGGAGGGAACCATAGGTACCACATATCTCCGCAACAAGGATCTATGGAACACATTATGAATGGAAAAAGAAGCTGGAAGGGCCAAACGAAAAGACACCGGATTGATAATTTCAGAAATCTTATAAGGCCCAATAAAGCGAGGCTTGAACTTAGGGGAAGAAACCTTCATAGGAACATGACGAGAAGACAACCAGACCAAATCCCCCACACAAACCCGGGGACCAACACACCGACGACGGTTAGCAAAACGTTGAGCCTTTTCCTGAGACAACGTCAAATTGTCCACCACATGAGTCCAAATTTGCTGCAACCTGTCCACCACAGAATCCACACCAGGACAGTCAGAAGGCTCAAGCTGCCCTGAAGAAAAACGAGGATGAAAACCAAAGTTACAAAAGAAAGGCGAAACCAAGGTAGCAGAACTAGCCCGATTATTAAGGGCAAACTCGGCCAACGGCAAAAAGGTCACCCAATCATTCTGATCAGCAGACACGAAGCATCTCAAATAGGTTTCCAAGGTCTCATTGGTTCGCTCCGTTTGTCCATTTGTCTGAGGATGGAATGCTGAAGAAAAAGACAAATCAATGCCCATTCTAGCACAAAAAGACCGCCAAAACCTAGAAACGAACTGGGAACCTCTGTCAGACACAATATTCTCCGGAATACCATGCAAACGAACCACATGTTGAAAAAATAATGGAACCAAATCAGAGGAGGAAGGCAACTTAGGCAACGGCACCAAATGGACCATCTTAGAAAACCGGTCACAAACCACCCAGATGACAGACATCTTCTGAGAAACAGGAAGATCAGAAATAAAATCCATGGAAATATGCGTCCAGGGCGCAGGCCTTTGCCTATTCCTCTCAGGAATAGGCAAAGGCAAAAGCAACCCACTGGCATGGGAACAGCAAGGCTTAGCCCGAGCACAGGTCCCACAGGACTGCACAAACGAACGCACATCCCGCGACAAGGAAGGCCACCAAAAGGACCTAGCCACCATATCTCTGGTACTGAAAATCCCAGGGTGACCAGCCAACACCGAACAATGAACCTCAGAAATTACCCTGCTAGTCCATCTATCAGGAACAAACAGTTTCCCCACTGGACAGCGGTCAGGTTTATCAGCCTGAAACTCCTGAAGTACCCGCCGCAAATCAGGGGAGATGGCAGAAAGAATCACCCCCTCCTTGAGAATCCCAGCCGGCTCAAGAACTCCCGGAGAATCAGGCAAAAAAACTCCTAGAAAGGGCATCAGCCTTCACATTCCTAGATCCCGGAATATACGAGACCACAAAATCAAAACGGGAGAAAAACAGAGACCACCGAGCTTGTCTAGGATTCAACCGCTTAGCAGACTCGAGGTAAATCAAATTTTTATGATCAGTCAAGACCACCACGCGATGCTTGGCTCCCTCAAGCCAATGTCGCCACTCCTCAAATGCCCACTTCATAGCCAACAACTCCCGATTGCCGACATCATAATTACGCTCAGCAGGCGAAAACTTTCTGGAGAAGAAAGCACATGGTTTCATCAAAGAGCCATCAGAATTTCTCTGAGACAAAACGGCCCCTGCCCCAATCTCAGAAGCATCAACCTCAACCTGAAAAGGGAGAGAAACATCTGGCTGACGCAACACAGGGGCAGAAGTAAAATGACGTTTAAGCTCCTGAAAGGCCTCAACAGCCGCAGAGGACCAATTCATCACATCAGCTCCTTTCTTCGTCAAATCGGTCAGAGGCTTCACCACACTAGAAAAATTAGCAATAAAGCGGCGATAAAAATTAGCAAAGCCCAAAAATTTTTGAAGGCTCTTTACAGATGTGGGTTGAGTCCAATCATGAATGGCCTGGACTTTAACAGGGTCCATTTCAATAGCCGAGGGAGAAAAAATGAAACCCAAAAAAGAAACTTTCTGAACTCCAAAGAGGCACTTAGACCCTTTCACAAACAACGCATTAGCACGAAGGACCTGAAATACCATCCTAACCTGCTTCACATGAGACTCCCAATCATCGGAAAAAAACAAAATATCATCCAAATACACAATCATGAATTTATCCAGATAATTCCGGAAGATATCATGCATAAAGGACTGAAATACCGATGGAGCATTAGAGAGCCGAATGGCATCACAAGATATTCAAAATGACCTTCGGGCGTATTAAATGCTGTTTTCCATTCATCACCTTGTTTAATACGCACGAGATTATACGCCCCTCGAAGGTCGATTTTAGTAAACCAACTGGCACCCTTAATCCGAGCAAACAAATCAGAAAGCAAAGGTAAAGGGTACTGGAATTTGACCGTGATCTTATTGAGAAGGCGATAATCTATACAGGGTCTCAAGGAACCATCCTTCTTGGCAACAAAAAAAAAAATCCCGCTCCCAATGGTGACGAAGACGGGCGAATATGCCCCTTCTCCAAGGACTCCTTTACATAACTCCGCATAGCGGCATGCTCTGGCACAGACAGATTAAAAAGTTGGCCCTTAGGGAACTTACAGCCAGGAATCAAATTAATGGCACAATCGCAGTCCCTATGAGGAGGCAGGGAACTGGACTTGGGCTCATCAAATATATCCTGGAAATCCAACAAAAACTCAGGAACATCTGAAGAAGGGGACGAGGAAATGGACATCAAAGGAATATCACTATGTATCCCCTGACAACCCCAACCAGTTACAGACATAGCTCTCCAATCCAGCACTGGATTATGTACCTGTAACCATGGAAAACCCAGCACAACAACATCATGCAAATTATGCAACACCAAAAAGCGAATATTTTCCTGATGTGCTGGAGCCATGTACATGGTCAACTGTGTCCAGTACTGGGGTTTATTCTTGGCCAATGGCGTAGCATCAATCCCTCTTAGGGGAATAGGGCTCCGCAAAGGCTCCAAGGAAAAACCACAGCGCTTGGCAAATTCTAAGTCCATTAAGTTCAGGGCAGCGCCAGAATCCACAAATGCCATAACAGAAAAGGACGACATTGAGCAAATCAGGGTAACAGACAAAAGAAATTTAGGCTGTACAGTACTAATGGTAACAGACCTAGGGACCCTCTTAGTACGCTTAGGGCAATCAGAAATAGCATGAGCAGAATCACCAAAGTAAAAACACAGGCCATTCTGACGTCTGAATTTCTGCCTTTCTGCTCTAGTCAAAATCCTATCACATTGCATAGGCTCAGGACTCTGCTCAGAGGACACTGCCATATGGTGCACAACCTTGCGCTCGCGCAGGCGCCGATCAATCTGAATGGCCAAAGACATTGACTCATTCAGACCAGCAGGCGTGGGAAACCCCACCATAAGATCTTTAAGGGCTTCAGAAAGACCCTTTCTGAAAATCGCTGCCAGGGCATATTCATTCCATTTTGTGAGCACAGACCACTTTCTAAATTTCTGGCAGTATACTTCTGCTGCTTCCTGACCCTGACACAGAGCCAGCAAAGTTTTTTCTGCCTGATCCACAGAATTAGGCTCGTCATACAGCAATCCGAGCGCTTGAAAAAATGCATCAACATTGAGCAATGCAGGATTTCCTGGCTCAAGGGAGAATGCCCAGTCCTGCGGGTCGCCACGCAGCAAAGAAATAACAATCTTCACCTGCTGAATGGGGTCACCAGAGGAACGGGGTCTCAGAGCAAAAAACAATCTGCAATTATTTTTAAAGTTCAGAAATTTAGATCTATCCCCAGAAAATAAATCAGGAATAGGAATTCTAGGCTCTAATACCGGAGTCTGGACAACATAATCTTGGATACTCTGTACCCTTGCAGCGAGTTGATCCACGCGCAAGGACAGACCCTGAACCTCCATATCAGCACCAAAATCCTGAACCACCCAGAGATTAAGGGGAAAAAAAAGACAAAACAAGCTACAAAGAAAAAAAAATGACTCAGAACTTTCTTTTCCCTCTTTTGAGATGCATTTAACACATTGTGGGCCAGCTGTACTGGTATGACCAGGTGGTTAAGAGGCCACACTGATATGACCTGGTGGCTAAAACGCAACATGGGACGAGCTCTGAGGAGGTGGTATCTCTACTGACCGCAGTCCTTAATCCTAACAACAACACTAGTAATAGCCGTGGGATTTTCCTGACTCTCCCTAGACACCTCTTCACAGCCTAAGAATTAACTACCCCTAAAGAAGGAAATAGAAAGCTATCTTGCCTCAGAGAAAACCCCAAAAGGAAAGATAGCCCCCCACAAATATTGACTGTGAGTGGAGAGGGAAATGACATACACAGAAATGAAATCAGTTTTCAGCAAAGGAGGCCAATACTAAACTTGATAGATAGAGAGAAAAGGATACTGTGCGGTCAGTATTAAAAACTACAAAAATCCACGCAGAGTTTACAAAAATGAACTCCACACCGACTCACGGTGTGGAGGGGCAAATCTGCTTCCCAGAGCTTCCAGCTAGCCTGAATATGACATAGTGACAAGCTGGACAAAAAAAAGAGACATATTTGCAAAGCAATAGTGTCCAAAGAAAATGGACAAACAAGAACTAGCAGAAACTTATCTTTTGCTGACAAGGACAGGCCATATGAGAAATCCAAGGAGAGAACCAAATCCAACCTAAGACATTGACAGCAGGCATGAACTAAAGCCCAGAGCAGGTTTAAATAACAAACCCAGGCAAGGCGATCAGTGATGGCAGCTGCTACAGCTACCTAACGGAGCAGCAGTTCCACTCGAAACCACCAGAGGGAGCCCAAGGGCAGAACTCACAAAAATACCATTAGCAACCACAGGAGGGAGCTCCAGAACGGAATTCACAACAGATACGGGGGAATATATGAGCCATCAGCCATGCATACGGGGGGGGGGGGGAATTATGAGCCATGCATACGATACGGGGGACTATATGATCCATCAGCCATGCATACGGGGGGGGATTTATGAGCCATGCATACAGGGGAATATGAGCCATCAGCCATGCATATGGGGGGGGAATTATGAGCCATGCATACGGGGGAATATGAGCCATCAGCCATGTATGTGGGGGGGGAATTATGAGCCATGCATACGGGGGAATATGAGCCATCAGCCATGCATACAGGGGGGGGGGGATTATGAGCCATGCATACAGGGGGGGAGTTATGGGCCATGCATACAGGAGGAGGGGGGATATGAGCCATGCATATGGGATGGGAGGGAGATGAGCTATGCATACAAGATGGAGGGGGGCATTATACACTATTGAGCATCATGTGGGGTCATTATACAGTATGGAGCATCATGTGTGGCCATTATACAGTATTGAGCATCATGTGTGGCCCTTATACAGTATGGAGCATCATGTGTGGCCATTATACAGTATTGATCATCATGTGGGGTCATTATACAGTATCGAGCATCATGTGTGGCCATTATACAGTATTGAGCATCATGTGTGGCCCTTATACAGTATGGAGCATCATGAGTGGCCATTATAAAGTATGGAGCATCATGTGTGGCCATTATACAGTATTGATCATCATGTGGGGTCATTATACAGTATGGAGCATCATGTGTGGCAATTCTACAGTATGGAGCATCATGCGTGGCCAATATACAGTATGGAGTATCATGTGTGGCCAATGGCCATTATACAGTATTGATCATCATGTGGGGTCATTATACAGTATGGAGCATCATATGTGGCCATTCTACAGTATTGAGCATCATGTGGGGTCATTATACAGTATGGAGCATCATGCGTGGCCAATATACAGTATGAAGTATCATGTGTGGCCAATGGCCATTATACAGTATTGAGCATCATGTGTGGCCCTTATACAGTATTGAGCATCATGTGTGGCCATTATACAGTATTGAGCATCATGTGTGGCCATTATACAGTATGGAGCACTGCGTAGCCATTTTTTTGGGGGTTTTAATAGTACTTCTGATCACACTGTTTCATATACAAATTGCATATGAAACAGTGTGATCAGAAGTGCTAAATGGGTGTGGTTGGGACGTGGATATGGGTGTGATTAGTTGTGAAATGGGTGTGGTCAGAGGCGTGGCCTAAAATTTGCCGTGGTGCACTACGTGCGCCGCAACCTTTAGACCTTTTTCCCTTCTTCAAAAGTTGGGAGGTATGGTACCGCATTTCCCAGATCACAGCAAGTACCGCAAATCCCATAGGGAATGAACAAAACCAAACACACTGTTGCCCGTAAGTGATCCGTTACACAGCAGATGCAGGAAAACTGCCCGATCTGCTGCAAAAGGCGACTTTCACATCAGCGATTCTTGCCAAAAGTCTATGCAGATAGTGTCATACTCACCAATGGGGGAGGCAGCGCTAAAAGTGCCTAGGGCAGCAGAAACTCTAAATACGGCCCTTTCTACAATGTATGTATATTACAATGGAAAAACCCTAAATAAAGTGATAGGTGAAAGTTAAGAAAATACTTACTTTGTCAGTCCTTCGTAGACCCGGTTTGAGAACTTTGTAATCCTTTATCAGATCCTGAAGAAGGTGGAAGTCCTTGGTGTTTGATTTCGCCCAAATGTTTTTTCTTTCTTCGCTGCTGATTTATAGGCTCCCCGTTGTCTAGGCTCCCCGTTGTCATAAGGAATCATTACAAGGTATAATGGCCAATTATGAAAAACCAAAAAAACAATGATCCACCTTGAGCCAAAGTAAAGACTGTTGTGTTGATTCATGGCAACTAAGCCAAACTATTCTCAGCGATGGGGCTTTCTCCGTGTCCATTGCAGAAGGTACACAGACTTAATCACTTGCTGATTAGTCAACCACAGAGTAAATATATTCATAATGAAATTAAAAGTGAATTGTGAAATAGCCACAGAGTGTTAACCCTTCCTGTGGCTTTACAGTCATCCACGTGAGTCATCTTAAATCTCTATTCCTTGGTATGGTTCACATTGTAAAATGAAACCTGTTTGTCTCACACATGTCTGTGTGTGAAGGTGTGCAGACCTCCAGCATTGTGTGCATTTGCTAAAGGACCAAGAAGCTGGACTCTAACTCAAGCGGGCAAATCCGCACTATTGTAAGGACTTTTTTACTTTATGTTTCACTTTGTGCCGGACAAGGGCTGTATTCGAGTTTTCCTGTGATGTGGTTTATAAACCATGAGGACTTTTAAATAGAAACTGTTCCTGTGATACCTCATAATCGCTCTCAAGTGAGTAGCACCGTTCCAATGAACAACAAATACATTTGGAACTAAAAAAAGAAACGACATGAGAATGGATCACATTGAGATGTTCCAGATCATACCAGCTCATAGTTCATTATCTTTGATACCTGTAGAGATAAATAGACAAATATGAAGTAGAAAGAGGATCCCTGATTACCATCACATTTAAGAAATTGGTTGATCACATAAAATCGGACAAGTCTTAACTGGTTGGTCTTCTGTGTGTAAATGTATTTTCGGTATATTCTTCAAGCTCTTAAAGGTGGCTATACATATGAGACCACCTTTGGACAAATCTGCACATTTCATAAGATTACCAATTTTTATGGGAGGGCCTCAATGACGGATGTCAGATGTTGAATTTACATACCCAATCCTTTTGTTCACAAGGTACATGCCAGGTAGTGGCTTATTTCCCCATCTACTAACGGAAAAGAGTACTTGTTCAGCCAACAGCTATCTAAGGAGAATAGCCACCTTAAGAGCTGACCAAAAGTGCCCTTTATCACTTCACCATTTCTGTAATATATTTATTGACCAACTGAACCTCAAAAATGGCAAACAAAAATCCATTCAATCTATAACCTCAGAAGTGCAGTGGTCCGTAATTTACTTGGGGCTTAAGGAGACCATTTCATGGCCAATGACCCATACACCATGTCTATTCCTGCCCATCAATAAGGAAAGTTGCAGTGGCTGGTAAAGTGAAGTTTCTTCACAACTCCCCTTCACTCACCATCTATTAGACAAAAATGAGATTTTGTGATTTTATTCTTAATTCCGCATATATTTCACAGCAGAATACAATGCTTTATTTCTAGTTATAATGCTGAGCATAGAATTTTGTGGCTGGTTTTACCACTTGGAATCCAAGGATTTTTTTTTCCCCGCTTCCACCTCCTTTTCTTACATAGGGTTGACATAAAGGGCATAGGAGTCCAGTGGGTGGTCCTACCAATTTATTCTAATGGATTCCTGTGTCTGGCATTGGCTGCAGATGTCACCTTGACAGTGCGCCGGCCAATCAGTGAGGTCAGCGCTTCTACCAGTGTAGACAGAACACCCTTCTAAGAGCCACTGAGCTCACTGATTGGCTGCTGAGCTGTCAACAGGACGTCAGCGCTAAAGCCACTGCCAGACCTAGATACAGAGCTGTGGCAGAGACTCGCCGGTGGACCCGAGTAAGGCGAGTATGCTTCAGTTCATTGATTTATAACAAACTGTAGTCGAAGTAAAAACTTAATGGAAAGGGAAGTATTGGTGTTGAGTTCGGTGCTTCTCAGGAACTTGTGATCAGTTCTAACAATTGCAATAAAATAAGCGGAGTATAAAAAATAGGATTCCAACACAATGATCCCCAAGTGTGGTTATAAAGTCTTGCGCACAGAGGACGAAGTTCTGCCTGGATATATACTAACCTGGGACTGGTGCCTATCAGGCGATTATGGCACATCCTGTGGATATGCAATGAATGGCTAACATGGTATTACCCCTTTAAACGATCTGTAATACATCATTCTGTGCACATAGACTATGATTGAACATTCACTATCAATGAGACTTATTAAGGTATATAGATGTCATTTAGGGTCTCAGGACTCCACTGGTGGCAGCGATCACATGAATGATAGCCGGGGGTATAATCAATATAGGGCTGGTGGAGACCACCACTAAACACTAGAGATGAGTATTTGATAACATTTTCTATTCTCAGCGTGTTTCTGCAAAATCTCAGGAAACCCTTTTTAAAGGGTATGTGCGTAAAACATCTTTTTTGAGTGTAAACTCCAAATTTTTTTAGAAGGATCTTGAGAGTTTTGTCTCCGCTGCTGCTCCAAAACTTTTAAAATAACTCTGTGCACATAGGGGTACCTGGCACATTGTACTACCCTGTGTGCCCGACGGGTCACCTACCATCACATCAAACTTCAGGAGGACGAACAACAAGAGTCAGACATTTTCATAAAAGTCAGCAAAGTTTTCAAAGTCAACCTGTTGCCCCTCTTGGGATTGTTGAAACCATCAAGTGCGTCGTCTTATGTAAGACTGTAACCACCAAATTCACCAAGGGTCACAATATCCTACATTATATTTAAAGGGTCCATCCCCCACCTACCACAACCATCATTTCAAGGGAACTCACTTTGATTCAGAAGTTTGGATATCAGGTCTGTTCATCTGAGCAGGGTAGTTTTATTTACAAGCATGTAGATTTGTGCAAACCATGTTTAGAAAAATGGCACAGGGGCACACATTTCTGCAACAAAATGCCATGTGTGAACTAAGCCTTGAGAAGAATAATACACACAAAGTCTAAATGAACTTGGCTTCATGCGAGGACATAAACGGACGATTATTCTCACGCCGAACATAAACAGAACATTTCTCTGTGTCACAATGTTTCTCTTGGAACCAAAAAAGCAATTCATGTTTTCATGAGTATAACTTGACACAGTCAAGATTGTCTCTGGAAAATTCCAAAGAATCACTTCACGAGAAAAGAAAAAGAAAACTCTTACTTAGAAATTGACTGTTGAGTAGCTGCCATCTTCCTGATAGGATTATTAGCTTTGTAGAAAAGTGCCTCTAATGTGTATATGCAATGGAGAATTAGATTGTTAGTCCAATCTGGTCATTAATGCGTCAAAATCAATGTGTCTCCAGAAAATAACCTAGTATTTAAATCACGTTTTTGTGCTTATTTTCGGACAATCTTATTTTTGAAGATTCTAAAAGATTTTCTTGTTATGTCCAGCTAAATAAGGCTTTGTTCTCTAAATTAGTGACTGGCAAATTCTCCAAGACCGAGGCCTATGGGATAGATAATAGGATGATTTACCAACGGAGTACAAAGACATTATTATCAGACATTGCTTGCGGACTCTGGCACCTGTCCGTAGGGTTAGAGGACCATTAATGTCCCTTTCAGGGGTAAAAGTATCGCTGGTGCAATCTGTGCACCCAGGAGGTAAGGGGATAACTACCATATCTAAAACATATGGAACTGTGCGTTATGAGGCGCTATTGGACTGCAAACAGCACCTTTATTGTTCTTGCATAGGGGCCTTCTTCTGTCTGTGTCCACCCATGGGTCCTTTGTATGGAGAAACTCTTTGAAATCATATTCTTCTTGAGTGTACTGTTGACAGATGAGAAGTGATGACTATACCACTGACAGATTAGAATTATCACTTTGTCTCATAGATGATACAGTAATAAAACATCGATGATAGAACCATCACGTGGACTTACAATAAAGTGGTTAAGTGTTTACTCATTAACCTTGGCCAAACATATTTGTCATATCTAAAGACAAAGTAATCATGGAACTGCTATTAAATAGACTGTGATCCTCCATAACAATAAAACTACAGGTAGAGGGGACGGCATTGATTATCTTGTTTCAATGACGGCAGTCAAAGGGTGGTAAATGTGAGGTGGCAAGTGAACAGGCAGTTCTTGGAGCAGGAAAAATGGGCAAGCGAAAGGAACTGAAGCTCTTTGGGTAGGGTGAAATTAAGATTTCGTCAAGATGGCTGGGTAAAGCAAATCCAAAACTGAAGATCTTCTGGGGTGTTTTCGGTATCTATTGGTCATTGCTTACCAAAAGTAGACCAAGGAAGGTAAAGTGGTGACCATGAGACAACGTCATGGGTGTCCCAGGGTCAATGATGTGTGTGGAGAGCAAAGGATAGGGAGATCTGATCTAAGGAGTTACAGCAATAAACAACCGATATTGAGGTAGAAATGCGTCAGGAGGGATTTTCTTTTTGGGGGGGATACAAAGTTTAGCACTATACTTGGGAATTGCCCTTGTTAGGGCAGGAGTCACTGCATGGGGCACACCAGAGAGAATAAGGGTTACTCCAAGATCTGTGTTGCTGTCATCCCTGAAGGGCTAGAGGATCTACAACATCCTACTGTCACAAGGAGGTTTTCTCAAACATCACCAACTGTCATGGCGGCGTCGGGGTCCTCCTTATAACTACATTGATAGCTATAATCAGTGTAGAGTGACTCGGGCGTAGACTCTTAGAGCTGATGCTCCTATGTAGGTTAGCAAGAGTTAAATTTTTTCTGGGCTGAGGATGTTGATTGCTTTTGGTCACATACTGCAGGAGAATCGGTCATGCCTGCTCTTCCTCAATTTAAGCTGGCTCTGCTGTACAGGAATAGTAATAGTTTCCTGTAATAGTTTCTATCTGGGTCTGGAAAGGTGGACATATCCTGGTTATTAGTGCTTCTTTCCAAAGTTTGTGTTTGGATAATCCTTTCCTTTTTCCCTAGCTGTCTTTATATTACTTTGTTGCTTCTTGCGCTTTACACTTTATATTGCTTTGTGTATTTCCCTGATAGAGTGCTGTTTGATGGTGCTTCCGTTTGGCCCTGTCTTGTTTGTATTCCCCCAATACACTGCACCGACCAGTGCTACTTAGGAGCAATAGTAAGGAAAGTGGTCCAGGCATCCCAACCTAATCCTGGGGACAGCTATAGCGTTAGCTATCCCGTAGTTACACCGTGACATTATTGCTGGCCATTCTTTTCCCTATACTTCAGTATGGATCAGTTTACGGCTTTTGCGGGCCAAATGCAGGCTTTGTCTCTATAGGTGGCTGAATTAAAAGGGACGATTCAGCAGTGATCTCAGTCCGATACACTGGATCAATCTGCTCTAGAACCCAAGCTGCCTCTTCAACAGACATTTTCGGGGGAACGCAGTTGGTTTATTACTATCAGAGAAACATGCAAGTTATATTTTCATTTACGACCCCTCTCCTCTGGACAAGAGGAAAAGAGGGTGGAAATCATTATTTCTCTCTTGAGTTACGGGGCACATTCCGTGGGTGAACCACTATTTCACTCAAGATGAGTGGAGTTGTTTTTTTTGTAGTGAAACGGGACACTTTGTCAGTACTTGTTGTCCCTCGGTGCCCAGAGAGAGACAGCAGCCGGAGAACTCCTAGACTCAGGTTGCGCGGGGGATCTCAACCTTGTTCTACGTACAGTATATCTTTCACTATGGTGGCTCAATGATTGATACCTACCATGGTTAATATTGGGGCCAGGAGATTTCTATTTCCATATTTCTTGATAGTGGTTCAGCAGTTCTCCCGCTCTTCAGGGTTGGATTTGAAAACAAAATCCAATCCAGTTCAGATATTTGCTATTGATTTGTCACCTCTGACTTAGGGGGCTTTTCTGAGAGGGTACAGGGGCTGGAACTCCATATAGGGGTACTTCATTCAGAGAGCTTATCATGTTTTGTCCTCAGTGGTCTTCCTGCACAAGTAGTGCTGAGGTTTTCTTGGTTGACCCTACATAGTCCCAGAGTAGATTGGCAAATTCAGGAGATAACCAAATAGAGCTTGTATTGTAAGGACCACTGTTTAGGAACCTGTATTTTTTCGTTTACCACAAGCCTTCTGGTCCTCTCTCTGATTATTGTGATGTATTCTGGGAGAAAGGATGCCGGGTGTCACTGGGGGCTTCTTTTTTTGCCAAAAAGAAGGATGGTGGGTTACAGCCATGCCTGGAGTTCCAGGAGCTCAATCAAATAACGGTCCGGGAACGATATCCTTTTCCACTCATTCCTGACCTCTTTGATCAGATTGCCACTGTCAAATAGTTCTCTAACTTGACTTTAATGGGGCCTGTAATCTGATCTGAGTCAATTAGGGGGATGAGTGGAGACCGGCCTTCAAAACACCAAAGGAACACTTTGAAAACCTTGTGATTCCTTTTGACCTTACAAACACACCTGCAGTGTTCCAACATTTTGTTAATGATGTTGTTCTCATCTTTTAGGGAGGTTTGTTATTAGTTACCTTGATGACATTCTTGTATAGTCACAGGATTACGAATCTCATATGGAACATGGCAGGCAGGTAGTACGTTTTTTCAGAGAGAATAGATTGTATGCTAAACTCGAGAAGTGTGTATTCACCATACCAGAATTTACTTTTTTTGGGTTATAATTTCTGCTGCAGGTTTTCAGATGGATCCCACTAAATTACCGGTTATAGTGAAATGGGACCCTCCTGGTAACCTTAAAGCAGTACAACGTGTTTTGCAAATTGTTACAGAAAATGTATTAAAAACTTTTCTGCCACAGCAGAATCTCTACTGACATGACTAAAAAGGGTATAGATTGTCTGAGGATGCATTGTATGCATTTATCCTTCTAAAGAATGCTTTTCGTCGGCACCTGTATTAATACAGCCTGATGTGTCACAGCCCTTTACGGTGGAGGTTGGTGCATCTGAGGTTTGTGTGGGAGCGGTATTATCTCAGGGTCCGTCAATTGGTAAGCTACGTCCACGCGCCTTTTTCTCTAACTGTTGTCAGCTGAATGCAATTATGATATTTGTAATAGGTAATAACTCAAGATGTGTTGTTTAGGAGTTTTCCTGGGGGGTGGGGGGAATCCTGTGAAGCACCTGTGCCTATTCTTCATAAGCGAGTGGTGATGTCGGCACTTTGCACGACTCACAGATCCCCAGGCACAGTGCTTAGGGTGCGCTCCTACCCTCTTAAAAGGACAGCGTGCATCGTCCTAAAGTGCCCACAGCCAATGGCTGGGAGACACTAATTATTTAAGGCACCTCCGCCTGATGGGAGGTGTATGAGCATTATGGTTAGTCTGTTCCCAACACGTTGCTAATTGTCAGGTCTCTAGTACCCGCCAGTCAGTTTATCTGTCTTCTACCTGTCTGCCTGTTCTTGCCTTTTTTCCCTATTTTCCAGCCGTGCCTGCTTGCAGCAGCCATTCCAGTCTGAATACCATCTGAACTTGCCTGCACCTGTCGTGCCCGTCTGTATATCAGCCGTTCCAGTCTATATACCAGCCTTACCTGCTTGCTTCAGCTGTGCCAGTTTTTATACCAGGCGTACCTACCTGAACCCTGCCGTACCAGTCTACACCTGCCATGTCTTTCTCATGTTGTGTCTGCCTGTTATTGTCAAGTCCATCTAGTCTTGGCTCTTCTATCTACCTGAACTGTTGGGGTCAGCTGCCGTTCATCCAAGGTTTGTCCTGGAGTAGCACCTGGTGTCCATCGGGAGCCAAGTCTAACCCCACCATCAGGGGCTCTAGAAAAAAGTCTGGTGTTCGCCTACTCATGCCCCTCCAAGCTCTCATCAGATCACGACACAGTGGTTCCATCACCTCATTACACATTTTTTTTGCTTTTAATACTACTGGATCAATAAGGCAATTCTTTTAAGAAGATGTGAATGCCGGCTATTGTTTGGACTGTTGCTATTAATGGAGTATTTTGTCTTGCACCTGGACAGGTGAGCCAATTGCTCCTTTTTTCTTTTATTCTTTATAACCTTTATAGTTCTCCTTTCTTTACACAAAAGGTGTGTTTTCTGCCATTTTAGGTACCCCCCTCCCCAACTTTTTACCATTGGCTTATACTATTTGAAAACTTGCATTGATGTGTTTTTTTTTGTCTTCGGGTATCCATTCAGGATCTTGGGCAAGTTACCGGATTCTTTCTGGGAGCAGTCAAGTCAGACAGTTTGGTTGTCACTTAGCTTTCTCCGACATAGGCAGAGCTATATTATCTTTGACAAAAGAGGATGAATTAAGGACTCAAGTATTAGTTCCTATCTTGTAATATTTGAGCGCTCCTTCACTTGCTGACAGGTTCCTTTGTACGTGTTATTTTCTCCTCAGCGTCTGTCTCGGTTAATAATCACCATTCCTGAAGTTACAGTTTTACATTGAGATTTATTATTATTATCAATGATTTTGAAAAGCTTCTTTCTTGTCCACTTTCTTGACATCCGAAACTAAGTGGCTAAAAGCACAAGACATGAAATGGTTTGTCCAGCAGCACAAAATGTCTGATATTTCTAACTTACAAGGAGCAGAGCAACATATTCTGTACATTTATGGGAGACCATTAAAGAAGTTGTCCACTACTTGGCTAACTTCTTTTCGTAGCCCACTCTTGGCCCCCATAAAATAATAAAGCCTATACTCACCTCCCGTGCTGGCGCCGTTCTCCTATGAATCGCAGCTAAACGCTTCCTTTCACATGTGTATTGTAACGACAGGCACAAGGGTCTTCGGCAGACCCCCATTGGCGCCCTGTGATCACGCATGTTAAATGCCGCCATCAGAGATTGACAGTGGCATTTAACAGATTAACAACTGTGGGCAGAGTTCAGCCATCATTTGCCGGGAAAGATGTGGGCTCAGCTTTCGAGCCCGCACCAAAGTAAGGGAGCAGGTATATAACATACCAGTAAAAGTTATTCTGAAACCTTTTCCACAAACAGCTATATCTGCTCAGCTCTTTTTTCTCTACGATATATGTTATCCATAAATTGTACAAAATGTCGGAGGTGATACGTTACCTTTAATTGCACTTACTAATGTACAGTACTTTCATTTTCCAATATCTCGCCTCTCTGTTTAAAGTATTTACTGCAACCAGAGGGTAAATTTTGTACTACAATGCGGAAAAAGGAAACTGTGCATGATTTCTCGGACTGGCAAACGTTCAGCCAAAGTATACAGCACCACCAAGAGTCTAGGGGAAGATATAGCAAACGTTAACATTTTACTTCTGCTCAGCCAATTATTTTGCTTTACTATTAATTTAATTTACTATTTGATTTTTCATTTGCCAATAATTAAAGGGGTTTAGCAGTTAAAAATAAAGAAATAATTAAATGTATGACTTCTCTCAATGGCGTAGCATCGGTGCCTTAGGCGAGGACTAACCTGAGTCCCTTCCACTAGTCCAGCATTGAACCCCTTATTTTAAGAAAATACTGATGTAGTTGTAGCGCCCCCACTGCCGCAGGGCCGAAGGGTACCCGGTACCGGGCCTCTGAGTCTCTGTTCTGGGGTTGTCACGGTGGCTAGACCCGGTCCGTGACCCTGCTGAGGGGCGTACAATGAAGGTGGAGGTATGGGATGTCGTTATGGTGCGGTGAAGTGCCGGTCGTGGTAAATAACGAGGACACCAGGTTGCAGTCTCTTTACCTCTTTACTGAGGGCTTCAGGATCCTCAATCCGGAATACGGTTAACCGGGCTGCGCAAGCCTGGCCGGTCCGATGGCACATCCAGAGCTCCCTTTGCAGGTGGAAATCTGTGCCTACCTTCTAGCGCTTGTGTGTTGTGGTCCTCCCCTGCTGTGCTTACGGGATAGTCCCCACAACTGTTGTGTCTGTTTCTCGTGTTCCCTCACAACTCGATTCTGATATTCTTCCACGTCCCCCAGATCTTATGGTTAGGATGCACCCGTATGACGGGGAGGCTCGGAGCTCTTCCGGGACTCTAGCGTCGCCCCACTCCTGTTGTTACCCCCCTGTGTCTTCCTAGGTCAATTGGGTGAGACAGCCCGCCTATAACTGACTGTCCTGCCGTAGGTTTGAAGTTTGGCCTGGAGCTCTATACTTCCTCGGCGTTCCGGCCACCGGTTACGCGCCTCAGTAGGATGTTGCCTCGTCTTACAGCACGACTCCTACTGGTATTCTCCTTGTTGCGTTGATCTCGTTTCTCACTCAGCACAATAAACCTCGCTTCTTGTCCTTTCTTGGGGTACCGCCGCTATATCGTGCAGGCGCGGTCCCGTAACGTTCTCTCTGGTTGCTAGGCCTCTGTCAGGATCCCACCCCTGACATGGGCCCCTCCGAATCTTCCCCTACAACACCCTCTGCCACAAGGTGTTGCCTGGTTCCAACCCAGTCAGCTTTCTGATCTAACTTCCTATCCAACCCCCAGTTTTACCAGACTGTGAGGAGTGGCCTAATGCATAGTGCCCTTAGCTCCCCCTGGAGGCCGGACTGTGAAATGTATTGGTGTCTGTGATACCTGGTCAGATGAACTCCTTCAGTGCCATCAGACGTACCATAGCCCCCCTTAGCGGCGGAGCACCAGTACTGCAACGACCAGGACTCTGGGGCGCTGCACTCCCCCCCGGTTAAATCCAGTACTCCTGGACTGGGAAGAAAACAACAATACATGTCAGCAAAAAGACATACAATTTTGAAAATGCAAGTACAAGTAAACTTTTTAACAGAGCTTCCCTTTATGGGACGTGAGGACACTTGAACGTTACAAACATGGTTAAATACTTTAAATAACATACTATAAATAACTTTTCTTACCCAACCGGGTATTCTACTAAGTGCAAATTTTTGAACAATAATTTAACTTTGCCTTTAAGGACGTACTCGCTGAATCCACTAAAGACCTTCTTACAAAACATTATAAGGCTAATCAACTTTTCTGCATTCTCCTTCTTTACATCTGCAGGACCGCCTGTCCTATCTGCTCCAGGCCTACTGCCTCTCCTTTCTGTTACAGGACCGCCCCTTTCTGCCCGGGCCTACTGCCTTTCTACTACTATACACGGTATAGAACTTATCATCCATCTTTCAGTTCAGGATTACTGAGCCATCTCTGTATGGCTCCTAGGAGGACTCACTGACTAACCCCGTACGGGTTCACTTTCTGTCCTCATTCTTCTATCAACATCATTAAACATTTCTCACAATCAACTAGTTAGCTACATTTAACTTCTTCTTTCAAGACATTATTGCCATTTAACCATCTTAAGGCAACACTGTTCATAAGTGCAATATGTGAACATCCCCTTTAAGAGGGGACCAAGTCTCTATGAGGTAGTGCAACTTTTCAAGCTGCAAGTCTGTTCGCAGTAAGGACTCCGGTGCTGGTTCCAAGACCAGTGTCTTCGCAAAGAGTCCTTTCCTTGTGTAAAACCAGTAGAGAGCACCTTTAAGAAGGTGCAAACTATGTACAAAAAGTTTGTAATCATGCATTGTTCATGATCCAGGAGTTCTTTTCAACATGAATAGACAAAAACAAAAACAAAAGACAAAAATAGGGATCCCGGGTAAACTAAGGGATCCCTTTAAGAGTTAACCCTAATCGGGTTGCAGCAGCAATAAAGCAGGAAGACAAACAGTTAAAAAACTATATACAGTTTCAGGTTTCCGAGGTTTAGTCCTGCTCTGGCGGCCGTAGCTCCGCATAGACCTCGCCCGGCAGGGTGATCGGCGAGATCAGGGCCTTTAAGAAGTGCTCCATACCCGGGGCCTGATCCCCGGGTGTAAGGCGCTGGAGTCTATAGGTCCCAGGGAGAGGGGGTGCCGCAACGGGGCCTATCAGCAGGTCCTCTGCTGGCGAGGCAGGGTCGTTCTTTATACCTGCTTCAGATGCGGTCCCTCCGGTGCCGATCTGCTCCGTCTCCGCTGGGATCTGGAACGCTGGTTGCAGGGCCTTGCGCTGCGGCGTTGTCATCTCCGTTTGCAGCATCTCGCTTTCCGGCAGGGCCTTGCTTTCTGGCTTCGGAGTGCGGGAACTTCTTTCTTGCTCCGGACCAGATGAGGCTGCCAACAGATGTCTGGTGAGGCTCCCGATGATGGTCTTCTTCCACCCGGCCTCAGTGCTCAGCTGCGTCTGCAGGAGTTGGTGGATCAGCTCGTCCGCTCCGGTCTGCAGGGGGTCAGCGTCAACTGTGGAGGTCTGGCTGCGGTGCCTCTCCGGGTAGCTGGGGAAGTCCTCGGCTCCGACCCCACGCTCCGGCTCCGGGCGGCTGGCCATGGCGTCCTCCACGTGGTTCGCTTCTTCTTCCTCGTCCTTTTCCCGCTCTCTCCTTCGTGGGCGGTTTCGCTTTCTTTGTCTCTGCCCACCATTGAGGATCAGGAGGCGGATCTCAGCTGCTGACGGACACGTCCTCAAAGGGCCGAAATATTTAGACTGGGCGGCCATTGTCTTTCGCGCTCTTCAGCTTGTTTACGCCCACTTCCACGCCCTTCTTCTTCTCCTGCGCTCTCCTTAGCGCTGTAATGGCGGCGGTTTTGGCAGGAACTTTTGGCGGCAAGTGGCAATACACAGTCTTTGCAATAAGTCACAGTCCAAGTATAATAAATCACAGTTCCAAGGCACACATGACCTGATCCTTCAGGCTTAAGTAGATCCTGTTCGTGACGCCAAGTTGTAGCGCCCCCACTGCCGCAGGGCCGAGGGGTACCCGGTACCGGGCCTCTGAGTCTCTGTTCTGGGGTTGTCACGGTGGCTAGACCCGGTCCGTGACCCTGCTGAGGGGCGTACAATGAAGGTGGAGGTATGGGATGTCGTTATGGTGCGGTGAAGTGCCGGTCGTGGTAAATAACGAGGACACCAGGTTGCAGTCTCTTTACCTCTTTACTGAAGGCTTCAGGATCCTCAATCCGGAATACGGTTAACCGGGCTGCGCAAGCCTGGCCGATCCGATGGCACATCCAGAGCTCCCTTTGCAGGTGGAAATCTGTGCCTACCTTCTAGCGCTTGTGTGTTGTGGTCCTCCCCTGCTGTGCTTACGGGATAGTCCCCACAACTGTTGTGTCTGTTTCTCGTGTTCCCTCACAACTCGATTCTGATACTCTTCCACGTCCCCCAGATCTTATGGTTAGGACGCACCCGTATGACGGGGAGGCTCGGAGCTCTTCCGGGACTCTAGCGTCGCCCCACTCCTGTTGTTACCCCCCCTGTGTCTTCCTAGGTCAATTGGGTGAGACAGCCCGCCTATAACTGACCTTCCTGCCGTAGGTTTGAAGTTTGGCCTGGAGCTCTATATTTCCTCGGCGTTCCGGCCACCGGTTACGCGCCTCAGTAGGATGTTGCCTCGTCTTACAGCACGACTCCTACTGGTATTCTCCTTGTTGCGTTGATCTCGTTTCTCACTCAGCACAATAAACCTCGCTTCTTGTCCTTTCTTGGGGTACCGCCGCTATATCGTGCAGGCGCGGTCCCGTAACGTTCTCTCTGGTTGCTAGGCCTCTGTCAGGATCCCACCCCTGACAGGGGCCCCTCCGAATCTTCCCCTACAACACCCTCTGCCACAAGGTGTTGCCTGGTTCCAACCCAGTCAGCTTTCTGATCTAACTTCCTATCCAACCCCCAGTTTTACCAGACTGTGAGGAGTGGCCTAATGCATAGTGCCCTTAGCTCCCCCTGGAGGCCGGACTGTGAAATGTATTGGTGTCTGTGATACCTGGTCAGATGAACTCCTTCAGTGCCATCAGAAGTACCATAGCCCCCCTTAGCGGCGGAGCACCAGTACTGCAACGACCAGGACTCTGGGGCGCTGCATAATCATGGTTTTCCCTTCGACGCTCTCGTCATTTTCTGCTTTTTGCTGAAATCAGACCAAAAATTATAAAAATAAAAAGTTAGACATTGTTAAGATTTATCTTTTATTAACTTTAAATATTTTATTACATTTGTATGTGTTATACTCACCTGGTGAGGTGGATCCTCCAAGGTCTAGGTGGGTAAACGGACCACGGGCGTCAGTGGAGCAGATAGATGGGTCACACGGAACTGCAGGCAGGTAGGCGAAGTGTGGGAGACAGCAGGTAGGCGAGAGGATGACAGGAAAAAGCAGGCAGGCAGGGGGACGTTAGGAAACCGCAGGCAGGCAGGAGGATGTCAGGAACCCGTAGGCAGGAAGGAGAAAATCATGAAACCACAGGCAAGCAGGAGGACATCAGGAAACCATAGGCAAACAGGTGGGGTGCAGGAAACTGCAGACAGGTGGAGGACGTCTTGAAGCCACAGGCAGGTGGAGGATATCAGGAAACTATAAGCAAGTGGATTGCAGGAAACCGCAGGCAGGCTATGTGCAGGAAATTGCAGGCAGGTGGAGGCATGCAGCAGAAGCTGAGTAGCAAGCCAAAGTCTAGCAATACAGGAGTCTTAATGCAATACCAACACACAAGGGTGAGTCTCGATGAGCCTTATATAGACCTGGGATGATGCTCATATGAGATCACGCTGGGCCATCTACAGAGCCCGATGTGGAGTACAGAAGAGTCCAGCAGATCGGGGAAAGGGAAGCAAGGTACGGATCTGGGACAGGTATGTAAAATTGTATTACCCTAACCTTAGCTCTAATGCCAGTCCTAGCCCTAACCCTAGTCCAAATTGGGGTTAGAAAAAAGTATGTAAAAGTGTAAAATTTATTAGTGTTCAATAACGCTCAGAGCGGTGACTCATTTGGCGGTTGGGACGGCAATAGCGCCCACAAAATTTGTTGCCTAAGACCACTGCTCTTGTGCACCCACCTCTCCATGAGTTCTTCAACCAATAAAGTGCAATTATGCTAGGTGCCACCATAGTCAAATAACCCATCAGTTTCCATGACAGATCACTGGAAAGTGTCTGCGTCACTACATTAAGGTGGCAGATTCCTTTTATATACATCCTAGGACAAGTTTCATTGACAATATCAGCGGAGCTGCTAGTGCACCCTGGCATAATAAAAGAGATTTTATCATTCAGAATTTTGGGAAACCTGCATTAAATTACATTACTGGAGATGTAGGTTATTGCCGACTGATATTTGAAGCAGGATTGGTGGTAACTTGACATAAACGGGGTGAGTGTGGACTTATGTCTCTATTTCAATGGGAAAGAACCTGTACAACCATTCACCATATAAGTCACTGGTGTCCATGATATTATTGTTGGAGCGCTCTCGCTATAGAAACCCAGAATGGGTCCTAGATACGGCAGGGGACACACACGGGCTAGATTGTGTAGCAGAGAGCCGACGGCATCCTGAGAATGCTGATACAGTTGAAACCAGGACATGACCCTGACCTTCTGGAACAGAGGACAGTTTCCTAAATCTGTGAATGTCTCATAGGATCCAGGATGGTTGGAGGCAAACAAGATTCAGGAGTTCAGGATTTGTTACAGTGAGTGTTATACTGGTTTATATTATAATGCCAATATAGCCCGTACTGAAATGAATAGGAGGGTTGCATACAGTAGGTCCTAGTACAACAATAGAAGCAATAGAAACATTTGGTGCCACATGGAAATTAGCATGGAAGTGCACTCGGGGCATGCCACTGACACACTTGTGCACGACGCCTCTGTCAGAGACTTCATCAGTAAGCGTGAGTTTAAAGTGAAGTCTCCTGGAGTTATTACCATGACCCCAAAGTGACAGGAGCCTTGAGCGCCCCACATCAGCATGCTGCCAGTCAGGACACTAGGAGTTGTGGTTTTGGAGAGTCACAGGTTGCAGACCAATGTGAGAACAGTAGGGGCCGGGTGTAGATGAATTCGGTGTTTGTTACAGCGACTTGGCTCATGTTTGATGGGAGAATATATTCGGACAGGCTGTATATATAAGTGTCACTTTCCGGATTTTACACTGGATAATAATCCCGCTGTGTACCAGCTGCACCATCACTAACGCCATCCCACATCTGGGCAGAGTCATTCCCCAGTGTCTGAGATCACATTTTCCTTTCCACATTAGACAAATCACTTGCAAACATAAGTAAAGATGAATCTGCCAAGTAATGAACTAATGTTCCTGTATAATTGGTCAGATTGGATAAGTGGGAGTCTGTAAGACCCCTGGTGGGGCACTGGTGGGAGAGGTATTAGGGATATATATATGTCACACTTAACACATTTTCCAACTTTTAATCCACATGCTCTGATGAATAGTTGACAATTACATATATATTTTTAAACAATTCCATATAGTTTTCCTTTGACCCCAGTGACCGGCAACCCGTGTCCCTCATCCCTTGTGGAACTACTACTCCAAGCATTACCAAACTTTCCAAAGTTGCTTAGTCTCCCATGACTCACTCCTTTTTTCCATGTTTATTCTTTAGTCTAAAGATAGAAGTCGGCGCCGGGGTGTAATTGGATAATACTGGAAGTCATTTTTTTTTTAGATGTTTTTAAGAGCGAACTTCAAAAAACTGAAAAGTTTAGGGAGTTCCTCGCTGAGTAGGAGGTTTTGTTCGCAAATGCACAAGGTTGCATCTTACATCACGTCTAGTCCGATCGCTTGTCTGTACGTGTGTTGGAAAAAACTAATTGTAGCTTCTCTATGGCAACCGCTTGGATTGTGAGAGATGAGAGCCGCATTACACCAGTAGAGGTCAGATATTGTCTTGGTCCACTTTGCTGTATTTGTATATTTACCTGAATGGTTGCAATACCGAATTCAACCTATGTACAAGAGTGGCGCTGTTTTTTTGTTTTTGTTTTGTTTTTTTAAATCCTTGTCCTAATGTAAGACAACACCTTTAATCCTCACTAGTAAAATATTTTTGAAAAACGTTGTAAGAAAGAAGATATGAACATAAGAAAGCCTGCACGTCTCCATCCTGTGCAGTGCAGCCGCGCAGAGATGATCTCAGTATAGGAATGTGTGCAAATGAAAAAAAAACTCCAAATTCCTTCATGTCCGCACTGCAGATACCATCTTATCACCCTGGGCTGCAGACTCATCCAGACACATTTGCTCTACAGACACAGAACAGATTTTGTACATGGCAAGGACTATGCTGGGATTCATTGCAGCTCTACTCACTGGCTTTACTGCTTCAGGTGCAGAGTCCAGTACAATACATTGAGTTGTCAGAGTGCAAGTGTCCATAGTTTAAGTCAATCAGTAGAACTATACTTCCTCTAGAGGGAGCTGATGGGCGCACAGGTTTGCGGTGACACTCCAGGCGTTACCTCCAAGCTCACTCACCTGTTCGCATGAGTGATCGTCAGCAGTTGGTCTTAGCCACACTGGGACTTTACCCAAAAAGTTCTTATACAGACTTGACCATAGGCCCAAAAAGTTTTAAGTAAGGCCTCATTCAGACAGGTGGAACACGTACTATAGTCTATGGGGTGGCTCACATGTTGGCAGATTTTCGCGGATCGAGTATCTGGGTATTGCTTCATCTAGTCTTGTTTTTCTCATTTTGCTACTATGGTTTAATCTTGCTTGTTGTTAAGCGCTGCGGAATATGTTGGAGCTATATAAGGCTATGTTCACACGATCCTTTTTTTGATCCTTTTTTTTATCCTTTTTTTTTCAGGTCCTTTTTCCATGCAGGGTACAGTCCAATGTTACTCTATGGAAAACAAAAACCGCTGTGCCCACTATCCTTTTTTTCTCAGGCAAATCCGCGAGGATTTGCCTGCAGAAAAAAAGAAGTACCATGTCACTTCTTTCTGCGGATTCAGCTCCTGTTTTCAACAGGCACCAATAGGAAAGTGCTGTTGAAAACCCGCAGAGGAATCTGCAGAAGAAACTGCAGGAAAATCAGCAGTGCAGTTTTGCACTGCGGGTTTTCCAAATCAGGACCTGAAAAAAAAAAAAGGATAAAAAAAAGGATCAAAAAAAGAATCGTGTGAACATGGCCTAAATAAAATTATTATTATTATTATTATTGTTTATATTTATTGCCTTACTTATTTGTATACATTGTGCCTAATGTATCACTTATTTGGGGGGCGCTGCTTCCATTAATAAGTTGGCTCCGGGCTGGAGTATTTTTCACTATATTAGGCCGGTTTCACACGTCAGTGGCTCCGGTACGTGAGGTGACAGTTTCCTCCCGTACCGGAGACACTGACACACGTAGACCCATAAAAATCAATGCATCTGTTCAGATGTCATTGATTTTGTGCGGACCGTGTGCGGACCGTGTCTCCGTGTGCCAAACACGGAGACATGTCAGTGTTCGTGGGAGCGCACGGATTACACGGACCCAATAGAGTCAATGGGTCCGTGTAAAACACGGACCTCACACGGACATTCTCCGTCTGGGGTCCGTGTGGCGTGCCGGAGACAGCGCTACAGTAAGCGCTGTCCCCCCCCCACATGGTGCTGAAGCCGCCATTCATATGTTCCCTGTAGCAGCGTTTGCTACAGAGAAAATATGAATGATAGTGTTTAAAATAAAGATCCATGTGTCCGCCGCCCCCCCACCCCCTGTGCGCCCCCCCCGCTGGTCAGAAAATACTCACCCGGATCCCCCGTCGGCAGTCGCTCCTTCCTGGTCTGGCCGCGGCTTCTCTACTGTATGCGGCCGATTACACTCATGAATATGTGGCTCCACCTCCAATAGGGGCGGAGCCGCCTATTCATGAGTGTAAATGAGCGGCCCCACGTGACCGCATACAGTAAGCCGCGGCCAGACCAGGAAGGAGCGACTGCCGACGGGGGATCCGGGTGAGTATTTTCTGACCAGCGGGGGGGGGCGGACACATGGATCTTTATTTTAAACACTATTCTTCATATTTTCCCTGCAGCAAACGTTGCTGCAGGGATGATATGAATCGCAGCTTCAGCACCATGCAGAGTGGGTACCACACGCTCCGTGTGGTACCCACTCGCCATACGGGCGGCACACGTGTGCCGCAGGTATGGCCTCCGTGAGTTCCCAGGCACACGGACACGGATAACTCCGGTACCGATTTATTCCGGTACCGGAATTATCTGGACGTGTGGGACAGCCCTTATAGGCAGCCTTCATGATTTTTTTTTTTTTCACTTGTGTGTATTTTATATGATAAATGTATTGTCATTCTATATAATACATTTTTTGTTGTACTGTATACCAGTTATGATGACTGGTTTTGGATGTGCCACTTGTTTTAACCCCTTCACCACTGGAGGTATTTTTGGTTTTGCATTTTCTTTTTTCGCTCCCCTCCTTCCCAGAGTCATAACTTTTTTTTTTTTTTCGGTCAATATGGCCATGTGAGGGCTTGTTTTTTTTGCTGGACGAGTTGTACTTTTCAACATCACCATTGGTTTTAATATATCATGTACTGGAAAATGGGGGGGAAAAACCCAAAAACCAAATATGTGTATGTTTGGATTTTTTTCTTATTTTGAATGGGGCGAAAGGGGGGTGATTTTAACTTCTATATTTTTTTATTTTTGTAATATTATAATATATATATATATATATATATATATATATATATATATATATATATATATATATATATATATATATATATATATTTTTTTTTTTGCATGTTTCAATAGTCTCCATGGGAGACTAGAAGTTGCAATACTTCGATCTCTTCTGCTACATACAGACAGTGATCAGATCGCTTGTATGTAGCAGAAATGCTAACTTGCTATGAGCGCTATGAGCTCATAGCAATCTGGCTATGACAACCATAGCGGTCTGCTGGAGACCTCTGGTGATCATGCTGACCCACAATCATATGACGGGGGTCACTGGTGGGCAGGATAAAGGACTCCAGTAAGCGCGAGTTAAATTCTACCTGTGGTTGTTGCAGGCACATGTCATCTGTATGGATCGGCTGACATGTGCTCGGAAAGGTGTGGGCTCAGCGCTGAGCACGCACCAAACAGGGGGGAGTCCGACATGGGTGTATTATTACACCCAACATCGGACAGGTGTTAAAATACCCCAAGACATTTTTTTTGGGGGGGGGGGGGCAGTTTGCCAACGTTTTGTTTTCTTCATGATTTAATGGTGTGAAAAAAAGACAGTACATTCAATGGAGCAGATGGAGAAATTACTTTCTCCGTCTCCTCCACACCTGTGCTGCGATTCTTGGAGCACAATACACTGACACTTGGCTGACGCTTGCAGCAGAGCTGGAGATGACTGTCTTTAGTGTATCACATCCGATGCCATAGACTACTGTGATTCCAGCCTTAACGGGAATATGTCAGCAGGTTTTTGCCAAGTAATCTGAAGACAGCAGGCGATAGAGGCTGAAACACAGATTTCAACCATGCGTGACTTATTATGCTGTTATTTACTAACAATTAAGGTTTTATGACTAGGAGATTATCATTGCCCTGACCACAGTGCACGTGAGCCCTGGTCCGACCATGCCACCTCTGATAAGCAGCTCGATGTCAATAGACAATGTACACAGAAAGCTGTGGTGTAGGTGCGGTTAGCTTTCTAAGCTCTGCTACATCTAAGAATTCTGATTGTTTCACAACTGCTGCACCCAGTTAAATACGTGATACATGGCTGGAATCAGGGTCTCTGTTCCTACATTGTGCTGCTCTCAGATGAGGCAGCAAAAACTTGGTGACAGATTCCCTTAAAATTTTTAGCATGGTAATTCTTTGTGTAGAATCAGCCTAGATTTAACCCTTCTGCAACGGAAAGTGTGAATTCTGTACCAAAACTGCACAACAAAATACACATGGAACGCCTATGCTGTTGCAGAAAAACTGCAGGTACGCAGTGGAACAATTTGCACTGAAGACGCAATATGTGTGAATAGCTTTGGGCTATGCTCACACGCAGCGATTTTGCTGTGATTTTTTTTCTGCAGCCAAAATCTGCTCTCTTGGCACGAAAAACAAGTTTTTCAGCATTTTTTAGGCGTGGATTACATGTGTGCTTTCTGTAGAGCACATGTTTAATAAAATTAGTTTTATTTACCGAAAATGCTGCAAAAAACACCTCCGAAAAATATCGTTCCTGCGTTTTTCACTTTCTCATGGGTGAAGAAACTCTGCAAAAATGATGAAAGAACTAATATGCTGCAGATTTCAGAAAAAAATTTTACAGTTCTCAAATTCGGTCAGGAAAAAGAAAACCCGAGGTTTCTGAAATCTCAGATTTTGTTGGTGCTGTAAAAAGCAGCAGAAAAAAAAATGCAGTATAAAAAAAAAAGTTTGAAAAACGCACCATGTGAGCATAGTCTTATGGTTCTGGGTGCAAAGATTTGATTTCTAGTGCAGATCCATCACTTTTTAATCGATGTATCACATGATGAGACTTAAAGTACAAACGTCTAAACCTCAAATAAGCAAAAACCAGGAATAAAGGTTTTGGTGCAATCAGACAATGAATGGAGAAATGTATTAATGTAAATCTGCTGTAAAAAAATTCCAAAAAGGGACACGTGAGGGTGTAAAAGAAGGACGAACTTCTGCTTCCGTCACAAGGAGGCAGTGAGAGTGTTCACGGTGGAGGCTTTGTAGCACTCCCCCCAGTACCCTGATGACTTCCATTTACCAAGACCCTACACAATCTGCTGGCCGCTGTCCAACTAGGAGAGGCGACACCACTTCCTGACGTTGGCAGAGACAGAAGTTGCTTAAACTTTTCTAAAAAAGAAGCAGAAAACATATTGAGTACAAAAGGTAGGAAGTACAAATAATGCAAGAATGTGTGACTTATGCAATGCATTTCCTATGTAAACCTTTGCTCTTCCTCCTCCAGTCACTATGGACAGGATGGATGTCACAGAAGAATTTGCTGGGGTTCAACTACCGGGGCATCTGCACACCCCACAGTCCTTGCAGTACGCCCAGGAGTTCGAGTTCAGGGCAGGAGACGTGGTGATCGTTACCTACCCCAAGTCAGGTAGGAATGGCACGTTTTACCCATGTGTTATGTAAAGCGGGAATAAATGCATAAAGAGCAATACTCAGAATGGAAGCGCCTTATGGAAAAGTTTTGGCAAGAGGTGGGGTGGTAAAGATATTTAGGTAGATGAGCCTTTGCCCTGGTCTAGTTACACTCCTCCGGCTGAACAAAACAAAGGCTGTAAGGGATTTTTGTACTAAAGGTTTTCCCAAATAATTTAAAAAAACCCCACTAAAAATCATTGTATTGTGGAATACAATGCATAAAAGTTGCACC
The DNA here is from genome assembly GCF_051348905.1 of Ranitomeya variabilis. Lineage (NCBI taxonomy): Eukaryota > Metazoa > Chordata > Amphibia > Anura > Dendrobatidae > Ranitomeya > Ranitomeya variabilis. The sequence continues at coordinate 595,781,162 of NC_135233.1, read as the reverse complement.
CTATGCAAGGAGTTAAATCGGCAGTGATAATCCGTAGAATAAATCGAATAATCTAATTTCCAATTGCTATCCTTGGTACTATTGAGGTCACGGTACAACCCCATTCCCCTCCTGCAATTATTACCACCCGAAAATATAGTTATCCTCTATCGTTACCGGTGGCTGGGGTTCTAACAATCCCCAGAATCGGAGGACTGGGCTCTGCAGCCCCGTCTTGTATGGAGCAGAGGTGCTCTATTTATTGTCCATGGGACTGTCGTAAACAGCCGAACAGTCCCATGGACAATGAATGGAGCGGAGGCTGAAGAACCCCCACTCTAGAGATTGCTGAAGGTCCCAGCGATCAGCAACTTCTTTCCTATCCAGTGGATAGGAGATGAATAGTTTTTGTTTTTTGGATGAATAACCCTTTAAATATTCACAGATGGTCTAGAGACATGGAAAAAGGGAGCACTCTGCCCTCTGTGGATTGGGGTCTCAGCTCTCAGGGGTCAGATTTGCCCTTGCTCTGCTAAAGATAAGGATGTTGGGGGATATTTATGAAGACCAGCGTTCCCAGAGTAAATTATAATAAATCTATCAATCTGAAAAGTATCAAAGGGGGTGAAAAATGCAGAAAGTAAGGCTTGTGCAAAATCTGTGAATGTGTAACAGTAAAATTGGGGTTCCTGGCCCTAAAATCCCTGCTCCATAGGCGTGTGAGGACTGGCTGCAGATACACTGACTCAGCAGCAGCGACGTGCAGAACATGTATGTGCTTGTGCGTCAGTTCTTGGGAATCGCACATTGTCCAAGGTCGATTATATTAGAGTAACACTCGCTCATTAATTTCACTCCCATTACATAAGACTATCCCTGCTGGAGAATATACCAGTAGGGGTGCAAAGGAAAGACTAACCCTTCATTTGGTTTTTCGGCTACAGACTGCAGGCAAGGTTAGGGCAGTCTGTAGTCTGCAGGTGGAAACTTGAATTTTCCTTAAAGAATGAAGATAATTAACCTTTGAGGTCATCTTAGTCTGACGCCGGCCAGTCCGTGCACTGGGATGTGATTGACATCCCTGTTATACGCCCTTAAAGTGTTGTTTCATGCACATCATAAAGACCCCTAAATGAGACCCTATTAGCGAGAGCGGATAGACGCTCCCTTACGCCGGCCTGACTCATCCAGGTAGCACATTTCACCATTTATCATTTTTAGATCCAGAACAGGACCCATTCATTCTGGAAAGGACTTGCTCCTATCTCTTGCGACCCTCTGACATGTATGATCGGCATGCTACTAAATTAATTCAATGGCATAGTCGTGCGCGACCATCTCCTCATTCTGTCGGGGCATCTCCAAGCCCCGCACTCAGGACTGGTGGCTGTCCTAACAATCGGACCCCACCAATCTGCAAGCTTTGGAGTGTCTCCATGATAATGCTGGGTTTAATCTGATGTTCCCCATCCACATGGTCATCCAGGACTCTATCACATAACAAACTCCAGTATATCGGCACATCGGAGATGTCCCGTACCTTGTATACTCAATTTCACAAGTGTAAAACCAGACGGTCTGACATGCACCATGCTAAAGGTTTCCGGTCACACTTCCCCCCAAAAAATTCAAGAAATGAGAAAAATGCAAACAGAGAAGGGTCCTAAAGTACACAAGTAGGGACAAGTCAAAGTCCACTTCTCCCTGCATGTGTCTAAGTAAATACCATTTTGTTCTTTAAAGGAGTTGTCACGTTTAGAAAACCCATTCTATGAAAGGAAGGAAACCCCCCATATAGGACCCTCACCTCCTGGCCAGAGTACAGAGTGGATGTGTCATCCGATTTCACAATAGAAATTGGGTACATTATTAAATAAATCTCCTGATGAGGCTGGTATACTTACTTTGAAAATCAATGTCAAAATAGCTGTATAGTAATTTTTTGAAAGTTTCCCTCCCTAATAATAACATTAGCATTTTTAGGAGTTCATATTGATCTTTTTTAATATTGAGGAGAAAAAAGATTATTAATAGTGATGAGCGAGTGTGCTCGTTTGACCTCCGAGTATTTGTTATTGCTCGGAGATATAGTTTTCATCACCTCAGTTGCATGATTTACGGCTTCCATATACGCTGAATACATGTGAGGAATGCCTGTTTGTTAGGGAATTCCTACATGTATTCAGCTTAACTGGAAGCCATAAATCATGCAACTGAGGCGATGAAAACTATATCTCCGAGCAATAACAAATACTCGGAGGTCACCCGAGCAACGAGTACACTCACTCATCACTAATTATTAAGCCTTTCTGGATTTTCATAGTAAGTACACCAGCCTTGTAATGTGAATCCTGGCTGAATGGATCCACTTTATATGGCCATTGCTTAGTTTCTTCCTCTGCAGGGAAAATGAACAGGTTTCCTTGCCGGGTTTTCAGCAGGAGGTAACTTGGGGATCATTTTGTTAAGCAAGTCTTTAAAAAAAAAAAGTGAGAGTTGTCTGTTACTTTTCAAACGTTTTTGATACAGAATCCAAATATGCACAAATGTGACAGATATCAAATAAAATTGTGTCCGTTCTCATCTACCACTAGGGGGGAGCGTAATGCACATTTTTAGGATGCAGTAAGTGCTGAAGCTCCCCCTAGTGGTGGCAGTAGGCAGGCAAAATTTAATGTCAATGCAGAGGATTTGGAGCTCTCAAGCTCCGGGGATCAACAGTTTACGGATATGGGGAGCATCATCTTTACATCCTACTTCCTTTAGGCAATGGGTGACTTCAAATAGCATAGCGCACTGCTGTAAAGAAAGCATATTAAAATGTCATGCTATGCAAAAACTAGTGTAGTCCATCTGAGAAGATATCTGATCTTGAGTCAATCTTATAGGAACCACTTGGATGCAAGAGATCCTAACGCTTATCTACAGCCAAGGGGATCCAGAGATCGCGACTTCTGTGCCTAACTGGATGCGCGCTCCATGGCTGGAGCACACGTACTTCAAGGATACCCTAAAGGATGGAGAAGGTCCCAGAGTCATCACCACTCACCTTCCGAGCAACACTCTGGCTCCAGCCTTGCAAAAGTCTAAAGCAAAGGTGCTTTTCTTTTTTCCTTTTTTTGGAGCTGTAGATATTCTGTATACCTGTCCATATTTACTTCCTCTGTGAGATACATTTCATTGCTTTAATGTATCTAAAAATCGAAAACAAAAAAAAATGAAACAACTTAGCAACAGTTTTTATTTACTTCTCAATAGTTAAAAAAATAAGAAAACAGTCGTCTTCCGGATTGGCATCAGTCCTGTGACTTCTTGCGCCCCCTCTGTAACTTCTTGTGCCCCCTCTGTAACCACTAACACCTATGGATCTGAATATAATTGTACACTGAAAACAAAAAATGTGTTTGTTTTTTTTATCAAGACTTTAAGCAAAGTTACTGTACTTTGTTTTGGATCTTTGAAAAAGTGTTACATTAGTTGACCTAGTTTATTTCTTTTATGGAGTGCACATTTTCTTCCGTATTTGTAGACTTACAATGCGTGGAACTAGAGCAGAATGCGACCAAAGATGCTAAGATACATCCTGGAGCGAACAATTAGGTGTCACTTAAATGTCACCTCTTGCAGAGGAAATGACTACTAAAGAAAGAAGAAATGATGGTGCCACAGATAACACTTTGCAGAACAGTGAAATGTATTCATAGATCTGGGGTTTTAAGGAGAAGCCGTTATCTCTCCAGAAATGGCTATTTTAGTAACTCCTTGGGTTTCCTAACAAATAACAATTCTGCTTTGTACTGTTCCTCTGTCTCCCCTTTTATTAGTGTCTTTTAACACTTTTTCCAGTTTTTACATTACAATCTGCATACATTATTAAATAAAACGTTTGATCCTGATGAGACTGGTGTACTTACTATGAAAATCCAAATCCTAATGGCTGCATTATCCTTTGTGAACGTTTCCCTGCCTAATATTAAAATGAACATTTTAGGAGTTCACCTTCAGCTGAACTTTATAAAATCCGTATTTTTATTTTAGGATTATACAGCCATTCTGACATGGATTTTCAAAGCAAGTACATCAGACTTATCAGGTCCGGGAGATCTATGTAGTAATGTGTGCAGTTTGTATTGTGAAATCTGATCACAGATCTGCTTTCAGGAGCAGTCATTTGGGTTTGTTTTTTTTACACTTCTGAATGCCAGCAAAGCCTCATTTATTTCTATTTGATGGCGATGTGATATAAAAAAAACTGCTGTGCATGCTGGATCTATAAAAAAAATAAAATGATACTTGAATTTATCACCAAGGTTTTCCTGAAATAGATAAACAGTTTAATAGAATTTTAATATAAAGTTGATATTCATGACCAAGTAAAAATATGGCTGTCAGAAACAGCGCCACTTTAGTCTCTTGGCTGTGTGTGGTATTGCACCTCAGACCCGTGTGCACTGCAGTGTGTGGAAGACGCCGATTTACAAACCAGACTTTTATCCACCCAGGTCATCTACATTCTGAGGAATCCCAAAGATGTGGCGGTGTCTTTTTATTATTTCCATAAGATGGCCAAATTCCTGCCAGACTCTGGATCGTTTCCTGAATTCCTAGAACTTTTCCTGGAAGGCAAAGGTCTGATATCTAAGCTAAGAGGGGACGGGGGAGTAATGTACTTCTGAGTATTAATGCAATGTGCTATCACCCTCCACCACTGCAAAATCAGGCAGGTTTACATTCAGGAGTCTTGGAAAGATGGGTGACAAGAAATGTAACTGAGGAGAGGGGGACATCTCAAACACATGTGATGGGTGTGACGCAGGACATGTACTTGGCTTTTTAGATAACGCAAAATGTTTCCTGCAGAGGAGATGGTAGGGCAGGTCAGCGGGATCTCATATTGCGGGGTCATCATGGTAGCTTTTCAAAGTTTGAAATTTAGGAGCGAGTCTGACTTGTTGGGGTAGAAAGTTCCAGAGGATAAGTGCAGCGCGGGAGAAGTCTTGGAGATTATTGGATGAGGAGCAGACAAGAAGAGAGCAGGTTATGGGACAACCGGGGAATATATGTGTGGAAATACACTAGAAGTAAAAAAGTATTGGGCCGCACGTTTTAATTGAGTTTTGATTTCTAATGCCCCCAATGTATAATCTCTGGACCCTCGCCCCCGATGTATAACCTGGACACCCCGCCATGCCACCTGCCTTTACAAACATGTGACAGAGCGGCTGATGGTTCTGTAATAGCAGCCACCGGGGTAACAAGTCCGTCCTATATATTTCTTCCCTCCTAAATCTTCCCCCATCACCTGTGAGTAATATTATCGAGAAGTGGAAGGAACCGCAGCAACTCAGCCACGAAGTGGAGACCCCATAAGGTTACAGAGCGGGGGGCCGAGTGCTGAGGAGCAGCGGGCCGAAAAGTCACCAACACTCTGCTGACCCCATAACTGCAGACCTCCTCTAGTATAACATCAGTACAAACACTGCGCCCCCACCAGGAGCTTCATGGCCGAGCAGCTGCATGCAGCCGTACACCACCAAGCACAATGCCGAGTATTGGATGGAGTAGTGTAATGACACCACCACTGGACTCTGGAGGAGACATGTTCTGCGCAGTGACGGATCACACTTCTCTGAGGTCTGATGGAGGAGTCTGGGTTTGGTGGTTCTAGGAGACGTTACCCACTGACTGCATTGTGCCCCTTGTACAGATGGTGGAGGGATAACTATGGGCTGTTATCAGGAGCAGCCTCCTCGGCTCCTTTGTGGACATTTTGGACAATTGTAGCTTCCAGCTTTGTGGGAACAGTTTGAGATTCGCCCTTTTCTGTTCCCCATGACTGTCCCCAGGACACAAGGTCCATACAAACATGAAGGGGGAGTTTGGTGGAAAAACATGACCGGCTTCAGAGAGCCCGAACCACAACCCCATCCGACTCCTTTGGGATGAACTAGAGCGGAGATTGTGAACCGCTGGTGGACAAGAGATTACATGTCCGGAGGTTGAGGAACGTTTGATGAGAGATGTATGGAGGGGACAAGTTATAGGTTGGAGATTGTGTGGGGAGGTAGTGGGAGATTAGGTCTTGGTATCAGCACCATATGAAATAAAAATGGCCGCTGTATTTTAGCCACTTCTGGTGGATTAAAGAGAACCATTTCCCTATGCAGAAATGAACCTTTTTTATATAAAGTTCGTATTGAAAAAGAGGAGACACAGATCACCGCTTTCCTCATTGCCTCCGTATAGAGACACGTCTGTTAAAGTGATGGCTTACCATTAGGATGTGTAAGTGATGGCATACCATTAGGATGTGTAAGTGATGGCATACCATTAGGATGTGTGGTGGCTGACTACCAGGACCACCGCTTCTTTTGAGAATGATGGGGTCGCACCGCTGAGTTGACAGTTTTCTCTGCACGACGGCACTCCCTATTACCCGCTATGCAGCATCTGCACCAAGTCCAGCCCCATTAAAGTGACTGGGGCCATGCTGTATGAACCCAGACAGCTGCTGATTGTGTAAGAAGTATAGAAACTATGAAGGGAACACAACACCTTCATTCTCGTGAGCAGTGGCGGGTCTGGTAATCAAACCCGCACCACACATCAATTCTAGTGATATCCTAACCCTGTGAGATGTAATGTCAGATGACCATGGCAGCCATGATCGCCTGTGGCCTTTCCATTATTGGTGTCTTTTTTTGTATATTTCAGTGTATTATGGCTCATGGTTTGACCATGTGAAGGGCTGGTACAGTGAAAAAAAGAACTTGGACATATTTTATATCACATATGAAGATATGAAAAAGGTAGGAGATCTCTCTGGAATGTTTTTTAGCCCTTAACTGAATTCACTGTAGATCTTCAAACAACTCAATGACTAATCGAAAGTAGCACGTTTTCTGTGTTTTAAGCCATAAATATGTTGGTTTTTTTTTACCTGGTGTAAATGGCGCTGTTCTCCTGAATCCGGCGATGTTTTTCTTTTGTTCCTGCGCTTCTCGGCTCCTGAGATATAGCCCCTTCTTCCTTGTACATAAATCTAGTCTTTTAGCCAACTGGGTGTGATCTTCAACTCTTCTATGTGGGCGTATTCATGAGGACCACACCCAGTTGTTTAAAAGACTAGATTTATATGTGGGGAAGATGAGGCCATATCTTAGGAACGGAGAGGCGTAGGAACAAAATAAAAGCGTCAACGGATTCAGGAGAACAGCAGCGCTTACACCAGGTAAAGAAATACTTTACACTTTTTTTGGCAAGCGATAGGTCCTTTTAAAATTTTCTTAAAGGATTAGAAAAACATGAATGGTTTATTCTAAAAACAGCACAGGTTGTGTGTGATATTGCAGTTCTGCTCCACTCATTGAGCTGGGCTGTAATACTTTGGGCAAATATGGCATGATTCTGGACAACCTCTTTAATTGCAACATAGGCCACATGAGAGAGAAAAACTTTACTAGTTGTGTCCCCATGATAGAACAGCTGTCATAGTTGTCCTAGATCTACTTTACCATCCACATTGGTATCTACCCCACTTTCTTTAAATTAATTAGCATGTGAGCAACAGCAAAATGGGGGATGTCACAGGAAGGGTTGTCATAGGGAGGCTAGCAAGTGGAAAGTGAAAATGTTCTTTCTTTCTGGTACTTTTTTTGATCACCCATGGGGCAGTTTTGTGCTCATTGCTCACCCTAAAATAAAATTCTAATGACTTTTTTTGTCATATGTTCATAGGATTTAAGAAGATCAATAAAGAAGCTGTGCGGTTTCCTTGGTTGTCCCATGTACTCTGAGGAGGTGGATAAGGTGGAACAACACTGTGACTTTGCCGTCATGAGCCAGAATGTAATGGTCAATTATACACTTATACCCCGGGAGATACTGGACCATGAGCAGAGCAAGTTCATGAGGAAAGGTGAGTATTAAAGGTTTCTCCACCATTGATTGGGTATGCCAATAATATGTGACTGGGATAAAGATAGCCAGAACCCTGGGAATGTAGCTGCTAGAACTCGTAGTGCTCTGGAGGAGAAGTCTTGTCTACGGTCAGATTGTCCATGTAGAAGGACGTTGGTTGGACAGTCCATCGCCTTACTACACACCATTGGTGTCGGATCATAGGTTGCATCATCTTCACTATACTTTCTTGGGTTATAGGGGTAGTTGGAGACTGGAAAAACCACCTGACGGATGAGCAGAATGAGAACTTTGATAAGGTTTATAAAGAGAAGATGTCGGATTGTGATCTACAAGTTGTCTGGAATTTGGACTAAACAACGAATGATCAAAACCAAGGACTCAAGTCTGAATACTTATACAGATGACGGCCAGGCTTAAAAGCGAGGCGCAAATATGTAGAGTATTTAAATGGTTGCATTTGGTCAATGATGTGACTCCTAGATTGAGAATGCTGGAGATCACCGACACTTCCACAACTGGTGTAATTGCTGTAATAGGAGAGGATAAGCAGTGTCATGTCTGGCACTGCTCATCTCAACAGATAACTAAGAATCAAAAGCTGAATATCCCATTGTTTGCTAACAGTCTGTGATCATAAACCCCAGACTGTTGATGGATCCCTGAATCTCCTGACGGCGATTCGGCTGCTCCACGTCAACAGAGCAGCTCTTCTCCCGGGCTGTGCTGTCAACAGGACATGACTGCCGATGTCATGCTGATTGACAGCTGGTTAACCACAGCTAGGCAATGGGTAGCCGGCTGTCAATCAGCATGATGTCGCCAGTCACACCACGTCAGCAGAGCAGAGTGGAAGAGAAGCTGCTGCCCTGTCGACATAACATCAGCAGAAGCCGCAGAATTGCCAACAGGATGGTCAATGACTGGTCTGTGCTGGCAGAGATCGGTGTCGGGCTGCATGGAAAGCATGACAAAGGGAGAGGTCTATTAGATTTATATACTTTAATATATGTTTGGCTGGTTTCACATGTCCGACGTTCACTCTACGGACTTCGAGGTCTGTATTCGGACTGTGAAAGGCAGACATGTGAAACCGTCCTTAGTCGTAATATAACCTTTTATTATTAGCACAATATTGCACATTTAACCTTTTACATACCCTTGCACTGTAGCTCATTCTCGAATTCGGGTAAGTTGGCCATAGACTGTATGGACGGTTGTATAAAAATATTTACAAGCTCACTGCTACGTAGGGTTGGAGATGAGCCGCTGCTCCTTACATCAGTTGCTGGCTATCTTGCAAAATTCAACCTGCTGACACAATTTCCTTGACTGCCTCGATTTAATATCTAGTTGATCCCAGAAGTCTGATGTCTATGGACAGCTCTTTACTGTGTTATCAGATATTTTAGATGGCGTTTACTGCAGTATCTCTCACTGGAGGACTCAGCACATCTATGCATTCAGTTAGTTTCAATGAGACATGTGTTATGCTTCATTTGCCCTGTGGAGGCACTCCAGCTCAAATGTTTACTATTAGACTGTTTTTTTTATAACCGCCAATGTACTTTTCTAGTTTTAACTGCTGAGTAATAATAAATATTAATAATGATAAATGTGCTCAGTATTCATCTTTGCAATGACTGTGTAATGACTGATATTTGTCACTTGTTTGTTTTAACATTTTCATATTTTTTATCCTCCTAAAAATCTTATGTACAGTATAATAATGTGAATGGATTCATTAATGTAAAGCCAATGACCATTTTTGACCCGGTTAGGGACAATATTTGGCGCCCTGGTTGAACGTATTACATACCCCTCGCTTTCAGGCTAGCGCCATCACCCATCCCCATGACATCATGAGCAGGATTCAGCTTCTACTTTACCAAAAAAAGGATTATATTTGGGATCGTGGATCACAAATTGTTCATTTCTTCAACACTAGGAGCCGATACTCACTCGTTCTGATAAACCGGCAGTGACCCATCGAAGCATGGGCTTCACAAGACCACTGGAGATGTCCTGTGAGATCTGACACCAAGAGGTTAGCAGAAGATCCTCTAAGGCATTGCTCGATGTGGCCTCCATAGATTGTGCTGGTCTTTCCCACAGATCAGATCAATCTGGTCGATCAGATTGAGATCGGGGACTTTATAGATGAGTTGTCTCTTTGAATTCTCTCTCATGTTTCTTGGAAAATTCCTTGGCGGCGTTGCAGGCACATTATCCTCTTGAAAGAAGCCACTGCCACTAAGTACTGCTGCCATGAATGGGGGCACTTTGTCTCTACAATGTTTAGGTAGGTGGTACATGTCACATCCACGTCATGCCAGGACCCACTGTTCCCTAAACCAATGTCCAGACCATCACATTGCCTCCTGTGGCTTTTTTTTTCCTAGTCCATCGTGGTGCCATCTCTTCCTTAGGTAAGTGACTTACTCACACCATGGCTGCCCACATAATGTAAAAGAAAATGATATCCAAGGTCATCCATGGTTCAGGTTTGATGGTCAGGTGCCCACCATAGACACTTTTGATTTAAGGTACAGTATATTCAAATATACCGGCTGACTTCCCACTGAGTAGAAGCCCAAATCCAGACTTAAGTCTTGGGCCATGAGTCAAACAGTGTGGGCAATGGCGTCTGTTAAATGTGATGGTTTGTGGTTCTCCGGGAACCAACTCCACCACACTGGACATTGCGAATGTGCCTAGGACTTTGTGGCTTGGCATGATAAAGGATATCCTATCCAAATAGGAAATAATTTGGCTATGCCAAAATCCAGACACTTATGCAGGCTTAAAAACAAAATGGGATTGGCACAAGCCTCCCAATGGTTATGCCAGAAGGGCTAGTGGTTTACTAGCTAGGAGCTAGGTGGCAACCTTAGTTAGCATGGCTACCTGGACTGGTTTGTGTCATGCTATGACAGTCTTTGGTAAGGAAGGGAGGCCTCAAACTGTCCCTGAAACTGGGACCCCAACTATCCCTGTCCCATGGGTACTCCGGAAGGTAGAGAGGACTGAGTCTCTGAGTTTACTATGCTCCTGTTAAACCTTCATATGTCCCCTCCCTCACACCATGAGGCTTGGAACAGAAATATAACGCAAACAAAACACAAAAACTAAACAGGGATAACAAAAAGCAACAAACACTCACCAAAGGTACAGTTTATAGGGAAGGATAGGAATGTACCAACCAAATGGGAAAATGGACCAGGAGATAAACACACATGTGCTACAGCAAACTAAAGATCACTACTACAACTCCACGTCAGCCACTTAGCTTTAGCCCTCAACAGAGGAAGACAAATCTCCAGTAACGACGACGACGAACTCCTATTCAGCACAGCATCTCCAAAGAGCTAGGAATTAAAGCTATCACTGGCAAGACAGAGAGGATGTGGCCACAATTTATAGGGAGAGGCAATGACCAGATCAGAAGCAGCTGAAAATGGAGCTACTAGTTTCTGACCAGCATAGAAAAGGTTGTTAACTTCTTCAGCACCAAAACAAACCAAATCTATTTAATATGGGATCCAAACACACAGGCTAAATGGAAGATCTATGATTCACAAAAGGTAGTGATATTCGATCTCCCAGGAGGACGTGACCCACTCGTGACAGTTTGTAAGTGGGTGTCAAAGTGAGGAGATGGGGGGCCATGCAGAAATGTTGCACCAGAGTCTATGAGCCTTAGTTACGTCTTTGACAATCAGGTATTACTTGCGTGAAAAGGGAGGGCCTCTGTATAATATCTCAAAGGGCAGGATATGGTGAAACGATCCACAAGCTTCAGTAACCACATGAGAAGGATGTCATCTGATAGAACACCAGATCTAGAGGGAAATAGATAACGTTTCCTCACTATTTTATAGTTATGTTCTCAGTATGAGCTGTAAGTGGCTCAGCTACATCGCATATTAGAGCCCAGCGATCGTGTGGTCAGTGTCGCTACAAACCTTAATTCAGGCATCATAAGAATCTGAAAACTAAAGAACAGGAAACTTTACCCACAAGAAATGAAAGACGGAAGTGCAAACTGGCATCTAATAATAGTGAAACCTAGTACCAGGTATACACTGCAAACCCTGCCCTATTTATTGTGTCTGTATATTGTGACTGGGGAAAAGTGTATAATATTTCCTCAGCTAATACCAGATGCTGGAGACTTTGGATTCATTTGTAAACTGCCTTTGTATATCAACGGGCTCTAAATAATGGGGTTTTTCACCTCAGGGTAAACTTTTGGCAAGCAGTGCAGCTTGCTGAATCCTAACAGTTTGTCATGTACACACAAGGGTGCAGAGATTACAGATGGGAAGCGGGGCCGGGGCACGCATGTTTACGTCTGCTGTGGGCCGGAACGGAGTGCCGATTGCCCCGCAACCCCTCTTCTAAACGGGTGTCTGGGTGGAGTGTGTGGTGTGATGGAGTACGTTTCTAAAGGCAGAGACAGACTGGCCTGGCACCTCTCCTGACCTGAGCAAGACCGTATGATGTATTTCTATGCAGCTGTCAAGCTCAGATCAGGAGAGCCGACAGTCAATACGAGGTTTACGATGCGATTCTCGCACGACAAATACGGCAGTCTGTCTCTGTCCTTACTATTTTTTCAGGAGCCCTCGTCATCTCTCCGTCTATGGGACCGGTTCTGGCCACAAACAAGACAGAAGACCTCGGGTCCAGGTTAACAGGTTCAACTTTACTGTGCAATTCATTTACACATGCTGCAGCATACAGATTAAGACACATTCTCATTAAGTGATGATCCTTTGTTTTTGTGATCCATCAGTCCTTGTCCCCATCCTGTCCTGAGATCCACCAACTTCACCTCACTCTGTGACCCAGCTGACCTCATCAGGGAGACATGACTCTATATACCTCTTCTGGACTGTAAGTCGAAGACTGTCCCGGCGTCCAGACGTGACCAAAGTTTTGTCCTCATTCTTCTAGGAAACTAATAGTGACCGAACCCGTGCTCTTAGCTGCTAACTCTGCTCCGTTGAGCCTCGCTCTCCACTGCACCCAGACTTGCACTTGATGAGTCCTAGACTCTGACTAGACTGACAGTACTTCACTGACTGCAACCCCGAAAACATTTTCTATAAAAACTGCTCCTACTCCTCCCAACTGGTGAGCTAATCCCAATGTCAACCATCTAGTGTCCTATGTAGTGTAATGCAAACTGCAGACCTCCTGCATTCCCAGGGACGGCCATACAGGTGAAGCCTGCAGGAGAAGTACAACACCGGCCATAGGGATAAAATATAACATAACTTTTTATCGAGCAAAACTATTAACATATCACACACATATAAAACACACTTAACCCTCGTCTTAACTCGGCCTCTTCTTCAGTCCACAACCCTGATCAAACGCATCCAAGTCTTGGATACAACAGGGCCCAGATGGTCCCTTTGGCCGATATTGGACGATCAATATTATTAAAGACCCATGATAGTTAGGGGCCCACAAGCTTCCAGTTACACAACTGTTACACACTGTTAGGATTCACACTATTGCAGCCGTCATCTTGTGACTGCCAGTATTTGCATTCTTACAGTCACTCGATAACACTGGTCAACAGCATTTTTGGTGCCAAAGATATTTCATCGAATTTAGGGTATTTTTGGGGTGCTGATTCTGAATATGTCATCAGTTTTGCCAGATTGGCTCAAGTTTTTGACATTTTTGGTATCTTATTTATAGCACTTGTTGGTAAATACGACGCATCATCTCATTAATTTCTTTGGATTAGTACTTGAACTGAGCAGTTCTCAATATAGTTTTGTGTTAATTAGTGTTCTAAAAGTTTGTTCATAGCTTGATTTTTGCACTAACTTTATGTTGTTGTCTGTTTTCCAGTGAAAAGCATGAACTCATCAAGAAGAAGTTGTCTTAACGATCCAGACTCATTCTGTTACATTTGTGGTGAATACACACTGCCAAAACATAGAAGAAACATAACAGACTTCGTAAAAAAAGTGTATTTTGCCTATTTTGAGGTTATGCTTGGGGACCAAGACAAGTTTTGGGCACCACACATAGTGTGCAAAGCATGTATCGAATTATTACGAAAATGGAGCAAAGGACAAAGAAAAAGCTTCAAATTTGGTGTTCCAATGGTGTGGAGAGAGCCAAAAAATCATCATGATGACTGTTATTTCTGTGCAGTGCAAGTGCAAGGATTCAATAAGCATAAGAAACGAAAATGGGAGTAACATAGAATCTGCAAGAAGGCCTGTCCCTCATTGTGAAGATGTGCCTGTACCTGTGTTTACCATAAATAACAGTCATCATGATGATTTTTTGGCTCTCTCCACACCATTGGAACACCAAATTTGAAGCTTTTTCTTTGTCCTTTGCTCCATTTTCGTAATAATTCGATACATGCTTTGCACACTATGTGTGGTGCCCAAAACTTGTCTTGGTCCCCAAGCATAATCCCAAAATAGGCAAAATACACTTTTTTTACGAAGTCTGTTATGTTTCTTCTATGTTTTGGCAGTGTGTATTCACCACAAATGTAACAGAATGAGTCTGGATCGTTAAGACAACTTCTTCTTGATGAGTTCATGCTTTTCACTGGAAAACAGACAACAACATAAAGTTAGTGCAAAAATCAAGCTATGAACAAACTTTTAGAACACTAATTAACACAAAACTATATTGAGAACTGCTCAGTTCAAGTACTAATCCAAAGAAATTAATGAGATGATGCGTCGCATTTACCAACAAGTGCTATAAATAAGATACCAAAAATCTCAAAAACTTGAGCCAATCTGGCAAAACTGATGACATATTCAGAATCAGCACCCCAAAAATACCCTAAATTCATTAAAATATTTTGGACACCAGAAATTTTATTTTTTTTTGTTGACCTGTGTAACCTATAGAACGGAATAGCACCGCTGAATCCTTACAGTGTGTATATTACACACTGCTAGACTGCCATTGATTCTCGCATGTGAGAAAATTGAGCCGATTATGCTAATGACACTTGGCTTAAACTCTTGTCAGTTTGATCTGAGTGTCATGTTATGTGATCCGATTCTCTCGCATGACAAAATCGAAGCACAGGTGTGGAGAAGACTAATCCTAATTGCGTTGAAACTCACCCCATGCTGCTTCTCATGCTGAGTAATCAGGTAAATGCACTAATGGTATGTAAAAAAAAAAAAAAAGGGGTCATGTGCCCAAAAAGTAGCCCAGAAGTGGTGCATAAACAAGAGCACAATAGTGATTGCAAAAAAGTGGTGGTAATACAACAAAAGTGAAATTATGAATAAAGTGCTTCTGTGCAAAAACGAGTAGCGCAGGAGCAATGAAAAGGGGGCCTGTACCTTAAAGTCCGCCAGTCCAAGCACAGTGCACACCCCGACGCGCGTTTTGGAATGAATTCCTTCATCAATGGCAGACAGTTAAAGGTGTTGTCCAGGCTTGGGACACAGGTCTACAGTCATCATGTGACTGGAATCTTGACAGTGCGCCGTTGGCCATGATTTCCCAGTGTTTCTAGTGCGTGCGGATGGTCACTTGGCCCATGCTTGCGATTTGCATATAGACGTCCTCTAATCGACTTCCTTCATTAGAAATGAACTTTTGAGAAGATGGATGTGACAAATCGGCACCCGATCACTAATGTGCAAATAGCAGACATATGATTACGTGACCGCCAAATAAAACACACCCTTAAACGCAATGAAAGAACGCAAGGGACCTAATTTAGCTAATGAGTGCAGAAATGTTGCTGCATCAAAAGCTTACCAAATATTCATAGACAGCAATATAGGGAAGGATTCTCTGCAGTTACAGTAGTAACAGTATTACATGCTCTACCTCAGGAGGCAGTATTAGCAGATTAGTCTAGATGCGTGCTATATAGGGAAGGATTCTCTACAGTTACAGTAGTAACAGTATTACATGCTCTACCCCAGGAGGTAGCATTAGCAGATTAGTCTAGAGCCTTGCCATATAGGGATGGATTTCTCTACAATTACAGTAGTAACAGTATGAAATGCTCTACCCTAGGAGGCAGTATTAGCAGATTAGTCTAGATGTGTGCCATATAGGAAAGGATTCTCTACAGTTAGAGTAATAACAGTATTACATGCAGTATTACATGCTGTACCCCAGGAGGCAGTATTAGCAGATTAGTCTAGATGCTTGCCATATAGGAAAGGATTCTCTACAGTTACAGTAATAACAGTATGAAATGCTCTACCCCAGGAGGTAACATTAGCAGATTATTCTAGATGCGTGCCATATAGGGAAGGATTCTCTACAGTTAGAGTAATAACAGAGTAATAACAGTATTACATGCTCTACCCCAGGAGGTAGCATTAGCAGATTAGTCTAGAGCCTTGCTATATAGGGAAGGATCCTATACAGTTACAGTAGTAACAGTATGAAATGCTCTACCCCAGGAGGTAGCATTAGCAGATTAGTCTAGATGCGTGCCATATAGGGAAGGATTCACTATAGTTACAGTAGTAACAGTATTATATGCTATACCCCAGGAGGTAGCACTAGCAGATTAGTCTAATGGCAAAAGGAATTGATATTATTATGTTTTATTTAACCTGTATATTTTGGACAATTGACACAAATAAGGTTGAATTGATGGTTCTGTGTCTTTTTCATACCTTTGTAACTCACTATAAACGTTTAATTTTCCAGGAGTATCAACAAAGGAAGAGAAAAAAAAAAAAATTATGTTGCAAATGCAATGCATCCTACAATACATCTCCGGACGTACAACAAACTAATAATGAAAATGATCAATGTCCTTTGTCATGGTAAAGTGAAATTGCTTGGTCACTTGGAGGAAGTAATAAAATATATATCTGTTACCACCAGTATCCAGGGACGACTGTGACCAAGCCAGCGCTCACCTGGGGCGTAATATGATGTACCGGGGTGGTGAACCCTGATGCGCATGTAAGAGATCACAGCAGACGTTGTTTGCTCCTGATTATTGGCCATGTGCCGGGCTATACTGTCTCCTCCTGCTGAATTGTTAGCATTGTTATTCTTTTAGTTGGTTTCTTGCTTGGTAAAGGCATTTTTTTATCAATTCTCCACCCCTTTTGTAGCAATATATGGACTCTTCCCTACCTGCCAGTAATGTCTGCTGCAGTCACCTGCTTCGGGTGTATACCACATGCTCTGCAGTGACAGGTGAGTGATTGCTTATATAATGCATTTAATACTGTAATATACACTGCTCAATATTGAGATTGCAACACCAAGAATGAAAAGTGGTGGAATTAAAGAAATCGCAGGATGGATTCATATGTGAATGATGACAAAATAGCAGCAAAGTTTTCAAAACATTTGTCCAATATGAAGTATGAGCGCCATGTGCAGAATTCTCCGGCTGCTATCAATGAGGTTATTAATGGTCGTCTCAGGAAGGGTCTGCCACATTGAATCCATTTTGGACAAATCATCAAGATCCGATGCTGGCAGCTCCTTTGCTATCGCTGAACAACAATGTCTGGATGGCAGACGCTGTAGCCCATGCTAGCATCTTTAGGTCACGCAGGCTGCTCACAGTAGCAACATCTACATGTAGCCTGGCGTTCTCGTGTTGAAAAACGACTCTCAGGATTCTTTGGAGAAATGGTGACACCACTGGTTTCACAACCAAATCAATGTTAGTTCAACTGGAATGAAGACTATAGAACACATTGGGACATCATTGGTCGCTAATTGCAAAGGAAGCTGCCAGCAGAGGATCTTGATGATTTGTCCAAGAGCACTCAGTGGGGAGAACATTCCTCAGACGACCATTAATAACCTCATTGATAGCAGTCGGGGAGTGTATATGTGGAGATTTCTGCACGTGGCGCTCATACTCCATCCTGATTAAATTGAGATACTTTGAACATTTTGTTACCATTATTTCCAAATCACTAACATGTCTACCCATCCTGTGATATCCATAATCCCATGACTTTTCCTTCTTGGTATTACAATTTCAATGTTGAGGCACAATGCTGTGTGCCTGTTGTGTCGGTACCCTTGTGAAAGCCAGCTTTTGATTTTTGCCAAATACAACATTGCTGTATATTGCACAAGTGATCACATGATCGCAGCTTCAAGTTCCCTAAGGGGACTAACAAATACAGTGAAAATTGAAAAAGAAAAAGTTTTGAAAAATATGAAAAAAAATATATATAAAAGTTCAAATCGCACCCTTTTCCCACATTAAAAATTACAAAATAAAACACACATATTTGGTATTGTTATGTCCATAAAAGTCCAATCTACCAAGATATAAATTATTGCAATTAGTAAATGGAATAATGAGGAAAAAAAATAAAAACGTCACAATTAATTATTTTTGTCAGCCACAACAATAAAAAAATGTAATAAGTATCAAAACTAGCCCAAAATCTTATCAATAAAAACATTGTCTCTGGGCCTAAAAAACAAGCCTTGAGACAGCTCCATATCCCCAAAATTTAAAATGTAAGAGCTCTCGAAAAATAGCGAGACAAATAATTTTTTATTTTGTTTATTTATTTATTTAATTTATTTATTAATTTTTTTATAAATTTCAGAATTTTTTTCAACGCTTATATAAAACAAACACTAAGCTATACATGTTTGGTATCTTCGGAATCGTACTCACCTGTTGTAATTTTTACTGTAAATTTAAAAAAAAAAAATTGCAGAATTGCGCTTTTTTTTTATATTTTGTTTTGCTATTATGACGCACTTGAACTTTCCAGTAAATCACAAGATAAAATGGATTGTGTCAAAAGTACAACTCATCTTAAAAAAAACAAAAAAAAAACACACAAAAAAAACAAACCCTCCTATGGCTATGTGGATGCAAAAAATAAAAAAAGATGCCCCTCTATTCATTCACAGCCTACCAGTAACACCAGGACCATGATATTCCCTGCTTTTCTCCCCACGGATCCGCAGTCAGACTTTATCTGGCGCATGTTTAGTCTTTGATAAAAGCTGTCTCGCAGAGTGACAGTCTCATAAAGAGCCCGATAGAGCCACATGGTCGCCCTCAGACTCGGGGGGCCCAGCTGGGATCTCTATGTGCAATTAATAACGGTATCTCCCCCTGAAAGTGAAGAGCGGCATAGAGCAGGTGTGTGAGACTTCCCGCAGAATTAAAGAATTACTTAAGTCTCCTTTTATTTGTCACACTGGGAATATGGAAGACTGGAAAAAGAAAAAAAAAAAGATCTTCACTGTCTAAACTCCAATGTGAGTGCTTCTAAAAAGCAGGAAAGTCATGCAGTGTTATACATTGTTTAATTGCTGAAGTGGATAGCAGCACCTGAGAACGGCCACTACGGAGCGTACGCAGCTGCGACATTCCGGTTCTACTCATATCGTAGGGAGATGCAAAATGCTGATAGGTGGGGTGCCAGGTGTTGGACCCCCCACTGATCTGATATTAATGACCTAAGGATAGCTCATTAATATGTACTATGTACATTCTATTGATCAAGCTCCATCCTTCTTCCCTATACAGAGAGGAGAGTTTGGGTGGATTTATACTCGCCAGTAATGGCCGTTAAACAAGCACCGATTGGTTACATGTTTTCCTCTAGCCAATTTACACAGACCAACTGTACTGTAATTGCTAATTAATCGTTCTGTGGTGTGTATAGTTTGTCAGTGTTTTCGGCCGCACTTAGTGTTCTTGTGTTGTATTTCACAGATGGATTTAACTATAGACAAAGAAAGGGCAACAATGTGGCAAAGTGGATTTTCTCCTGGATGTCACATAATGAAGCGATATACTGTACACCAGAAGCTGGGTAGCGGATCCTTCGCTACTACATACTTGGTAACTGATTTAAAAGACGGAGAATCTCAGTAAGTACTTACTAAGAAAAACGGTCAGCAACCAGGATTGTAGTACATTTGCAACAAGTCAATTAATTTTATCCATATTTGCATCTTGCAATGATCAACCAGAATTACATCCTGTATTATACCCCAGAGCTACGCTCACTATTCTGCTGGTGCAGTCACTGTGTACATACATTACATTACTGATCCTGAGTTACATCCTGTGTTATACCTCAGAGCTGCACTCACTATTCTGCTGGTGCAGTCACTGTGTACATACATTACATTACTGATCCTGAGTTACATCCTGTATAATACCCCAGAGCTGCACTCACTATTCTGCTGGTGCCGTCACTGTGTACATACATTACTGATCCTGAGTTACATCCTGCATTATACTCCAGAGCTGCACTCACTATTCTGCTGGTGCAGTCACTGTGTACATACATTACATTACTGATCCTTAGTTACATCCTATATTATACTCCAGAGCTGCACTCACTATTCTGCTGGTGCAGTCACTGTGTACATACATTACATTACTGATCCTGAGTTACATCCTGTGTTATACCCCAGAGCTGCACTCACTATTCTGCTGGTGCCGTCACTGTGTACATACATTACTGATCCTGAGTTACATCCTGTATTATACCCCAGAGCTACGCTCACTATTCTGCTGGTGCAGTCACTGTGTACATACATTACTGATCCTGAGTTACATCCTGTATAATACTCCAGAGCTGCACTCACTATTCTGCTGGTGCAGTCACTGTGTACATACATTACTGATCCTGAGTAACATCTTGTATTATACCCCAGAGCTGCACTCAATATTCTGCTGGTGCAGTCACTGTGTACATACATTACATTACTGATCCTGAGTTACATCCTGTATTATACCCCAGAGCTGCACTCACTATTCTGCTGGTGCCGTCACTGTGTACATACATTACTGATCCTGAGTTACATCCTGCATTATACCCCAGAGCTGCACTCACTATTCTGCTGGTGCAGTCACTGTGTACATACATTACATTACTGATCCTTAGTTACATCCTATATTATACTCCAGAGCTGCACTCACTATTCTGCTGGTGCAGTCACTGTGTACATACATTACATTACTGATCCTGAGTTACATCCTGTGTTATACCCCAGAGCTGCACTCACTATTCTGCTGGTGCAGTCACTGTGTACATACATTACATTACTGATCCTGAGTTACATCCTGTATTATACTCCAGAGCTGCACTCACTATTCTGCTGGTGCAGTCACTGTGTACATACATTACTGATCCTGAGTTACATCCTGTATTATACTCCAGAGCTGCACTCACTATTCTGCTGGTGGAGTTACTGTGTACATACATTACATTACTGATCCTGAGTTACATCCTGCATTATACTCCAGAGCTGCACTCACTATTCTGCTGGTGCAGTCACTGTGTATATACATTACATTACTAATCCTGAGTTACATCCTGTATTATACCCCAGAGCTGCACTCACTATTCTGCTGGTGCAGTCACTGTGTACATACATTACATTACTGATCCTGAGTTACATCCTGTATTATACTCCAGAGCTGCACTCACTATTCTGCTGGTGCAGTCACTGCGTACATACATTACATTACTGATCCTGAGTTACATCCTGTATTATACCCCGAAACAGCTGTCTGTGGATGGATACCATGTTTTGGCATAGGTGGTTTTCCTTTATTGGATGCTGCCCTTCCCGTGGTTGTTCCTTCCCGGTGAAAGACCTGGCTATTCATTGCTTGCGTTGAGAAACACGTGATGGTGTCTCCACAGCTTTTCTACATGCATTTGCATATTTTCCATAAGGGATGGGGGCAGTGTTCTGGATCACTGTGTTGAGAAACACGTGATGGTGTCTCCGCGGTGTTGGATGTTTTGATCTCCCCGAGGTCATTCATCCTTATGTTCACATCCTGTATTATGACCCAGAGCTGCACTCACTATTCTGCTGGTGCAGTCACTGTGTACATACATTACATTACTGATCCTGAGTAATATCCTGTATTATACCCCATAGCTGCACTCACTATTCTGCTGGTGCAGTCACTGTGTACATACATTACTGATCCTGAGTTACATCCTGTATTATACCCCAGAGCTGCACTCACTATTCTGCTGGTGCAGTCACTGTGTACATACATTACATTACTGATCCTGAGTTACATCCTGTATTATGCCCCAGAGCTGCACTCACTATTCTGCTGGTGCAGTCACTGTGTACATACATTACATTACTGATCCTGAGTTACATCCTGTATTATACCCCAGAGCTGCACTCACTATTCTGCTGGTGCAGTCACTGTGTACATACATTACATTACTGATCCTTAGTTACATCCTATATTATACTCCAGAGCTGCACTCACTAATCTGCTGGTGCAGTCACTGTGTACATACATTACATTACTGATCCTGACTTACATCCTGTGTTATACCCCAGAGCTGCACTCACTATTCTGCTGGTGCAGTCACTGTGTACATACATTACTGATCCTGATTTACATCCTGCATTATACTCCAGAGCTGCACTCACTATTCTGCTGGTGCAGTCACTGTGTACATACATTACGTTACTGATCCTGAGTTACATCCTGTATTATACTCCAGAGCTGCACTCACTATTCTGCTGGTGCAGTCACTGTGTACATAGATTACATTACTGATCCTGAGTTACATCCTGTATTATACTCCAGAGCTGCACTCACTATTCTGCTGGTGGAGTTACTGTGTACATACATTACATTACTGATCCTGAGTTACATCCTGCATTATACTCCAGAGCTGCACTCACTATTCTGCTGGTGCAGTCACTGTGTACAAACATTACATTACTGATCCTGAGTTACATCCTGTATTATACTCCAGAGCTGCACTCACTATTCTCCTGGTGCAGTCACTGTGTACATACATTACTGATCCTGAGTTACATCCTGCATTATACTCCAGAGCTGCGCTCACTATTCTCCTGGTGCAGTCACTGTGTACCTACATTACATTACTGATCCTGAGTTACATCCTGTATTATGCCCCAGAGCTGCACTCACTATTCTGCTGGTGCAGTCACTGTGTACATACATTACATTACTGATCCTGAGTTACATCCTGTATTATACCCCAGAGCTGCACTCACTATTCTGCTGGTGCAGTCACTGTGTACATACATTACATTACTGATCCTGAGTTACATCCTGTATTATACCCCAGAGCTGCACTCACTATTCTGCTGGTGCAGTCACTGTGTACACACATTACATTACTGATCCTGAGTTACATCCTGTATTATACCTCAGAGCTGCACTCACTATTCTGCTGGTGCAGTCACTGTGTACATACATTACATTACTGATCCTGAGTTACATCCTGTATTATACCCCAGAGCTGCACTCACTATTCTGCTGGTGCAGTCACTGTGTACACACATTACATTACTGATCCTGAGTTACATCCTGTATTATACCTCAGAGCTGCACTCACTATTCTGCTGGTGCAGTCACTGTGTACATACATTACATTACTGATCCTGAATTATACCCCAGAGCTGCACTCACTATTCTGCTGGTGCAGTCACTGTGTACATACATTACATTACTGATCCTGAGTTACATCCTGTATTATACCTCAGAGCTGCACTCACTATTCTGCTGGTGCAGTCACTGTGTACATACATTACATTACTGATCCTGAGTTACATCCTGTATTATACCCCAGAGCTGCACTCACTATTCTGCTGGTGCAGTCACTGTGTACACACATTACATTACTGATCCTGAGTTACATCCTGTATTATACCTCAGAGCTGCACTCACTATTCTGCTGGTGCAGTCACTGTGTACATACATTACATTACTGATCCTGAGTTACATCCTGTATTATACCCCAGAGCTGCACTCACTATTCTGCTGGTGCAGTCACTGTGTACACAGATTACATTACTGATCCTGAGTTACATCCTGTATTATACCTCAGAGCTGCACTCACTATTCTGCTGGTGCAGTCACTGTGTACATACATTACATTACTGATCCTGAGTTACATCCTGTATTATACCCCAGAGCTGCACTCACTATTCTGCTGGTGCAGTCACTGTGTACATACATTACATTACTGATCCTGAGTTACATCCTGTATTATACCCCAGAGCTGCACTCACTATTCTGCTGGTGCAGTCACTGTGTACACACATTACATTACTGATCCTGAGTTACATCCTGTATTATACCTCAGAGCTGCACTCACTATTCTGCTGGTGCAGTCACTGTGTACATACATTACATTACTGATCCTGAGTTACATCCTGTATTATACCCCAGAGCTGCACTCACTATTCTGCTGGTGCAGTCACTGTGTACATACATTACATTACTGATCCTGAGTTACATCCTGTATTATACCCCAGAGCTGCACTCACTATTCTGCTGGTGCAGTCACTGTGTACACACATTACATTACTGATCCTGAGTTACATCCTGTATTATACCTCAGAGCTGCACTCACTATTCTGCTGGTGCAGTCACTGTGTACATACATTACATTACTGATCCTGAGTTACATCCTGTATTATACCCCAGAGCTGCACTCACTATTCTGCTGGTGCAGTCACTGTGTACATACATTACATTACTGATCCTGAGTTACATCCTGTATTATACCTCAGAGCTGCACTCACTATTCTGCTGGTGCAGTCACTGTGTACATACATTACATTACTGATCCTGAGTTACATCCTGTATTATACCCCAGAGCTGCACTCACTATTCTGCTGGTGCAGTCACTGTGTACACACATTACATTACTGATCCTGAGTTACATCCTGTATTATACCTCAGAGCTGCACTCACTATTCTGCTGGTGCAGTCACTGTGTACATACATTACATTACTGATCCTGAGTTACATCCTGTATTATACCCCAGAGCTGCACTCACTATTCTGCTGGTGCAGTCACTGTGTACACAGATTACATTACTGATCCTGAGTTACATCCTGTATTATACCTCAGAGCTGCACTCACTATTCTGCTGGTGCAGTCACTGTGTACATACATTACATTACTGATCCTGAGTTACATCCTGTATTATACCCCAGAGCTGCACTCACTATTCTTCTGATGCAGTCACTGTGTACATACATTACATTACTTTTTTCTTTATTGGGTACTACTCCCAGGGTGACTCCCACGGCTTCCCAGATGCCCCCTTACTCATGGGTAAGCATGCGGATATAATTGCAGTCGTTCTGGGCTCATGATGGGTATGTTACCTATATATGTAATGACGCTGTCCTGATGGGTTTAGCCATTGAACTCTGCGTGGTATCACCATAATCATGCCTATACCTTGATGGGATACACTTCATCTCCCACTCCTTCCCCATTTATCGCTATGTTTCCCCTTGTACCTCCTGTTTCTGGGTCTTTCTTGTAATTTGTATATTTATTTATTTGTTTATATGATTTGTTTCAATAAAATAACCTTTTTATCATGATCGGTGGGCCATTGAGTATGCTCCATTTTTTGGTGCATATTATATTAGACTGTTAGAAGTTTCTGCTGTGGAATAACGGGGTGTGTTTTTCTTTCCCTGTACATATAATGAGACTACCGCCATATGGTCTCTCTAAAGAGCATCCAGTTACGCTTACAGGCGACGTGTTTGGTTTCCATGGGGTCTCCTTGTTTTTCTCCCAGAGCTGACACCTCTGTTAATTGTTGTTGGAAAGCATCAAACTTACATAAGAAGATGAGAACCAGCGAGGCAGACATGCAGAAACAAGACACAAAATGAAAATCTCCGCTCACAATTAGATTACCATGAGTCACGGATTTTATGTTAATGAACATTATTATGATAAACGTTCATACACGGGGTCTACATGGTATGGATGTAAAATACAGGTTCTATCCAGGAGATACGTATATCGTTTCATTAATCTGGGACGGCACAATAAATAAAATAACTATACAGTGCCCCTATAACAGAATAAATCACCGTGTGTGTAAACAGGTGCTTGGGATGCAATAGCGCAGACGATGAGGACTCAGCGGTAACCTAACCAGCGATTATTTATTAATATCACACAGCAATTTGAATGATTCGGATACAAAATTAAACAAGATTAGCAGATTATTAGAGAGTGCAATACAATGTTTTACAATTTAAATTCAAGTTTCCTGTGCGGATAGAACAGCGGTAAAATTTTGAAAATTTGGCCAAAATTTTACAATTTTCAAACTTTTAATCTTTGTACCCTTAAATTAGTTATGTCACTCAACATAGGTCATAAATAACATTTCCCACATGTCTACTTTACATCATTACAATTTTTGAAACATAATGTTTTTTTGTTACGAAGTTAGAAGGGTTAAAAGTTGACCATCGATTTCTAATTTTTCCATAAAAATTAACAAAACCATTTTTTTAGGGACCACATCACATTTGCAGTGACTTTGAGGGGTCTATATGACAAAAAATACCCAAAAGTGACACCATTCTAAAATCTGCACCCCTCAATGTGCTCAAAACCACATTAAAGAAGTTTATTAACTCTTCAGGTGCTTCACAGGAATTAATGGAATGTGGAAGGAAAGAATGAACATTTAACTTTTTTCCCCACAATAATGTTACTTTAATGTTACTCCTGAGCGTGCCAATATGTGGTGGAAAACTACTGTTTGGGCGCACAACAGGGCTCAGAAGGGAAGGAGCAACTTTTGGGTTTTGGAATGCAAAATTGGCTGGAATCGATAGTGGACCCAATGTCGCGTTTGGAGGGTAATGTGGTAATTAACCCTAAGGTAACTTTAGTAACTGTAATATTGTACTGCTCATATCGAAGTATAATGTATTTTCCCACTAAGTGGTGCTGTATGTATGAACCAAATATCTGTGTAGTTCTGGATACTGTCCAGATGGTGGCAGCAGCGGGATGTGCTGTTGGATCCTTCTATGAGTCTCTGATTGGAAGGATAAATTAGGGAACATCCAATTTTTTACTTGCACATTGTTTTAGTCTAATTACCGTCAAGATACTCAGCCGAATTATGCATATCATTACAGTGTGTGTGAGAGAGAAAGAATAGAGGAAATCAGATTTTTGTTTTCACAATGATTGGCTCTTTCAAGTCCCTGATTGGCTCATTTGCAACTAACCTATTTTTCTATCCTAAAGTTTAGCTGCATTTCCCCCCAAAATCCCTCTTGAAAAGTTTTTGGGAAGTGGTAAATGTTGACAGCAGCACATGGTTTTGACTGGCTCTCAGTGTGCCGCCATATAGTGCTATAGTGTGGGCCAGCAGATCAATGGGTCCATGTAACAGTCTGTGCAGAGCCGTAATGGGGCCATGTGTATGACGAATATTAGTAGGAAATAAAGGCAAAGGCAGTTCACACGGAAGTGCAATAAGTGTATTATTAGCCCATCGATGAGTCACTTCTTATGGTACGGTGATGACGTCATTAATTAACGCTATTAATTAACACTGAGATTAAGAAGATGTGTCAGAAAAGGGAATGCAGGAAGAATAGGTGTGAATGAGGAAGAAAATACCGCGACAGTGGTAGCACCTGGCCTAAGGGAAGGCGTAGAAACATATAGATCTCTGAGAAACCTGGAGAAATAGGATTTATCATTTATCACTTACAGAGATGTTTTTTCCAAGTACATGAGACCCGATTTTAAAGGTGTTTTTTGCAAGAATTCTGTAGAAAAAACACCTTGAAATGCAAATTCATCAAAATTTATATCAGGAATGTACTCCAGTCACTAACTGGAGTAAGATTTCTGGCAGAGGTGCACTGTAATTATAATCTTACTCCAGCGGTGTCTTCTTTACAAGGCACAGTGCCATTCCTAATAAATTGGGCCTATAAGTTTTGCACGCCTAAAGATTCCTAAAAAGACGTAGGTGCTCTGACACTTAAGCTACTGCAATGCCCTGCACATGGGAAAAGTGAAATAGCTCATCAGATGAACTATACTATGTTTCTAATTGGAGGCATTTCCTACTATTATTATTATTAAATCTAAGGTGGATCCAAGAAGGTTCTGTAAAAATCTGGAAGTCCGCAATTATACAATACAAAGGTCATGGATTTTCCATTGCAGCACAGAGGAATTAATTCACCATAGCTGGAGATCGGAGGATTGTCTGTCATTGCTACATGACCGCACTTGTCCAATTTTCCCCTTCTGCGGGAGGCTTCAGAACATGGACTTGTGACCTGAGCGTTATTCTAGTCTTCCGGGGCGAGTTCGCCAAGATGCATCTAATCCCTGGCAGAGGGACTCCTTATCTGTCTTCCTGCTACATTTTCGGTATATAAAATACACCTTATGGAGTATTAAAATATATACAAAATAAATAATAAATTGATATTTCATGCAAGACATCGGGCGAGGATTAAATCTCCGTCGGTGTCCCGAGCAACCCCAACTAGCTTAATGTAATTTATTCCCTCTGGTTTCAGCGAAATCCTCTTTACTCCTATTTCAGTCTGAGCTGTTTTCTGCAGCACTGGGAGATAGAGCCACCCTGCCTCGCCGGCTCTGGGACTTTGTCCTGCTTGAATTACCTCCACCATAATTGGGATGATGCTAGTTTTTTAGCAGAGAAATGTGAAGCTTCCCCTGTATAATTTAGTGTATTCTGCAGTTGATAGCTTCATAGACATTTAAAGGGACCTGTCACTGAGATAAACCTCCTAAAGTGGCCCTATCGGTTCTAAGAAAAGCATCAAGAGTGACAGTAGTGGAATTCCAAGACTTTTCTCGTATATATATATTATATATATGTCACCACTAGCAAATCTGATGATTTCCCTCAAAATCTGGTTAGAGTCTCTTCTCGGAGATGTGCCATCTTTGAGGGGGGAGCTGATTGTTTAAAACATCTGAATAGCAAAGTACAAGTTTGGTTCATAGAATCTAATAGACAAATGGATTTACTTATTTTACCCATAAATTCACCAAGAGAGAATCACAAACGTGGTGAATTAATTTACCAATGCATCTCAATGGGCAGGCTATCAGCAAATTGCAAATCAGACGGCAATTATCTTTACCTCTCGATAGGAGTTTGAACTTTACTTAATCCAATTTTTTTTTTCATTTATCAGCCATGTAATAAGATGTCCTTGTCTGTTCTTGCAGTCCATAAAAAGGAAAAGTATACAGCTGCTTGAAAAAGGTTAATCTACGAGAGGAGGACATAGCTGCTTGTAAAGGGTTAAGCTCCAAAATAAGGAGTTAACTGCATGTAAAGGATTAATCTAAAGATTTAATATCAGTTTGTCAGTTCAGAAGTCTGTGCTCCACAATACACAGCAATCCTTCTTACATATCTTTTTTTCTAACTTACGGTACATCAAACATCATGCAAGATAACAGCACAGATCTCCCCTGTGTTTACATGCTGCACACTGTCAGTCTTCCTACATACAGTGGTTTCTCCCAGATCAGAAATGGGAAGTCTCACATACTGTAGCTATCAAATAATAAAAGGAACGGTAGGAGAAAT
Organism: Ranitomeya variabilis; assembly: GCF_051348905.1. Classification (NCBI taxonomy): domain Eukaryota; kingdom Metazoa; phylum Chordata; class Amphibia; order Anura; family Dendrobatidae; genus Ranitomeya; species Ranitomeya variabilis. Next base: position 595,751,873 of record NC_135233.1, on the reverse strand, counting down.
CAGCGAAAAATAGGGTGTTATCTAGTAGACAAATTCGGGTTATACTCAGATTAAAATAACATGATATATCCGGTATAAGCAGGTATCAGCTGCAGCAGATCCACCGGTCAGCCAGTGACCATTTGAACATCATAAGAAAGGATTTTTGTGGTTTCTGGTGGTAGCTCCTATCTAGTTAGCTGCTTCATCTGAAGGGAAAAATTTGTGGAATATGAATCCGAAGCTCCCATACCAGCCACCAAAATTTTTTTGTTTGTTTTTTTATCACAAGAGATTGAATCACACAATAATGTTTAATAGTTTATTATAATTCAAATTACCGTAATTTTCATTGCAATTCTCCTTTATAAAATGCTGGATCAAATACCTTTTTTTTAAATAAAATAAATCTCAACACTTTATCATGCATCATTCAGGAAAATTTAATTTTTAGCTCCACATTTTAATAAATATTTTTTTTTATTGCTTTCTTCACATATTAATAAAGAGATTTTTAGAAAATTAAGCTTTCTATCTATGGGAACATAAAAATGTATTAAAAAATCTATATTTTTACACCAAAAAATGATCTCATAGAATAAATTATTCACATTCCACAAATTTTTCCCTTTAAACCATTTAAAAAATGGTGAAGGAGACGATTTGGAAGGATGACTATGTAGAGATATTTTCCCTCCTTCTGTTGGAGAAATTTAACCTTGATAAGGGAAAAAAGAGGAGAGTAGTTCACACGTAGCAGAATTGCAGCGGAAATTTCCGCAGCAATTCTGCGCCTCCTGCCGCGGGTATATCGCATGCAGAATTTGCATGCATATACCCGCAGAAAACTAGCGTTTTGCAAGCATAATTAGCTTGCAGAGTGCTAGCGTTTTCCAAGCGATCTGTAGCATCGCTTGGAAAACTGTTTGACAGGTTGGTCACACTTGTCAAACATAGTGTTTGACAAGTGTGACCAACTTTTTACTATAGATGCAGCCTATGCAGCATCTATAGTAAAAGATAGAATGTTAAAAATAATAAAAAAAATAAAAAAAAAGGTTATACTCACATCAGCGGCTTCCGTTCCTAATGCTGTGTGTTCAGGACCTTCCATTGACGTAGCGGTCACGTGACCATCGCGGTCACGTGACCGTCGCGGTCATGTGACCGCGACGTCATCGCAGGTCCTTCACACACACCTCGGAAGCCTCTGAGAAGGTCGGGCCGCCAGAAGGTGAGTATATCGCTATTTTTTATTTTAATTCTTTTTTTTTACCACTTATATGGTGCCCAGTCCGTGGAGGAGAGTCTCCTCTCCTCCACCCTGGGTACCAACTGCACTTGATCTGCTTGCTTCCCGCATGGTGTGCACAGCCCCGTGCGGGAAGTAAGCAGATCAATGCACTCCTATGGGTGCAGAATCGCCCCGATTCCGCAATTTTAATGAACATGCTGCGTTTTTTTCTGGATTGCGATTCCGCTCAGGAAAAAGATGCAGCATGTGCACAAAAAATGCGGATTGCAATCTGTTACATAGGATGCTTAATGTTAGCGTTTTTTCGCGTTTTTATAGCGAAAAACCGCGAAAAAAATGCAAAAAATCTGCTACGTGTGCACACAGCCTAAAAAGGAGAGGAAGAAAAGCATGCGTGGAGGCTTATTCCTCAGGCTTTTGTTATTGGTTACAGGCTTTCGCCATTTTAGCTGGTGTTATACAGTAGGTGAAAAGACACCAGAGTTGCCCATAGGATTTACAACGGGCAAACTTAGCTGAAATACGATGAGCAATTTCCGCAGAGGGCAGTGCAGTCTAGTATTCATTTCAGTTAGTCCTTTCCAGGGTAGTCCGCGGTCTCCAGCCACCGTGGGACAGTGGGGGTTGCGGCCCACACTTGGTCCACAGGTAATAAGATAGGCTTACAGTATGCTGGCAGTTTAATGAAGGCCTATGCAAGTTCGGGGGGGACGACAGTAAATTCAAGCACCAGTGTTAGACATGCAACAATGAACTCCACAGAGCGGCTTGTTGCTTTAAAAAAGGGAGAGTTAGGCCTTGGGGAGGGGATTCTGCAAAAGGGGAGGAGTCCATTGAGACTTCCTGCGATGGCTTTTTATCTAAGTAAAACAGGATAAGGTGGTGTTGTTGTAGGAGGTTTTTCTTTTTCGTTTTAAGATTCCCTCATCATCATTTGATGTCCCTTTTTGCTTAAAAAAATTAAAATATGCCTAACAGCACCCCTCGGTTGTAAATCAAAACCTTGTGGTAGAAGTTCATTGTGGGCTTATGGCTGGTGCTTTTCAATTTCCTCCCTTACATTACTAGTTGGTACCACCACCAGTGGTGAAACTAAGAATGAGCCAAATAAATTTCGGCTCTTCAACAGTTGTCTGCCCCAAAAAGGTTTTTCGGTAAATGACGGCATAGTTACGGAGCTTTGCTCCATGGTTTATACTTCACTTGATGCCGTGGTTAGTTAGGTGAGGACTTACAGAAAAGGGGTGCCGCTAGAGAAGATGGATATCGAGTCCGCTTTCCGAATGATGCTGATGCACCCCTTTAGTCTATATTTGTTGGGTTGTTTTTGGGAAGGCTCATATTTCGTAGAGAGATGCCTCCCAATGGGTGGCTCGATTTCATGCTTCCTGTTTGTAGCTTTTAGTTCATTTCTGGAATGGGTAGCTTGTGATGTAGCCAGGATATTGTCTGTCATTCACTATTTAGATTATTTTTTGTGAATTGGTCCTCCCGATACCCCAGTTTGCCAGTTGCTACTGAAATTAATGGAATGAGTAGCTCATCGTTTTGGAATCCCTTTGGTTCAGGAGAAAACTGAGTGTTCCACCACTTGTCTTAGTTTTTTGGGAATTATCATCAATACGGTAAGGATGGAGTGTAGATTGCCAGAAGAAAAAATTACAGCACTGTGCGCAGAAGTTCACAACGCAAATCAGCTTAAGAAAATACAATTGTGGGACCTCTAATCACCGCTTGTAAAGCTCAATTTTGCCTGCAGAATGCCTATGTTAGCTGTGGCTATGGCAAAGGTTTTGTCTCCTTGGCACTACATTTGGTTAATGAGGAAACTTGGGGATGATTTGATAGTTTGGAAAGGTTTTCTGTACAAGTATAATGGCCGGTCACTAATGATAACTGGGATTGTAAAGAATTTAGATTGCGAACTGTTTACTGACAAAAAAGTCAGGTTTCATTGTGATAACATGTCAGTTGTGATGGTCATCAATAATTTATCCACATCCTCTCCGCCTGTGGTTCGTTTGCTATGTCACTTTGTTTTGCATTTTATTAGATTTAACTCTTGGTGGTGGCGGTTCACATGCCGGGGGTTGAGAATTCAATTGCTGATTCCCTTTCTCGATTATAGTGTGAGCGGTTTCAGACCTTGGCGCCAGGAGCAGAGTCTGCAGGCTGCAAGTGGTCCGTGGAGCTTTGGGAATTGGTGCTCGAGCATCAGGATCATTGATTAGGGCTTCCCTTCCAGACAATACACCGAGGGCATATGAAACAGCCTGGAAAGAGTGGGAGTTTTGGATTCAGCAGCTGAGAGTTTCTGGGGTAGAAGAAGTCTATGTAGATGCGCTGCTTTATTGGTTGAGCCACGTGTCAAAGAAAGGGTGGTTAATTTCTAAGGTAGATAATTTTTTGGCAGGGGTAGCATTTGGTTGGAAAATTATGCGCAGGACAGACATCACAAAGAATTTACTGGTGTCACAGGCATTAAAAGGTTTGAGGAAGGGACACACAAGTACTGATACTTGCACACCAATCTCATTGAATTTATTGGTGGAATTTGGAGGAAGGCTGGGGCAAGTGTGCAGCTCCCCTTTTAAAGAGTTGTTATTTCAACTGGCTTTATCATGGGTTTTCTTTTTGGCTATGAGAGTAGGCAAATTGGTGGCTAGGGGTACAAGGTATGAGCTGGCGACAGGTACTGCTGGAGTTCCACCATTTCGTGAGGCTGGATCATTCCCCCGCAAGTGCCTCTGGACATCATATCCAAGTGACTATTCTGGGCCACAGACCTCGGTCTGCACAGGGTTTTGTGCAAGACTACTGGAGAGTCCTCATGCTTCGTGTACCCATTGCAGCTTGCACCTGAACTTCCACTTAAACCGCCCTCTCTCTCTTCCTTAGACTCATAATCAGAAAGTGTTTTCGCTTTTTGTTTCCTCAATCCCCTCCCCACCCTGGGCTTTTCCCAAGCTCACCATGTTTCACTGTGGAGATGGTATTCTTGAGGTGATGAGCCTTGTTGGTTTGGAGCCAGATATAGCGTTACCTTGATGTCCAAAATGTTCAATTTTGGTCTCATCTGACCACAGCACCTTCCTCCATTCAGTTGGGGAGTCTCCAACATGTCTTTTGGAAAACTTAAAATGAGCCTTACCATTTTTGTTTAAGTTTAGTTTTTTTTTCTGACCACTTTTCTACAAAGGCCACCTCTATGGAGTGTACAGCTTATTGTGGTCGTATGGACAAATACTCCAGTCTGTGTTTGGGAACTCTACCTCCTCCAGGGTTACCATTGGGCTCTGTGCTGCCTCTCTAATTAATGTCTGCCTTGCCTGGGCTGAGAGTTTTGGTGGGCGGCCCTCTCTTGGCAGGTTTGTTGTGGTACTATGTTCATTCCAATGGATTATGGTGCTCCGGGGATCATCAGATATTGGGATTTTTTTTTGCAATCCAACCCTGACTTGTTCTTCTCAACAACTTTGTCCCTGACTTGTTTGGAGATCTCCATGGTCTTCATGGTGGTGTTTGGAGATCTCCTTGGTCTTCACGGTGTTTGGTTAGTGGTGCCTCTTCTTAATGGTGTTGCAGTCTCTGTGGCCTTTTGGGAAAGTTAAAAAGAGTATATACTGACAGACATGTGACACTTAGATTACACACAGGAGGAAGCCCTGTCACTAAACATGGGACGTATGAAGGCAATTACTTGAACCAGAAATATTAAGGGGCTTAATCGCAAAAGGGATGAATACATATGCACATGCCAATTTTTAGCTATTTGATCCCATAAATGTAATGAATTCCTTTATGTTTCTCTCTTCACTAACTTAGACTATTTAGTGCTGATGCATCACACACACAAAACGGATTACAAAAATATTTAAACACAGGATGTAATGTAACAAAATAGGTAAAAAGCCAAAGGGGGTGAATACTTTCGCAATACACTGTACATTATAATCGCATGTCTAAACTGTTGTTTTTCAGGTAAACAGGCTTGTGACCGTCCTGGTCACCCCCTTACATTTTGAGGGGTCAAGTAATGCTCGCTGTGGTGGTAGGGAGGGGGCTCTTGGAGTTGGTGACAAAAATTGTAGTGGGGGAGCAGTTGTACATTGTGTAGATGGTAACCTCCTATTGGTTTTGGAATTATGGTAATTGCCTGGTGGATTTTTTGCTCTTCAGGGTGGGGTCCCTGGGAGTCGGTGGTATGGAAATGGTTTTCCAGCAATTGAGATGCTCCTGAGCCTGTGGTTACAGCTGGGGGTAATGCTGGATGGTTATTATGTATTTGCTTCCGCCTGATTTTGGAGCTCCAAGAACCTCCTGACCACAAGTCATTTATTATCTGTTATGTTTTGGTTATACTAAAAGCCGATATGGCCAATTGAATCCAAAAGTGGTTGTGTATCTGCTTTTTTAGAGTAATCCAGAAAAATAGGGCGATGGGGGAGATGGAAAGCTTAAGGAGTCATTTAAGGGGGGGAGGGGGGCAGCCTCTACAATACTGCAGTCAAGGATTTTTTTTAAATCTTTTTTTAAGTTTACATTATGATCGAACATGGGCACAATGAGCTCCGTTTCCTTCATAGAACTCCATGCTCAAAATAACAGGAACTCCAAAAGATGCACTTAATGCCAGGGTTAACATACCTACAACCCCTGGCAAAAATTATAGAATCACCGTCCTTGGAGGATGTTCATTCAGTTGTTTAATTTTGTAGAAAAAAAGAAGATCACAGACATGGCACAAATCTAAAGTCATTTCAAATGGCAACTTTCTGACTTTAATAAACACTAAAAGAAATCAAAAACAAAAAATGTGGTTGTCAGTAATGGTTACTTTTTTAGAACAAGCAGAGAGATAAAATGATGGACTCGCTCAATTATGTGGGAAAAAATTATGGAATCGCCCTCTAAATTTAAATTCCCAAAAATAACACCTGCATCAAATTAGATCTGCTCGTTATTCTGCATCTAACAAGGAGTGATCACACCTTGGAGAGCTGTTGCACCAAGTGGACTGACATGAATCATGGCTCCAACACGAGAGATGTCAATTGAAACAAAGGAGAGGATTATTAAACTCTTAAAAGAGGGTAAATCATCACGCAATGTTGCAAAAGATGTTGTTTGTGCACAGTCAGCTGTGTCTAAAATCTGGACCAAATACAAACAACATGGGAAGGTTGTTAAAGGCAAACATACTGGTAGACCAAGGAAGACATCAAAGTGTCAAGACCAGAAACTTAAAGCAATATGTCTCCAAAACAGGAAATGCACAACAAAACAAATGAGGAACGAATGGGAGGAAACTGGAGTCAACGTCTGAGACCGAACTGTAAGAAACCGCCTGAAGGAAATGGGATTTACATACAGAAAAGCTAAAGAAAGCCATCATTAACACCTAAACAGATAAAACAAGGTTACAATGGGCTAAGAAAAAGCAACCGTGGACTGTGAATGACTGGATGAAAGTCATATTCAGTGATGAATCGCAAATCTGCATTGGGCAACGTGATGATGCTGGAACTTTTGTTTGGTGCCGTCCCAATGAGATTTATAAAGATGACTGCCTGAAGAGAACATGCAAATTTCCACAGTCATTGATGATATGGGGCTGCATGTCAGGTAAAGGCACTGGGGAGATGGCTGACATTACATCATCAATAAATGCACAAGTTTATGTTGATATTTTGGACACTTTTTCTTATCCCATCAATTGAAAGGATGTTTGCCAGGATGCATTATCATCTTGAAAAATGATTTCATCCCCATAGAGCAAAAACTGTGCAAACATTCCTTGAAAATAGACACATAAGGTCAATGTCATGGCCTGCAAATAGTCCGGATCTCAATCCAATTTAAAATCTTTGATGGAAGTTGAAGAAAATGGTCCATGACAAGGCTCCAACCTGCAAAGCTGATCTGGCAACAGCAATCAGAGAAAGTTGGAGCCAGATTGATGAAGAGTCCTGTGTGACACTCATTAAGTCCATGCCTCAGAGACTGCAAGCTGTTAGAAAAGCCAGAGGTGGTGCAACAAAATACTAGTGATGTGTTGGAGTCTTTTTTACATAGTTACATAGTTACATAGTTATTAAGGTTGAAGGAAGACTGTAAGTCCATCTAGTTCAACCCATAGCCTAACCTAACATGCCCTAACATGTTGATCCAGGGGAAGGCAAAAAAAACCCATGTGGCAAAGAGTAACTCCACCATGGGGAAAAAAATTCCTTCCCGACTCCACATACGGCAATCAGACTAGTTCCCTGGATCAACGCCTTATCAAGGAATCTAGTGTATATACCCTTTAACATTATACTTTTCCAGAAAGGTATCCAGTCCCCTCTTAAATTTAATTAATGAATCACTCATTACAACATCATACGGCAGAGAGTTCCATAGTCTCACTGCTCTTACAGTAAAGAATCCGCGTCTGTTATTATGCTTAAACCTTCTTTCCTCCAGACGTAGAGGATGCCCCCTTGTCCCTGTCTCAGGTCTATGATTAAAAAGATCACCAGAAAGGTCTTTGTACTGTCCCCTCATATATTTATACATTAAAATAAGATCACCCCTTAGTCTTCGTTTTTCCAAACTAAATAGCCCCAAGTGTAATAACCTATCTTGGTATTGCAGACCCCCCAGTCCTCTAATAACCTTGGTCGCTCTTCTCTGCACCCGCTCCAGTTCAGCTATGTCTTTCTTATACACCGGAGACCAGAACTGTGCACAGTATTCTAAGTGTGGTCGAACTAGTGACTTGTATAGAGGTAAAATTATGTTCTCCTCATGAGCATCTATGCCTCTTTTAATACATCCCATTATTTTATTTGCCTTTGTAGCAGCTGCCTGACACTGGCCACTGAATATGAGTTTGTCATCCACCCATACACCCAGGTCTTTTTCATTGACGGTTTTGCCCAGAGTTTTAGAACTAAGCACATAGTTATACATCTTATTACTTCTACCCAAGTGCATGACCTTACATTTATCCCCATTAAAGCTCATTTGCCATTTATCAGCCCAAGCTTCTAGTTTACATAAATCATCCTGTAATATAAAATTGTCCTCCCCTGTATTGATTACCCTGCAGAGTTTAGTGTCATCTGCAAATATTGAAATTCTACTCTGAATGCCCCCTACTAGGTCATTAATAAATATGTTAAAAAGAAGAGGGCCCAATACTGACCCCTGTGGTACCCCACTGCTAACCGTGACCCAGTCCGAGTGTGCTCCATTAATAACCACCCTTTGTTTCCTATCCCTGAGCCAGCTCTCAACCCACTTACACATATTTTCCCCTATCCCCATTACTTTAATTTTATGTAACAACCTTTTGTGTGGCACCGTATCAAAAGCTTTGGAAAAGTCCATATATACTACGTCCACTGGGTTCCCTTGGTCCAGTCCGGAACTTACCTCTTCATAGAAGCTGATCAAATTAGTCTGACATGAACGGTCCCTAGTAAACCCGTGCTGATACTGGGTCATGAGGTTATTCCTCTTCAGATACTCCAGCATAGCATCCCTTAGAATGCCCTCCAGGATTTTACCCACAGTAGAGGTTAAGCTTACTGGCCTATAATTACCGAGTTCAGTTTTTGCCCATTTTTTGTTTGTTTGTTTTTCATGATTCCATAATTTTTTTCCCACATAATTGAGTCCATATTTTTTTTCCTAAAAACTAAAAAGGTAACCATTACTGACTACAACATTTTTTTATTCTTGATTTCTTTTAGTGTTTATTAAAGCCAGAAAGTTGCCATTTGAAATGACTTTAGTTTTTTGTGCCATTTCTGTGATCTGCTTTTTTTCTACAAAATTAAACAACTGAATGAATATCCTCCAAGGCTAGTGATTCCATAATTTTTGCCAGGGGTTGTATACATGTAGGCATTTTACGCATGTTTAAGGGGTTTTTCGCAAGGTTTGGAGTCTCAAAATCCCATGTGTGAATGGAAAAGCGATGTGCACGGTCTATGTCTGCTCCATGCACATCTATGGAACTGATAGATTGCCTATAAGCAGGCGTTGACAGCCCAAGTAATAAAATTAAACTAGAGACTGCAACCCAAACTCCTGACTTTGGGACTAGACTACTTTTTTTTGCATCCCCTTAAATATGAATAGGGGCGAGAATATAGCTGCGGCTTCTTGAATATGTGCTTGATAACTATGGGTACAATCCATGTGAAAAAAAATCAAAGAAAAAAGCAGAGATGATTACCTGCTGAAGCCTCCAAACAAATGCACCAGCAGGGCGCATCGGACCCGATAAATGATGGCAACAACACAGGTGCAAAAAATACCGATGAAACAACCACTTTCAATCCAGTATTGGTTGTTTGGCATTAGTGCACAAAAAGATAAGCGATAATAGTCTGTATGTGGCATTGTTCACACAAGCAGTGCAGAACATCTGGTCTACAGCCTATTACTAACGCACATACAGGCGGGCCGCCCAGTGCTACAAAATGCATGCTGTGTGAATAGAGGCCTACAGTTTACAGAGCCATCTTGGTCCGACTGCACCCTGCAAGATAAAGTGCAAATAAAAACACATATCAATGTATGTAAGGTATTAGTTTATATTGGGGCCTCAATACGTAAGCCGGCAACCCACGTCAAGGGTCCTTGACGTGGGTTGCCGGCTTGCGTATTGTGTGAACAATGCCACATACAGACTATTATCGTTTATCCTTTTGTGCACTAATGCCAAACAACCAATACTGGATTGAAAGTGGTTGTTTCATCGGTATTTTTTGCACCTGTGTTGTTGCCATCATTAATCGGGTCCGATGCGCCCTGCTGGTGCATTTGTTTGGAGGCTTCAGCAGGTAATCATCTCTGCTTTTTTCTCTGTGATTTTTTTGTCAATTTTCTGGAAGATTTTTAAGTCCTCTTTGTGCGTCTGTGAGCTTTTACTCAATGTTTAGCGTTAGGACTGGCAAAATGTAAGGACCCTCTGCGATGAAATATCATATATATTTTATTTATTTTGACCTTTGGGAAGGAAGTTTTTATTTGTGCTCATTGAAAACCATAATATCAGCTGATTAAGTCGTCAACAAAAAAAAAGAGGCAAAATACAGTAGAAAGATTTTTTTCAACCTAAATAATTTTTTCAATAAATCTCGGATGTGGAGAAATAACAATAGTGGGGCCACTGTGGCTTCAATGTCTATGAGAATGGGCAAAAATGGTGTTCCTTCATACTCTTAAAGTAGAGGTACGATAATCAATAGGGACACTTTGTGACTCCCCTTCTGTTCCACATTGATATGGACCTCTAGGTTCCTGGGCCAAAGTTTATAACGGGGCCCTCCATTAACTAGTTACAAAACTGGTGTTTTGGGGTCTGGATGTGATTTCCCCCCCCCCCCCTTACAGCTTTACCGCCGACGGACTCCATTGGGGAATACCTGCCTGAAGACTCTAGGTCCAGCTGACCTCTCTTGGCACATTAGTGGTCAAGTGGCCAAACACTGTACGATACATAAATGGCACAAAAAGCGGCACCTCCATTTATTGGTGATCATAAATATTAATTTTCTTGCCCTAAATATTAGATTCTCAACTAATCATTATATTGGCCAAACAATAGAATCAGGTAGTGTAAATTCAGTAAGTGTCACCTTTCAGATACGCAGAGTATGGGTGTTTTTTTGCCCTTATTATGGCCGTAATACCCGTCTCTCCTTCTTTATTAGAACCATAGAAGCCTACAATGCTCATCCTTATGTACAGCGGGACATGTCGGTGTTCTGTCCTTCAAATGGGCGTAATAAAGTACCCACTTCATTCTCATCAGAAAACACCGTGGCTGGAATATTCAGTGCTTTATCCATTGATTGAGGATGTTCTCATTCTAGCTTTACATTTTACTAACCGAAAAGTACAAACAAATGGGAGTACAGTATATGAAGGATAATAACCAAAAAAGAAAAAAAAACTCCTAAAATATAGCTTTTATTTATACGGTTAAAATTCCCATATAGTCACAAAATACTCAATAGGGTCACAACAAAAATAATACATTCACAAAATACTCAATAGGGTCACTACAAAAATCAGTCTTATAGTATAATAAACAGAAAAGAGAACAATTTAAGGGGTTGGGGCGAGTGCCCCCCTCCACCTTGCCTTGGAGTTGGCACTTTAAGTTCAACATGGCGCCCCTGATTAACATTGGCTATCCCTTAGTGACCCTAATGGGGAATGACTATCAAAAGACCACAACAATGACCAAATAAAGACCTATAGTGCCATCTGGTAGCTTATATCAGATGCATGACCACAATAACACAAGGTCATAAGCTCTAGGACTAAGCAGTCAGTAAATTCGTATTGTTTTTGTGAACCCTCAATGGAGTACGACAGAATAATTGGTTATAGCGCTGTAACGTTAAGCCTTCAATGCAACAGTCAGAGAAATATAGTAACTGGCTTAAATCTATATATAAAAAAATGTACTAAAGCAAAATGTACAATGAGAGTTCACATAATAATTGTCTCCTTACACAATATAGCAGAGCAAAAATGATCCATAAGGGTCAATAGCTTTATAGAGATACAGCAGACCAAAACATCAATACGTTACTGTACTTATCTTTTAAAGTTTAAAATATGCCCACCCCAACGCGTTTTCCCCAGGAAATGGAAACCAGGGTTCATCAGGGGACCTAATGTGCTTGCAGCAGAGATGTCAATACAATGAGGAACATATCTCTATTATTATTTATTATTATAGCGCCATTTATTCCATGGCGCTTTACATGTGAGGAGGGGTATACATAGTAAAAACAAGTACAATAATCTTAAACAATAAAAGTCACGACTGGTACAGGAGGAGAGAGGACCCTGCCAGTGAAGGCTCACAATCTACAAGGGATGGGTGAGGATACAGTAGGTGAGGATAGAGCTGGTCGTGCAGTGGTTTGGTCCATCGGTGGTTACTGCAGGTTGTAGGCTTGTCGGATGAGGTAGGTCTTCAGGTTCTTTTTGAAGGTTTCGATGGTAGGCGAGAGTCTGATGTGTTGTGGTAGAGGGTTCCAGAGTAGGGGTGATGCGCGAGAGAAATCTTGTATGCGATTGTGGGAAGATGAGATGAGAGGGGAGTAGAGAAGGAGATCTTGTGAGGATCGGTTGTTGCGTGCAGGTAAGTACCGGGAGACGAGGTCACAGATGTATGGAGGACATGTATGGATGTATGGTTCTCTATGGCCACATGTTTGATAATGATAGAACAGGCATCATCCTATTATTAGAGATGTGCCAAAGTAATTAAGAGGAGACCACCCCATCATTAATACTGGCATATAAAACATCATTATTAATTTATTGGATGCAATAAGGACCTGTGGCATCATAGTTATAAGGGTTGCAGCACTTGTATTAGAAATAAAAAAAAAAAAAGGGCTCCTACGGTAAATCCAAATCATTGACTCCAACCGCTTTTTGTGAACAATACAGCACTGGTTTCTGGATTGGACTGATATTGTGGAAAAATTATGTTGGCCAGAGGCATACATCCTGGACCCCAATGCAAAGCAAGTAACACAGCCCCCAGCTGTCACATACCAGTCATAGAGGTATTGTCCTCTAAGTCATTAAAGGGGGCCTCCTAAGGCTCTAAGTCCCAGTAGTGCCAACAATAATTGTTGGTGCAGGTAACGCTATAGACTAATGGCCATCTACCACCAGACAGGAGACATCCCAGGCATTTTTAGGTTAATTACTGATCTGTAGACATTTCAATTCCTCAGTCAGTCTGCATGATATCATTGAATGTGTGTTAATAAGGTTACTTGGTTCTTTAGGCATTTACAATTGATATGATCTCAGCCTTTGGTCAGATTATGGATACTCCGGTGACTCAGCGTTAGAACAGAAGTCTACATGATGGCAATTTCCTCGCTAATTTGTTTTGCCTTATAAGAATCTATAATTTCTGCTCGAGCGTGTGACAGACAATGGGAAAATCTGTAAAGCTTGGCCTCTATCCAGAGATCAGCACAGTAAATATGTCTATTTACTTGTATAGGACTTCCGCAGATTTCTGCCGATCCTTCATAAAGTTATTTTCTAGGATTTGGTCACCAAACTTCATCATTTTTTAAAGAGAAAGGAAAGGCACAAAAAAACAGTTGGCAGTGGATCTCAGTACTGTCCAAGCGTTCAACAGAGGATATATATTCAGGAATAAACATAACAGCTTACAACTGATATTTCTTTCAGCTTAGGATCTTAGCATCTTTTGTCAACTTGCAAAGTGAAAGTAAACTGTGCTCCAGCTCTACACACAGTGAGCACACACTTTTTTTTTTTTTTTTTTTTTAACAGTGCTTTATTGGCAATATACCACCATCAATGGAGACAGAAACTCATGCACTATTAAACAGTAGTAAATAGTAGTTGTTTCAATATATACAACAATAAGAGTTATTCCAACAGACACAGATGATCATGATCGTTATGATCCTGGTCATTGCAAAATTGGATCAGTTGTAATTATTTCCTTTTATGCTAGAGACTAGAGTCACACCATCCGAAAGAATCGAGTGATTATGCTAATCACACTCTGATCAGAGTTTAATGACATTGTGATCCGATCTTCTAGGATGAGGAAAAGATGGAAAAACAAAATTTCTCCATTCTGTCAGTCTGTGAAAACCAGACCCCACTCGGATGTCAACCAACTCATTGACTTGCATGGCCAAGTGTTAGTGCAAATTGGGCATGCTGCGAATTTTTATTTTTACCGTCTCTTTCCGAAGAAAAAGGTCAAACATGTGCACGGCCGCATAGAATAACATTGGTCTGAGTGCGATACGATGTTTTGTCAGATCGCACTTGGATCAAAAATACGGTCGTCTGCATGTGCCCTAACACCGCATAGTTGTTACCTCTTTTGCACAAATTGACTAAGATTGGCATTTCATATGCAAATCTAAAAAAGTGCCCAAAATGTATTAAAAGGTGACTACCACTTAACCCCTTCCCGACATGTGACGGGATAGTACGTCACATGTCGGGACCCCCGCTTTGATGTGCGCTCCGGCGGTGAGCGCACATCAAAGTCGCGACATGTCAGCTGTTTTTTACAGCTGACATGTGCGCGCAATAGCGGCGGGTGAAATCGCGATCACCCGCCGCTATTAACTAGTTAAATGCCGCTGTCAAACTCAGACAGCGGCATTTAACTACCGCATCCGGCCGTGCGGCCGGATATGAGCGCATCGCCGACCCCCGTCACATGATCGGGGGTCGGCGATGCGTCAGGAAGGTAACCATAGAGGTCCTGGAGACCTCTATGGTTACTGATCGCCGGTGGCTGTGAGCGCCCCCCTGTGGTCGGCGCTCACAGCACACCTGCATTTTAGCTACATAACAGCGATCTGATGATCGCTGTTATGTAGCAGAGCCGATCGGGCTGTGCCTGCTTCTAGCCTCCCATGGAGGCTATAGAAGCATGGTAAAAGTTAAAAAAAAAAGTAAAAAAAAATGTGAAAAAAATAAAAAAAATATAAAAGTTTAAATCACCCCCCTTTCGCCCCAATCAAAATAAATCAATAAAAAAAAAACCCAACCTACACATATTTGGTATCGCCGCGTTCAGAATCGCCCGATCTATCAATAAAAAAAAAGCATTAACCTGATCGCTAAACGGCGTAATGAAAAAAAAAATCGAAACGCCAGATTTACGTTTTTTTGGTCGCCACGACATTGCATTAAAATGCAATAACGGGCGATCAAAAGAACGTATCTGCACCAAAATGCTATCATTAAAAATGCCAGCTCGGCACGCAAAAAATAAGCCCTCACCCGACCCCAGATCACGAAAAATGGAGACGCTACGGGTATCGGAAAATGGCGCAATTTTATTTATTTATTTTTTTGCAAAGTTTGGAATTTTTTTTCACCACTTAGGTAAAAAACAACCTAGTCATGTTAGGTGTCTATGAACTCGTAATGACCTGGAGAATCACAATGGCAGGTCAGTTTTAGCATTTAGTGAACCTAGCAAAAAAGCCAAACAAAAAACAAGTGTGGGATTGCACTTTTTTTGCAATTTCACCGCACTTGGAATTTTTTTCCCTTTTTCTAGTACACGACATGGTAAAACCAATGATGTCGTTCAAAAGTACAACTCGTCCCGCAAAAAATAAGCCCTCACATGGCCAAATTGACGGAAAAATAAAAAAGTTATGGCTCTGGGAAGGAGGGGAGTGAAAAACGAATACGGAAAAACGGAAAATCCCACGGTCATGAAGGGGTTGGAGTTACAAACTCTCCTGAGATCATTAGAACAAACTCACTGACGGATTCTAAGTTAACATGTTATGCAGCCAGCAATATATAGTGTAGCACAGAGGCTATAGAAACAAAACACTGTAAAAGTTTTAATGAAACCCAATTGCAAAAATTACTTTTAGGCTGCCGTCACACTAGCAGTATTCGGTCAGTATTTTACATCAGTATTTGCAAGCCAAAACAAGGAGTGGATGATAAATGCAGAAGTGGTGCATATGTTTCTGTTATACTTTTCCTCTAATTGAGGTTTTGGCTTATAAAAATAGTGATGTAAAATACTGACCAAATACTGCTAGTGTGACGGCAGCCTTAACCTCAAATACTGACATTTACCAAAAATTAATCCAAAAGACAGACAACCAACAAGTCTAAACATTGTAGGCCATGCTCTCCCAGTAAGTAAATCCAACATTCTTAACTTTTGATGTACCAAAAGTAGTTTTGTTGCCCAACTTGCAACTTTTTGGCACAATTTGACATTTTTTGGGGATTAGTTTAAGCAAAAGCTGATAGCAAAATAAAAGATTAATAAATGTGGGCTGTTGATGTAGCCCACTCTGATATTTTCACTATATCTGTGAGTGGGTAGCAGTTTATTACGTGTAAAGGTGCTCAGTTTGGTGTATTATCGGTATTTATCTGCCTTCATGAAGGAGCAGAGGTACCTGGAGACAGCAGAAGATCAAATACCCAAAAGGGGGCACTTATGAAAAAACTTAAGTACAATCATTTGGCAAACATTTTGGGGACCATGAATCAGGGCAATCAAGGGACTTTGTGCTCTCAACCATCATAACGGAAATTCCTGGAAATTCCTGAAACTTGAGAACCTTTTAATATGGTTTTTAATTACGGTAAATTGTGAATATGTTTTATTTTCTTTGTCCAATTAATTTTAATTTGACGTTAAAATAATTGAGATAATCTTGGTGTTTAATTGATTTTAGCATAAATCTTCAATTAATGTTCTCACCACATTACACATCCAGAGGTCTCATTTACAATCAGTAGGATGTAGAAGCTCAGGGAAATCTTAGACACCAATTAAAGTAAGAAGGTGACTTGATGCTCCCAAAATATTCCCAAACTAATTAGGTTTCTTATAATAAAGAAAACACGGAAAATTAGAGGAAGTTTGCAGCCTGTTAAAAAAATGGTATCATAGTAAATGTATAATTATTTTTTTTTTTTTTTTAAGAAAAAGTTTCCCAACCGAGGAGCCAAAAATCTAAAATCGAAAAATTAAAGAACAAATGGAAAGGGGTATAAGAGTTTGAGGACTGGGAAAACAAATGTGGAGTTCCCTAATAACAAACTTAACAGGTTAATGATCAATAGCCACAGATGCTGTAACAAGGCAGTCTACCCAGAGCCCCGAAAGGTTTAAGAAATCGGTGGGGACATTATTAATTATAAGAATCTCTGCTTCTCTGAAATAACTTTTAGGGTGTTTCCAATTAAATAGAGTGAGAAAAACAGTTTTACATCAGTAGTCAAATTTGCAAGTAGGTAATCTACAAGTCCGAATAGGCAAATCGTGGAGTGCATTTTTCTGGGACCATCAAGATGAGCCTTAGTAAACACGAAAATGTTATGCTGATCGTCATAAGAATCCTTACATTCCCAGAATCTATGTAGGGATGTCTTAGTGATAATTAGGCTTCTTGTTCAGATATTAGTGGATGTTTTTTATTCATTTTCAAATACAGTTTCTCTGTCTCTTTGACCATATCTGCATGATAGCTAACAGTGACTTGCAGTGCCGGGGTTCTGGTTACAATTTTAATCAGAAGCAATATCTGCATGAAACTTGTATGATCTCTCTTTGTGTGATTTTCCTCCAGATACTCCTGTTTTGTTCTGCATCCAAAAATATAACGACTATACACATTAGACCAGGGGTCCCCAACCTGTAGCTCGGGAGCCACCTGTGGCTCGCGGTCCCATGACTTGTGGCTCGCGGCTGTCTGTCAGCTTGGAGCATTAGCTCCAGTTCTAGCAAACAGGTATGAAGAGCACATCTGAAGATGGAGAATTTTGTGATCAGCCCTGCACAGAAGAGCAGATCTGGATGCACATGGTCTTAGGGGTTTTGAGATGATTTAAGTATGGTACGCTGGAGACAAGATGACACCACCTGTCAGAGGATGTATGAAGCTGGATGTGACAGTGTCTTGGGAGTGCTTTATAGGAGGATACTGTATGGGGGGTATTGTAGGAATCCCTGGATCTTTGTATACTGCTTTGGGGTGATTGATTTTTGTGGAAAAGCTTTGGTTACCACTATGCCTGTAATGGGGGCGTTGCCACTATTTTGAGGGGGATGGGATCTGAACGTGGCTCGCGACCATCTCTCAGAGCTGAATGTGGCTCTCAAGGTCAGAAACGTTGGGGATCTCTGCATTAGACTAATGTCATCCAAACCTGGCAGTATCAGCGGTATCGGCTTAGGGTCTAAAAATAAAAATATGGAGAGTGATTAGTATCAGCCTAAAATGTATGGCTAATAATGTGTATGAGGGTCTACCAACTTTCCGTTCCTGGTAGGCACGGTACTGTATAAGGAACGTGCCTCTGACTGCGGAGCCCTTAAGGGATAGCTAGAGGGGAAAACTGTGCAGTGCCCAATTCCCCCCTCCCACTACTGTCCCAGGTGAGGTCATGATTGGGACGCCCAGCGGACCGGCCGGGGAGAGGAGGGGAGTCTGGCCACACCCTCAGGGGTTAAATTCTAGTGCCGGGCCCGGATTCTCCCTCTTTCTCCCCGGCTGACCCTTGGAAGCTGTTGTCCTGGATCTCCTGACACCATGGCTGCCCCTACGACCGAGGCCCTACAGCAGGGAGCTGCACAGGAAGGTGAGCAATGGTCGCGATCCCCTAATTCGGGCCTGGGTGCTCACCTTCCTGTGCCCTCTCCTCACCCCCTAGCCTCCCTGTCGTCCTCCTGGGCTCCGTCCCTGCACACCCCCCCTCCTGGGGCTTCGCCCTCTCCTGTCGTCCCAGCGCTGCTGGTCCCCACTCACCAGCCCGTGGTATCGGCCCCGGCCTCTGCAGACCCCGGTCCTCCGGGGCCCCCGCTCCCAGCCCCCAGCGCTCCGGCTGACCATGGCGCAGCGGCGCCGCCAGGTAGAGGCTCGGGGCGTTCCTCCCGTCCTCCCGAGCGCCTGCGCGTTGGAGGGGAGCCGGCGCTGCCATGTCGCCGTGCTTCTGTCCCACGTTCGGCTCCGGGGGGCGCGGCGGACGTCGCGGCGCTTGCTTCAGGCTCCGCTGCCCGCCGGAGCCAGGCGCCCGCGCCATACTCCGAGCGCGTCCGGGCCCCGGTCACTTCCGGTCCCCGCTCCGAAACTCGGGGCCCGGCACACTTAGATGAACCCCCGCCCTCTCACACTGTCCAGGCCCGCCCTGTCTCCCAGAGTGCAGTGCGGGCCTGGCGGGACATGCCCACTTCCTCCCAGCAGGCCCACGGCATTGCGGGGCCAGGCAGGGGACCGCCCGCCGCCTCGGTGTCCTCGGCGTCGCGCCAGCCGCTCAAGAGGACCGGGGTGCGGCGTGGGCAGCCAGCCCAGGCACACCGCGAGTCCCCTGCAGCGTCAGGGAGTCTCCCCTCCCTGATGCTGGCATGGGCCCGCCAAGCCCCGCCCGCTTACTCCCCGGGAAGCAGCAGCGAAGCGTTAGCCTGTGGGGCCCCAGCCCGCCAAATCGGTCGGGAGGGCGCCTCACAGGCAGCGCTCACTAGCCCTCCAAGCCAGGTCCCGCCACGGAGCGCTGCACCGGCCCCTGCCACACAAGGGCCGCACCACCGTGGACCTCTGGCCAGCCCACTCCTGGCCCGCCATGTCCCCCCAGCAGGCACATCGGCGTTGCCTGTGCGGGAGGGGCGGGCGGTCGGGGACCAGAGCCACGAACACGGCCGCGGAGCGTGATGACTGGTCTAACCGGACCGGCCAGCATACTCCGCAGCCAGGAGAGTACGCACCAAACACGCACACAGTCACACCAAGCACTAACACAGCTGCATTAAATTTTGCGCCACCAACACCCCCATGGTCCCAAACGCAAATCGTAGACAGTTTCCTATCAGCCCCCGCCCTTTTAGGCTCACCCTGCAGTGCAAGTCTAACAGTCGCTGCGCCTTCCGCGGCTCTACGCCCTGCACCGCCACTCACGCCACATAGCCAAAATAACGTCCTCCCTACTCCCGAACTAAATGCACCCAACACAACCCCGATACAGGGCCATCGCAGGCATAGATGCCGCAGATCGTCCTCACCCTCATCAGTAGAGTCCCGCCACCGTCCTCGCTGACCCTCTAGCTGTCGGCATTCCCACTCCAGTCGTCGACACCACTCATACAGGAGCCGCAGGAGCCACCATAGATCCCGCTCCTCCAGATGGTGCTCGCCATCCACAACCGACGGTTCAGACACATCGGGGAGCTACAACGGGCGGTACCTGTCGCATGCCGAAAGACGGCGGTCTCACCGGACACCCAGAGTGGGTACCCGGTGGGAACAGACATTGACACCCCCCGTCACCGACCAGGCGGAGGTCGGAGCCCCAATAGCCTCTCATCCTCGAGCACACGACAGATCTCATCCGTCACGTGCTCCGTCTCTGGCTGACGCACAGGGAGGACTACCATACATACCTCCCCAGTCCACCAGCCAGCACCGATCCATCGAGACAATGGAAGCCGGAGCACCTCCCTCCCCAGGGGACGCTCGGCACCAGACGCAACGCGGCGGACAACATCCCCATGCCACGGCGCTGGCCGCTGGCCTGCCATCTTCATCCTTCCGGGTGGTCGGTCAGCACCAGGACAGCGCCACGGCAGGAGCCAGAGTACCTCCGTCCGGAGACACTCGGCCTGCATCTGACAGCGGTGAATTCCCTGATTTCAGTGAGCACCCTACCATACAAAATGTGGGAGAAAGCGAGCTGGCAGCCGCTATCAAGGCCCTAGTTCAGCAGTTGACTCGCCCAGGCGTACCAACTGACACTAGCACCACCCAAGCAGCCAGTCTGCACAAGGACGTATTTTTCTGTGGTGTTAGCCCACTGGGAGCGCACGTAGACTTAGAGACGAAGCAGAAAATTTGGGGTAATGAATACGTAGAGATATGGTCACTGTTATCGGCTGAACAACAGTCCGTAGACAAGGAAAGGAGGATAGGTGAGCGGCTACACGATAGGAACAAACCAAAAATAGCACAAACGATGAATAACTGGCTTCAGGCTTTCGCGGTTCTCGGCTGCATCATGGGCCAAAAGCACCCAGAACGCTGTTCCGAACTATTTATCTATCAGGACCTAATCTATAATTCATATAAGTGTCACGGCGGGTCTGCATGGAAACGGTACGACGAGGAGTTCCGCAGGCGGCTGGCCTTGCAACCAGACTTGGGCTGGGGGGGTAAAAGCGACGGATGTATGGTTACGGCTCATGCTGTCCCAAAAACAGCCCCCCTTTTCAGCAGCGACCACTTATCACTCAGCAGCAGCAGGCCAGAATACAGGGGTCGTACGCGGACCTGGGGCCTGCTTACTTTTTAACGACGTATACTGCCGTTTCCAAGGGTCCTGTAAATATAGACACGAATGCTCCTCCTGCGGAGGTGGACACCCTGCATCCAGGTGTACCCGCCAAGCAAACAGAGCGCCTGCAAGGTTTCACCCCGGTGAACATAACCGCAATGGGCCCATGGCTAAACCGTTATCCCAATAAAAAGCGGCGCAGCAGCCATATTTCTGCTTTAAATACGGCTTCTATATCCCCTTGGAACCCAGTCCCAAGTTAAAATCAGCACGCAAATTCCCCAAGATTTTACAAAACGGAGTAGAACTAGGCTCGATGGCGGGCCCATTAAAATCATTGTGTGCTCCATCGCTGACTGACAGCCTGAGTGAATCTTCACCCAGGGCTACCAGCCAGTCCAACCAACAGGAGCCGGTTTTTCATCCTTCAACCGAAGGGTTTACAAATGAGCTACACAGGAGTCGGAGTTCCTCCGTTGTCGGATGTCACTCCTCCTGCGACACACAATCGGTGTGCATGGTATGATCAATAATGAATTAATGCCGAAAAGGTGGTTACTTGAATCGATGCCGAAAAAGGCGGTTACTACAGCTATGACGAATTAAGGCCGAAAAAAAAAAGCCGAACGAGGCTTTTACGGCAAATGAGAATAAATTTAGCAGGAGTTCCTCCATCAATGGGAGTCACTCTGGCAGAATCAGATAGCGGTGAGTGTTTTCATTTTGGCGAACTCAATGGTCCGGGGCTCATCGGACGGTGGAACAAGGGTCCCTGAGGTGGACTTTGAGAACGGGTGAAATATCGTTTCATAATGCGGGCAATGAATACAGGTCCCGAGGAATGTGCTCAGAGGACAGTAAATGAGATCATTGATGGGCTTGACATACCAATCATCAATTAAACTCCAGCTTTACATACGGTTTCTTCAACATACTAGAAATTAGACTCAACCGCTCCCCGAAGGCAGACTTGCTGGTCTGGAGGACATTCCGGGAGTCCTACAAGGTTATGGCGCGGGGCATACATGCGTTATGGAGCGGGAGACGCCAAACAAAGAGTTAGGCCTAATGGTCGGTGGAAATATTACAGATGGTTTCGCGGCAATCTACAAGGACCAGTGGTGCAGAGGCCAATGGCCTGAACTATGGACCAAGGCCGCATGGGGCTGTGACCCAGCACTGGTAGAAATTTTGGCAATAGTAACATCAGTCGAGCTATGGGGGCCCAATTGGAAAATACGAACATCAGATTTCTAACCAAACAGCTGAGAACAGCAAAAACCCTAAACAGCATGTTCTCTTCTTCTCAGCCAGCACTTGCGCTGTTGCGCCGCCTAGCACTATTATGCCTGAAACACAACATCTGGTGCCGGGCTACATTTACGGCGACTGTAGATGAAAAAATTGTTTAACTCTTTGTTATCTTCCGATTGGCAGGCATTCAAACTCTTCCTCCCCAGGGCGCAAACGTCGGGCCTACGATGTCCTCCTTCCCTCTTGGACATGGTGGCCAATCACTGATGCCCTTGATCCGCGCTTCAGTGACACCGGCGACTTGGCAGGTTTAAGGTAAGGCGTGGGAGGAGTGGTGCTCGCTAACGCAAGGAAGACCAGTCGATAGGTGCGACCGGGCGAGATGCGACGTCTTAGTAGAACCCTTAGAACGGCTCGGGCGGAGAGGTGCGTCAGGGACATTAGCGCAACGTCATCTATCGGGAATAGCCTCCTTCGTTCAGCTGCTGGGGTGGGTGGACGTAACCAAATATTTTTCATCAAACAAGCCGTTAAAGGCTGGAGAAGGCTTCAACCTAGCCAGGAATGCCGTCGCCCAGTTTCCTTACGGCTACTGCACGACATAATTGCAATATCTTCATCAGTGTGCAAGTCACAATACGAGGCAACGCTGATATCTGCGGCGTACGCAATCGCCTTCTTCGGGGCGCTTCGCATCAGTGAATTTGTGCCGCAGTCAAAAACAGCACCAGTAGGCGGTTTAATCAACGAAGACCTCGTCATATGCAGCGAAGCTCTGCGCATTAGAGTACGGAGATCCAAATGCAACCCCACCGGGAGGGGGACATGGGTATTGGTCAAGGCGTCAGACGGGCCTATATGCCCTGTTAAAATAGTTAAACGCTATGCGGTAGTAAGACATTCGGGTAGATTTTTCTTTCACACACCGACGGGTCCCCTCTTACAAAATATCAATTTCAAGCAAATTTTAGACAGTGCTGTTATGAACCTGGTGGTTAGGAGCACCCGGAATGACCTGATGAGTAAACTAGTAATCGGAACAAGCTCTGGGAAAGTGGGAACTCTGCTGACCGCAAACCCTACTCCTATCACACAAACTAGAAATAGCCGTGGAGCGTACCTAACTCTCCCTAGACGCCTCTTCACAGCCTAAGAGCTAACTACCCCTAAAGAAAGAAATAGAAGCCTAACCTTGCCTCAGAGAAATTCCCCAAAGGTAAAGGCAGCCCCCACATATATTGACTGTGAGTTAAGAGGAAAGTCACAAACACAGGAATGAAACAGGTTTCAGCAAAGGAGGCCAGACCACTAAAATAGACAGAGGATAGAAAAGGGAACTATGCGGTCAGCACAAAAGACTACAAAAAACCACGCAGAGTAAGCAAAAAGACTCCCCACTCCCACTCACGGTGTGGAGGTGCCACTCTGCACCCCAGAGCTTCCAGCTAGCAAGAGAATATCATGATAGCGAGCTGGACTAGAAATTAGCAGTACTAAGAAATATATTCAGGAAGCAGTAACAACAAATGAACTAGCAAAGACTTAGCTTCTGCTGGAGTAGACAGGTCCTCAGAGAAGTCCAAGAGAGATCTGAACCAATACTGAAACATTGACAGCTGGCATCAAGTAACAATCTGAGTGGAGTTAAATAGGGAAGCCAGCAAGCAATAAACGAGAGCAGCTGACAAAGCCAACCTCAGTGACCAGCATTTCCGCTCAAAGCCACCAGAGGGAGTCCAAGAGCAGAACTAACCAAAGTACCATTCATGACCACAGGAGGGAGTCCGAGAACGGAATTCACAACAGTACCCCCCCCTTGAGGAGGGGTCACCGAACCCTCACCAGGGCCCCCAGGCCGATCAGGACGAGCCAAATGAAAGGCACGAACTAAATCGGCAGCGTGGACATCGGAGGCAACAACCCAGGAATTATCCTCCTGACCATAGCCCTTCCACTTAACCAGGTACTGAAGCTTCCATCTCGAAATACGAGAATCCAAAATTTTTTCCATCACATACTCCAACTCCCCCTCAACCAACACCGGAGCAGGAGGATCAACAGAGGGAACCATAGGCGCCACGTACCTCCGCAACAACGACCTACGGAACACATTATGGATGGCAAAAGAAGCTGGAAGGACCAAACGAAATGACACAGGGTTAAGAATTTCAGAAATCTTATAAGGACCAATGAAACGAGGCTTAAACTTAGGAGAAGAAACCTTCATAGGAACATAACGAGAGGACAACCAAACCAAATCCCCAACACGAAGTCAAGGACCAACACAACGACGGCGGTTAGCGAAACGTTGAGCCTTCTCCTGGGACAACGTCAGATTGTCCACTACGTGAGTCCAAATTTGCTGCAACCTGTCCACCACAGAATCCACACCAGGACAGTCAGAAGGCTCAACCTGCCCCGAAGAAAAACGAGGATGAAAACCAGAATTGCAGAAAAAAGGCGAAACCAAAGTAGCCGAACTAGCCCGATTATTAAGGGCGAACTCAGCCAATGGCAAGAAGGTCACCCAATCATCCTGATCAGCAGAAACAAAGCATCTCAGATAGGTTTCCAAAGTCTGGTTGGTTCGTTCGGTTTGGCCATTTGTTTGAGGATGGAAAGCCGAAGAAAAAGACAAATCAATGCCCATCTTAGCACAAAAGGACCGCCAAAACCTAGAGACAAACTGGGAACCTCTGTCCGACACAATGTTCTCCGGAATGCCATGCAAACGAACCACATGTTGAAAAAACAATGGCACCAAATCAGAGGAGGAAGGCAATTTAGGCAAGGGTACCAAATGGCCATCTTAGAAAAGCGATCACAAACCACCCAGATGACAGACATCCTTTGAGAGACAGGAAGATCTGAAATAAAATCCATGGAAACATGCGTCCAAGGCCTTTTCGGGACTGGCAAGGGCAAAAGCAACCCACTGGCACGAGAACAGCAGGGCTTAGCCCGAGCACAAGTCCCACAGGACTGCACAAAAGAACGCACATCCCGTGACAAGGAAGGCCACCAAAAGGACCTAGCCACCAAATCTCTGGTCCCAAAAATCCCAGGATGACCAGCCAACACTGAGCAATGAACCTCAGAAATAACTCTGCTAGTCCATCTATCAGGGACAAACAGTTTCTCCGCTGGACAACGGTCCTGTCTATCAGCCTGAAACTCCTGCAGCATCCGCCGCAAATCGGGGAGATGGCAGACAGAATTACCCCCTCTTTGAGAATACCAGCCAGCTCAGGGACTCCCGGAGAATCAGGCACAAAACTCCTAGAAAGGGCATCCGCCTTCACATTCTTAGAACCTGGAAGGTATGAGACCACAAAATCGAAACGGGAGAAAAACAGCGACCATCGAGCCTGTCTAGGATTCAACCGCTTAGCAGACTCGAGATAAGTCAGATTTTTGTGATCCGTCAAGACCACCACGCGGTGCTTGGCTCCCTCAAGCCAATGTCGCCACTCCTCGAATGCCCACTTCATAGCCAGCAGCTCCCGATTGCCAACATCATAATTACGCTCAGCAGGCGAAAACTTTCTAGAAAAGAAGGCACATGGCTTCATCACAGAGCCATCAGAACTTCTTTGAGACAAAACAGCCCCTGCTCCAATCTCAGAAGCATCAACCTCGACCTGAAAAGGGAGCGAAACATCTGGCTGACGCAACACAGGGGCCGAAGAAAAACGGCGTTTCAGCTCCTGAAAAGCCTCAACGGCCGCAGAGGACCAATTCACCACATCAGCACCTTTCTTTGTCAAATCAGTCAAAGGTTTAACCACACTAGAAAAATTAGCGATTAAGCGACGGTAAAAATTAGCAAAGCCCAGGAATTTCTGGAGGCTCTTCACAGATGTAGGTTGAGTCCAATCATAAATGGCCTGAACTTTAACAGGGTCCATCTCGATAGTAGAAGGGGAAAAAATGAAGCCCAAAAAGGAAACCTTCTGAACTCCGAAGAGACATTTAGACCCCTTCACAAACAAGGAATTAGCACGAAGGACCTGGAATACCATTCTGACCTGTTTCACATGAGACTCCCAATCATCCGAAAAGACCAAAATATCATCCAAATATACAATCATGAATCTATCCAGATACTTTCGGAAGATGTCATGCATAAAGGACTGAAACACAGATGGAGCATTTGAAAGCCCGAATGGCATTACCAGGTACTCAAAATGGCCCTCGGGCGTATTAAATGCTGTTTTCCATTCATCGCCCTGTTTAATACGCACAAGGTTATACGCCCCTCGAAGATCTATCTTGGTGAACCAACTAGCCCCCTTAATCCGAGCAAACAAATCAGACAGCAGAGGCAAAGGGTACTGAAATTTGACCGTGATTTTATTGAGAAGGCGGTAATCTATACAGGGTCTCAGAGAACCATCCTTCTTGGCCACAAAAAAGAACCCTGCTCCCAACGGTGATGAAGACGGGCGAATATGTCCTTTCTCCAAGGACTCCTTTATATAACTCCGCATAACGGCGTGCTCTGGCACAGATAAATTGAAAAGTCGGCCCTTAGGAAACTTACTACCAGGAATCAAATTTATAGCACAATCACAACCCCTATGAGGGGGTAGGACACTGGATTTGGGCTCATCAAATACATCCTGGTAATCCGACAGAAACTCAGGGACTTCAGAAGGAGTGGAAGCAGAAATTGACACCAATGGAACATCGCCATGTACCCCTTGACAACCCCAACTAGACACAGACATTGATTTCCAATCCAATACTGGATTATGAACCTGTAGCCATGGCAAACCCAAAACGACCACATCATGCAAATTATGCAACACCAAAAAGCGAATATCTTCCTGATGTGCAGGAGCCATGCACATGGTCAACTGAGTCCAGTACTGAGGTTTATTCTTGGCCAACGGCGTGGCATCAATTCCCCTTAATGGAATAGGATACTGCAAAGGCTCCAAGAAAAAACCACAGCGCCTGGCAAACTCCAAGTCCATCAAATTCAGGGCAGCGCCTGAATCCACAAATGCCATAACCGAGTAGGATGACAAAGAGCAAATAAGAATAACAGACAAAAGAAATTTAGGCTGTACAGGACCAATGGTGACAGACCTAGCGAACCGCTTAGTGCGCTTAGGACAATCAGAGATAGCATGAGTGGGGTCACCACAGTAAAAACACAGCCTATTCTGACGTCTGTGTTCTTGCCGTTCAGTTCTGGTCAAAGTTCTATCACATTGCATAAGCTCAGGCCTCTGCTCAGAGGACACCGCCAAATGGTGCACAATTTTGCGCTCACGCAAACGCCGATCAATTTGGATGGCCAAGGACATTGATTCATTCAGACCAGCAGGCGTGGGGAATCCCACCATAACATCCTTAAGGGCTTCAGAAAGACCCTTTCTAAAAATTGCTGCCAGGGGACACTCATTCCATTGAGTAAGCACAGACCATTTTCTAAACTTCTGACAATATATCTCCGCTTCATCCTGACCCTGACACAAAGCTAGCAAGATTTTCTCTGTCTGATCCACTGAATTCGGTTCGTCATAAAGCAATCCAAGCGCCAGAAAAAACGCATCTACATTAAGCAATGCAGGATCTCCTGGCGCAAGGGAGAATGCCCAGTCTTGAGGGTCGCCACGCAACAAAGAAATAATTTTTACTTGCTGAATGGGGTCACCAGAGGAGCGGGGTCTCAAAGCAAGAAACAGTTTACAATTATTTTTGAAATTCAGAAACTTAGATCTATCCCCAGAAAACAAATCAGGAATTGGAATTCTAGGCTCTAACATCGGATTCTGAACTACATAATCTTGAATGCTTTGTACTCTTGCAGTGAGATGATCCACACAAGAGGACAGACCTTGAATATCCATATCTACACCTGAGTCCTGAACCACCCAGAGATTAAGGGGAAAAGAGAGACAAAGCACACTGCAAAGAAAAAAAAATGGGTTCAGAACTTCTCTTATCCCTCTTTTGAGATGCATTAACACTTTGTGGGCCAGCTGTACTGTTATGAACCTGGTGGTTAGGAGCACCCGGAATGACCTGATGAGTAAACTAGTAATCGGAACAAGCTCTGGGAAAGTGGGAACTCTGCTGACCGCAAACCCTACTCCTATCACACAAACTAGAAATAGCCGTGGAGCGTACCTAACTCTCCCTAGACGCCTCTTCACAGCCTAAGAGCTAACTACCCCTAAAGATAGAAATAGAAGCCTAACCTTGCCTCAGAGAAATTCCCCAAAGGTAAAGGCAGCCCCCCACATATATTGACTGTGAGTTAAGAGGAAAGTCACAAACACAGGAATGAAACAGGTTTCAGCAAAGGAGGCCAGACTTCACTAAAATAGACAGAGGATAGAAAAGGGAACTATGCGGTCAGCACAAAAGACTACAAAAAACCACGCAGAGTAAGCAAAAAGACTCCCCACACCGACTCACGGTGTGGAGGTGCCACTCTGCACCCCAGAGCTTCCAGCTAGCAAGAGAATATCATGATAGCGAGCTGGACTAGAAATTAGCAGTACTAAGAAATATATTCAGGAAGAAGTAACAACAAATGAACTAGCAAAGACTTAGCTTCTGCTGGAGTAGACAGGTCCTCAGAGAAGTCCAAGAGAGATCTGAACCAATACTGAAACATTGACAGCTGGCATCAAGTAACGATCTGAGTGGAGTTAAATAGGGAAGCCAGCAAGCAATAAACGAGAGCAGCTGACAAAGCCAACCTCAGTGACCAGCAGTTCCGCTCAAAGCCACCAGAGGGAGTCCAAGAGCAGAACTAACCAAAGTACCATTCATGACCACAGGAGGGAGTCTGAGAACGGAATTCACAACACAGTGCCTAGAGGCAGTCGGCGTGGCTCCGAGAGAATATGGGACACATTCCTTCCGAATAGGGGCGGCTACCGAAGCAGCTAGAGCGGGGGTATTGAAAGTCGAGGTGCAGAGAATGGGCCGCTGGAAATCCGCATGCTTTGCCAGATACATAAGACCAGACCTGCTTTAACACTTTTGTCTCTTACATGCAGCTGTAGGCCCACAGTCTGGGTAGTGGGGCATTCTTTTGTCTACTGGGCATGCAAAAGGGCCAAACTGAGGCCGGGTGGAACCAATTCTGGCTTCCCGAATCTGGAAGTCAACTGGAGAGGCATCAGAGGGCTCCGGTGGCGTCAGATCTTCCCGGAGATTGTCGACATCGCTAAGAGGGCCAAGGGGCTGGTGGTTCTGGTGCTACATGCCGGAGGCAATGATTTGGGCAAATAAACAAAAAAAAAAAAAAAAGGCCGAGCTGTACACAGTAATGTCAACAGATGTCGAACGGTTTGTTTGTTTATTACCGGATATGGTGGTGGTGTGGTCTGAGATAATACCTCGAGCGGTTTGGCACGGAGCCAAGGACGTGACAGCCATTGAAAACTCAAGAAAAAGGATTAACACAAAGATGTTGAAGTTTGTAAGAGAAAATTACGGCATTGTGGTTCGCCACCAAGAGCTAGAAGGGAACAATTTAGCTTTACTAAGACGGGATGGCATCCACCTCACGGACATCGGGCTCGACATATTTTTGGAGGGTTTGCGGGATGGTGTTGAGCAGGCTCTAACGAGGTTGGGTGGGGGGTCGGAGTCCTGTGTAGGTCATACACATGATCCTCCGTGGCGGTAGGTAGAGGGGGGCAAAGGTTCGTAACCTCTCATCGGCTTGCTGGCCCAGCGGTCGTCGGCTGGGGCCTTCAGCAATGAGTCCGTCGCGAAATGTAATTGCCCTTCTCTACTTTGCAAAATAAACTGTGACCGACCTGTTCAACCCATCCAGGTTTCTCGGTATCTTTTATTACGGAGTGGTGGGACGGGGGAAGGCACGGTTTATGACACACGGGTCTCTGCAGTCTGGTAGGCACGGTACTGTATAAGGAACGTGCCTCTGACTGCGGAGCCCTTAAGGGATAGCTAGAGGGGAAAACTGTGCAGTGCCCAATTCCCCCCTCCCACTACTGTCCCAGGTGAGGTCATGATTGGGACGCCCAGCGGACCGGCCGGGGAGAGGAGGGGAGTCTGGCCACACCCTCAGGGGTTAAATTCTAGTGCCGGGCCCGGATTCTCCCTCTTTCTCCCCGGCTGACCCTTGGAAGCTGTTGTCCCACCCGCCCTCCCTTATGAACTTGTAATTGTATAGTGTTGTTACTTTGGAAATGTCCTAAATTATTAAAAAAAAAAAAAAAAACACAAAAAATGTTGACGTTCTTTTTTATACGTCACAGCGGTAGGTAAAGGGGGGCAAAGGTTCGTAACCGCTCATCGGCTTGCTGGCCCAGCGGCCGTCGGCTGGGGCCTTCAGCAATGAGTCCGTCGCGAAATGTAATTGCCCTTCTCTACTTTGCAAAATAAACTGTGATCGACCTGTTCAACCCATCCAGGTTTCTCGGTATCTTTTATTACGGAGTGGTGGGACGGGGGAAGGCACGGTTTACGACACACTGGTCTCTGCAGTCTGGACGGGCGATCAATTTGTTCTCTGGGAGATGAGTCGCCGCCAGAGGCATCTGGCAACGACTCTTTTATAGAGAACACGTGACAGCTCGGCTGAACCAAGTGTTCCTGTGTATGGAGGAATTAGGAGAAACAGTTGCCAGTTGAAACATCGTTCGGTCAATAGTGATCTGCTGTGTGTGAGAGGACATACTCATAAGTAAAAACATTTCCTATGAAAAGGGTCTAGTGTGTGTAAGATAAGGGTCTTAGATTGTGAGTTTTTAAACAAGAACTTAGGCTGGGTTTACAAGGACCAAAAGGACCCCATACATGTTAGATAAAAGTTTGCCAAACCCACAGATTTCGTCAGGATCAACCCTCTGAGTATGCAGATTTTCCGATATTCCCTTGGTAGTTGATGTTAGAGGACACAAGGGTCGGGCTGTTTGAGTTTAAGCACCTGACCCTATTTTTTTTTGCACCAGAAGATAAGCCACCATAAGAGGTGTCTAATGCCGGCTTTCTCTATGATCCCCACTGACAACATTAAACCATGTATATAGTTGGTAAAGTTAACTTGGATGATGGCTATTGCCTGTGAATGGCCACCTTCAGCCGGTTTGCGGGGTTGCCAATATATTTTATGACATGCAACAATGCCAAAGTCATCTCACATCAAAATGTTGTTGATGTATAGATTAACCCCTTTACAACCGCCGATACGCCTTTTAACGTTGACAATTAAGGGTACTTATGTCTCAGCACCACTTTTTAAGGGCGCTGAGAAATAAGAGTATAGCGCCCCCCAGCGTCGGAATTTCTCCCGGGTCTCGGCTATCAGGGTAGCTGAGACCCCAGAGAACATGATTCAGGTTTTTACCAACCCCAGTGTTGCAATCATCGTTATTAACTGAAAACGGTGACCACAAAAAAAAAAAAAAACATCAGAGGAGGGAGAAATGGGGTCCCCCGATTCCCCCCCGTACCTCCGGTGTCCCTGCATCCCCCCGTGAAGGCCCCATGCCAGCGGCATCTTGTTCCGGGAAGAAAATGGTGGGCACATGCGCAGTGCGCCCTCCGAGATCGGCCGGCCTTCACCAATAGGAAATTTTTCCTACTGGTTCATTTTGATCACTGTGATTGGGTCTATCACAGTGATCAAAATAAAAAAAAAATAGTAAACCAAACTCCCCTCTATCACCCCCCTAGTTAGGGAAAAATAATAAAATTAAAAAAAATGTATTTATTTACATTTTTCCATTAGGGTTAGAGTTGGGTTAAAGTTAGGGTTGGGCTAAAGTTAGGGTTAGGGGTGTGTTGAGGGTAGGGTTATGGTTGAGATTAGGGTTAGGGGTGTGTAGAGGTTAGGGTTGGAGTTAGAATTGGGGGGTTCCAAACGCGACATGGCGACACCATTGATTACAGCCAATTTTGCGTTCAAAAAGTCAAACGGTGCTCTGTTGTGAACTCTATTTTTGGGCTCCCTCTAGTGGTCACAAGCGGTACTGTGTAGTGTTGTCTTTCTGCAGGTTGCAGCTTCAGCTGGTTCGTTATCCTTGGTTGGTTTCCTATTTAGCCCACCTGGATACTCAGTTCCTGGCCTGCTATCAATGTATTCAGTGCTCTTCAGATTCCTTGTGTCTACCTTGCTCCCAGTCTCTCCAAGACAAGCTAAGTTTTTGTTTGATCATTTTTTGATTATCAGTGTTCATTATGTTTTTAGTCCAGCTCGCTAAAATGTGATTTCCTCGCTTGCTGGTTGCTCTAGGGGACTGAGTTTCTCCCCCCACACCGTTAGTTGGTGTGGGGGTTCTTGAAATCTCAGAGTGGATATTTTGTAAGGGTTTTTTACTGACCGCATAGATTCCCTTTTCTATTTTCTGCTATCTAGTATTAGTGGGCCTCATTTGCTGAATCTGCTTTCACCCCTGTGTATGTGCCTTCCTCTTACCTCACCGTTATTATTTGTTGGGGGCTTCTATATCTTTGGGGATTATTTCTCTGGAGGCAAGAGAGGTCTTTCTTTCTCTCTAGGGGTAGTTAGTTCCTCAGGCTGGCTCGAGACGTCTAGGATTTTTAGGCACGTTCACCGGCTACTTCTAGTGTGTTTGGATAGGTTCAGATTTGCGGTCAGTCCAGTTTGCCACCTTCCTAGAGCTTGTTCTATGTTTGTTACTTAGCTGGAGTAATTTGTGATCCTCAACCACTAAGGATCATAACAGTATAGCAGGCCAAAAAGTGTTTAATGCATCGCAGAAGTGGGATAAAAAGAAGACCTGAGTACATTTTTTTTTTTTCCTCCCGCTTTTCCTTTGCTGCAGTCTGTTTAGCTTCTTTCATCCCCTTGAACTCTGGGTGGTTTTGAGCTCAGCTGCAGACATGAATGTTCAGACTCTGACTTCTAGTGTGGATCATCTTACTGCACGGGTGCAAAGTATTCAGGATTTTGTTATTCATAGCCCTATGTCAGAACCAAAGATACCCATTCCTGAGTTGTTTTCTGGAGATAGATCTAGGTTTCTAAATTTTAAGAATAATTGTAAGTTATTTCTATCTCTGAGACCTCGTTCCTCTGGTGATTCCGCTCAGCAAGTTAAAATTGTTATCTCCTTGTTGTGTGGCGACCCTCAAGATTGGGCTTTCTCTCTGGCGCCAGGAGATCCTGCATTGCTTAATGTAGATGCATTTTTTCTGGCTCTTGGACTGCTTTATGGGGAGCCTAATCTTGAGAATCAGGCAGAAAAAGCGTTGCTGGCTATCTCTCAGGGTCAGGATGAAGCAGAGGTGTATTGTCAAAAATTTCGGAAATGGTCGGTGCTTACTCAATGGAATGAGTGTGCCCTGGCTGCAAATTTCAGAGAAGGTCTTTCTGAGGCCGTTAAGAATGTTATGATGGGGTTTCCCACCCCTACAAGTCTGAGTGATTCTATGGCTTTAGCCATTCAGGTTGATTGGCGTTTGCGGGAGCGCAAATCTGCTCATCCTTTGGCGGTATTTTCTGAACAGAGACCTGAGTCTATGCAATGTGACCGAACTCTGACCAGAATTGAGCGACAAAGTCATAGACGTCAAAATGGGTTGTGCTTTTACTGTGGTGATTCTACTCATGTTATCTCAGCATGCTCTAAACGCTTAAAAAAGATCGCTAAACCTGTCACCATTGGTACTATACAGCCTAAATTTATTTTGTCTGTTACTTTGATTTGTTCTTTGTCGTCCTACCCGGTTATGGCTTTTGTGGATTCGGGTGCTGCCCTGAATCTGATGGATTTGTCGTTTGCCAGGCGCTGTGGTTTTGTCCTGGAGCCTTTGAAATTTCCTATTCCTCTGAGGGGAATTGATGCTACGCCATTGGCTGAGAATAAGCCTCAGTATTGGACGCAAATGACCATGTGCATGACTCCCGTACATCAGGAGGTGATTCGCTTTCTTGTTCTGCATAATTTGCATGATGTTGTCGTTTTGGGTCTGCCATGGCTGCAAGCTCATAATCCAGTTTTAGATTGGAAAGCTATGTCTGTGTCAAGTTGGGGTTGTCAGGGAATTCATGGCGATACTCCGTTGGTGTCTATTGCTTCTTCCACTCCTTCTGAGGTCCCTGAGTTTTTGTCTGACTACCAGGATGTATTTGATGAGCCCAGGTCCTGTGCCCTGCCTCCTCATAGGGATTGTGACTGTGCTATAAATTTAATTCCTGGTAGTAAATTCCCTAAGGGATGACTTTTTAATTTGTCTATACCAGAGCATGCCGCGATGCGGAGTTATATAAAGGAGTCTTTGGAGAAGGGACATATTCGCCCATCCTTTTCCCCTCTTGGTGCAGGATTTTTTTTTTGTGGCCAAGGAGGACGGTTCTTTGAGACCTTGTATAGATTATCGTCTTCTGAATAAAATCACAGTCAAATTTCAGTATCCTTTGCCACTATTGTCTGATTTGTTTGCTCGGATTAAGGGTGCCAGTTGGTTCACCAAGATAGATCTCCGTGGTGCGTATAACCTTGTGCGCATTAAGCAGGGAGATGAATGGAAAACAGCATTTAATACGCCCGAAGGCCATTTTGAGTACTTGGTGATGCCTTTTGGACTCTCTAATGCTCCTTCTGTGTTTCAGTCCTTCATGCATGACATCTTCCGAGAATATCTGGATAAATTTATGATTGTTTATCTGGATGACATTTTGGTCTTTTCTGATGATTGGGAGTCCCATGTGAAGCAGGTCAGGATGGTGTTTCAGGTCCTGCGTGCTAATGCTTTATTTGTGAAGGGCTCAAAATGCCTCTTCGGAGTACAGAAGGTCTCCTTTTTGGGTTTTATTTTTTCTCCTTCTACTGTGGAGATGGACCCAGTAAAGGTCCAGGCTATTCATGACTGGACTCAGCCCACGTCTGTTAAGAGTCTTCAGAAGTTCTTGGGTTTTGCTAATTTTTACCGTCGTTTCATCGCTAATTTTTCTAGCGTGGTTAAACTTTTGACGGATTTGACCAAGAAGGGTTCTGATGTGACTAATTGGTCTCCTGCGGCCGTGGAGGCCTTTCGGGAGCTGAAGCACCGGTTTTCTTCAGCTCCAGTCTTATGTCAGCCAGATGTCTCTCTCCCCTTCCAGGTCGAGGTTGATGCTTCTGAGATTGGAGCAGGGGCTGTTTTGTCGCAGAGAAGCTCTGATGGCTCTGTGATGAAGCCATGTGCTTTCTTTTCAAGAAAGTTTTCGCCTGCCGAGCGGAAATATGATGTTGGTAATCGGGAGTTGTTGGCTATGAAGTGGGCATTTGAGGAGTGGCGACATTGGCTCGAAGGAGCTAAACATCGTGTGGTGGTCTTGACTGATCACAAAAATCTGATTTACCTTGAACCTGCCAAGCGCCTGAATCCTAGACAGGCTCGTTGGGCGTTGTTTTTCTCTCGTTTCAACTTCATGGTCTCATACCTGCCTGGTTCGAAGAACGTGAAAGCTGATGCACTTTCTAGGAGTTTTGTGCCTGACTCTCCGGGAGTTTCTGAGCCGGCTGGTATTCTCAGAGAGGGAGTGATTTTGTCTGCCATTTCCCCAGATTTGCGACGAGTGCTGCAGAAATTTCAGGCGGATAGACCTGACCGTTGTCCACCAGAGAGACTGTTTGTCCCGGATAGATGGACCAGCAGAGTTATTTCCGAGGTTCATTCTTCGGTGTTGGCGGGTCATCCTGGGATTTTTGGTACCAGAGATTTGGTGGCTAGGTCCTTCTGGTGGCCTTCCTTGTCGCGGGATGTGCGTTCCTTTGTGCAGTCTTGTGGGATTTGTGCTCGGGCTAAGCCTTGCTGTTCTCGTGCCAGCGGTTTGCTTTTGCCTTTGCCTGTTCCGAAAAGGCCTTGGACGCACATTTCCATGGATTTTATTTCGGATCTTCCAGTATCTCAGAAAATGTCTGTCATCTGGGAGGTGTGTGATCGTTTTTCCAAGATGGTCCATTTGGTGCCCTTGCCTAAGTTGCCTTCTTCCTCCGATTTGGTTCCTCTATTTTTTCAGAATGTGGTTCGCTTGCACGGCATTCCTGAAAATATTGTGTCTGATAGAGGATCCCAGTTTGTGTCCAGGTTTTGGCGGACTTTTTGTGCTAAGATGGGCATTGATTTGTCTTTTTTGTCGGCCTTCCATCCTCAGACTAATGGCCAAACCGAGCGAACTAATCAGACGTTGGAAACTTATTTGAGATGTTTTGTTTCTGCTGATCAGGATGATTGGGTGACTTTTTTGCCATTGGCCGAGTTTGCCCTTAATAATCGGGCTAGTTCTGCTACTTTGGTTTCGCCTTTTTTCTGCAATTCTGGTTTCCATCCTCGTTTTTCCTCGGGTCAGGTTGAGCCTTCTGACTGTCCTGGGGTGGATTCTGTGGTGGATAGGTTGCAGCAGATTTGGAACCATGTGGTGGACAATTTGAGGTTGTCACAGGAGAAGGCTCAGCGCTTTGCCAACCGCCGCCGCGGTGTGGGTCCCCGACTTCGTGTTGGGGATTTGGTGTGGCTGTGTTCTCGGTATGTTCCTATGAAGGTCTCCTATCCTAAATTCAAGCCTCGCTTCATCGGTCCTTATAAGATCTTTGAAATCCTTAACCCGGTGTCTTTTCGTTTGGATCTCCCAGCATCGTTTGCCATTCATAATGTGTTCCATAGGTCTTTGTTGCGGAGCCTCCTGCTCCGGTGCTGGTCGAGGGCGAATTGGAGTACGTGCTGGAGAAGATTTTGGATTCTCGTATCTCTAGACGGAGGCTTCAGTATTTGGTTAAGTGGAAGGGCTATGGTCAGGAGGATAATTCCTGGGTTGTCGCCTCTGATGTTCATGCGGCCGATTTGGTTCGTGCCTTCCACGCGGCTCATCCTGATCGCCCTGGGGGTCTTGATGAGGGTTCGGTGACCCCTCCTCAAGGGGGGGGTACTGTTGTGAACTCTATTTTTGGGCTCCCTCTAGTGGTCACAAGCGGTACTGTGTAGTGTTGTCTTTCTGCAGGTTGCAGCTTCAGCTGGTTCGTTATCCTTGGTTGGTTTCCTATTTAGCCCACCTGGATACTCAGTTCCTGGCCTGCTATCAATGTATTCAGTGCTCTTCAGATTCCTTGTGTCTACCTTTCTCCCAGTCTCTCCAAGACAAGCTAAGTTTTTGTTTGATCATTTTTTGATTATCAGTGTTCATTATGTTTTTAGTCCAGCTCACTAAAATGTGATTTCCTCGCTTGCTGGTTGCTCTAGGGGACTGAGTTTCTCCCCCCACACCGTTAGTTGGTGTGGGGATTCTTGAAATCTCAGAGTGGATATTTTGTAAGGGTTTTTTACTGACCGCATAGATTCCCTTTTCTATTTTCTGCTATCTAGTATTAGTGGGCCTCATTTGCTGAATCTGCTTTCACCCCTGTGTATGTGCCTTCCTCTTACCTCACCGTTATTATTTGTTGGGGGCTTCTATATCTTTGGGGATTATTTCTCTGGAGGCAAGAGAGGTCTTTCTTTCTCTCTAGGGGTAGTTAGTTCCTCAGGCTGGCTCGAGACGTCTAGGATTTTTAGGCACATTCACCGGCTACTTCTAGTGTGTTTGGATAGGTTCAGATTTGCGGTCAGTCCAGTTTGCCACCTCCCTAGAGCTTGTTCTATGTTTGTTACTTAGCTGGAGTAATTTGTGATCCTCAACCACTAAGGATCAAAACAGTGCTCCCTCCCTTCTGAACCCTGCCATGCGCCCAAACAGTGGCTTTTCACCACATATGGGATATTGGCGTACTGTGCAGAAATTACACAACACATTTTGTGGTTCATTTTCTCCTGATACCCTTGTGAAAATAAAAAATAAAAAAAAGATTGGTTCAAAAGTATTTTTTTGTGAGACAAGTAAAATGCTATTTTTTTCCTTCCACATTGCTATAGTTCTCCTGAAGCACCTTAATACATTTCTTAAATGTGGTTTTGCGCACCTTGAGAGGTGCAGTTTTTAGAATGGTGTCACTTTTGGGTATTTTCTGTTATATTGACCCCCCACACTCACTTTAAATGTGAGGTGGTCCCTAGAAAAAAAATTGTTTTGTAAATTTTGTTGAAAAAAATTAGAAATTGCAGAATCAGTGGGATACGTTGAAGCGTTCCAGAGCTATAACGTCATAAAGTGACGGTGGTCAGAATTATAAAAATTGGTTTGGTCATTAAGTACCAAATTGGCTCTGTCACCAAGGGGTTAAAGATATAAAAGAATACACATTATAATAGCAGCAATGTACAAACTGTACATTTCACGGACACTAATCACTCGTACGCGGCGTCCAGAATCCCTTCTTGAACTTCTATTTGCAACGTGCATTTGAAGTAAAAAAAAAAAAAAAAGTCTAAAGAGTAGTCCAATAAAATCAGAATTTAATTACCGTAGCTCTTCAAATCAGCGTGTGTCTTCTAATTAACACCACGTTATCAAGTAAGCCTGTCTGCTTAGCGTGGGGTCTCTTGGCGCTCAGCCCATCACAGGTGAGAGTTTGAAGATTGTCGATGGAAATCTGCGTCCTGCTTCTGGCTTTATTTCTCTTTTTGAGTCTCATGATGTGCAAATTGTCCCTTTCTGGGTAATTTATTCACTACACGACTCCACATCACAGTAATTGCGGCTGTTTTTGTGACCTTTCTGGAACAGGTCTCAGATTCTTCCTGTGCGTAGCTGTCAGTGCGACTTTGATGCTGAATATTTTGTGGTTTGCAAAGCTAGAAATGCTCTGCAGACGAGCATGCAGAGACAATTGTGTCTACAATGCTTCTTGGATGGGTTAAAATGCAACATGGCGCTTTACAAAGGGCTCATAATTATTTAATTAGGCTGTGACAAACTTGACGGTCCCTCGCTGTGATCCTCTGAATACACAACGCATGTGTTTGTGTGTAAACTTGTATGGATTCCTAATTGTGGTGTTGAATAGAGTGGACATTCAGGTACTTTACTGACCCTAAATTATTCCGAATTTTGGTGCAAATAATTTATGAAATGTCCAAATGGAACAGATAATAATGACAGAAATGGGGTTTAAGTCACAAAATAAGTCAGCTTTATTATGGGAATGTGGCAATTTTTAGGTGCAAAGTACAGTACTGGTCTAAAAAGTATACCACCCAGGAGGTGGAGTAAAATCGTAAGGATGGTCTAACGGGCGCCCAATCTATCTAACAGCGTGCCTAGAATTTGGGCATCTTCTGAATATATGTTGTGCTTTAAAAGACAAGTCCAGCAATACCTTTACATGATCAGTCCATTCCTTCATTACTGAGAAATCTGCATTTTTAACGGATATGTATGAGGTTTAGGAGCTATATGTGTAGATTTGTAACCTCCGTCACTCCAGCTCTATTCCCTGCCAGTGTTGTCTCCTCCTTAGTCTGAAATCACTCAGCATATGGAGCGCCCCCATGGGGCCGTGGGGTACTCGGTATCGGGTCCTTCGATTCACAGGGGGATGCCACGGTGGCTGACCCGGTCCGTGGCCCTGGGACGTCTGTGTAAAAGGGAAAGGTCTTTAAGGGGAATGTTCGTGATGCCACCTGTGGTATTCGGACAGGGTGACCGACGCTGCTTTAAGGGGGTCCGCTGGGGTGATGTTATGGCAGCTAGATGGCATACCTTCCCACAGGTGAAGTGTATCCCCAGGTGCAGAGAAGAACGAGGACACAAGGTTGCAGTCTCTTTACCTTTACTGAAGACTTCAGCATCCACAGTCCAGGGCACCAGATCACAGGGCAGGCAGAGTCCGGCCGGTTTGGAGGCAAGTCCAGAGTCCCCTTGTCCAGGTGGAAATCAGTAGCCTTCCCTTGCACTGCAGTGGTGTAGTCCCTTACTGCCTATGGCTTCACATAAGGTCCTCACAGATCAAGTGCCTTTCTCTCTGTCCCCCATATAGGATAGGACAAACCCGTATGACTGGTGGCTTGAGGCTGTTTATAGGGACTCTAGCATGCCCCGGCCTCCATAGGTTGCCACCGTGCCTCCTGGGTGTAGAGAGGACAGGTAACTTGCAATTAGCTGTCCTGCCGGTCTCTGGAGCAAAGCATAAAGGTCGTTACTCCCTCGGTGTTCCGGCTACCGGGCTTCTGCGCCTCAGAAGGAGGCAGCCTGTGTAGGGCTGGTCCCCTTCTGGTATCCTCTCCTTTGCTACGACTTCCTTAACGCTCTCTGCAATACAGTTCTGCCTTCGATGTCTCTTCCTAGGAGCTGCAGCTCTGAGGGCATGCACAGCTCCGTGTCCTTTCTCCTTCGTTCACTGACAGGATCCCACCCCTGTAAGGGACCAACTACCTGTGCAGAGCTCAGCCAGCAACTCACTCACTTTCCCTACAGGCGACCAGTTTTACCTATGTGGGGAGTGACCTAAATAGGAGCAGAAGCTCCCCCTGGTGGCCTGGAGTGTGAAATGTGTTGCATGTTTGTGATACCTGGATGCAGTTATCCTTCTTTGCCTCCAAACGTAGCATCACTCTCCCTGAGAGGAAAGCAATACCACTGCGATGACCAGGACCCAGGGGCGCCGCACTTAGAGTCTGTCAGTCAAAAATTAGGAGGTGGCACTGGGCGGGGAATAGACCTGGAGTGACAGAGGTTTCAGCTCTACCAGAGCTCTTCAGCCTCATTTCAATATCATACCTCTCAGTAACAGAGGAACAGACTGACAATGTAAAGGTATTGCTGGACTTGTCTGTGCTAGAGCTACATGAGTGCATAAATTTGGGGAGGGTGAGAATGCAAAGCCTGCTAACAGATTCCCTTTAAAACCAAATTTACTATTCTATGAAAAGTTTAGTATTGTATGAGGAGACACTTTTAGAATGATCAAATTCCGGGGCATGTTTATAGCCCTGACCCTGTTAAATAGTTAACTTCTAAGCTGGAAGAACAGACCCGAAGTGGCCTTTGGCTATGGCTTCATGATAATATGTGTTGTATGACATTAAAGTGGTGGTCCAGGCATGGGGCTCAAGTGCGCACTGTCAGGATTCTCCATTGACATCGCCAGGAGCGGCCGATCATGTGGCTGCAAATATGTGATTTACATGGTAACGGACACATTCCAAATGGACGTGTATTTTTATGCATTCCTTCATATTTTATATCCTCCCGCCTATGCAGATTTTGATTTCTCGATATTAATAATATATGGTAGCAGGAGAGAAATAGACACGACCTCTGCTGTCTCTCACCTCATCATTGCCAAGTGAGCTAAGGGTCTCATTTCCTTGGGCTGTTTGGAATAGACCCTACGGGGATTTCTGGACTTAGTGCTGAACATTTCCGAGACTTTCGAGGCAAATTCTTTTCCTTTTTTTTTTTTTTTTATAAACTGCTGCAATAAAGGCTCTGGAGGTTGATCAATGTTTTTGCGATCCCGCCCGGTTTGTGTACACACACATTTAATTTGTCCTGTTGATTATTGAGCTGGATGTTTATGAAAAGGTCAGGCCGAAGCGGATGCCCGTCTTCCTCCCCGTACGCGGGTTTCCAGAGCAACGTTGCCTCCGCTGGTCCCTCAAGCCAATAAGGCCGCTCATTGTCTGCGCCTTATTAAACTGTTTCCTGATGTGTTGCTTTATAACTTGCTTGTCCAGCAAATTGTGGTTTTTTTTTTTTACTGGCATTAATAGATGGAGTAGACAGTGCAGCGGTCTGTTTCTTGCGATTCTGAAATGCAGAACAGGTTAATTTTCGGCGACTCGGGGGGCGCCAATCTCAGGCTTTCTGCTGTAGAGGAGTCTAGATTATCAGAAATAAACATCTATTTGTATGCAGAGCTAACCTAACGGAAAACCTTCATCAAGAAGAAGAATC
This sequence comes from Ranitomeya variabilis, assembly GCF_051348905.1. Lineage (NCBI taxonomy): Eukaryota > Metazoa > Chordata > Amphibia > Anura > Dendrobatidae > Ranitomeya > Ranitomeya variabilis. Next base: position 595,709,763 of record NC_135233.1, on the reverse strand, counting down.
TTCGCCGGCCGGCGCGTTATCTGCATAATGTCTACACTTCTCCAATCTTCAGTATTTGATTATTATGTATTACAAGCTATCTGCTCAAATTTTGGGCTCCTCCAATAAAAGCGTGGCATGTTCTTACTAAAATAAATTGAATCCAGTAGTTTGCATGTGGGCTGGAATGTGGCCGGTCGATTTCTTTACATGCTAACCAAGTAAGTCAAGGAGACACATTGGTGAGAAGGGCAGTAATGGAAAGAAAAGAGGAGTGGTAATGTCCACTTAGGTCTAAGGGGTAATGTTTCTCCTTATGGAGAGTGACATGCAAGGGTAAGGGGGATTTTAAGGTCGCGTAATGCTCCTCTGGGACATTAAAAACATAAAATACTTCTTCAGAAAGTAAGAGGTCTTTAACTCTAGTGCCACCTATTGGAAGTAGCAATCCCAAAAGTCAATATCGACCCTTTAACGAGCCTTGCTACATGACTTAGCATAAAAGAATTTCTATTTGCAAACACCTGTTTCGGGGTGTTGTTCCTCCTTAGTGGAAAGCCTGAGATCTGATTTGACTGTATGAAAGGCCTCTAACTGGGGTCTAAGTGGAAAGGTTTCTCCTTAGGCCGGTTTCACACGTCAGTGGCTCCGGTACGTGAGGTGACAGTTTCCTCCCGTACCGGAGACACTGCCACACGTAGACCCATAAAAATCAATGCATCTGTTCAGATGTCATTGATTTTGTGCGGACCGTGTGCGGACCGTGTCTCCGTGTGCCAAACACGGAGACATGTCAGTGTTCGTGGGAGCGCACGGATTACACGGACCCAATAGAGTCAATGGGTCCGTGTAAAACACGCACCTCACACGGACATTCTCCGTCTGGGGTCCGTGTGGCGTGCCGGAGACAGCGCTACAGTAAGCGCTGTCCCCCCCACATGGTGCTGAAGCCGCCATTCATATGTTCCCTGTAGCACCGTTTGCTACAGAGAAAATATGAATGATAGTGTTTAAACTAAAGATCCATGTGTCCGCCGCCCCCCCACCCCCTGTGCGCCCCCCCCGCTGGTCAGAAAATACTTATCCGGGTCCCCCGTCGGCTGTCGCTCCTTCCTGGTCTGGCCGCGCCTCCTACTGTATGCGGCCGATTACACTCATGAATATGTGGCTCCACCTCCAATAGGGGCGGAGCCGCCTATTCATGAGTGTAAATGAGCGGCCCCACGTGACCGCATACAGTAAGCCGCGGCCAGACCAGGAAGGAGCGACTGCCGACGGGGGATCCGGGTGAGTATTTTCTGACCAGCGGGGGGGGGCGCACAGGGGGTGGGGGGGCGGCGGACACATGGATCTTTATTTTAAACACTATTCTTCATATTTTCCCTGCAGCAAACGTTGCTGCAGGGATGATATGAATCGCAGCTTCAGCACCATGCAGAGTGGGTACCACACGCTCCGTGTGGTACCCACTCGCCATACGGGCGGCACACGTGTGCCGCAGGTATGGCCTCCGTGAGTTCCCAGGCACACGGACACGGATAACTCCGGTACCGATTTATTCCGGTACCGGAATTATCTGGACGTGTGGGACAGCCCTTATGAAGGGTGACATACCAGGGTGAGGAGGATTATAAACAGTGGCATAATTAGAGCCAGATGGATCCTAGTGCAAAATCTGGACATGGGCCAGCCATGTATTTTTGTCGTCAGATGTATGGACCCTTGTAACATTCTAAATCCTATACAGACATACGTGTTCGTCCCCCTTTTCATTATGTAGAATGTAGTAATATCCTCCATGTGTACTGATATCTCCTCTCCTGGCATACATTTCCCACATGTTTGTTAATATGTCCCCCATCCTGTGCACCTTCCTTGTATATATTTTGCCCTTCCTGGTATATACAGTAATGGCTGAAAGTGTTGGAACTCTTGAAATTGTCCCAGAAAATGATAGTAATTTCAAATTTTTTGTTATGCACATGTTTATTTCCTTTTTGTGTATTGGAACAATACAAAAAAATACAGACAAAAAGGCAAATTGGGCACAAAAGTGTTGGCAGCTTTCCAAATTTGTGGGTAAACAATTTTGTTTCAAGCATGTGATACTCATTCGAATTCACCTGTGGCAAGTAACAGGTGTGGGCAATATGAAAATCACACCTGAAACCAGATAAAAAAGGGATAAGTTGGCTCTGTCTATGCATTTTGTGCATGCTACACTATTGTTTGGTGAGAAAAACTATGACTAAAGGTTCATTTCCAATGCACAATTATCTTTCCTAAGAAACCTCGTTTCACGATAATTGCACAGCTTAAGCAGGCTACCAATCACCAGATGGACAAAAAAACGCTTGTTCGTCAAGTGAAATGATTCTTTGTGCTGCACAAGAAGTGATCATTGTTCTAGGCAGCATTGAATATCCAAATGGGTGTGGTCATCAACTTCTCTATGAGTTTTGTTGAGAAACACCCCCAGTTGGGTGAAAAAATGACTAGATTTACATGCAGAGAGGGTCATATCTCAAGAATGGAGAGGCGCAGGAACAAAAGAAGAAAAGCGCTGGACTCGGGAGAACAGCAGCATTTACATAGTATAAAAAATATATAATAATTAAATAATACTAAATTTATAAGAAAACAATACAACAAATTTATGGCAAATTACAGGTTTTCTTTAGGAAGGGAACAAAAAGTCACAAAAAAATGAGAAAAATCTGTTAATTCAGTTTTCCGCGGCAATTGAATGGCAAGCTGGATGACAACCTATCGGAGCTGAAAATGTAGGTAAAATGTACTTTTTTTTTTAATAAATGCATTGGGAAGTTTAGGGTTAATACTACCATTTTTATAAAAGCAATACAAAATATATTCTAAGACCCACAATGCACCAGTGTACTTGTATGATTTCTCATGGGAATACAAAACCACATTTTTGACCTGAGAGGTGAACAGATGCTGTTTCTCATGTGTGGTCATGGCTGCAGCAGAGTATATTAAAGATATGTATTCCAGGGGCAGAGGAATAAGAGTCAGAGCTGTCCACAGATTTACTTCTACCAGTCTAGATATATGATACAAATTTCAGTGAATTTTCTAATAGTTGCTAATAATACGATAGTCGATTTTGAAATGGACGTATATGGATGTCAGGTGCAATTTTTATTATTCTTTTTAAATTAAATTTAGGTTAATGAAACCTAATTGCAAAGATGATTTTTTTTTTCTTTTAACTCTGACGGTGTTCATATCCTGATCTAAACCCCCATTTCAAATACCCTATTAGGGCATACAGAGTTAAAAGAAAGGAGTTCATCATTTGGGAATCACTTTCTCTCTGGAGGACCCAATTGTAGAATTTAATGTAATACTTAATTTTTCCTGTGGGGGCACTGCAGGGGAATCCAAAACTTACTACTGGGTTCCCTCACAGATTACAACTCTCAGTAGCAGAACATCCTACAAACAGACTATTTTTCAAGCTCCTTCTGAAAAAAAAGGAATCTAACCACCCCATATCTATTGCTACACATGCATTGATTAATGAAAAAAAAAAAAATTATAATAATTTCCAGGGCCATATCAAAGCAAAAACACTGCTTGCAAAATTAATAAAAAATGTGATTGTCAATATTTATTTATTTTTTAATTGCGGCATTATGTGGTAGCGGAAAGGTTAAAGCTAAGCTAAAATTATGTTTGTGTGTTCGGTAAGAAAATGTTGATTTAAGGGAGGAGCGGTGGTAAATGAATTATGAAGCGTCCTATGAATATTTAATCGCCGTGAATTTCTTAATAACGTCTCTCAATATTTAATTTATTTTGAGCTGTTTGCGCAGCAGCCATTAAGATGAGCCGCGGAGCGAAACGGGTTGTACAGGGAGGTAAGTCAACTTAGTTTAGGTAATAATTTAGCAGGGTTATAGGTTAATATGGGGAGGGAGCCCACTTAGGGCTTAGTTTTTCCCGTACGAGCTTTACCTGTATTTTTCCGACAGTACGTGTAGGACTGTTGTTCACATATATTTTTGCACATCGAGTGTTTTGCACAAAATCATAATATTGATTCGAATGTTGGTCCAAAATCGCCTATGAGAAATAAATGGGTCTGTGAAAAAAAAAAAAGGAATTGTCTGGTATCAGTATTATTTATGTATCTAGACCATTATAATCTATAGTTTGTTAAAGAGTAATAATATTTAATATTATTTTGGGGCCAGGTTGTGAGATCACTCAAAAGACTTCTGAGAAGTGCAGAGCTCAGGAGACAGGAGCGCATACGCAGAGTATGGAAAAAATAGGAAGCATAGACTTTTGATTGAATCCGCACTCCGTGCTGTGAGTTCCTTTCTCCTGTATATAATGGTGTTATCAGTCATTGTACAGGAGGAGGAGGAGGTGAGCTGTGACATCACCTATTGTGAATGGTGGATCCTGTGTTATCTACTGTATATAGAGGTGTTATCAGTCATTGTACAGGAGGAGGAGGTGAGCTGTGACATCACCTATTGTGAATGGTGGATCCTGTGTTATCTACTGTATATAGAGGTGTTATCAGTCATTGTACAGGTGGAGAAGGAGGTGAGCTGTGACATCACCTATTGTCATTGGTGGATCCTGTGTTCTCTACTGTATATAGAGGTGTTAGCAGTCATTGTACAGGAGGAGGAGGTGAGCTGTGACATCACCTATTGTGTATGGTGGATCCTGCGTTATCTACTGTATATAGAGGTGTTATCAGTCATTGTACAGGAGGAGGAGGTGAGCTGTGACATCACCTATTGTGAATGGTGGATCCTGTGTTATCTACTGTATATAGAGGTGTTATCAGTCATTGTACAGGTGGAGAAGGAGGTGAGCTGTGACATCACCTATTGTCATTGGTGGATCCTGTGTTCTCTACTGTATATAGAGGTGTTACCAGTCATTGTACAGGAGGAGGAGGAGGTGAGCTGTGACATCACCTATTGTGAATGGTGGATCCTGTGTTATCTACTGTATATACAGGTGTTATCAGTCATTGTACAGGAGGAGGAGGTGAGCTGTGACATCACCTATTGTGAATGGTGGATCCTGTGTTATCTACTGTATATAGAGGTGTTATCAGTCATTGTACAGGTGGAGAAGGAGGTGAGCTGTGACATCACCTATTGTCATTGGTGGATCCTGTGTTCTCTACTGTATATAGAGGTGTTAGCAGTCATTGTACAGGAGGAGGAGGTGAGCTGTGACATCACCTATTGTGTATGGTGGATCCTGCGTTATCTACTGTATATAGAGGTGTTATCAGTCATTGTACAGGAGGAGGAGGTGAGCTGTGACATCACCTATTGTGAATGGTGGATCCTGTGTTATCTACTGTATATAGAGGTGTTATCAGTCATTGTACAGGAGGAGGAGGTGAGCTGTGACATCACCTATTGTGAATGGTGGATCCTGTGTTATCTACTGTATATAGAGGTGTTATCAGTCATTGTACAGGTGGAGAAGGAGGTGAGCTGTGACATCACCTATTGTCATTGGTGGATCCTGTGTTCTCTACTGTATATAGAGGTGTTAGCAGTCATTGTACAGGAGGAGGAGGTGAGCTGTGACATCACCTATTGTGTATGGTGGATCCTGCGTTATCTACTGTATATAGAGGTGTTATCAGTCATTGTACAGGAGGAGGAGGTGAGCTGTGACATCACCTATTGTGAATGGTGGATCCTGTGTTATCTACTGTATATAGAGGTGTTATCAGTCATTGTACAGGTGGAGAAGGAGGTGAGCTGTGACATCACCTATTGTCATTGGTGGATCCTGTGTTCTCTACTGTATATAGAGGTGTTACCAGTCATTGTACAGGAGGAGGAGGAGGTGAGCTGTGACATCACCTATTGTGAATGGTGGATCCTGTGTTATCTACTGTATATACAGGTGTTATCAGTCATTGTACAGGAGGAGGAGGTGAGCTGTGACATCACCTATTGTGAATGGTGGATCCTGTGTTATCTACTGTATATAGAGGTGTTATCAGTCATTGTACAGGTGGAGAAGGAGGTGAGCTGTGACATCACCTATTGTCATTGGTGGATCCTGTGTTCTCTACTGTATATAGAGGTGTTAGCAGTCATTGTACAGGAGGAGGAGGTGAGCTGTGACATCACCTATTGTGTATGGTGGATCCTGCGTTATCTACTGTATATAGAGGTGTTATCAGTCATTGTACAGGAGGAGGAGGTGAGCTGTGACATCACCTATTGTGAATGGTGGATCCTGTGTTATCTACTGTATATAGAGGTGTTATCAGTCATTGTACAGGTGGAGAAGGAGGTGAGCTGTGACATCACCTATTGTCATTGGTGGATCCTGTGTTCTCTACTGTATATAGAGGTGTTACCAGTCATTGTACAGGAGGAGGAGGAGGTGAGCTGTGACATCACCTATTGTGAATGGTGGATCCTGTGTTATCTACTGTATATACAGGTGTTATCAGTCATTGTACAGGAGGAGGAGGTGAGCTGTGACATCACCTATTGTGAATGGTGGATCCTGTGTTATCTACTGTATATAGAGGTGTTATCAGTCATTGTACAGGAGGAGGAGGTGAGCTGTGACATCACCTATTGTGAATGGTGGATCCTGTGTTATCTACTGTATATAGAGGTGTTATCAGTCATTGTACAGGTGGAGAAGGAGGTGAGCTGTGACATCACCTATTGTCATTGGTGGATCCTGTGTTCTCTACTGTATATAGAGGTGTTAGCAGTCATTGTACAGGAGGAGGAGGTGAGCTGTGACATCACCTATTGTGTATGGTGGATCCTGCGTTATCTACTGTATATAGAGGTGTTATCAGTCATTGTACAGGAGGAGGAGGTGAGCTGTGACATCACCTATTGTGAATGGTGGATCCTGTGTTATCTACTGTATATAGAGGTGTTATCAGTCATTGTACAGGTGGAGAAGGAGGTGAGCTGTGACATCACCTATTGTCATTGGTGGATCCTGTGTTCTCTACTGTATATAGAGGTGTTACCAGTCATTGTACAGGAGGAGGAGGAGGTGAGCTGTGACATCACCTATTGTGAATGGTGGATCCTGTGTTATCTACTGTATATACAGGTGTTATCAGTCATTGTACAGGAGGAGGAGGTGAGCTGTGACATCACCTATTGTGAATGGTGGATCCTGTGTTATCTACTGTATATAGAGGTGTTATCAGTCATTGTACAGGAGGAGGAGGTGAGCTGTGACATCACCTATTGTGAATGGTGGATCCTGTGTTATCTACTGTATATAGAGGTGTTATCAGTCATTGTACAGGTGGAGAAGGAGGTGAGCTGTGACATCACCTATTGTGAATGGTGGATCCTGTGTTATCTACTGTACATAGAGGTGTTATCATCAGTTATTGTACAGGAGGAGGAGGTGAGCTGTGACATCACCTATTGTGAATGGTGGATCCTGTGTTATCTACTGTATATAGAGGTGTTATCAGTCATTGTACAGGAGGAGGAGGTGAGCTGTGACATCACCTATTGTGAATGGTGGATCCTGTGTTATCTACTGCATATAGAGGTGTTATCAGTCATTGTACAGGAGGAGGTGAGCTGTGATATCACCTATTGTGAATGGTGGATCCTGTGTTATCTACTGTATATAGAGGTGTTATCAGTCATTGTACAGGAGGAGGTGAGCTGTGACATCACCTATTGTGAATGGTGGATCCTGTGTTATCTGCTGTATATAAAGGTGTTATCAGTCATTGTACAAGAGGAGAAGGAGGTGAGCTGTGACATCACCTATTGTCATTGGTGGAGCCTGTGTTATCTACTGTATATAGAGGTGTTATCAGTCATTGAACAGGAGGAGGAGAGCTGTGACATCACCTATTGTGAATCCTGTGATATCTACTATATATAGAGAGCTGTTACCATTCCTATATGAGATGACATGGAGACTGCCGAAAAGACTTCTGTACAGAAAAGCAAGTGTGAATCTTATTTAAGGCCTAGTAGCCAGTGTGAAAATTACAAAATTCCTATGTTTTTTCCATATAAATAGTTATATGCAAAATTAGAAGAAAAAAAAAGAATAAATATTTTTTTTAAAACAACCCATTCAACATAAAAACTGGATTCAAACAATAGATAATTTAAATAGATAGGAGAATCAGACTGCAGTCAGTAATCTGTGGCCGCTGGAACACCCAGCTGGGCGTGATGCCAAGATTTCAGCGTGACACACGCGCACACAATGTCGTGCCAGCCCAGCTAATTAAAAGAAGAGCCTCCTGTCCAGTGCTCACTAATTACTGACCCGGGTGATGTATTGGACTCCTGGAAATGAATCCGTCATTTTCCTCTTAACTTAGAATTTCCTAAAATGTTTTTCTTCAAAACTGGAAAAACATAACTGAACTTTATAAGGGTTGCTTTAAGAAAGTTAGGAATATCAAAACAGAATACTTCTGTAAGAAGGCTAGCGTTACAGCGAGATGAGTCGAAAACCTCCCTCTGTTCATGTTTCTCGGCAGCCAGAGCCGAGTTTAATAAGATGAATCGGAATGTTTCCTGATGTGCGGATCCCGGGGCAGCGGATTAACTGCTAGTCATTTGTCTCTGACTCCCCATCGACGGCATGAGCTGAGGCCACTCATCTGTGCAAATGAACAAGTCGCGGCAGCTGGGGGTACAATTGCTAACATCAGCTGCCTGTTGGTAGCCCAAGGGATGAGCAGGGACGGAGCGATTAATGGAGTCATAGTCCTTAATTCATATCTATAGACCTGACATTGCCTAGATACCTCTGCTGTCCAACAATTGGTGGAACATCCCCCGAAGGACCGAAGAAATCAGCCTCTGAATAAATGTCTTACATTAACAAAAGGACATTTAAAAAGGATAAAATACCCTGTCTGCCAAGAGGCCATCAATTAAAGTACATGCCTTTTCGGCACAGATAAATCGTGCATCCGTTCCTAATTGTTTTTTTCTTTGGCTGCACAATTAATTTTAAAGGGCATTTTCATAAAGATGGCAAGGCACGTTGAAAGAAATTGTACAATCAGAGGTATTCATAGCTATTAGGAAGAGATGGAAATTTAGGTCCAAATACCAAAAATAACCAAAGAACATTGCAATAAAAAAAGGGCATCAGTAAGCTCTGAAGTTATTTAATACAAGTTCCAGCACAGGGGGGTCCTATTCATATTTAGCATTGCTTTTAGGGTTCATGCGCACAGTTGTATTACGGCTTCGTAAAGGACCAAGTTGCCAATCTTTACAGAAAAGCTGTCTGAAGGATTTTACTACTGAAACTAATGGCATGGCTGTATAGCTAGTAAAATAAGAGTAGAGCTGTAATGTAGCGCGGTGTGAGGCACTAGTCTTCTCCTGATGCCCCGATGCGCTGCATGAAAGAGTGGCTCCTGGCTGGGTGTTGGTGTTGTGTGGGCTTTGTGCCCGTGCAGGCTGGCAGTAGACTATGGTATTGGCTGGCCAGGACCATGAAATCCAGAGATTAATAAAGGAGACTTCCGCTCTGCAGTTTCCGTTTTGTCTCTACGTCGCCACATCCCAGGTTCCAGGCCACAGTCCTGATTAGGAAGTTTCTCTCTACTCGCTCGGTGGTTCCGCGTTCTATCAGTATGGACACTCTGGATTAACCGCTTGGGACCCTGTATTGTCAAGTTTTTAACACTAAGGTTCGGCTACGGCTTTAAAGAAGGCTACTACTTGCGATATACCTTCAAGTGGCCAGCTTTCAAGATAGGATGAGACCAAGATATCAGTCGTACATCAGACAATGGGCCATAAACCCATAGATATATAAAAGTCCACAAGGGTTAGATAAAACTACCACAGAGAGAGGTTAACCCCTTAGTGACAGAGCCAATTTGGTACTTAATGACCGAGCCAATTTTTACAATTCTGACCACTGTCACTTTATGAGGTTATAACTCTGGAACGCTTTATCGGATCCCGCTGATTCTGAGATTGTTTTTTCATGACATATTGTACTTCAAGTTAGTGGTAACATTTCTTCGATATTACTTGCGATTATTTATGAAAAAAATTGAAATATGGCGAAAATTTTTAAAATTTTGCAATTTTCAAACTTTGTATTTTTATGCCCTTAAATTAGAGAGATATGTCATGAAAAATAGTTAATAAATAACATTTTCCACATGTCCACTTTACATCAGCACAATTTTGGAAACAAATTTTTTTTTTGTTAGGGAGTTATAAGGGTTAAAAGTTGACCAGCAATTTCTCATTTTTACAACACCATGTTTTTTTTAGGGACCACATCACCTTTGAAGTCATTTTGAGGGGTCTATATGATAGAAAATAACCAAGTGTGACACCATTCTAAAAACAGCACCCCTCAAGCTGCTCAAAACCACATTCAAGAAGTTTATTAACCCTTTACGTACTTCACAGGAACTGAAACAATGTGGAAGAAAAAAATGAACATTTAACTTTTTTTTGCAAACATTTTACTTCAGAACCATTTTTTTTAATTTTCACAAGTGTAAAAACAGAAATTTAACCACAAATTTTGTTGTGCAATTTCTCCTGAGTACGCCGATACCCCATATGTGGAGGTAAACCACTGTTTGGGCACACCGCAGAGCTTGGAAGAGAAGGAGTGCCGTTTGACTGTTTCAATGCAGAATTGGCTGGAATTGAGATCGGACGCCATGTCGCGTTTGGAGAGCCCCTAATGTGCCTAAACAGTGGAAACCCCCCACAAGTGACACCATTTTGGAAACTAGACCCCTTAAGGAACTTATTTAGATGTGTGGTGAGCACTTTGAACCCCCAAGTGCTTCACAGAAGTTTATAACGTAGAGCCGTGAAAATAAAAAATTGCATTTTTTCTACAAAAATGATCTTTTTGCCCCCAAATTTTTATTTTCACAAGGGTAACAGGAGAAACTATACCACAAAAGTTATTGTGCAATTTCTCCTGAGTACGTCGATACCCCATATGTGGGGGTAAACCACTGTTTGGGCGCACCGCAGAGCTTGGAAGAGAAGGAGTGTCGTTTTACTTTTTCAATGTAGAATTGGCTGGAATTGAGATCGGACGCCATGTCACGTTTGGAGAGCCCCTGATGTGCCTAAACAGTGGAAACCCCCCACAAATGACACCATTTTGGAAACTAGACCCCTTAAGGAACTTATCTAGATGTGTGGTGAGCACTTTAAACCCCCAGGTGCTTCACAGAAGTTTATAACGTAGAGCCGTGAAAATAAAAAAATCGCATTTTTTCTACAAAAATGATCTTTTTGCCTCCAAATTTTTATTTTACCAAGGGTAACAGGAGAAAATGGACCCCAGAAGTTGTTGTACAATTTGTCCTGAGTACGCCGACACCCCATATGTGGGGGTAAACCACTGTTTGGGCGTATGGCTGAGCTCGGAAGCAAAGGAGCGCCATTTGACTTTTCAATGCAAAATTGACTGGAATTGAGATCGGACGCCATGTCGCGTTTGGAGAGCCCCTGATGTACCTAAACAGTAGAAACCCCCCAAAAGTGACCCCATTTTGGAAACTAGACCCCCCATGGAACTTATCTAGATGTGTAGTGAGAACTTTGAATGCCCAAGTGCATCACAGAAGTTTATAATGCAGAGTCGTGAAAATAAAAAATATTAAAAATATTTTTTTTTTTAACAAAAAAGATTTTTTAGCCCCCAAGTTTTTATTTTCACAAGGGTAACAAGAGAAATTGGACCCCAAAAGTTGTTGTCCAATTTGTCCTGAGTATGCTGGTGCCCCATATGTGGGGGTAAACCACTGTTTGGGCGCATGGCTGAGCTCGGAAGGGAAGGAGCGCCGTTTTGGAATGCAGACTTTGATAGAATTGTCTGCTGGCGTTATGTTGCGTTTGCAGACCCCTATTGTACCTAAACAGTAGAAACCCCCCACAAGTGACCCCATTTTGTAAACTAGACCCCCCAAGGAACTTATCTAGATATGTGGTGAGAACTTTGAATGCCCAAGTGCTTCACAGAAGTTTATAATGCAGAGTAGTGAAAATAGAAAATATTTTTTTTTTCCACAAAAAAGATTTTTTAGCCCCCAAGTTTTTATTTTCACAAGAGTAACAAGAGAAATTGGACACCAATATTTGTTCTCCAATTTGTCCTGAGTATGCTGGTACCCCATATGTGGGGGTAAACCACTGTTTGGGCACACGGCAGAGCTCGGAAGAGAAGGAGCGCCATTTTGGAATTCAGACTTTGATAGAATTGTCTGTGGGTGTTATGTTGCGTTTGCAGAGCCCCTGATGTACCTAAACAGTAGAAACCCCCCACAAGTGACCAAATTTTGGAAACTAGACCCCCTAAGGAACTTATCTAGATATGTGGTGAGAACTTTGAATGCTCAAGTGCTTCACAGAAGTTTATAATGCAGAGTAGTGAAAATAAAAAAATATTTTTTTTCCCACAAAAAAGATTTTTAGCCCCCAAGTTTTTATTTTCACAAGGGTAACAGGAGAAATTGGACCCCAAAAGTTGTTCAATTTATCCCGAGTACGCTGATGCCCCATATGTGGGGGTAAACCACTGTTTGGGCGCACGGCAGAGCTCAGAAGGGAGGGAGCACCATTTGACTTTTTTAGCGCAAAATTGTCTGTCGTGTTTGGAGAACCCCTGATGTACCTAAACAGTGGAAACCCCCCAATTCTAACTCCAACCCTAACTCCAACACACCCCTAACCCTAATCTCAACCCGATCCATAATCCTAATCACAACCCTAACGATAATCACAACCCTAACCCCAAAACAGCTCTAATCTCAACTCTAACCATAACCCTAATCAAAACCCTAAATCCAACACACCCCTAACCCTAATCTCAACCCTAACCTCAAACGTAACCCTAATCCCAATACACCCCTAACCCTAATCCCAACCCTAACCTTAACCCTAATCCCAACCCTAACCCTAATCCCAACCCTAATCCCAAACGTAACCCTAATCCCAACCGTAACCCTAATACCAACCCTAATCCAAACCCTAACCCTAATCTCAACTCTATCCCTAACTTTAGCCCCAACCCTAACCCTAATTTTAGCCCCAACCCTAGCCCTAACCCTAACTTTAGCCCCAATCCTAACCCTAAATTTAACCCTAACCCTAGCCCTAACTTTAGCCCCAACCCTAACCCTAAGGCTACTTTCACACTAGCGTCGTACTCGGCCCATCGCAGTGTGTCGGGCTGACGTACCGACGCTAGCGTTGTAAGCGCCGCACAACGGGTGCAGAGGATGCTGTTTGTTCAATGCATCCGCTGCCAATTGTGAGGTGCGGGGAGGCGGGGGCGGGGGCAGAGTTCCAGCCACGCATGCGCGGTCGGAAATGGCAGACACATCGCACAAAAAAAGTTACATGTAGCGTTTTTTTGTGCCGACGGTCTGCCAAAGCACGACGCATCCGTCGCACGACGGATGCAACGTGTGGCAATCCGTTGCAATGTGTCACTAATGCAAGTCAATGGAGAAAAAAACGCATCCTGCAAGCACTTTTGCAGGATGCGTTTTTTCTCCAACGACGCATTGCGACGGAAGCCAAAAAACGCAAGTGTGAAAGTAGCCTAACCCTAGCCCTAACCCTAAATTTAGCCCCAACCCTAGCCCTAACCCTAACCCTAACCCTAGCCCTAGCCCTAGCCCTAGCCCTAACCCTAGCCCTAACCCTAGCCCTAACCCTAGCCCTAACCCTAACCCTAGCCCTAACCCTAACCCTAGCCCTAGCCCTAACCCTAACCCTAGCCCTAACCCTAATTTTAGCCCCAACTCGTCTCTCCTGCCGGCCGGCAGATGGCAGCAGATGGCGGGCGCACTGCGCATGCGCCCGCCATTTTCTTTGCAGAGGAAGAAGCCGGCCGGCAAGAGGAGACGCAGGAGGACCCGGGGACACCGGGTGAGTATGATAGGGTCCCCGAATCCCCCTATTTCTCTGTCCTCTGATGTGCGATCACATCAGAGGACAGAGAATTACAGATCGCTTTTTTTTTTTTTTTGCGGTCGCCGGTAAACAGTTAATTACCGGCGATCGCAAAACAGGGGTCGGTAAAAGCCGACCCCGATCATGTTCTTTGGGGTCTCGGCTACCCCCGGCAGCCGAGACCCCAAAGATCTTCCGGGTGCCGGGCGGCGGGCGCACTGCGCATGCGCCCGCCATTTTTTCCCGGAAAAAAGATGGCGGCGCCCATCGGGAGACACGAGGAGCACCGGGGGAGATAGGTGAGTATTGGGGGGCTATTGGGGGCCATCGGGGACACTATTTCTCTGTCCTCCGATGTGCGATCACATCGGAGGACAGAGAAATTAAATGGTAAATCGCGTTTTGTTTTTTTTTTGTTGCGACCGCCGGTAAACGGTTAATTACCGGCGATCGCAACTTGGGGGTCGGTAAAACCCCCCCGAATCATGTTCTCTGGGGTCTCGGCTACCCTCCGCAACCGAGACCCCAGAGAAAATCCGACTCTGGGGGGCGCTATTCACTTTTTCCACAGCGCCGTTAATTAACGGCGCTGTGGTTTAAGTACCCTTAGCGGCCGCCGTTAAAAGGCGTATCGGCAGTCGTTAAGGGGTTAAATAAACCTTAATGTTTTACAATAGTAAACAGAAACTTAAAACTGTTTGTGAACTGAAAGGTCTTCAGACAATAAATAAACAGTTCTCAAGATTGTGTCACAATGAGCATTGTCTGTCAGTTAATGTATGACAAGAAATGCTGCTCTGTAATGGTCTAAATGCATTCTATATATTTCAATATGGGCTCAAAATAGCCATTTTTTATATTCACACTACAATCCACCCTTGGCTATTTGAGCCAAACATTATTTATACAAGGTACCATATCCTAAGGGGACAAAATAATAGAAGTGTACACTGTATACAACAACACAAAGCAATGTATGCACAAAGTATATCAATAATTGCTATTGTATATGAAGTTTTGTGTCGCACGTTCTTCTTTTATGTCTTCATCTTGAGTAGATACCCCTATCAGCTTTGTCCATAACAGTAAAGGGGTCTGTACTGCCACCAGACACGTTTCTAATATACTGGTAGCAGTAGTAGTCTTTGTCATACAAAAATGGCTAGTGTTCATCAGCTTAGCCAAGTAAATTCATAGATTCTGTTTGGTTTTCCTGGATATCCATAAAGCCTCATTTTCCATGGTTGGTCTCTCGGTTTTTGGTCTGAAGATCTCTTGGGTAGTGACAGAAGTTGAAAGGACCATGCATTGATCTAATGGGAAAAAATATATATATATTATTCTCTGAGATAACACCTGTCTGTTGGGACGTGTTCCCACTTCTCTTGCCCGGGTTTCACAACTATCAGCACTTTATTTGCTCCACGTAGTGTTGAGCGATACCGTCCGATACTTGAAAGTATCGGTATCGGAAAGTATCGGCCGATACCGGCAAAGTATCGGATCCAATCCGATACCGATACCCGATACCAATACAAGTCAATGGGACTCATGTATCGGACGGTATCCCTGATGGTTCCCAGGGTCTGAAGGAGAGGAAACTCTCCTTCAGGCCCTGGGATCCATATTAATGTGTAAAATAAAGAATTAAAATAAAAAATATTGCTATACTCACCTCTCCGACGCAGCCTGCACCTTACCGAGGGAAGCGGCAGCGTTCTTTGTTTAAAATTCGCGCTTTTCTTTCCTTTACGTGAAGTCCCGGCTTGTGATTGGTCGCGTGCCGCCCATGTGGCCGGGACGCAACCAATCACAGCAAGCCGTGACGTAATTTCAGGTCCTTCAGGATTTTAAAATTACGTTCCGGCGTTGTGATTGGTTGCGTCGCAGTCACATGGGCGACGCAACCAATCACAGCAAGCCGTGACGTAATTTCAGGTCCTTCAGGATTTTAAAATTACGTCCCGGCTTTGTGATTGGTTGCGTCGCGGTCAACCAATCACAAGCCGGGAGGCTGGACACGCGCGCATTTTAAAATGCGCGCTTGTCCAACCTCCCGTGACGTCCCGGCTTGTGATTGGTTGCTTCGCGGTCAACCAATCACAAGCCGGGAGGCTGGACACGCGCGCATTTTAAAATGCGCGCTTGTCCAGCCTCCCGGCTTGTGATTGGTTGATCGCGACGCAACCAATCACAAGCCGGGACGTCACGGGAGGCTGGACAGGCGCGCATTTTAAAATGCGCGCGTGTCCAGCCTCCCGGCTTGTGATTGGTTGATCGCGACGCAACCAATCACAAGCCGGGACGTCACGGGAGGCTGGACAAGCGCGCATTTTAAAATGCGCGCGTGTCCAGCCTCCCGTGACGTCACGGCTTGTGATTGGTTGCGTCGCCCATGTGACTGCGACGCAACCAATCACAAAGCCGGGATGTAATTTTAAAATCCTTAAGGACCTGAAATTACGTCACGGCTTGCTGTGATTGGTTGCGTCGCCCATGTGACTGCGACGCAACCAATCACAAAGCCGGGACTTCACGTAAGGAAAGAAAAGCGCGAATTTTAAACAAAGAACGCTGCCGCTTCCCTCGGTAAGGTGCAGGCTGCGTCGGAGAGGTGAGTATAGCAATATTTTTTATTTTAATTCTCTCTTTTACACATTTTTACATTAATGTTGTTTCGATACCGATACCCGATACCACAAAAGTATCGGATCTCGGTATCGGAATTCCGATACAGCAAATATCGGCCGATACCCGATACTTGCGGTATCGGAATGCTCAACACTATCCACGAGCAATTACTTCTGCAGGTTCTGGAGGACCTTTGTCCCCCAGATTTTTACACCATCGTTGATAGGATGTGAGAATCCAAATCCTTTAGCAAATCTAACCTGATGGGCACGCCTCTGGTCTGTGCCCATTGCTAAGTAGCTTTTTCTCCCAGGTGTCCATATTTCTGGTGTGCCCACTGAGTCAATCCGAGCAGTCCCTCAGTGGTGTCAGTCTTTGAACTGGATTCAGAGACTGATAATTTGGAATGTTCATCTGCTACTGAGTTGAAAAGTCTTTCCAGTGTACCTGAAGCACAATAATCATGAACATTAAACACAGTCACTTTAGTTCTTTGTACAATTACCTAGAAATCTTGCCACAACTTTTCCCACACTACAGGATTGTTCCATTCAGTAGTAGTAGGCACAAGCACACGGGTCTCTAATAAATTCTGTAATTATAACCTTGCGCCCACTGAACTGTTTTGGATTTACATAAATCAAACTGGCCTTCACCCTTGTATCTACCAAAGCTTTAACATGTTGGCTGCTTTTACTTTTACAGTTAATCACTAAATCTACATGAGGGCCTCTATCCATTTCTAGGGCATGGCCAGCTAGTTAATCACTCTTAGTTCCCCTCCCCATTGATCCTCCATTTTAGATGAAGGCATCTTGGTAGGAGATAGTGACAGCCCCCTCAGTTGGGCTTTAAATTCCTGTATCAAGGATTTGACTTCAGAATCTTTTACTGTAACCCTTATATTATGTGAAACATCTGACTTTTTATTAATTTCTCTCTTTTGATACAATTTCCACATCTCGTCAGTACCAATCCCATCTATTTTATCCCTGTGGACGCCATCCTTTATTAAGGCCCTAAACATATATTTCCGTGTAATACGGGTCCTAGGATTGTAATTACTTTTTACATCATCATGCTGCTCTTCAGAGGGAAAATTACCCTTTTGTTTGGGACCCCAATCTCCCAGATCCATTAACTGTCGCATTGCCTCCAATGTACTGGCAATTGTTTTCTGAGTCTGATTTACCATTAGCGTCATCATGACATATATATAAGCTGGAGGGGCATTTCTAATAATACGATTTCTAACAGATACACTTACAACAACTTGCATATAATCATCATAGGTGTTTGCTGAAATAGCATTTTTCATGACCTCCTCCTTCAACCTCTGAGCACAATCTTTTAACGAAAACCATGGTTTTTCATTTGGCGGCCAGTCCGCCTCAGATGGGTATTTATGCTGCAATGCCATAGCCACAACATCAAGCATACTACACACCACATGTGGTCGCTGGATTATCAAAGTACGAAATGCCTCCTTCACTACAGGCTCATGACTGAGGTAGACAAATTTGGGGCCATCAACAGCATCCACCTGTACTCCATGAGCCCCCATCTCCCATAATCTGACTGCCCAAGCTACCAGGGATTCATTTGACTTTTGAGAAAAACGACCATGAAGGTCATTAAGCTCCTGCTGACTGTAATCCTCTACTGCAGTCTCTTTCCGTCTACCTGTCGCTGTCTCTACAATCCGTCTCCGATATATAGGATGAGCTTTCACTGGGTTAAGAGGAGGATCAATTTCCCTCTTCCCATGGAAATGTTCCTCCTCAGACTCGGGATCGGTCATGTTTTCGGAGTCAGTTGAATTCCAAATATCACCATCCCACTGATCAGGGTTCCACTCTATCCCTGCTTTGGCTATGGCAAAAGCTACTTTGCTTTTATTCACCTTCCTTAGCCTCTTTCTGTATTTATACTCTGCTACACGTACGGCAGCCTTTTCTGCAACATTTTGATATCCATCACATCTGTCCATTAATAACTTATTCTGACATTGTGCTCTAACCAATGCATTCTGGGCCTCACACAACTGTTTTTCCAATTTCTGGACCTTTGTTAACATACGCATTCCTTTCTCATGCTGTTTTCTATATGCAGACAACAATATCCATCCGCGCCTAGCAACAGCGCCCAACTCTTTACCTTTCTCCACTTTCACTTTCTGTAAGCATGCCACAACATCAGCAGGTTCAGCATCCTTCAAACATTTGTCCCATGCTTCACCCAAACCAGCACTGTGCGACCACTTGGTTGCCAAAATATGATAAGGAGCCTGTTCCCAACCTGGAATCTCAATAGACTCACTCACAGCCACCTTTTTCTTAAAGAGAGGCATGTTTTACGCAATATCACACTATCACACAGAGTCCTGTTAATATTATAAACTTCTGAGCCTTCTGCGTGTCCTGACGACTACGCCAAATTATGTATTGCCAAGTTTTTAACACTAAGGTTCAGATACGGCTTTAAAGATTATGTATTGCCAAGTTTTTAACACTAAGGTTCGGATACGGCTTTAAAGAAGGCTACTACTTGCGATATAACACAATTTTATTTCAAAGTACAAAATTAAAGGAACAATATGATTGAATAGCATGATTGCATAAACATTAGTATATTTTAAGATACAAAGGTTAAGTACATATAAGGATTAAATTCATATAATGATTAAGTACATATACTCACATCATCCATCACCAAGGAGCTTTTAAACATCATCCGTCTGGAAAATCAGAGAAACCACACCAAGACAGAGAACCCCTGGAAAATTCACAACACTGCACGGGCGTCCCCACTTATGCAGGTATCTCAACACTGTACACATGTAAGTACAGGTACACCAGTTTATGCTTCTGTCTTAGTCACGTTTCTCTGGCCTTATATAGTGATTAGCGCTATGTTTCATTTGGTTTCACCCTGCCCTTCAAGTGGCCAGCTTTAAAGATAGGATGAGACCAAGATATCAGTCATACATCAGACAATGGGCCATAAACCCATAGATACATAAAAGCCCACAAGGGTTAAGGTACCGTTACACTAAACGACTTACCAACGATCACGACCAGCGATACGACCTGGCCGTGATCGTTGGTAAGTCGTTGTGTGGTCGCTGGGGAGCTGTCACACAGACAGCTCTCTACAGCGACCAACGATCAGGGGAACGACTTCGGCATCATTGAAACTGTCTTCAACGATGCCGAAGTCCCCCCCCCGGGTAACCAGGGTAAACATTGGGTTACTAAGTGCAGGGCCGCGCTTAGTAACCCGATATTTACCCTGGTTACCATTGTAAAAGTAAACAAAAAACAAACACTACATACTCACATTCTGATGTCTGTCACGTCCCCCGCCGGCGTCCACCGGCGTGCACTGAATGTGTCAGCGCCGGCAGTAACAGCGGTGACATCACCGCTGTGCTCTGCTTTATGGTCGGCGCTGACACAGTCAGTGCAGGGAAGCTCTCGGCAGCAGCGCGTGCATATTAGCAGCGCTCTTGCCGAAAGCCGTTTTAACCCTGTGGACGCCGGGGGACGTGATAGACATCAGAATGTGAGTATATACTGTTTTTTTTTTAACTTTTACAATGGTAACCAGGGTAAATATCGGGTTACTAAGCGCGGCCTTGCGCTTAGTAACCCGATATTTACCCTGGTTACAAGTGAACACATCGCTGGATCGGCGTCACACACGCCGATCCAGCCATGACAGCGGGTGATCAGCGACCAAAAAAAGGTCCTGATCATTCCCATCGACCAACGATCTCCCAGCAGGGGCCTGATCGTTGGTCGCTGTCACACATAACGAGATCGTTAGCGGGATCGTTGCTACGTCACCAAAAGCGTGACGTTGCAACGATATCGTTAACGATATCGTTATGTGTGACTCAGCCTTTAGATAAAACTACCACAGACAGAGGTTAAATAAACCTTAATGTTTTACAATAGTAAACAGAAACTTAAAACTGTTTGTGAACTGAAAGGTCTTCAGACAATAAATAAACAGTTCTCAAGATTGTGTCACTATGAGCATTGTCTGTCTGTTAATGTATGACAAGAAATGCTGCTCTGTAATGGTCTAAATGCATTCTACATATTTCAATATGGGCTCAAAATAGCCATTTTTTATATTCACACTACAGACCCCAACTAGTCCAACACTCTCAGTCTTCTTTAGGTCCATTACCTTCGGCACTAGCAAGCTCTCAGGTTTCTCGTTATCCAATAATGCCTTCTGGAAAGTCACTCAGTCTCGTCAGTAACTCTTTAGGATCTTGCTATTTCTTGCTCCAGTCTCTTCCAGCTGTAGATCACCCGATTGCTGAACTGCACACTTGTTATTCTCCAAACTCCATCTACCTCTATCTAGGAAGCACAGTCCTGTCCTTATCATTAAGCCCTCCCACTATAGGCTAGCCTCAACACTTAATTACCTCTGACCCTGCTGTCTGTTGCTGGGCAGAACTTCCTTACACTACACCCAATGCATATTATATTAACAGTACTTATCACACGCTATACATTACACAGGAAAACACCACAATGCAATACAAATCAGATGACACAAAATATACAAAGACGCATCACATAATACACAATTGGTGTCTTCAGGGGCAGGAACGCAACAGCGCAGTCCACCACCCTTATACAATGTACCAGTGCTGAAAAATCAAGCTTGAAGATTCAAGCAAACTGGGGACATGTCCAATGTGCTCCAAGAATATTGCCACATCCCTAATACACTTTCAGGCTAATTTGCATGTGGCTTCAAAGTTTGATTACTTGTTGCTGGCAAATTAGAATTTCACAAAACAGATATAATTATTATGGTGATCAGATGGCTGTATAACACAGACAATGATTGCATTATAATGCTCGAACTGGCTGGTGGCTCTCCTGACCTGAGCGTGACAACACGTATTTCTACGTAGCTGTCACGCTCGGGTCATGAGAGCCGCTAGCCAGTCCAAGGATTGCGATGCGATCGTTGCCTGTGTTATATGACTATGTGACTGTGCCCATACGGTTGTTCTATGACCCATACGGTCATAGCATCCTGACGCGTCTCTTTAAAGAGACTGTAAGGACAAAATGACTGTTCAAACCAAGCACAGGTTTTTTTTAGCATTATTAATTAACATTCCAAAATTGTTGCACTCACCATTTTCCTCAATTCCATACACTTCTATGGAATGGCAACGTGCATGATTGATGACCGTTCAATACAACTCCTCCATACTGCAACTGTGAAGGATGGGTGATAAATGTTTTTGGTGAGTAAACTCCTTTAGGGTGGTGTCGTACACAACATTTGATGTTTTTTTTTTAAGTATGAAAAAGTTATAATTGTGCTTGCAAAAATTGCATGAAAATCATAGAATTTTTTTTACAAACCAGAAAAGAAAAAAACAATTCACGAAAAATCTAAGAAGAAAAACAAACAAACAGGGGGCCAAATTTACTAGTTAAAATATGTCTAGGGGGGCGTGGCCTGGACTGGGAGCCGAGCAGACGTGTGCTGGAGGAGCTCCTCGGTTTCTAACAAATTACAGAGTGGGAACCCACTTTTTCACCCCGTGGACCCCGGACCAAGAGACCCTCGGTATCCCTCACCCATCCGGGACGACATACCTGCAGGTCCCCGGTACCGACGGGAGCCGGAACGCTCCCACTGAGAGTTGTCATCTCCACCTATTAGCTGGAGCCCAGAGGAGGAGGCGTGCTGCTCCGGTGACAGAGATCAGTGGAACGAGTGCCGATACAAAGGAGCTCGCCCGGGATCGCGGCAAAGCTCCGAGAAGATCCGGTGAGTGGGGGAGCAAGAAGTGCGGGAGGATAGTGGCCCCCAGAAGGCGCGGCGGCCATCTTAGTTGCGGAGTACCGCACTGCAGGACAGGCGGACCGCGGCTCTGTGCATCAGCGGTAAGGCCCCGCTTCATTACCTCAGTGGCCACTTACCTGTTGGTTCATTATCCAGGGTGGGGCGTCCAATTAAGGAGCCAGCAGACCCTTAGAGGCGCCATTCAATTGCTCCCTCTCCCTGGTCCTTCTTTTGGCGCCAAACGCCACCATCTTGCAAGGAGGCAAAGTCACGGCCTGAGGCTCAGCTCACCCCCTGGGTCAGCGCTGCAGCGCGCAAACTGCTGGACAATTGAAGGTCCCTAGGCCATCTCTCCATATAGGGAGGTGGTCATACTGGAGGAGGGGAGTGTGCTGATGGGGGTTCGGGCTGCGTGATGTAGCTGTTCTAGCTCCGTGTGCCCCCTCATGACCAGATGCGACCAGCCATAACCCGCTGATATTTATGGGCAGAACCAAAAAACGTGTTGGACAGTCTCTAGATCCTTTAGCTCACTCAGAGGACATAGATCGCTTCGTTACCACAAAAAATCAGCAGAGGAATACCAGATCCCAGTCCTCCTCCAAAATCCCTGGGGACTGTTCCTCATCACAGGACTCCCTAGCCTCCCACAGCTCCCCTGATAGAGCTGCATACGAGGGGGACGATAATTCTGAATTCCCTGATGACATGACTATCCAGGACCTCAGTAAATTTATCAGAACTCTTCCTACCAAAACTGACTTAGAGACATTCGCCTGCAGAATTGAAAGCTCCTACAAAAAGGAACTGCAGGTCCTTAAATCAGAATTCACATCTAGAGTGGAAGATGTTGAGAAATCTCAGGAAATTATCTTGCAAGAACTTCAAACCCACAGGGAGGTTCTAGTAAATCATACTATGAGATTGGAGGACATGGCTACAGGGTTAGAGGACTTAGAGAACCGCAACAGACGCAATAACATTAGAATACGCGGTCTCCCTGAATCTGTCAGTCCAACTGAACTAGACAGTACAGTCCAAAAACTGTTCCTTGAGATTCTGAACGACAAAGGTGCAAGTTCCATAGAATTTGACCGGATCCACAGATCCCTGGGATCCAAACCTCAATCAGACTCTAGACCCAGAGACGTCATATGCAGAATACACTATTATAGAGTCAAAGAAACCATCATGTGGGCCGCTAGACAGAAAGGCTCCATTACCTTTTGTGGGGCTCAGATCCTAATATCAGATTTGTCTAGGCGGACCCTACAATTAAGAAGAGCTCTGCGTCCACTTTTATCTCTTCTAAAAGAAAAAAATATTCTATACAAATGGGGATTTCCGTTTCAACTGATCGCTTTTAAGGGAGGGAAATCAGCAATTTTTCGCAACTTTGGAGACCTTGCCACCTTCCTGGGAACTTTTGATTTACCACTGACTGAGCTTCCTGATTGGCCAAAGCTTTTTCAGCTTCCAGACATCCCACCCAGATGGCTGAAATCCCCCCACTCCAAGCAATCTAAAAAGAACAGTTCAGCTCCTTATCAAACCTGAGGGGGCATCCATGTTCCTCATCTTACTCGAAGTTTTTTTTTGTCCGACATACTTGTGTTCCAACAGGATATCTGGACTTTTGGTCCGATATATACTTGGTTTGCCCATGCTCAATTGTACGGTTGGTTGTCATCTTGGTAGACGCCCCGGCTTCTTACTTATGATGCTATAAAAGGTCTTTCTTTCCTCTAATAGTTATCGCTAAATAGTTATAGCTCGAAATTTGGACTTTGTTGACCTGCAGTTGTTTATTACCTGTTTCTGGGGTGTCTGGGTCGTGGGGGTGGCGGGTGCAGAACGGATCCGACCGTCGGCTTTTCCTCACTCAAATAGACGCGCTTGGTGATATGGGACACACCATCGCGTCACGACTTCTTCCTATAGGTGTACATATGCCTTACTTTGTACTTTTCTTTCTTTCTATTTGTTTGTCTTTATTTCTTCCCCCTCCTCTCTGTCGCTCAGCTCTCAACCCCTCAGCGTACCTCCAACCCTGGGTTCACCTATGGGGGCCTTGGGGACCCGGCTTCCGCGCCTGCACTGCCAGTTCTCTAAAAATTGCCTTGGCTATGGCTGAGATCAAGTTTTGTTCATACAATGTTAAGGGGCTCAACGTTCCAGAAAAAAGAAAACAGATTCTGTATTCCAGCCATAAGCAACGTATTTCAATTTTATTACTTCAGGAGACTCATTTTAAGACTGGGGTAATCCCTGACTGTACATCTCCAAATTATCCGAAATGGTTTCATAGCTCGAACCCCCATGCCAAGTCCAGGGGTGTATCCATAGGTTTTCACAAGTCCTTCCTCCCGGGGGTCCTTGACTCGATGATTGATCCAGAAGGGAGATTTATTTTCTTAAAACTGACTTGGGGATCTCGTGAGCTCACTCTGGCGAATGTTTATTTTCCTAACCAGGACCAGCAGAAATTCGGTTACTCGTGTAAAAAGCTCCTGGAGAATTTTGCGGGCAGCTCACCGATTGTTTTGGGAGGTGACTTCAATCTTCCAATGAACCCCTCAGTTGACGTGTCATCGGGTAGGTCCTCGTATCCCCTGTCTACTATCAAAAAGGTAAGAAAGCAGATGGGTGATCTGTGTCTGGTTGATGTTTGGAGGGCTCTTCACCCGGATACAAGAGATTATAGCTTCTATTCACAAGTGCATTCCATCTATAGTAGAATCGATTATTTTTTTGTATCCCATTCCCTGCTGGATTCGGGGGTGGGGGCGGAGGTGGGGTCGATGTTGAGGTCCGACCATGCGCCTATTTACTTTTCAACAAAACTGGACACCTCAGTGAGGCCTGGATTCTCTTGGCGCCTAAATGAGAATTTATTGCGAGATCCGTTATGTGCCTCAGAGGTGAAACGATCCATAGAAGGTTTTGTGGCGGATCATGCATCGGACCCCACATCTCCTGCGAAAAAATGGGAGGTGTTGTGAATTAGACTTTTTTGGCTCCCTCTTGTGGTCACTAGTGATATCACTCTGGGATTGTCTTTCCTCAGTTTGGCACCCACCTGGGTCGTTAGTCCAGGGGTGTTGCTATATAAACTTCCTGGATTCTCAGTCCCGTGCCTGGCACCGTTGTAATCAGTTCCTTTCTGTTTGCTCCTGTCTGCTGGTCTTGGATCTTGCAAAATTAAGCTAAGTCCTGCTTCCTTGTTTTTTGGTTATTTGCATTGCTCATATTTTTTGTCCAGCTTGTACTAAATGTGATTCCTGATTTTGCTGGAAGCTCTAGGGGGCTGGTGTTCTCCCCCCGGGCCGTTAGACGGTTCGGGGGTTCTTGAATATCCAGCGTGGAAATTTTGATAGGGTTTTTGCTGACCATATAAGTCATCTTACTATATTCTGCTATTAGTCAGTGGGCCTCTCTTTGCTAAATATCTAGTTCATTCTTACGTTTGTCTTTTCTCCTTACCTCACCGTTATTATTTGTTGGGGGCTTGTATCCAACTTTTGGGGTCTTTTCTCTGGAGGCAAGAAAGGTCTATCTTTTCCCTTCTAGGGTTAGTTAGTTCTCCGGCTGGCGCGAGACGTCTAGAACCAACGTAGGCACGTTCCCCGGCTGCTGCTATTTGTGGTGCTAGGATTAGATATATGGTCAGCCCAGTTACCACTGCCCTATGAGCTGGTTTTTTGTGTTTGCAGACTTGGTATGTACTTTTGAGACCCTCTGCCATTGGGGTCATAACAGGGAGGCATTGAAGAGTGTCTTGAGGGGTGTCCTTATCTCCCACGGTGCCCGCCTCAAGAGGATCCGCATAGCAGAAATAGCTGATCTCTCCTCTAAAATATCTAAACTCGAGTCACAACATAAACAAGACCTTTCCCCGGTTACCCTGTTAGATCTATCCACGGCCAGACAAAAATTACTTACAATTCTGGATCAGAAGTCTCGGTGTTTTAGGGAGAAAATTAGGAGCCGTTTTTATCATTTGGGAAACAAGAGCGGCAAATTCTTAGCAAGGGCCTTGCACCCTAGGGGTCCACAGACTTTTATCCCATTCATAAAAACGGCCAAAGGTAAGATAGCACATAGTACACGGGATATATTATCCAGCTTTCATGAGTATTATAACTCCCTATATAATATAAAAGGTCACTTTGGGGATCTCCCAACTAACTTACTCCATGATAAAATAAAATCTTACATCCAATCAAATAAGTTGCCTGTGGTCTCGGAGGAGTGCCTGGTGGGTCTGGAGGAGGACTTCTCATTGGAAGAGGTCACCTCGGTAATAGGAGACCTAAAGTCAGGGAAAAGCCCTGGTCCTGATGGCTATTCAGCAGGGTTTTATAAGCAATTCTCTGACCTTCTGGGCCCTCCATTCTTGGCCGCGTGCAATTTTGTCGCCGCGGGGGGGTCGTTTCCCCCACAGGCCTTAGCCGCCCATATAGCAATTATTTCTAAACCAGATAAGGATCCCTCCCTGTGTAGTAGTTATCGTCCCATCTCACTTATCAATATAGATGTCAAAATATTTGCCAAAATGATCGCTAAGAGATTAAGTGGTCTCTTGCCTCATTTGATTAATCAAGATCAGGTGGGATTCATCCCGGGAAGAGAGGCTAGGGATAATACTATCAGATCCATTTCGTTGATAGACAGAGCAAACAGAACTGGGGACCCCATGTGCTTATTATCAATTGATGCTGAAAAAGCATTTGATAGGGTGGGTTGGGACTTCATGTATTTAACACTAGAGGGTATTGGAATAAAACAGAAAATGCTGAGGAACATTATGGCACTCTATGAGTCTCTGCAGCGCCCCAGAGTCCTGGTCGTTGCAGTACTGTGGCTCCGCCACTAAGGGGAGCTGTGGTACGTCTGATGGCACTGAAGGAGTTCATCTGATCAGGTATCACAGACACCAATACATTTCACCGCCGGGTCTCCAGGGGGAGCTAAGGGTTCTATTCATTAGGCCACTCCTCACACACTGGTAAAACTGGGGTTCAGGCAGGAAGTTAGACAGAAAGCTGACTGGGTTGGAACCAGGCAACACCTTGTGGCAGAGGGTGTTGCAGGAGAAGATTCGGTAGGGTCTCTGTCAGGGGTGGGATCCTGACAGAGACTTGGCAACTTGAGAGAAAGCAACGGGACCGTGCCTGCTCAGTATAGCGGCGGTGCCCAAGAAGGGATTGGAAGCGAGATAGATTGTGCTGAGTGAGAAACGAGATCGACGCAAGAAGGAGAATACCAGTAGGGGTCGTGCTGTAAGACCGAGGCAACATCCTACTGAGGCGCACAACCGGCGGCCGGAACGCCGAGGGAGTATTACAATATTCAGCTTCAAGCAATACTCTAAACAGCGGCAGGACAGTCAGTCTAAGGCGGGCTGTCTCACCTAAATCACCTATGCAGTCTTGGGGGGCAACTAGTGGAGAGGGGCGACTCTAGGGTCCCGGAAGAGCTCCAAGCCTACCCGTCAAACGGGTGCCGTTCTAACCGTAACATCAGGGAGGGACGGAGAATTAGAAGATCATCTAATCGAGTTGTGAGGGAACTTAAGAAACAGACACAACAGTTGTGGGGACTTTCCGTAAGCACAGCAGGGAAGGACCGCAACACATAGCGCTAGAAGGAAGGCACAGATTTCCACCTGCTAAGAGAACTCTGGAGGTGCCATTGGACCGGCCGGACTTGCGCAGCCTGGTTATCTGGACTTCAGACTGAGGACCCAGAGATCTTCAGTAAAGAGGTAAAGAGACTGCAACTTGGTGTCCTCGTTATTTACTGCACCGCACCACTACAGCATCACCACCACCATCATCTACCCACATCTATCACTGTACGCCCCTCAGCAGGGTCACGGACCGGGCCTAGCCACCGTGACAACCCCAGAGCAGAGACTCACAGGCCCGGTACCGGGTACCCCTCGGCCCTGCGGCAGTGGGGGCGCTACAACTTGGCGTCACGAACAGGATCTACTTAAGCCTGAAGAATCAGGTCATGTGTGCCTTGGAACTGTGATTTATTGTGTTTGGACTGTACTCTACTGCAAGGACTGTGCTGCGCCATTTACCGCCAAAAACTCCCGCCAAAAGTCGCCGCCATTGCAGCGCCACGGGGAGCGCAGAGGGAGAAGAAGTGCGTGCCATGGGAGGAGACTACCAAAGCGGCGCCAGAAGTAGCGACCGCCCCCTCCGACTCCTGCTGCGAGAGGACGACCTACCCAGCAGCAGAGGAGAACCGCCCCCTGATTTGCAACGGCGGGAACGAAGTGAAGAAGGAGCCCGACCTTGGAGAAATGGCAGAGCCAGGTGCATGCACTGCCACCGACTATCAGACAACGATGACGAACAGCAGGTGCCTGAACGAGGAAGGAGCGATCCCGGCTTGCCATCCTCCACCAGAGGCGGACCTACGTCCACTGCAGCGGAAGGATCTGAATTCCTTGGAGCCGGCCGCGGAACGGAGCCTATCCATCCCGTCCTCGAAGCCAGCGGAGGAGGAACCATGGTGGGCGGAGCCGCATCCGGGGACCACCGTGGAAGAGCCGCGGTCCGGGCTGCAGCCGATTCCAGTGTCCCCGTCAACGGACCGGATCGACATCGGTGGAATCACATCGGGCGCAGGTATGGAAGACGCCCCTGCTCCCCTGCTCGATCCCGCTCCCGCGACCGGCCCTCACCCCAGTAAAAGCCGTCTCCTCTGGGCGGAGCTAGTGGTGTTACCCCCTGATGCAGTGGGGAAGTTGGTACCACCGCTGCCGACTAGGATGGGGGAACCCGTAGACGTGGGCCCAGACGGGGTGACCCTCCAGTGGGATACCCCCCGGGTTGGGCCAGATGGAGTTCGGGAAGAAGGATTCACCCTTGCTGTACTTATTTGGGAACAATACAAACAATGCTTGATCCTACATTGGAAACGGCAAAAAGAGGCAGAGCTGACTGGCCCACCGAGGGTGCAACAACCACCTCTTGTACGTGATGACAGGGACATGGTGAGGCGAGGCACTGTGTTGGCCTTCCACCCGAAGAGGGGATGGGGCTCCGTACAGGAACCGGGGCTACCAACTGACGTCTTCGTTGCCAGCTGCAACGTGAAGACTCCCTGCTGCGGCCGAGGTGGTGATCCCTTGCAAAGGGGGGATTCGGTGACTTACACCCGTCATCGGAATGCATACGGGTGGTATGCCCGGGACGTGCGCCGCTGTGAGCTTGGGGGAGCGTCGTCTGCTACTTCAACCGTGATGGAACCCGACGTGACGGATCTTACCAATATTGCCGCCATACGTCTCATTGCAGCAACTGAGCTGGCGGCTAGAGTCCGCCTTCGGGTCCAGACATCGGGTGGTCTGACTGCACCAGGGAAATCCACCAGTGATACTGGTGCGGTATCAGCTGATTTAGGATCAAAATCTGCACAGTCGGAAGGTGCCCACTTTCGGCTGATGTCTTGTGATTTACTATGAAGATAAACCTCGATACCATGAGTATGTATATAGTTACTGTTCTCCTGTTTCGCTGCTAAACCCGTTCAGGGTAAACTCTTAAAGGGATCCCTTTGTTGACCCGGGATCCCTATTGTTTTGTTTATTTTTCTAAGTTTTTGCACATGTTTCCAGAACTGCCGCAATCATGAACAGTGCATGATACAAACTTTTTGTAAATAGTTTGCACCTTATTAAAGGTGCTCCCTACTGGTTTTACTTCAAAAAGGACTCTTTGTGAAGATACCACACTGGAACCTTTGCTGAGTATGGACTGGTAGCTTGAGAAGATATGCTACCTCATAGAGACTTGGTCCCCTCTTAAAGGGGATGTTCATTTGTTGCACTTAAATGGTGATATTGCTTTAAGACAGGTGGCAATAATGTTTTGACGAAAGAAAGTGATGATAATGTTTACATGAGAAAGTTATATGTATCCAACTAGTTAATTGTAAAGAAATGCTGATAATGTTCCCTGAAAGAAAGTAAGATCTAGAAGAAGGATGCAGTAGGCCCGTAGGGGTAGATGTAGTGTCCAGCATACATGTCAGTAAGAAAATAATGAGAAGGTTAATGTTATATAGAAAATGTTCGATAATGTTGATAGACCACGAGGATAGAAGGTGAACCCTGAGTCCTCCTAGGAGCCATATAGAGATGGCTCAGTGCTCTTAAACTGAAAGTAATGTTATGTTCTATACTATGTATAGTAGTTGAAAAGACAGAAGGCTCGGGCTGAAAGGAGCGGTCCTGTAAGAAAGGAGAGGCAGTAGGTCTGGTGCCGTTAGGACAGGCGGTCCTGCAGATTTAAAGAAGGAGAATGTAAAAGTTAAATTGCCTTATAATGTGATTATAAGAAGGTCTTTAGCGGATTCAGAGTGTACGTCCTTAAAGGCAATGTTAAATTATTGTTCAAGAATTTGTATTGAGTAGAATACCCGGTTGGGTAAGAAAAGTTAATTATAGCATGTTGCTATGATATTTAACCATGTTTGTAACGTTCAAGTGTCCTCACCTCCCATAAAGGGAAGCTCTGTTCAAATATACTTATTGTTATTGCACTCAACAAAATTGTATGTCTTTTTGCTAACTTGTATTGTTGTTTTCTTCCCAGTCCCGGAGTACTGGATTTAACCAGGGGGGAGTGCAGCGCCCCAGAGTCCTGGTCGTTGCAGTACTGTGGCTCCGCCACTAAGGGGAGCTGTGGTACGTCTGATGGCACTGAAGGAGTTCATCTGATCAGGTATCACAGACACCAATACATTTCACCGCCGGGCCTCCAGGGGGAGCTAAGGGTTCTATTCATTAGGCCACTCCTCACACACTGGTAAAACTGGGGGTCAGGCAGGAAGTTAGACAGAAAGCTGACTGGGTTGGAACCAGGCAACACCTTGTGGCAGAGGGTGTTGCAGGAGAAGATTCGGTAGGGTCTCTGTCAGGGGTGGGATCCTGACAGAGACTTGGCAACTTGAGAGAAAGCAACGGGACCGTGCCTGCTCAGTATAGCGGCGGTGCCCAAGAAGGGATTGGAAGCGAGATAGATTGTGCTGAGTGAGAAACGAGATCGACGCAAGAAGGAGAATACCAGTAGGGGTCGTGCTATAAGACCGAGGCAACATCCTACTGAGGCGCACAACCGGCGGCCGGAACGCCGAGGGAGTATTACAATATTCAGCTTCAAGCAATACTCTAAACAGCGGCAGGACAGTCAGTCTAAGGCGGGCTGTCTCACCTAAATCACCTATGCAGTCTTGGGGGGCAACTAGTGGAGAGGGGCGACTCTAGGGTCCCGGAAGAGCTCCGAGCCTACCCGTCAAACTGGTGCCGTTCTAACCGTAACATCAGGGAGGGACGGAGAATTAGAAGAACATCATCTAATCGAGTTGTGAGGGAACTTAAGAAACAGACACAACAGTTGTGGGGACTTTCCGTAAGCACAGCAGGGAAGGACCGCAACACATAGCGCTAGAAGGAAGGCACAGATTTCCACCTGCTAAGAGAACTCTGGAGGTGCCATTGGACCGGCCGGACTTGCGCAGCCTGGTTATCTGGACTTCAGACTGAGGACCCAGAGATCTTCAGTAAAGAGGTAAAGAGACTGCAACTTGGTGTCCTCGTTATTTACTGCACCGCACCACTACAGCATCACCACCACCATCATCTACCCACATCTATCACTGTACGCCCCTCAGCAGGGTCACGGACCGGGCCTAGCCACCGTGACAACCCCAGAGCAGAGACTCACAGGCCCGGTACCGGGTACCCCTTGGCCCTGCGGCAGTGGGGGCGCTACATCTCCATCGGCGCAAATCAAAGTTAATGGCTTCCTGTCGGAACACCTTCACATTCGAAACGGCAGGAGACAGGGGTGCCCTCTATCACCCCTGCTGTACATACTAACTATGGAACACTTGGCCAATGCGATTCGCAATAATATATCAATCAAAGGGGTGCAGATCTCCTCAGAAGAACATAAGTTGGCTCTATTTGCTGATGTTGTGCTTATGTATATCACCTCGCCCTTAACCACTATACCCAATGTTTTATTGGAGCTACATCGCTTTGGCCAATTGAGCAACTTTAAAATTAACTCACACAAATCGGAAATGCTAAATATCTCCCTACCTCTGCATTGGTCTCACAACTACGTTCCTTCCCTTTTAAATGGTGCCCTGACTCCCTCAGATACCTGGGTATAGCTTTGACTGCCAAGACATCACGGCTGTATGAAATTAACCATAAAATGGCCCTTCGTAAGGCTGAGCTTGACCTGGAGCGTTGGAATAAATTGCACTTGTCCTGGCTTGGTAGGATCAATACTATAAAAATGGATCTATTACCACGCCTTCTCTATTACTTTCAGACCATTCCGATGGTTCTGCCTGCTTCCTTCTTCTCCAGACTCAAATCAGCTATTACAAGATTTATTTGGTCGGGCAAACGACCTCGCCTATCATACCAATTACTGATTAGACCTAAACAAGAGGGAGGTCTGAGTCTGCCTAACCTCCAGCTTTACAACCATGCCTCCATTGGAACATGCCTACTAGATCTATATCATAATAAGTTTTAAAAAAAGTGGGTGGACTTGGAGACGAAGATCTTAGGGGCTTAGGGGTCAATCCCAGAGTTTACATCTGGCGGGGGGGGGGGGAGGTGCGGGGGTTCAGGGGGGGGAGTCTTCCCTTTCTTACTAGAAATCTGATTCTTTTTGTCAATCGCAATCACCTACAGCTTAGCTTGTCATCTATCTCTTGACCCCGATCTCTGACAATCCGGACTTCCCTGCAAGCCTAGATAAAATCATATTCCTTCATAAGCATAGGGATAACCATCCAATAGTTCATGATTATATTACCCCTTTATGTGTAAAACCTTTGCACTCCCTCTTTGAGGGTTCAGAGATTCCATCTGGGATGTGGTTACTTTATGAACAAATCAAAAGCTTAGTTCTCAGGGTATCCAAACGGGTCAACCTTTTCCGGTCGCTTACTTCTTTCGAGTTGGCGTGTCTGGGTGGGGACCCTCCATCACACACAGTATCACTCCTGTATAAAATGTTCCAGGGGTACCAGATATCTACATTAGATCCTCCTGCTTTCTTCCAGAAATGGGAATTCGACTTGAATAAGTCGTTAATAGTGTTGAGCGATACTTTCCGATATCGGAAAGTATCGGTATCGGAAAGTATCGGCCGATACCGTCAAAATATCGGATCCAATCCGATACCGATACCCGATCCCAATGCAAGTCAATGGGACGAAAATATCGGAATTAAAATAAACCCTTTATAAACTTGTAGGTTCATTCTACATGAAGGAAAACAACTAAGAATAATGTAGGATGTATTGGGGGACGTGGCGGAGATATTAAAGGGACAGAGGTTTAGCCCAATGTAATAGAATAGCAGGATTTTTAATTTTTTTTTATGAAGTTCGGCGTTAGAAAGAATTTGACTATGTTATTTATTTTTTTTTTTATGTCAGATATTGATGTTTCACTACTTCCACGCCCTTCACCTTCTTTTTTACTTCTCCCACGCTTTCTTCTTAATTATCCTCATCATCAGCTTCTTTGACATCAACTTCTTCACCTTATTCATCTTCTTCTTCATCTTCTACCTATTATTTTTTGGGTTACATTGTTCATATTCTTTTTATTTTACTATTATCTTCATCATATTCAACTTCTTCATCATATTCTTATTTGTGACAGGCATTCCCGTAGTTGTTATCTATAAAAGTTTGAAGATTACACCTTCCGTTCTGCCTGTCACAAACCAGTTACATTTGTCCGCGTTCAGTTTGGCCTGCAGCATCAGGCTTTATCCAGGGGCACCACGAGGAGGAACGGACTCACCCCCATACACTGCTTAGTCTTCTTCTGCTTATAATTTACATAATATTTTTTTGCTCTGATATTTTGTGTTATGCTTAATGTCCTTCTGCTCTTTGTTCTGCAGCCTCTTGTTCTTCTGCTTCTCGGTCTTCCAGGTCGTCGTCGTCTCCAGGGTCGTCGTCTCCGGGGTCGTCGTCATCGGGGTGGTCTCCGGGGTCGTCGTCATCGGGGTGGTCTTCAGGGTCATCGTCTCCAGGGTCGTCGTCATCACGGTGGTTGTCGTCTCTGGTGTCGTCGTCATCTTAGGGGTGTTCTTCCGGGTCATCGTGTTTAGTCTCTTGAACTTGGAAATGTAGCAGAAGGTACAAGAAGGCTGAGAAAATGCCGAGAACCAGCTGATGGAACTGGAACTCGGATGGCTACCCGAAGGTCCAAGAGCCAATGGAACTACCGAGGACCAGCTGACGTTACTGGAACCTGGTTACTAAGCAGGAGGTACCCGTGCCTGAAAGCACTACCAAGGACCACCTGACGTTGGTGGAACTCGGATACCCAGAGGGAGGCACCTAAGCCAAAGGCTCTGCCCGGAACCAGCTGACGGTACTGGAACCAGGATGGGGAGCAGAAGGTACAAGAGCAAAAGACACTGCCGAGAACCAGCTGACGGTGCTGGAACCCGGATGGGTAGCCGAAGGTCCAAGAGCCAATGGAACTACCGAGGACCAGCTGACGTTACTGGAACCCGGTTACTAAGCAGGAGGTACCCGTGCCTGAAAGCACTACCAAGGACCACCTGACGTTGGTGGAACTCGGATACCCAGAGGGAGGCACCTAAGCCAAAGGCTCTGCCCGGAACCAGCTGACGGTACTGGAACCAGGATGGGGAGCAGAAGGTACAAGAGCAAGTGTCTGCGTGGCTTTTGCAGGACACGTTGCCGGCTGCACAGCAGGGGAACAGCTGGCGGTGCTGGACCCCACTGACACATTGGCGAGGTGTTTGGCTCTGTGCAGCCAGCACTTCCGGACAGCAACGAGCGGTGTTGTAGCCCGGGCTCTGCAGGGGGAGCAGAGTGTAGGCCGAAGCCTACTTGAACCAATTTCAAAGGTAACCTTTAACCCCCCCTCAGGGGTTAGAAAGTAGAAGAGCCACAGCTTATGCAGCAGTAGTGCTGCACAAGTCAAAGGTTGCTCTTTTAATTTCGCTCCTTGCACACGCTGAATGAAACACGTATAACATTTAGCCCTTTATACAGTCAAACTGTGTAATGGAGGCGAGAGTTCCCTTTGTAATGAGACGCAGCACAGGTGTCAAGAATCCCACCTTGGTGCTGGGTGCAGCCTCCCGAGCGTTGTTATTTGCTGTACAGGAGTCTGCGCTGTCGTGTTATCCCCTGGCCTAGCGCCGTTAGCGCTGCCCATCTTCTGGCATCATGTAATGTCGGCCGGTGCGGTTCGCGATGACCATGAATCCCAGCCCCGCAGTGTCTTAACATTGTTAAAACACTGCGGGGCTGGGATTCAGGGCCTGGCGCAGCACATATGTTCGCCTCTCACACTCGGGTCCTTACACCCGCTTCAGACTGTGCGGCGTCATCTGATCCCTTATCGCATGCCACGGCCATGAAGCCGCACAGTCCGAAGAAGGCGGAAGGAGAGGAGGGACAGGCGAACTGATGCACTGATCCTGCCCATCAATCACACCCTCGCAGTCCCAATAAATAAGACACCGAGGGGCGTTGTGCGGGTCAGGGCGGCCGCAGAGGCGCAGGCAGCCAAACCATGATGCCAGAAGACGGGCAGCGCTACCAAGGGGGTTGCAGCGTGTCATTACAAAGGAAAGTCACACCACCGGGACGGTTAAATGGTCACACAGAGGACACATTTTAGACGTGTTTTCAGTTCCACATGTGCGAGGAGAATACGTTTCTGAGCCACCTTGCACACATGCAGCATTACCGCTGTACAAGGTGGCTGGATAACGTAAAAACGCCTGGGGGAGGGGGGACAGGTTCCCTTCAATTTCAGTTCTTGTGTCTGCGTGGCTTTTGCAGGACACGTTGCCGGCTGCACAGCAGGGGAACAGCTGGCGGTGCTGGACCCCACTGACACATTGGCTGGTGTTTTTCTCTGTGCAGCTAGCACATCTGGGCCCCAACTGGCGGTGTGTTAGAGCCCAGGGACAGCAGGAGGAGGAGCAGGAGGAGGAGGAGCAGGGGGAGGGGAGTGTAGGCCGAAGCCTGCACTGGCGGCAGCTTTGGGTGTGTTGTGTCTGCGTGGCTTTTGCAGGACACGTTGCCGGCTACACAGCAGGGGAACAGCTGGCGGTGCTGGACCCCCCTGACACATTGGCGAGGTGTTTGGCTCTGTGCAGCCAGCACTTCCGGACAGCAACTAGCGTTGTTGGAGCCCGGGCTCTGCAGGTGGAGCAGAGTGTAGGCCGAAGCCTAATTGAACCGATTTCAAAAGTCACCTTTAACCCCCCCTCAGGGGTTACAAAGTAGAAGAGCCACAGCTTATGCAGCAGCAGTGCTGCGCAAGTCAAAGGTTGCTCTTGTAATTTCTCTCCTTGCACACGCTGAATGGAACACGTATAACATTTAGCCCTTTATACAGTCAAACTGTGTAATGGAGGCGAGAGTTCCCTTTGTAATGAGACGCAGCACAGGTGTCAAGAATCCCACCTTGGTGCTGGGTGCAGCCTCCCGAGCGTTGTTATTTGCTGTACAGGAGTCTGCGCTGTCGTGTTATCCCCTGGCCTAGCGCCGTTAGCGCTGCCCATCTTCTGGCATCATGTAATGTCGGCCGGTGCGGTTCGCGATGACCATGAATCCCAGCCCCGCAGTGTCTTAACATTGTTAAAACACTGCGGGGCTGGGATTCAGGGCCTGGCGCAGCACATATGTTCGCCTCTCACACTCGGGTCCTTACACCCGCTTCAGACTGTGCGGCGTCATCTGATCCCTTATCGCATGCCACGGCCATGAAGCCGCACAGTCCGAAGAAGGCGGAAGGAGAGGAGGGACAGGCGAACTGATGCACTGATCCTGCCCATCAATCACACCCTCGCAGTCCCAATAAATAAGACACCGAGGGGCGTTGTGCGGGTCAGGGCGGCCGCAGAGGCGCAGGCAGCCAAACCATGATGCCAGAAGACGGGCAGCGCTACCAAGGGGGTTGCAGCGTGTCATTACAAAGGAAAGTCACACCACCGGGACGGTTAAATGGTCACACAGAGGACACATTTTAGACGTGTTTTCAGTTCCACATGTGCGAGGAGAATACGTTTCTGAGCCACCTTGCACACATGCAGCATTACCGCTGTACAAGGTGGCTGGATAACGTAAAAACGCCTGGGGGAGGGGGGACAGGTTCCCTTCAATTTCAGTTCTTGTGTCTGCGTGGCTTTTGCAGGACACGTTGCCGGCTGCACAGCAGGGGAACAGCTGGCGGTGCTGGACCCCACTGACACATTGGCTGGTGTTTTTCTCTGTGCAGCTAGCACATCTGGGCCCCAACTGGCGGTGTGTTAGAGCCCAGGGACAGCAGGAGGAGGAGCAGGAGGAGGAGGAGCAGGGGGAGGGGAGTGTAGGCCGAAGCCTGCACTGGCGGCAGCTTTGGGTGTGTTGTGTCTGCGTGGCTTTTGCAGGACACGTTGCCGGCTACACAGCAGGGGAACAGCTGGCGGTGCTGGACCCCCCTGACACATTGGCGAGGTGTTTGGCTCTGTGCAGCCAGCACTTCCGGACAGCAACTAGCGTTGTTGGAGCCCGGGCTCTGCAGGTGGAGCAGAGTGTAGGCCGAAGCCTAATTGAACCGATTTCAAAAGTCACCTTTAACCCCCCCTCAGGGGTTACAAAGTAGAAGAGCCACAGCTTATGCAGCAGCAGTGCTGCGCAAGTCAAAGGTTGCTCTTGTAATTTCTCTCCTTGCACACGCTGAATGGAACACGTATAACATTTAGCCCTTTATACAGTCAAACTGTGTAATGGAGGCGAGAGTTCCCTTTGTAATGAGACGCAGCACAGGTGTCAAGAATCCCACCTTGGTGCTGGGTGCAGCCTCCCGAGCGTTGTTATTTGCTGTACAGGAGTCTGCGCTGTCGTGTTATCCCCTGGCCTAGCGCCGTTAGCGCTGCCCATCTTCTGGCATCATGTAATGTCGGCCGGTGCGGTTCGCGATGACCATGAATCCCAGCCCCGCAGTGTCTTAACATTGTTAAAACACTGCGGGGCTGGGATTCAGGGCCTGGCGCAGCACATATGTTCGCCTCTCACACTCGGGTCCTTACACCCGCTTCAGACTGTGCGGCGTCATCTGATCCCTTATCGCATGCCACGGCCATGAAGCCGCACAGTCCGAAGAAGGCGGAAGGAGAGGAGGGACAGGCGAACTGATGCACTGATCCTGCCCATCAATCACACCCTCGCAGTCCCAATAAATAAGACACCGAGGGGCGTTGTGCGGGTCAGGGCGGCCGCAGAGGCGCAGGCAGCCAAACCATGATGCCAGAAGACGGGCAGCGCTACCAAGGGGGTTGCAGCGTGTCATTACAAAGGAAAGTCACACCACCGGGACGGTTAAATGGTCACACAGAGGACACATTTTAGACGTGTTTTCAGTTCCACATGTGCGAGGAGAATACGTTTCTGAGCCACCTTGCACACATGCAGCATTACCGCTGTACAAGGTGGCTGGATAACGTAAAAACGCCTGGGGGAGGGGGGACAGGTTCCCTTCAATTTCAGTTCTTGTGTCTGCGTGGCTTTTGCAGGACACGTTGCCGGCTGCACAGCAGGGGAACAGCTGGCGGTGCTGGACCCCACTGACACATTGGCTGGTGTTTTTCTCTGTGCAGCTAGCACATCTGGGCCCCAACTGGCGGTGTGTTAGAGCCCAGGGACAGCAGGAGGAGGAGCAGGAGGAGGAGGAGCAGGGGGAGGGGAGTGTAGGCCGAAGCCTGCACTGGCGGCAGCTTTGGGTGTGTTGTGTCTGCGTGGCTTTTGCAGGACACGTTGCCGGCTACACAGCAGGGGAACAGCTGGCGGTGCTGGACCCCCCTGACACATTGGCGAGGTGTTTGGCTCTGTGCAGCCAGCACTTCCGGACAGCAACTAGCGTTGTTGGAGCCCGGGCTCTGCAGGTGGAGCAGAGTGTAGGCCGAAGCCTAATTGAACCGATTTCAAAAGTCACCTTTAACCCCCCCTCAGGGGTTACAAAGTAGAAGAGCCACAGCTTATGCAGCAGCAGTGCTGCGCAAGTCAAAGGTTGCTCTTGTAATTTCTCTCCTTGCACACGCTGAATGGAACACGTATAACATTTAGCCCTTTATACAGTCAAACTGTGTAATGGAGGCGAGAGTTCCCTTTGTAATGAGACGCAGCACAGGTGTCAAGAATCCCACCTTGGTGCTGGGTGCAGCCTCCCGAGCGTTGTTATTTGCTGTACAGGAGTCTGCGCTGTCGTGTTATCCCCTGGCCTAGCGCCGTTAGCGCTGCCCATCTTCTGGCATCATGTAATGTCGGCCGGTGCGGTTCGCGATGACCATGAATCCCAGCCCCGCAGTGTCTTAACATTGTTAAAACACTGCGGGGCTGGGATTCAGGGCCTGGCGCAGCACATATGTTCGCCTCTCACACTCGGGTCCTTACACCCGCTTCAGACTGTGCGGCGTCATCTGATCCCTTATCGCATGCCACGGCCATGAAGCCGCACAGTCCGAAGAAGGCGGAAGGAGAGGAGGGACAGGCGAACTGATGCACTGATCCTGCCCATCAATCACACCCTCGCAGTCCCAATAAATAAGACACCGAGGGGCGTTGTGCGGGTCAGGGCGGCCGCAGAGGCGCAGGCAGCCAAACCATGATGCCAGAAGACGGGCAGCGCTACCAAGGGGGTTGCAGCGTGTCATTACAAAGGAAAGTCACACCACCGGGACGGTTAAATGGTCACACAGAGGACACATTTTAGACGTGTTTTCAGTTCCACATGTGCGAGGAGAATACGTTTCTGAGCCACCTTGCACACATGCAGCATTACCGCTGTACAAGGTGGCTGGATAACGTAAAAACGCCTGGGGGAGGGGGGACAGGTTCCCTTCAATTTCAGTTCTTGTGTCTGCGTGGCTTTTGCAGGACACGTTGCCGGCTGCACAGCAGGGGAACAGCTGGCGGTGCTGGACCCCACTGACACATTGGCTGGTGTTTTTCTCTGTGCAGCTAGCACATCTGGGCCCCAACTGGCGGTGTGTTAGAGCCCAGGGACAGCAGGAGGAGGAGCAGGAGGAGGAGGAGCAGGGGGAGGGGAGTGTAGGCCGAAGCCTGCACTGGCGGCAGCTTTGGGTGTGTTGTGTCTGCGTGGCTTTTGCAGGACACGTTGCCGGCTACACAGCAGGGGAACAGCTGGCGGTGCTGGACCCCCCTGACACATTGGCGAGGTGTTTGGCTCTGTGCAGCCAGCACTTCCGGACAGCAACTAGCGTTGTTGGAGCCCGGGCTCTGCAGGTGGAGCAGAGTGTAGGCCGAAGCCTAATTGAACCGATTTCAAAAGTCACCTTTAACCCCCCCTCAGGGGTTACAAAGTAGAAGAGCCACAGCTTATGCAGCAGCAGTGCTGCGCAAGTCAAAGGTTGCTCTTGTAATTTCTCTCCTTGCACACGCTGAATGGAACACGTATAACATTTAGCCCTTTATACAGTCAAACTGTGTAATGGAGGCGAGAGTTCCCTTTGTAATGAGACGCAGCACAGGTGTCAAGAATCCCACCTTGGTGCTGGGTGCAGCCTCCCGAGCGTTGTTATTTGCTGTACAGGAGTCTGCGCTGTCGTGTTATCCCCTGGCCTAGCGCCGTTAGCGCTGCCCATCTTCTGGCATCATGTAATGTCGGCCGGTGCGGTTCGCGATGACCATGAATCCCAGCCCCGCAGTGTCTTAACATTGTTAAAACACTGCGGGGCTGGGATTCAGGGCCTGGCGCAGCACATATGTTCGCCTCTCACACTCGGGTCCTTACACCCGCTTCAGACTGTGCGGCGTCATCTGATCCCTTATCGCATGCCACGGCCATGAAGCCGCACAGTCCGAAGAAGGCGGAAGGAGAGGAGGGACAGGCGAACTGATGCACTGATCCTGCCCATCAATCACACCCTCGCAGTCCCAATAAATAAGACACCGAGGGGCGTTGTGCGGGTCAGGGCGGCCGCAGAGGCGCAGGCAGCCAAACCATGATGCCAGAAGACGGGCAGCGCTACCAAGGGGGTTGCAGCGTGTCATTACAAAGGAAAGTCACACCACCGGGACGGTTAAATGGTCACACAGAGGACACATTTTAGACGTGTTTTCAGTTCCACATGTGCGAGGAGAATACGTTTCTGAGCCACCTTGCACACATGCAGCATTACCGCTGTACAAGGTGGCTGGATAACGTAAAAACGCCTGGGGGAGGGGGGACAGGTTCCCTTCAATTTCAGTTCTTGTGTCTGCGTGGCTTTTGCAGGACACGTTGCCGGCTGCACAGCAGGGGAACAGCTGGCGGTGCTGGACCCCACTGACACATTGGCTGGTGTTTTTCTCTGTGCAGCTAGCACATCTGGGCCCCAACTGGCGGTGTGTTAGAGCCCAGGGACAGCAGGAGGAGGAGCAGGAGGAGGAGGAGCAGGGGGAGGGGAGTGTAGGCCGAAGCCTGCACTGGCGGCAGCTTTGGGTGTGTTGTGTCTGCGTGGCTTTTGCAGGACACGTTGCCGGCTACACAGCAGGGGAACAGCTGGCGGTGCTGGACCCCCCTGACACATTGGCGAGGTGTTTGGCTCTGTGCAGCCAGCACTTCCGGACAGCAACTAGCGTTGTTGGA
This sequence comes from Ranitomeya variabilis, assembly GCF_051348905.1. Classification (NCBI taxonomy): domain Eukaryota; kingdom Metazoa; phylum Chordata; class Amphibia; order Anura; family Dendrobatidae; genus Ranitomeya; species Ranitomeya variabilis. The sequence continues at coordinate 595,667,688 of NC_135233.1, read as the reverse complement.
GCCCGGGCTCTGCAGGTGGAGCAGAGTGTAGGCCGAAGCCTAATTGAACCGATTTCAAAAGTCACCTTTAACCCCCCCTCAGGGGTTACAAAGTAGAAGAGCCACAGCTTATGCAGCAGCAGTGCTGCGCAAGTCAAAGGTTGCTCTTGTAATTTCTCTCCTTGCACACGCTGAATGGAACACGTATAACATTTAGCCCTTTATACAGTCAAACTGTGTAATGGAGGCGAGAGTTCCCTTTGTAATGAGACGCAGCACAGGTGTCAAGAATCCCACCTTGGTGCTGGGTGCAGCCTCCCGAGCGTTGTTATTTGCTGTACAGGAGTCTGCGCTGTCGTGTTATCCCCTGGCCTAGCGCCGTTAGCGCTGCCCATCTTCTGGCATCATGTAATGTCGGCCGGTGCGGTTCGCGATGACCATGAATCCCAGCCCCGCAGTGTCTTAACATTGTTAAAACACTGCGGGGCTGGGATTCAGGGCCTGGCGCAGCACATATGTTCGCCTCTCACACTCGGGTCCTTACACCCGCTTCAGACTGTGCGGCGTCATCTGATCCCTTATCGCATGCCACGGCCATGAAGCCGCACAGTCCGAAGAAGGCGGAAGGAGAGGAGGGACAGGCGAACTGATGCACTGATCCTGCCCATCAATCACACCCTCGCAGTCCCATTAAATAAGACAACGAGGGCTGTTGTGTGGGTCAGGGCGGCCGCAGAAGCGCAGCCAGCCAAACAATGATGCCAGAAGACGGGCAGCGTTACCAAGGAGCTTGTTGCGTGTGTCAATACAAAGTCAAATCACACCTGAGGGACGTTTTAATGGTCACAGAGGACACATTTTAGACGTGTTCACTTCAACATGGGCAAGGAGAATAAGTTTCTGAGCCACCTTGAACACATGCAGCATTACTGCTGTTCAAGGTAGCTGTAAAACATAGAAACACCTGGGGGAGGGGGGACAGGTTCCCTTCAATTTCAGTTCTTGTGTCTGCGTGGCGGTCGCAGGACACGTTGCCGGCTACACAGCAGGGGAAGAGCTGGCGGTGCTGGACCCCACTGACACATTGGCTGGTGTTTTTCTCTGTGCAGCTAGCACATCTGGGCAAAAACTGGCGGTGTTAGAGCCCAGGGTCAGCAGGAGGAGCAGGGGGAGCGGAGTGTAGGCCGAAGCCTGCACTCGAGCAAGTTGAAAGGAAACCTTTAAACCCCCCCCCCCCCAGGCGTTTGTAGCTGAAAGAGCCATTGTGTACAGCACTAATGCTGGAAAAGGTAAACTTAGCTCTTTTAATTATGGTCCTTGTACATGCGGAACCTAACATTTATGAAATGTGTCCCCACACAGCGTTAAACCGTCCGGTAGGTGGAACTTTCCTTTGTCGTGTGACGCAGCACAGCCATCATTTTTACCCCCTTGTCGCCGTTCGCCCCCTCCTCAGCGTTGTTTGAATCTGTCCCGGAGCCTGCGCTGTTAGGTTAGCCCATGGCTATGCACACATGTTGCGCTGCCCGTCTTCTGACCTCATTTGGTGTCAGGCTGGCTGCGCCTGTGCGGGTGCGCTGGCCGAGATCCCGCCTCGCAGTGTCGTCTCATGTAATCCCACCGCGGGCCTGTGATCCGTGCCCGTGCGCAGTGCATATCCTCTCCTCTCACTCCCCTCCCTACGGCTTTTTCAGACTGTGCGGTGTCACGGCCGTGGCATGCTATTAGGGACCAGCTGACATCGCACAGTCTGAAGAAGCCGTAGGGAGGGGAGTGAGAGGAGAGGATATGCACTGCGCACGGGCACGGATCACAGGCCCGCGGTGGGATTACATTAGACGACACTGCGAGGCGGGATCTCGGCCAGCGCACCCGCACAGGCGCAGCCAGCCTGACACCAAATGAGGTCAGAAGACGGGCAGCGCAACATGTGTGCATGGCCAAGGGCTAACCTAACAGCGCAGGCTCCGGGACAGATTCAAACAACGCTGAGGAGGGGGCGCACGGCGCCAAGGGGGTAAAAATGATGGCTGTGCTGCGTCACACGACAAAGGAAAGTTCCACCTACCGGACGGTGTAACGCTGTGTGGGGACACATTTCATAAGTGTTTGGTTCAGCATGTGCAAGGAGCATCACGAAAAGAGGCACTTTTTCCCTTTGCATCATCATTACTGCTGCACAAGGTGGCTCCTTCAGTAACAAACGCCTGGGGGGGGGGGGGGGGTCAGGTTCCCTTACATTTAACTTGTTGTGTCTGCGTGGCGGTCGCAGTACACGTTGCCGTATACACAGCAGGGGAACAGCTGGCGGTGCTGAACCCCACTAACACATTGGCGAGGTGTTTGGCTCTGTGCGTACAGCACTTCTGGACGGCAACTAGCGGTGTTGGAGCCCAGGGACAGGTGGAGGAGGAGGAGGTTGGAGGAGGTAGGAGGGATTGCCACACACACAGCAGGGGAACAGCTGACGTTACTGAACCCCAATAACAGAGGAGGGACTGTTGACTGTGCGTACAGCACTTCTGGACGGCAACGGGCGGTGTTGGAGCCCAGGGACAGGTGGAGGAGGAGGACGTTGGAGGAGGTAGGAGGAGGTAGGAGGGATTGCCACACACACAGCAGGGGAACAGCTGACGTTACTGAACCCCAATAACAGAGGAGGGACTGTTGACTGTGCGTACAGCACTTCTGGACGGCAACTGGCGGTGTTGGAGCCCAGGGACAGGTGGAGGAGGAGGAGGTTGGAGGAGGTAGGAGGGATTGCCACACACACAGCAGGGGAACAGCTGACGTTACTGAACCCCAATAACAGAGGAGGGACTGTTGACTGTGCGTACAGCACTTCTGGACGGCAACTGGCGGTGTTGGAGCCCAGGGACAGGTGGAGGAGGAGGAGGTTGGAGGAGGTAGGAGGGATTGCCACACACACAGCAGGGGAACAGCTGACGTTACTGAACCCCAATAACAGAGGAGGGACTGTTGACTGTGCGTACAGCACTTCTGGACGGCAACTGGCGGTGTTGGAGCCCAGGGACAGGTGGAGGAGGAGGACGTTGGAGGAGGTAGGAGGAGGTAGGAGGGATTGCCACACACACAGCAGGGGAACAGCTGACGTTACTGAACCCCAATAACAGAGGAGGGACTGTTGACTGTGCGTACAGCACTTCTGGACGGCAACTGGCGGTGTTGGAGCCCAGGGACAGGTGGAGGAGGAGGAGGTTGGAGGAGGTAGGAGGGATTGCCACACACACAGCAGGGGAACAGCTGACGTTACTGAACCCCAATAACAGAGGAGGGACTGTTGACTGTGCGTACAGCACTTCTGGACGGCAACTGGCGGTGTTGGAGCCCAGGGACAGGTGGAGGAGGAGGAGGTTGGAGGAGGTAGGAGGGATTGCCACACACACAGCAGGGGAACAGCTGACGTTACTGAACCCCAATAACAGAGGAGGGACTGTTGACTGTGCGTACAGCACTTCTGGACGGCAACTGGCGGTGTTGGAGCCCAGGGACAGGTGGAGGAGGAGGACGTTGGAGGAGGTAGGAGGAGGTAGGAGGGATTGCCACACACACAGCAGGGGAACAGCTGACGTTACTGAACCCCAATAACAGAGGAGGGACTGTTGACTGTGCGTACAGCACTTCTGGACGGCAACTGGCGGTGTTGGAGCCCAGGGACAGGTGGAGGAGGAGGAGGTTGGAGGAGGTAGGAGGGATTGCCACACACACAGCAGGGGAACAGCTGACGTTACTGAACCCCAATAACAGAGGAGCGACTGTTGGGACTGTGCGTACAGCACTACCAGGCAACAACTAGCGGTGTTGGAGCCCAGGGACAGGTGGAAAAGCAGAGGAACACAATGTAGGCCGAAGCCTGAGAAAGTCGAAAGGGAACCTTTAACCCCCCCCCAAGGCGTTTGTAGCTGAAAGAGCCAGCTTGTGCAGCACAAAAGATGCAAAAGGAAAAGGTGGCTCTTTTCATCATGCTCCTTGCAAACACAGAACTAAACACTTATAAAATGTGTCCCCTGCAACCGTAAAACCGTCCCGGAGGTGGGACTTTCCTTCGTAATGTGACGCAGCCCAGCCGTCATTCCTACCCCCCCGGCGCCGCGCACCGGCTCCTCAGCGTTGTTTTATTCCGTCCAGGAGCCTGCGCTGTTATGTTATCCCGTGGCCAGGCACACTTAGCGCTGCCCGTCTTCTGGCATCATTTGGTGTCTGGATGGCTGCGCCTGTGCGGCCGCGCTGGCAGAGAGCCCGCCTCGCAGTGTCTTCTGATTTAATCCCACTGGGGGCCTGGGATCCATGGACATGCGCAGTGCATATCTGAACCTCCACCTCTCACTCATCTCCCTATGGCTTCTTCAGACTGTGCGGTGTCACGGCCGTGGCATGCTGTTAGGGACCAGCTGACACCGAACAGTCTGAAGAAGCCATAGGGAAATGAGTGAGAGGTGGAGGTTCAGATATGCACTGCGCATGTCCATGGATCCCAGGCCCCCAGTGGGATTAAATCAGAAGACACTGCGAGGCGGGCTCTCTGCCAGCGCGGCCGCACAGGCGCAGCCATCCAGACACCAAATGATGCCAGAAGACGGGCAGCGCTAAGTGTGCCTGGCCACGGGATAACATAACAGCGCAGGCTCCTGGACGGAATAAAACAACGCTGAGGAGCCGGTGCGCGGCGCCGGGGGGGTAGGAATGACGGCTGGGCTGCGTCACATTAAGAAGGAAAGTCCCACCTCCGGGACGGTTTTACGGTATCAGTGGACACATTTTATAAGTGTTAAGTTCTGCGTGTGCAAGGAGCTAAACAAAAATAGCTACCTTTTCCTTGGGCAGCATTACTGCTGCACAAGGTGGCTCTTTCAGTAACAAACGCCTTGGGGGGGGGGGGACAGATTCCCTTACATTTCAGTTGTTGTGTCAGCGTGGCGGTCGCATGACACATTGCCGGCTACACAGCTGGGGATCAGCTGACGTTACTGAAACCCAATAACACTGGGTCGTATGTTTTGACTGTGCAGACGGCACGTCTGAGCCTCAACTGGCGGTGTTGGAGCCCAGGAATTTAAGTTCAGGTGGTAGAAAGATGAACACAACAGGAGACCTGGATAACGTATACAGTGACCTAATTATTCAATCAGGAGGAGGAGTGGCAAATTCCGGCGAGATCCAGGCCTTGTTCATTTTCAGGAAAGTAAGCCGGTCAACGTTATCGGAGGATAGTCGCATGCGACGGTCAGTTAGTACACCACCTGCAGCACTAAAGACACGTTCCGATAATACACTGGCCGCAGGGCAAGACAGCACCTCCAATGCATACTGGCTTAGCTCTGGCCATGTATCCAGCTTTGAGACCCAAAACTTGAAAGGGGAAGAGCCGTCTGGGAGTACAGCAAGAGGGCAAGACATGTAGTCTGTCACCATCTGACGGAACCGTTGCCTCCTGCTGACTGGAGCCGTCTGTGATGGTGTAGACTTTTGTGGCGGGCACAGAAAACTGTGCCACAGTTCGGCCATACTGGTCTTGCCTTGGGCAGAGGCACTGCTTCTGCTCCCTCTTTGTGCAGAGCCTCCACCACGGCCTGGACGCACTGAGCTGCTTTGGAATGCACTAGCAGCACTTCTCTCAGTTGGAATGGAGAAGATGATGGAATTGACCAGTGTGTCTTGGTACTCCCGCATTTTTCGCTCCCGGTTCAACGGTGTGATGAGGCTTTCTACGTTGTCCCGGTAGCGAGGATCGAGGAGGGTGAACACCCAATAATCAGACATGTTGAGAATGTGGGCGATGCGGCGGTCGTTTCTCAGGCACTGCAGCATGTAATCCACCATGTGCTGCAGACTGCCAACTGCCCAAGAAACGCTGTCCCCTGCTGGAGGCGTGATCTCTGCCCGCTCGTCATCACCCCACCCTCGCTGTACACACTGACTACTGGACAATTGTGTAACTCCCTCCTCTGGACGGATGTCTTCCTCCTCCATTGACTCCTCCTCATCCTCCTCACAAACGGTCCCCTGCCTACGCGTTTGTGAGGAACCACGTGGCGCTGACTGTCCAGAAGATGATGGAAATGGTGAATCCTCATCCTCCACCTCTTCCACAACATCATCCCTTAGCGCTTGCAGTGATTTTTCAAGCAGGCAGATAAGGGGGACAGTCATGCTGACTAGTGCATCATCTGCACTCGCCATCCGCGTGGAATAATCAAAGGGACGCAAAACCTGGCAGACGTCATTCATAGTGGCCCACTCTGTGGTTGTGAAGTCTGTACGGCGCTGACTGCGACTTTTTTGCGCCTGAAGCAGCTGGTACTCCATTACAGCTTGCTGCTGCTCACACAACCGCTCCAACATATGTAACGTGGAATTCCACCTGGTAGGTAGGTCACATATGATGCGATGTTCCGGCAGGCGGTGTCGGCGCTGCAGAGCCGCAATGCGCGCTTTTGCCGTGCTGGAACGCCGCAAGTGAGCACACTCTAGGCGGACCTTGTGCAGCAGTGCATCAAGATCCGGATAGTCCCTCAAAAAGCTCTGCACGACCAAATTGAGCACATGTGCCAGACATGGGATGTGAGTGAGGTTGCCGAGGCCCAGAGCTGCCACCAGATTTCGGCCATTATCACACACTACCATGCCTGGCTGGAGATTCGCTGGCACAAACCACACATCGCTCTCCTGCTTGATGGCATTCCAGAGCTCCTGCGCTGTGTGGCTACGATTCCCCAAGAAAATTAATTTCAAGACGGCCTGTTGACGTTTGGCCACGGCTGTGCTCATGTCGGTCGTAACAGGTACACGTTCATCACGGGTCCATGTGGAGGTGGACTGTGACGGCTCCTGCAGCGATGATTCTGAGGAACTGGTGTAAGAGGAGGAGTCAATGCGTACAGAATGGATTCCTGCAATCCTTGGAGTGGGCAGGACACGTCCTGCGCCACTCGCACGGTCTGTACCCGGCTCAACGACATTAACCCAATGGGCAGTGAGGGAAAGGTATCGCCCCTGTCCATGTTGACTGGTCCACGCATCGGTGGTGAGGTGGACCTTGCTACTGACGGCGTTCAGTAGCGCGTGTTTTATGTGTCCCTCCACATGCTTCTGCAGGGCAGGGACGGCTTGCCTGCTGAAGTAAAAGCGGCTGGGCACATTGTACTGTGGGACTGCCAATGACATCAAGTCACGGAAGCTGTCAGTCTCCACCAGCCTGAATGACAGCATTTCCAGTGACAGAAGTTTGGCAATGCGTGCAGTCAGAGCCTGTGCTCGTGGGTGGTTTGACGAGAAAGGCCGCCTTTTCTCCCATGCCTGTACTACCGATGGCTGTAGACTGGGCTGGGAGTGTGTGGATGACTGGGAAAGTGGCGCTGCGGGTGGAATGACAGCGGGTCTCTGGACAACAGGGGCAGAGGTTCTTCCACGGCGATCCTGGGAGGACGCCGAACCAGCTGCGTGTGAGGTAGAGGAAGAGGCAACACGAGCTGAAGAGGTGGTAGCTGCCGCTGTTGGTTGGCCTACCTCTTCAGTGTGTTTTTCTAACTCCGCCGGGTGCCTGTTGCGCACATGTTTCCACATGTTGGAGGTATTGAGGTTGCTGACATTTTTCCCTCTTTTGACTTTTTGATGACACACGTTGCATCTGACATAGCAAATGTCATCTGCAACTGTGTCAAAAAAGGACCAGGCACTGCAAGTCTTGGGAGCGCCCTTTTTGGCTTTTGGAAGAGACATGCTCCTAACGGGTGCCAAAGCGGAGGCTGCAGGATCCGCAGTCTTCCCCCTCCCTCTCCCTCTTTGGGCCGTACGGGGAATCTCTTCCTCAGAGCTGCTCCCACCACCTTCCTGTCCCTCACGCCAAGATGGGTCGAGGACCTCATCATCTACACTACCCTCTGCCCCCAACTGCTCCTCCTGGGTAGTCTCAGCAGCAGAGCACGCACCAGTAAGTGGCACCTGAGTGTCATCATCAGCTGATGCGGCCTGCGATGTGGTGACCGGAGCCACTGGCCCACCCGCCTCTTCAGAGGAAGACAGAAAAAGCTGTTGGACATCACTGCACCCTGCCTCTTCTTCCATTTCTCCAATGCTGCTTGGCTGGCCCCCTGTTTCCAAGCCAAGAGATTCAGAGAACAGAAGTAGAGACGGCTCCTGTCCTGGGCTCTCTGTCTGCCTGGGCAATTTGGCAGGTGGTGAAGAGACAGATGGCTGCTCTCCAGTGCTCTGTGTCTGAGAGGATGTGGCACTAATGGAAGTTGATGCATTAGCTGCCATCCATCCGACAACAGCTTCAATTTGTTCTTCACGCAGCAGCGGTGTACGGCGCTCGGACACAAAGCTTCGCATGAACGACTGTTGCCTGGTGAAAGTGGGTGCTGATGAGTCACCGGTGCCCGCAGCAGGCACAGAATCCCCACGTCCCCTCCCTGCTCCGCGCCCACGCCCACGCCCACGTGCCTTACTCACTGCCTTCTTCATCTTGGTTGACTGATAAAGATAAGCAGAAAAGTACTAACGGATTTGTGTGCTTATTCCTGAGCAACTCCTCCTAACAGGTATAAGAAACACTAATTATCTAAAGTGTGGACTAGACTTTAATATGAGCTAATGTGGCCTACAGAAATGTAAAGTGGTGTAACTGGTGTGTTTGGTGAACTTTATTATTTATTTATTTTTTGGGGGCTGAACTGACAACAGATAGAGCTGCAGTCACACGGAGACCGTGCAGACAGACGTAAACGGCGCTACAAGGCCCAAAAACCCTCCTCTACTTTATCCTATGTAGTGTTTTTCCACAAATTAGCTGGAGACGGGTGGAAAGACACTAATAGGATTTTTTTGAATAAATTAGCAGCAGACTACACTATTTGGAAAAAAAAGAAAATTGATTTGGCGGTATGACGCAGTGAAAAACCCTGAGCTGGAGACAACCAGGCTACAGCTGCTCACAGATTACAGGGCGAGCTGCAGTCACACGGAGACCGTGCAGACAGCCGTAAACGGCGCTGCAAGGCCCAAAAACCCTCCTCTACTTTATCCTATGTAGTGTTTTTCCACAAATTAGCTGGAGACGGGTGGAAAGACACTAATAGGATTTTTTTAAATTAATTAGCAGCAGACTACACTACTTTGAAAAAAAAGAAAATTGATTTGGCAGTATGACGCAGTGAAAAACCCTGAGCTGGAGACAACCAGGCTATAGCTGCTCACAGATTACAGGGCGAGCTGCAGTCACACGGAGACCGTGCAGACAGCCGTAAACGGCGCTGCAAGGCCCAAAAACCCTCCTCTACTTTATCCTATGTAGTGTTTTTCCACAAATTAGCTGGAGACGGGTGGAAAGACACTAATAGGATTTTTTTAAATTAATTAGCAGCAGACTACACTACTTTGAAAAAAAAGAAAATTGATTTGGCGGTATGACGCAGTGAAAAACCCTGAGCTGGAGACAACCAGGCTACAGCTGCTCACAGATTACAGGGCGAGCTGCAGTCACACGGAGACCGTGCAGACAGCCGTAAACGGCGCTGCAAGGCCCAAAAACCCTCCTCTACTTTATCCTATGTAGTGTTTTTCCACAAATTAGCTGGAGACGGGTGGAAAGACACTAATAGGATTTTTTAAAATTAATTAGCAGCAGACTACACTACTTTGAAAAAAAAGAAAATTGATTTGGCGGTATGACGCAGTGAAAAACCCTGAGCTGGAGACAACCAGGCTACGGCTGCTCACAGACTACAGGGCGAGCTGCAGTCACACGGAGACCGTGCAGACAGCCGTAAACGGCGCTGCAAGGCCCAAAAACCCTCCTCTACTTTATCCTATGTAGTGTTTTTCCACAAATTAGCTGGAGACGGGTGGAAAGACACTAATAGGATTTTTTTGAATAAATTAGCAGCAGACTACACTACTTGGGAAAAAAAAAAAAAAAGGAACAGTATGAGGCAATGAACCACCCTCCCTGAACTGAATACAACCAACTATGGATGGCCTATGTGGCTGCACTCAGACTGGAGACTGGGCTGCACTCACACACACACACACACAGACCCTGCAGATCGCTGTGAAAACAGCGCTACAAGGCAAAAGCAAGGTGAATAGTAGGTGAACACAGCGGTTGCTAAATTAGCCTTTGGAAAGCACAAAGAAGCAAATCGCTATCTCTAAACTGTCCCTCAGTCAGCAAACAGCGTCCTGTCACTAACTGAATTCACAGCAGAGTGATCGCAAAATGGCGCCAGCGACTTTTAAACTGCATCATGACATCATTACACCAGCCAATCACAGCCTTGCCAGTAGTTTCATGCCCTCCATGCTAAACAGGATGTGCCCACACTTGGAATCAATCTCATTGGCTGAATTTCTGCTTTTTGAATCTTAGAACTTCCGATTCCGGTATCCGATACGCGGCAAGTATCGGAATCCCGGTATCGGAATTCCGATACCGCAAGTATCGGCCGATACCCGATACTTGCGGTATCGGAATGCTCAACACTAGTCGTTAATACCAGATGACAGGAATAGGAGTCTTCTCTATACACTCAGATCCTCACTATGTGCGGACTACCAAGAGAGAAGCTATAGACTTCTGGCTCGGTGGTATAGATGCCCAGATACCATCCACTCTATGTTCCCAAATACCCCAGACACGTGCTGGAGATGTTGGGGGGAGAAGGGGTTCATACATGCACATTTGGTGGTCTTGCCCATGCATTAAAGGTTTCTGGGAGGATGTGTTTAACCTACATAATAAGTTATCTATGCATAAAGCCCGACCCACAATAGAGGTGGCTCTGCTATCTATTTGTGAGCTTTCCATAGCTAAATTTAAGAAAAGCCTCCTTCCACATCTCTTGACAGCTGCGCGTAATTTAATACCTCGCTACTGGAAGCAGACGAATATCCCTTCAAGATCCGAGCTTGTGGTGGAGCTGAACCACCTCTTTAGAATGGAGCAACTGATTGGTCAGGACACCGGGACCTTGGACAAGGTTCTAGACATATGGGCCCCTTGGATGTTTAGGGAGACCGCGGGTCTGACTGCATGGATCAGCGGAGTCTCTGACTCAAATCTTTAACTTTTTTAGATCGGACCCTTTGGGTTGTGAATTAATAAGCACTGCTGAGTTGGGCGGGACAGCGGAGGCCGGTTCCCCCCCCATCCTTTCCCTCTTGTCTCTTCTTTTCTATCTGTCCCTTCCCACTCTCTTTTCTTTGACTGTTAATTGTTGTATGTGTTATAAAGGTGTTTTGGTTATGATTAGGATTTAATTTGGAAAATTTAATCAGGTGATATATTTGAGCCTGTTTGTTTAACGGAGTTCCGGAGAAACGGATCCACACTGTAACGGTGACTATAGGCATATTCCGCCATCATTGGTTATAACAAGAAGATAACGAAGTCATGGTGTGGGAATATAGAGTATTGTTTATTATATATTTTCTCATGACTACAGTATTAATAACTCAAATGTCATTTCAAGTTGTATCATTCTACTATTATCTTACTTTAATGGTTTTTGTAAAAGTGACTTCATTCAATAAACTTGATTTACACAAAATATGTCTAGACGTTGTCAGAAAATCTGTCAAATTTTGGAAGATTGTCATAAGCATTTGCAGAGTAAAGGTTGGTTAATAGCTGGTTTACACAGGCAGAGCGCCAAAAACGCACAATGAACGATCTGTAACAGATCGCTTAGTGCACATAGGCTGTCATTATTCTCAGCAGCACAAGTCAGGTTAACACAGGACGATGAGCTGCCGAAAACAATTGTGCAGCAGCAGCACAAAAGATAATTTCCACCATTGAATGAGCGTTTTGCTCGTTCATCGGGTGATCTAGTTAAGAACGCTCGTTTCACAGTGTAAATGAGTTCTGACGTCCGTGTTTCACAGTCCATGTACGGGATGCATGACTTATATTAACAACCTCATGAACATATATTTCTCTAATTTTATGGTCGAGTGACTTATGGTCTTTGGGTTCCCCTCACTCACCCAGATATTGCCCTGGTACAATAGAGGTCAATACTGGGGTAGTAGTTGCACGCCAGGAGTTATAGTTTTGCAACATTTGGAGCGTCACAGGTGTAGACACCATGATAGACCATACAGGTCCTTCTCAAAAAATTAGCATATAGTGTTAAATTTCATTATTTACCATAATGTAATGATTACAATTAAACTTTCATATACTATAGATTCATTATCCACCAACTGAAATTTGTCAGGTCTTTTATTGTTTTAATACTGATGATTTTGGCATACAACTCCTGATAACCCAAAAAACCTGTCTCAATAAATTAGCATATTTCACCCGACCAATCAAATAAAAGTGGTTTTTAATACCAAACAAAAAAAACATCAAATAATAATGTTCAGTTATGCACTCAATACTTGGTCGGGAATCCTTTGGCAGAAATGACTGCTTCAATGCGGCGTGGCATGGAGGCAATCAGCCTGTGACACTGCTGAGATGTTATGGAGGCCCAGGATGCTTCAATAGCGGCCTTAAGCTCATCCAGAGTGTTGGGTCTTGCGTCTCTCAACTTTCTCTTCACAATATCCCACAGATTCTCTATGGGGTTCAGGTCAGGAGAGTTGGCAGGCCAATTGAGCACAGTAATACCATGGTCAGTAAACCATTTACCAGTGGTTTTGGCACTGTGAGCAGGTGCCAGGTCGTGCTGAAAAATGAAATCTTCATCTCCATAAAGCATTTCAGCCGATGGAAGCATGAAGTGCTCCAAAATCTCCTGATAGCTAGCTGCATTGACCCTGCCCTTGATGAAACACAGTGGACCAACACCAGCAGCTGACATGGCACCCCACACCATCACTGACTGTGGGTACTTGACACTGGACTTCAGGCATTTTGGCATTTCCTTCTCCCCAGTCTTCCTCCAGACTCTGGCACCTTGATTTCCGAATGACATGCAAAATTTGCTTTAATCAGAAAAAAGTACTTGGGACCACTTAGCAACAGTCCAGTGCTGCTTCTCTGTAGCCCAGGTCAGGCGCTTCTGCCGCTGTTTATGGTTCAAAAGTGGCTTTACCTGGGGAATGCGGCACCTGTAGCCCATTTCCTGCACACGCCAGACTCAGTCCACTGCTTCCTCAGGTTCCCCAAGGTCTGGAATCGGTCCTTCTCCACAATCTTCCTCAGGGTCCGGTCACCTCTTCTCGTTGTACAGCGTTTTCTGCCACATTGTTTCCTTCCAACAGACTTACCATTAAGGTGCCTTGATACAGCACTCTGGGAACAGCCTATTTGTTGAGAAATTTCTTTCTGGGTCTTACCCTCTTGCTTGAGGGTGTCAATGATGGCCTTCTTGACATCTGTCAGGTCGCTAGTCTTAAGGTACCTTCACACGAAACGACATTATAACGATATCGCTAGCAATCCGTGACGTTGCAGCGTCCTCGCTAGCGATATCGTTTCGTTTGACACGCAGCAGCGATCAGGATCCTGCTGTGATGTCGCTGGTCGCTGAATAAAGTCCAGAACTTTATTTGGTCGTCCGATCGCTGTGTATCGTTGTGTTTGAAAGCAAAAGCAACGATACCAGCGATATTTTACACTGGTAACCAGGGTAAACATCGGGTTACTAAGCGCAGGGCCGCGCTTAGTTACCCGATGTTTACCCTGGTTACTAGCGTAAAATGTAAAAAAAACAAACAGCACATACTCACATTGCGTCCCCTGCAGTCTGCTTCCTCCTCTGACTCAGCGCCGCAAAGTGAAAGTGAAAGCAGCACAGCGGTGACGTCACCGCTCTGCTCTCACTGTACGGCGCTCAGTCAGTCAGGAAGTGGACGCAGGGGGACGTGAATGTAAGTATGTGCTGTTTGTTTTTTTTAGATTTTACGCTGGTAACCAGGGTAAACATCGGGTTACTAAGCGCGGCCCTGCGCTTAGTTACCCGATGTTTACCCTGGTTACCAGGGGACCTCGGCATAGTTGATCGCTGGAGAGCGGTCTGTGTGACAGCTCTCCAGCGACCAAACAGCGACGCTGCAGCGATCGACATCGTTGTCGCTATCGCTGCAGCGTCGCTTCGTGTGAAGGTACCTTTACCCATGATGGGGGTTTTGAGTAATGAACCAGGCAGGGAGTTTTTAAAAGCCTCGGGTATCTTTTGCATGTGTTTAGAGTTAATTAGTTGATTCAGAAGATTAGGGTAATAGGTCATTAAGAGAACCTTTTCTTGATATGCTAATTTATTGAGACAGGTTTTTTGGGTTATCAGGAGTTGTATGCCAAAATCATCAGTATTAAAACAATAAAAGACCTGACAAATTTCAGTTGGTGGATAATGAATCTATAATATATGAAAGTTTAATTGTAATCATTACATTATGGTAAATAATGAAATTTAACACTATATGCTAATTTTTTGAGAAGGACCTGTATATTTCATACCTTCCATCTGTCTTTGTCCCAGGTGAGCAGTATATACAGCCGAGTCTGCAATGGCTCCGACGTTGGTGGCCTATAATTGATGGCTGTTTGTAGATCTTAGTAATTGAATGCTTTCCTAAACATGGCTTGCAGCGTCACACACTCATTATGGAACCTAATTAAAAGTGATCTATTTACTCAACGTTGCCAAGCTGGAAAGTAAAAACTGTGAGTTGTAATTTCAGGGACTTCTAAGCATGGTGATTGTCTTCTACTGTCAGTCTCCATTAATTAATGCCCTTCTAAAAAGTGTCCCCTGTGCATAATGACTTAGTAAATGCCAGCCGGTGATCAGGAAAGACAATGAAGGCAAAATGTCTCTCAGTATTGCTTGAATAAGTAGATGTCAAAAATGTTTAAATATTAAATGAGAGTTTGACAATTTTTATTTTTTATTTTTTTTAAAGGAACAGCGCCACTTTTGTCTTTGGGCTATATTGGTATTACAGCTGAGCTATACTAATTGAATGGGGCTGAGTGGTAGTACCTGGTGTAGCCCAATGACAAACATTGTGTTCTATATTATAATTTTAAGATAACATGTCTCCTTGTGGAGAGTGGCGTGTCTGACATGCCAGTGTAAGGAGACTTCTAGGTCATGCAATGCACCTCTGGGAAGTTAAATACGCAATAGGAAGAAGAGTAGAATTCTAGTGCTATCTACTGGAAGTAGTAGAAAACATACGCCACAACATCTCGATGATTCTTGTCCCAACTTGGTAAATAATCACTTATACACAAGATAGGTGATAATTTGCAGATTGTTGGGGGTCCCAGAACTGAGCCACCAATAATCCTGGGAATGGGGCTCTGATGTGAATGCAGTAATAGATGCCAATGTCCGCCATCACTCCATTGATGGTATTTGGGACTGCCAGATATAGGGGAGTGCTGCACTTAACTTTCTCTCGTAATACTATAGAAAATTAATCGAGTGGTGGCACATATTGGCCTCCATTTCAATGGGGCACTTCTGAGGGATTTCAGAGGCCCGTTCTTGGAATTGTGAAGGTCCTAGCGATCACAGGACTAGTCATATCTTATTAAGTTGAGACCACCACTGTACAGGCCACAGACAAGAGTGTTGCAATAGTCTAGCAAATAGCAGCTCTGCATACAGTAGATTACACAAGACAGAAAGTGTTCACACATGACCGGGAGCCATGGTGGAGCATCCCAGCTCCCACGCCTTGATGCCTGGGTGACTTTTGATTGGCACTTGTGCCGCTTTGCCAGATCTCATTGGAAGAATTCTGATCACATGATTGGCTTTTTTGAGTTGGTTGTAAGGTCCTGTTAGTCAGTCTAGCTTACCAGTCCCCTGAGGAAGCAACATAGTTAAATTTGCGAAACGCGCACTGGGGGATCTTTCTTCATGTGGTGACCTTGCAATGTGCACAAGCTTTTTTTGTGCCATATACGTAATCTATGTATTTGTATGCCTGCATATTTATTTATGTGTCTGTTATATATACGCTCAAAGATGTTTATGCATCCGTACCTTCACATTGCTTCCTTTGTGCTTATTTTGCTGGTCACTATGTACTGACTTTTGTCTATCCTTGTATTTTTCTTTCCTTTTTATGATATTTGGTGCTAATAAAATTAGAATTTTTATATACGGTAGCTAATACATACCACTTAGTAGGACTTGACCAGTGCCATCTAACCAAACCACATTTTGATGGTTAACGTCTTAGTAACTAACCAGACATCTCCTTTCATTATGGATTAACCATTAAATGCTGATTGGTTTGCACTGGTTCCTATTAGTTTTCTTTTTAGGATTAGGTCACGCTTCCCCCTGTGGCACAAACCACTTTCTGGACAAACAGATGATTAAGAATTAATGAAAGCTCAGCTGAAGACTTTTTTTTTCCTTTCCTCAGTTCATTAATTCTTTATAGATCAATACATTCTTAATACGTCCGTGTTGCTTATGATTATTTAAGTAGAATTAGTCTTGGTGCACATTGCCTAGAACGATTCTTTTAGCTGACCTCTTTCTTATTGTGGTAGGGTGACATTTTCAATAAAACTGCGCATATTTTGCGCTTAAGGAAGAATGACATTTGTTATCTAAAAACAGTTGGTTTTGTATTATCGCTAATTAGCTTATAGTGTTTTGTGCAGCTTAGCCAGCTGGATCCACGCTGGCTGCAGAAATATAATGTTCTACGGGAGAAAATAAATGTGCACGTTAGAAATGTGCTCTCGGATGGAACAGCTTGACATTCTCCCAGTCTTTGTACGATTCTTTATATTGCACGAATCCTGCACTGATGAGACCTAACGAAGGTGGAAGAGTTGCCCGTAATTTCATCTATGATGAGATTGTGGTGATACAAAGTAGCTCATCTGAAAAGAGCTGTTCGGAGAACCAATGTGGCCAAAGGTGGATTACACATGACCTTCC
The DNA here is from genome assembly GCF_051348905.1 of Ranitomeya variabilis. Classification (NCBI taxonomy): domain Eukaryota; kingdom Metazoa; phylum Chordata; class Amphibia; order Anura; family Dendrobatidae; genus Ranitomeya; species Ranitomeya variabilis. The sequence goes on along the minus strand of NC_135233.1, from coordinate 595,650,823 downwards.
TGTCTTCATAGACCAGTTCTGCCGTAATAGGTGAACAAAGAAGTATCACCTGTTGGCTGACTAGTCTCGGAGGGTTGCAATACGACTTTAAAAAGGTGTCCAGTTTTAAGAAATTACTTAACCAATGTACCTCTCCTGTTGTCTTGCGAGTAGAGAAACATGGGAACCTTATTCTGACTCCCATGATCTAACAGATACAACTACCCATTTAAAAGGAAACCTTTCATTTGATTCATGCTGCCCAAACCACAGGCAGCATGAATTCGACACGTGTATGTATAACTCTGAATCGCTAGGGCCTTCAGAGAAATTGTACTTTGAAATGTCAGCCAAATAGCCTGAGGTCTCCCCTCCACATTCCCTTTGACTGACAGGTCTCTCCCCATGCACACATATGGGGACGATCCTACCAGTCTTGAGAGAGGAGGCAAGGAGATGCCACAAAGGACCCCCCCATGTGGGGCTTGCCATTCGAAAAAACATGGTGTCTTATCGGATTTTCAAGATACTTTTTCTCTGAAATGACACTTCCGTCTTTCTCCACAAGTCGAAATACGTCAGTTTGTGAAAAAACAGGATCCTGCAAATTTGTATGCAGGATCCTGTTTTTTCCCATTGACTAGTATTAGCGACGTATGGTTTTGTGAATTCTGCTCTTGGGCTCCCTCCGGTGGTTGTAAGTGGTAGCGCTGCTGTCTCTGAATCACAGCATTTATCAGGTGTTTTCACTTTTTGCAATTTGGACAGGGCTATTTAGTCTTGCTTCTCCCTTTAGTCAGTGCCAGTTGTCCATTGTTCGTGGAGGATTCACATCCCTGCCTGGTCTCTTCTGCTTTGCAGTTCTTTTCAACAAAGATAAGTTCTGGCCTTGATTTTGCTGTCCACATGCTGTGGTCTTATTGTTCAGTTATTTTCCATGTTTTGTCTTGTCCAGCTTGGTCTGCATAAGGATTTGTTTAGCCAAGCTGGTATCTCTGGAGATGCAGATATACCCTCCATGTCTTTAGTTAGCTGTGGAGTTTTTGTATTTTCTGTGGTGGATATTTTCTAGTGTTTTTAATACTGACCGCATAGTACTTTGTCCTGTCCTTTCTATTTAGCTAGAAGTGGCCTCCTTTGCTAAATTCTCATTTCAGTCTGTGTATGTTTTTTCCCTCTCCTCTCACAGTCAATATTTGTGGGGGGCTGCCTGTTCTTTGGGGATTTTCTCTGAGGCAAGATAGTTTTCCCTTTTCTATCTCTAGGGGTAATTAGTCCTCCGGCTGTGTCGAGATGTCTAGGGAGCGCTAGGTACATTCCACGGCTACTTCTAGTTGCGGTGTTAGGTTCAGGGTCTACGGTCAGTACAGGTTCCACCTTCTCCAGAGTACGTCCATGCTGCTCTTAGGCCACCAGATCATAACAGTATGGGCACACATTATGTCTGTCGTGCACTGGATCCTGTGCATTTTGGCGGACCGTCGTCTGCTAAAAACGTAAAAGGGAACGTTTTTCTGTACGTTGGATCCTGTGTTTCCTACTGAGCATGCCCGGCAGGAAATCTCTCTCTCCTCCCCGGGATTTTACACTTTACCTTTCTGAACAGCGGACCTGTTGAAACTCTGCATCCGCTGCACACGTTATCCACTATTTCCCAAACGTCCATCGGTACATCGCGCCGATGCTTTGTGATGGCCGAATACCGACGGAAATGTGAAAGAAGCCTTAGACAGCAGGAATAAAATTACAGGTTCCCTTTAAAAGGGGATATCCTACGTATAGAAAATAAAAATAAAATCATCTTGAGTATTGCACATAATTACTTTAACCACATCAATGCAAATAAAACTCCAATATGTAATGTAATATTCCTCCTTTCAGCCTCTTTACTTACTCCTCATCAGCTCTGATATATTCTTCTTTTCCAGTAGATGGGCAGTAGGTTGTCTCATGGGACCAAAAAGAAACAGCATCTTCCAGAATTAACTCTCCCCCCCCCCCCCAGAAAAAAAAAGTGCATTGAAGACCTCATCTCCAGTCCTCCTCCCCAGATCCGCGCTCTATTTATAAGTGATGTAGGTTTCAAATAAATGTCTTGTTCACACTTTGTTTTGAAAGATACTTTTTGTAAGACAACCCCATGAATCTTTGCATCAATGCTGCTAGATCTGAAGCATCACGTAACGTAATGCTATTTTCAAAGTGACACTATGGCCCAGATTTACTAACATGGTTGTTGTATATTCTGACTCGCTGTACGGGAGAAAAATTGGGCACAAATCACTCAGGCGAACAATTATTAAAAGCGTCATATGCTTAAGGACATCATGCTGTGCCCTGAGGGGCATGTTTAGGGTCATGATGCTGTGCCCTGAGGGGTATGTTTGGGGACATGAAGCTGTGCCCTGAGGGTTATGTTTAGGGGCATGATGCTGTGCCCTGAGGGGTATGTTTAGGGACATGATGCTGTGCCCTGAGGCGCATGTTTAGGGACATGATGCTGTGCCCTGAGGGGCATGTTTAGGGACATGATGCTGTGCACCGAGGAGCATGTTTAGGGACATGATGCTGTGCCCTGAGGGGCATGTTTAGGGTCATGATGCTGTGCCCTGAGGGGCATGTTTAGGGACATGATGCTGTGCCCTGAGGGGCATGTTTAGGGACATGATGCTGTGCCCTGAGGGGCATGTTTAGGGACATGATGCTGTGCCCTGAGGGGCATGTTTAGGGACATGATGCTGTGCCCTGAGGGGCATGCTTAGAGACATGATGCTGTGTCCTATGGGGCATGTGTAGGGATATCATTCTGCATGGAGGGGCTGTGTAGGGATATTATACTATGTAAGGGGGCTGTCTGAGTACCTTACAATGCGTGGGGTCAGGAGGGCTTTGTAGTGACATACAGTGTGGGGACATAATACTGTTTGGGGACATTTAGTGGGGGGGGGGCTTTGTGGGGACATCAAACAGTACCATGTGGGGACAACAAACTTTGTGTGGTGACTGTGGGGGCATAATATTGTGTTGTGAGATGTTGATTAAGGTGCAAAACACTGCATAACAGGAGCAGAACAATTTGCTGCATTATATAAACTTTGTAAAAAAAAAATTGTAAATTATGTTTTGTTTCTTAGCTGCTACAAGGAAGAATACTTTACATGTATTAACAGTAGCGGTGAGTCACCAGACTTAATTCTGTTCAAGATTAAGTGATAAAAATTGATGGAAAATAATAATAATGAGCATAATTAAGTTCGACAGGTTGGATCGGCCTTCCACAACAGTTATGGTCTTTGATGTGGTGGCCCCTTGGGAAAATTGTTTAAAGAAAGTACAATGGTCAACCAGTGGTAGGGTTCATTCCCGGGACTGAAGAGCAGCCCATCTGGTCCGAGCCCACGGAAAAACTACTAGATGGCAAATTGATGAAAAAGTTAATGCTAGCTACAATAGAAAGGTATTGCAGCTTGCTGTGTATTGGGTTGCATAATGGAATGCCCATTCTGACCACCGTACATCATTGAAAGCTCCTATAATTGGGATCATAAGCATCAAAACTGGTTCACAGAGCTAAAGATAACGCTACAATACCCAAGACGATATTCTGTTATACACTTTTACTGTATATGATAGAAAATTCCACAATAGGTTGTTCCCACCGCTACATATAAGCAGATGGCCGCTGCTGTTTCCTATGTGATTAAAGCCGTGTTTTATTATTTCCATGCATGATACAAAGAAAAACAAAATATGGGACATTTCCAGGCGTTTTTTTCCTCTGCTGTGTTTTCTTTCCTCGGTTGGAGGGGCTTCATCCTCTAATCAGGCAGCCCATCATACAGTGAAGATAATTAATTTACTCGCCAGGAAATCTGCCCATGTTTTTTGAGCTGAAAACAAGTAAGGTTTGGAGACTGTCTTGTCGTTTGGTGCCACCCGTAGGATGTTTGCCAGGGAACACAATGTGTGTGAGGCCTACAGACTCCTCTCCCACTAATTCCTTCACAGTGGGGGGGATTATGGATAAGAAACAGTTTTCTCTGTATTGTTGGATGGTCCGCTTCCCCTGCTGATAAGGAATGTGCTTCATCTATTAAACATGGATTGCTGAGAGTATGCAGAAGAGCAGCATGTCGTTCATGTCTTGTTCTTGTCGTTAACAACTGATGGAGACGCATTGTTTGATAAAACAGAGGATGAGCGTACGGCCAAAAAGTTCAGGCACCGACACTGCTCCTCAAGAGAGTAACATGTAAAAGCGGCAGCAGGATCTTCTACTCTTCTATGCCCTCATTTCCGGCAGATGTCCACACTTAAAGTCTGCCTTGTAGGTATGCTGTCGTGAAGGCAAAATAGGGTTATCAGGCAGATGAACCCATCTAAATAGCCAGGAGATCTTGCCTGCAGCTTAGATGTGGGACACAGACGTCATCTATGTCTCCAGGATATTACATTTTATTAGGCTGCAGTATATTGTGCTGTAAGAATATTTAAAGTGTGTTATATGCCAGGTACTGTGCCAATTCTCAGAATCTAATCGTAACCTTCCATCCATTCTTTTTCAGTTGCAGGTAAACTTCAATAGTGCCAATTCAGGAACTTCCTATCTTCGTTTCCAGCAATTCTCACACTATTGTCCAATGGCTTGCCCGGACTGGATTGAAAGCCTGCCTCTCTGTTACGTCTCAATGCAGTTTAACCAACTGGAGATTGAGAGCAGAGACACAAAGACCTGCCCCCCCTTACTATAGAACAACAAAAATCCTGCCCCCACTTACTGTAGAGAAAAAGACCCACCCCTACTTACTGTAGAGTGACAAAGACCTTCCCCCACTTACTGTAGAGCTATAAAAACCTGCCCCCACTTACTGTAGAGAGACAAACACCCACCCCCACTTATTGTAGAATGATATAGACCTGCCCCCACTTACTGTAGAGTGACAAAGACCCGCCCCCACTTACTGTAGAATGATATAGACCTGCCCCCACTTACTGTAGAGTGACAGACCCGCCCCCACTAACTGTAGAGAAAAAGACCGCCCCCTTACTGTAGAGAAACAAAGACCTGCCCCCACTTACTGTAGAGAGACAAACACCCACCCCCACTTATTGTAGAATGATATAGACCTGCCCCCACTTACTGTAGAGTGACAAAGACCCGCCCCCACTTACTGTAGAATGATATAGACCTGCCCCCACTTACTGTAGAGTGACAGACCCGCCCCCACTAACTGTAGAGAAAAAGACCGCCCCCTTACTGTAGAGAAACAAAGACCTTCCCCCACTTACTGTAGAGCTATAAAAACCTGCCCCCACTTACTGTAGAGCAACAAAGACCTGCCCCCACTTACTGTAGAGTGACAGACCCGCCCCCACTAACTGTAGAGAAAAAGACCGCCCCCTTACTGTAGAGAAACAAAGACCTTCCCCCACTTACTGTAGAGCTATAAAAACCTGCCCCCACTTACTGTAGAGCAACAAAGACCTGCCCCCACTTACTGTAGAGTGACAAAGACCTGCTCCCACTTACTGTAGAGTAACAAAGACCTGCCCCACTTACTGTAGAGTGACAAAGACCCGCCCCCACTTACTGTAGAGAAAAAGACCGCCCCCTTACTGTAGAGAAACAAAGACCTTCCCCCACTTACTGTAGAGCTATAAAAACCTGCCCCCACTTACTGTAGAGCAACAAAGACCTGCCCCCACTTACTGTAGAGTGACAAAGACCTGCCCCCACTTACTGTAGAATGATATAGACCTGCCCCCACTTACTGTAGAGTGACAAAGACCCGCCCCCACTTACTGTAGAGAAAAAGACCGCCCCCTTACTGTAGAGAAACAAAGACCTTCCCCCACTTACTGTAGAGTGACAAAGATCTGCTCCCACTTACTGTAGAGTGACAAAGACCTGCCCCCACTTACTGTAGAGCAACAAATACTCACCCCCACTTACTGTAGAGAGACAAAGACCCGCCCCCATGTACTGAAGAGTGACAGAGACCCTCCCCCACCTACTGTAGTGACAAAGACCTGCCCCCACTTACTGTAGAGTGACAAAGACCTGCCCCCACTTACTGAAGAGTGACAGAGACCCTCCCCCACTTACTGTAGAGACAAAGCCCTGCCCCCTTACTGTAGTGACATAGTGACATAGACCCACCCCCACTTCCTGTAGAGTGACATGCACCTGCCCCCTTTACTGTAGAGTAACAAAGACCTACCCCCACATACTGTAGTTACATTGACCTGCCCCCACTTACTGTAGAGTGACAAAGACCTGCCCCCACTTACTGAAGAGTGACAGAGACCCTCCCCCCACTTACTGTAGAGACAAAGCCCTGCCCCCCTTACTGTAGTGACATAGACCCGCCCCCACTTTTTGTAGAGTGACATGCACCTGCCCCCTTTACTGTAGAGTAACAAAGACCTACCCCCACATACTGTAGTTACATAGACCTGCCCCCACTTACTGTAGAGACAAAGACCTGCCCCCACTTACTGTAGAGCGACAAAGACCTGCCCCCACTTACTGTAGAGCGACAAAGACCTGCCCCACTTACTGTAGAGCGACAAAGACCTGCCCCCCACTTACTGTAGAGTGACAAAGACCTGCCCCACTTACTGTAGAGCGACAAAGACCTGCCCCCCACTTACTGTAGAGCGACAAAGACCTGCCCCACTTACTGTAGAGCGACAAAGACCTGCCCCCACTTACTGTAGAGCGACAAAGACAGCTATCAGTTAAGCTGGATGAGCGGAGACTGAACACACTTTGAGCAATTTCATTCAAAAGTTAGACTCATAAAATGCTAATTTTAATATCAGAAATTTGCAGCCAATCTGACCATGAATTTTCAAACTAAGTAAATCATCTTCATATTGTCTAAGAGATCTATTAAACAACATATGCAGCTTGTATTGGGAAATCTGATGGTGTCAGATATGTTTTAAGTTATTACAATCTTTTAAAATGATGGTATATTGCTAAGATATGCCATTGCTTTATGGGGCTCCGACTTCAGAGACACCCACTGATTCGGGGGGTGCAGCCATTCCAGCACTATGCTATCTTTACTGGCCACCGAGAAGTGCAGCTGCATCTTCTTAAGTCTCGGGATTGGTAGGGATTAGTGATGAGTGAACGTGCTCGGATAAGGTGTTATCTGAGCATGCTCGGGTGCTAACTGAGTGTCTTCGGTGTGCGTGAAAAATATGCTTGAGTCCCCGCGGCTGCATGTCTCGCGGCTCTTCAACAGCCACAACACATGCATTGATTTCTTGTTTGTTAGACAATCCCTGTCAAAGAGCCACAAGACATGCAGCGGCGGAGACTCGAACTTACTTTTCGAGCATGACGAAGACAATCGGTTAGCACCCGAGCATGCTATTGTGAAGAAACCCTAAAGGGGTTGAATATTTTCAAAAGATCTTGTTGGCTAATCACTATTGGTTGAAAGTTATTTCATCTCTTCTCTTTGCCCTCATGACCTGTACAATCCTATTACATGTAGAAGGGATTGATACCTGTACATTGCCACTGACAGATAACATCATTTCCTGAGCCTTGGGCAACGATAATCATTGTTTACCATTTGCCGAGCGGCAGAGATTAAAGTCGCCTTCTTCTTTCCTGCACTAAATTGTCAAGCGTGACTGTACAAATGTTACGTCTTCTATCTCTCCGAAGCCCCAGGTACAGATTTCTTTCATCTCAGAGTCTAATAGCATTGCCTTTAATTCTACAGTCAGAATTCGTCTTGCTAGGTTTTTCAATCAAGTAAATAGTTCTTTTTTTTTTAACCTCCGAGTCCTCTTAGGCTTCCTGAAGTTGAGCGAGATTGAGTGCTCTCGTGTTAATGAAACATCGAAAGAAGCTTGACGGACAATTGAAGCAAGATTGGTTTTGCAGTTGGTTCGGAACACTTTACATTCAAATGACTAGGCTGCAATATTTTTACTTACCATAGAGGGCGCTCTTTTACTATAATATGACATCTAACAGACCAGTGAACATAATGTACAAGGGAATGGATAAAACATGAAAACTAATATATCTTTTTCTGGGTGTCTGTGAGCTGGTGAGAACACGGTTCTTAATCCTTGTAGCTTCTCCATCTTCTACCAGATAGGTCGATCAATAGCAATACTCTATTGGTGACACTACAACTGCATCTTGTTGGCATTTTCCTTAAGCGCTTTTTTTTTTGCAGTCTATTGAGCCTTCCATTTTACTTATATTTTAAGTATGGAGCACCTTCCAAATGGAAAACGCCAGAAGAATAGACATGTCATTTCTTTTAATCTCTGTCGAGACGATCAGCGGGTTTTTGTGAGCTAGTGATTCTAATGAATGTGACATGTACATGATACTTGCCAATCGTGCGCACGACTTGGCAGCTGTGTGGGGCAGTAATGTCATGGTCGGTGCACATCCCCGATGCAGAAGGGAGCGGCGCCTTTAAGCAATAGTCAGGACTGAATCAGAAAAGAAAGGGAAGGTATAAGGAAAGATGCTACAACTCTCTTTGTTTTAATCCTCTTTATGTTTTAGTTTCCAAAACTGCATCAAACTTTGCACTTTGTTGTTCATTGTTAAAATTGTGCCAGTTATGACCACATATTGCACTGCATAGTGCATGCCTAAAAGGTAGGCATTAGTGCTGCAACTAGGGTATAAAGGGCCTGGTGCAAAAATTGGGCCTGGGCCACCACCAACATGTTGGTCAGATGTATGGGCCCTTGTAGCGTTTTAGATCCTTATAAAGACATACATTTTGGTCCCCTTTGTAATAGTGTGCCCCATCCTGGCTGCTTCTTGTAATCATCTCTTCCTTCCTGTAATAATGTTCTCCATACTGGGCCCATTCCAGGAATAATGTCCACATCCTGAGCCCCTTACGGTAATAATGACCCCATCCTGAGCCCCTTTCTAGTATTATGCCCTATCCTGGGCCCCTTTCTGGTATTATGCCCCCCATCCTGGGCTCCTTCCTGGTATAATGCCCCCATCCTGGGCTCCTTCCTGGTATAATGCCCCCATCCTGAGCCCCATCCTAGGATAATGCCCCCATCCTGGGCCCCTTCATGATATAATGTCCCCCATCCTGGTATAATGCCCCCATCCTGGGCCCCTTCCTGATATAATGTCCCCCATCCTGGTATAATGCCCCCATCCTGGGCCCCTTCCTGGTATAATGTCCCCCATCTTGGGCCCCTTCCTGGTATAATGCCCCACCATCTGAGGATTCACATCCAGGTGAAATTGGCGCTGGCATCAGCAGCTCCTCATCCTGCACAGGCGCAGTCAGGCCTCTTGCAACCATGATCGTTACTCCCCTGGTAGGCATACACATCGAGTGGTCAAGATGCGGCTGCAATATGGTTGAAAATTCTGCAGACCTGCTGTTTGGCGCAATCTTAAATCATTAGACTACATTCCCACGATAAGTTTTTGGTGAGTTTTTTATGCTACGTATTTTCGAAAAAATGCAAGTAACCTATTTTACTTAATGGGCGCAGAAAATCTGCAACATCAAAAACTCACCAAAAGCTGATGGTGGGAACATAGCCTTAATGTCTGCCTGGTTTTGCAGGCAAACAGAACTTTTCTTGCAAAACTGTGCAGCTCTTAACATTCAGTTTGAAAGCAGTGGCAAACAGCAGGACAGTGTTTTGAACAGAATTGCAGCGCCAGCTCATCCACCCATTACACGCTACACGTGTCCATATCTTCCACTGTTTGCTTGTGTAACAATAAATCAATGCAAAATTAGCCATGATGAGATGTCCTCCTAGCAACATTGGTATTTAGGGAAAGAAACAGTAGTTCTTAAACTTTCTTCACCCCAGGTATCATTTTAATCAGTTTAACACTGCCAACCTGACAATGCCTGTAGTTTACTTAGCAAAATCTTGCTGAGAGGTTCGCTTTAAAAAAAAAAAAAAAAAGTCTAAAATCCACAAATGACAGGCAAAAATTGTGTAAATAAACTACAAAAGTAACATCTGCCCACAATATAAAAAATTGCAGCAAAATTCTGTATGTCAATTTTCTCCTTCACTAGTAATGTGGGAAACAAATTGAGATCAGGAGCGGAAGGCGTTAATATAGTCTTCATGTCTTCTAGGATGCTTGACACTTGCCCACCCTTCCAAGTAATCCTCCCTCTGGTTTCTGAGAAAGGATCAGAGCGGAGGACACAGAGGAAAGTAGAGCAGCGCACATAGAAAAGACAATATAAAACGGACTTGTCTGTAATCCTCCGAGCAGCGCAAAACTCTGCAGCTCTCCGCAGGGAATGTGAAATACAGGCATCACCGCTAATCAGGCCTTTGTATACTGACTGCACTGAACGACAACTGATGACCTCAGCGAGAATCCCTCCAGCCCAGTGAATGGCTCCCCTTCTATATAATGAGAAATTAGATAACACACAAATGACAACTGAAGAGATCACCGAGCGTCATTACACTTGCACTCCAGCGTCCCTACATTACATTATACTCCAGCGTCCCTACATTACACTATACTCCAGCTTTTCAGCCCTGTACGTGATCCTTTGTATGGCCTATTTATTGCATATAGAAGGATACAGAATATCCCACACCTCATCAATCCCACCCATGCAGGGCCGGACTGGACTAAAATTCAGCCCTGGCATTTGAAGTTACACAGGCCCACTTGTCACATGGTGACTGTATAATATCTCTGTACACTTGTAGGTTACAAGAAGTGAGGGGAGTGTAACACTACTATATAACATATAATCACAGCTGTATCCAGCATTACAGCTCAGTCCTATTTATTTCTTTTAGTTGCAGTACCAAGAAAAGCCGCTACTTTACCTACATAACTGGATCTCATAGATAATGAAGGGATTGAGACGACCAAAGGCTATGGAACCTCATTCTGATGCTCCATAAACTTTGCCTACAGTCACTTTTGGTTCCGCTGCGCAGCACGAGACCCGGTGACTCTGAAGAGCGGTGACATCAGTAACGTCACCGCTCTTCAGATATTCCGGGTCTTGCGCTGAGCTTGGCGACTGTGAAGAGCGGTATTGTTACTACCATCACCGCTCTTCAAAGTCGCTGGGTCTCGCTAGGTCTGGGCTAGTAGTGGGGGTGTCTGATAGACACCTCTCCTTTACTTACACCAGGGATTGATAGCAGCTGACATTACACAGCTGACATCAACCCTAAAAATCATTACACATACCAGAATTAAATGCTTTGGCGGCTGGGAAAAGCAGTAGAGTTAGCGCTATTCCCAGGCGCCGGGTGCTAACTACAACTGTCACCATCCTTGCCTGGTCTCCCTGCGAAGCATTTCTGTTGTATTTACATGCGCTGATCTCAGGCCACTAAACGAGTTTGATCGACAATACTGAAGTCGTTCGCTTGTTTCCCGGCCTCTTTACACCAACTGAGAAAGAATGAAGGGAACAGAACAATCACAATTAGATCAATCTGTCCCCACACAGTATCATGTTATCAGCAGCACAACTACAGTTGACAACAGCGATGTGCTGCTGAGAACAAGGATTTCTGTTCCCACATAAACAATCCAATCACTCGACGAATACACAGCATTTTGCTTGTTTAGTATAATACACCCCATAGTCCTCCATATATTATAATGTGCACCTCAGTCCTCCATAGAGTATAATACACTCCTCAGACCTCCATATAGTATAATACACTCCTCAGTCCTCAATATAGTATAATACACTCCTCAGTCCTCCATATAGTATAATACACTCCTCATAGTCCTCCATATAGTATAATACACTCCTCAGTCCTCCATATAGTATAATACACTCCTCATTCCTCCATATAGTATAATACACTCCTCATTCATCCATATAGTATAATACACTCCTCAAAGTCATCCATATATTAAAATACACTGCTCAGTCCTCCATATAGTATAATACACTCCTCATAGTGCTCCATATAGTATAATGCATCACCATAATCATCCATGTAGTATAATTCATTTCCCATAGTATAATGCACCCTATAGTTCTTGTTATAGTATAATGTATTCCCCATAGTCCTCGATACAGTATAATGCAGCCCACATATAGTATAATGATGCCACCCCAGAGTATAAAGCAGCCACCCCACAGAATATATTGTAGCCCCGAGTATAATGTTACCCCCCAGAGAATATAATGCAGCCCCCTCATATAGTATAATGCAGCCCCTGCATATATAATATATGGTAGCCCCCTCATAGAGCATAATGCAGCCTCCCCTAGAATATAATGTAGCCCCTCCATAGAATACAATGCAGCCCTCCTCATATAGTATAATGCAGCTCCCCATAGAATATTATGTAGCCCCCTCATAGAGTATGATGCAATCACCCCTCATGGAATATAATACATTTAATACATAGAATACATTTAATATAGAATATAATAGAGCCTACCTCCCCATAGAATATAATGTAGCCCCATAAAAGAGTATGATGTAATCCTCCCTCATAGAATGTAATACAGCCCCCCATAGAATATAATACAACCCCCATAGAATGTAATACAGCCCACCATAGAATGTAATACAGCCCCCCATAGAATGTAATGCAACCCCCATAGAATGTAATACAGCCTCCCCCATAGAATGTAATACAGCCCCCAAAGAATGTAATGTAGCGCCCCCCCCAATAACCCCACAATCCAGTTATCACTCATTGATATATTTTTAAAAAAAAACATACAATCCTCACCTCTCCTCGTGCCCCGCGCTGCTCCTGGCTCCGGTCTCAGCGGCTGCAGTCTGCCTGGCACACAGCAGGTACGTGATGATATGACGTCATCGCGCACCGCAGTGTCAGAAGCAGAGCGGAGAATGATGGGAGAGGGAGCGTCAGCAGACGCTCTCTCCTCCATCATTGCATTCAAGTGTACCGGCGTCTATGACGCCAGTATAGTTGAATGCGGTGGCGCTGGTGGGGGGGTGAGTCAGCGCAGGCGGGGGGGAGTCGGCCCAGTGGCAGAACGCGCAGAGATCGAGCAGCCCACTACTGGCACCGGCCCTTCTGGCATTTGCCAGAAGTGCTCGATGGCCAGTCCGGCCCTGCACCCATGTATTCAGTTCACTTACCTGTGCCGCTGATTACAAATTGCGTGGTATTTCTGCAATTTTTTTTTTTTTTTAACTTTGGGTCAATTGGGCTCATTAATACGTTGACTCTAATTAGGCATTAATATCAGAAGATGTTTTACTTTCTGATCGAGTCTTAAATAGATTCTAGATTGGAAAAACATCAGAAAAAAAACAAAACAGCGCCACATCTGTCTGCAGTTCTTGTGTGGTATTGCAGCTTATACCAATTTACATCGAAGTAGCTAAATGGCAAAACCAGAACCCATCCATGGACAAGCATGTTTTTCCAAACTAAGGGCTGTCCCACACGTCCAGATAATTCCGGTACCGGAATAAATCGGTACCGGAGTTATCCGTGTCCGTGTGCCTGGGAACTCACGGAGGCCATACCTGCGGCACACGTGTGCCGCCCGTATGGCGAGTGGGTACCACACGGAGCGTGTGGTACCCACTCTGCATGGTGCTGAAGCTGCTGAAGCTGCGATTCATATCCTCTCTGCAGTAACGTTTGCTGCAGAGAAAATATGAAGAATAGTGTTAAAAATAAAGATTTAGGTGTCCGCCGCCCCCCCCACCCCCTGTGCGCCCCCCCACTGGTCAGAAAATACTTACCCGGGTCCCCCGTCGGCTGTCGCTCCTTCTTGGTCTTGCCGCGGCTTCTCCTGCATGCGGTCACGTGGGCCCGATCATTTACAGTCATGAATATGTGGCTCCACCTCCATAGGGGCGGAGCCGACTATTCATGATTGTAATTGATCGGCCCCACGTGACCGCATACAGTAGGAGGCGCGGCCAGACCAGGAAGGAGCGTGTAAGTATTTTCTGACCAGCGGGGGGGCGCACAGGGGGTGGGGGGGCGGCGGACACCTAAATCTTTATTTTTAACACTATTCTTCATATTTTCTCTATAGCAAACGCTGCTACAGGCAAGATATGAATACCGGCTTCAGCACCATGTGGGGGGGACAGCGCTTACTGTAGCGCTGTCTCCGGCACGCACACGGACCCCAGACGGAGAATGTCCGTGTGAGGTGCGTGTTTTACGCGGACCCATTGACTCTATTGGGTCCGTGTAAAACGTGCGCTCCCACGAACACTGACATGTCTCCGTGTTTGGCACACGGAGACACGGTCCGCACACGGTCCGCAAAAAATCAATGACATCTGAACAGATGCATTGATTTTTATGGGTCTACGTGTGTCAGTGTCTCCGGTACGGGAGGAAACTGTCACCTCACATACCGGAGCCACTGACGTGTGAAACCGGCCTAAGGCTGGTTTCCCAAGTCTGGATTCCATGGTCCATATATGAATCGCCAATTCCAGACCGGCCACAGATCTTCTAAGGCCGGTTTCACACGTCAGTGGCTCCGGTACGTGAGGTGACAGTTTCCTCCCGTACCGGAGACACTGACACACGTAGACCCATAAAAATCAATGCATCTGTTCAGATGTCATTGATTTTGTGCGGACCGTGTGCGGACCGTGTCTCCGTGTGCCAAACACGGAGACATGTCAGTGTTCGTGGGAGCGCACGGATTACACGGACCCAATAGAGTCAATGGGTCCGTGTCAAACACGGACCTCACACGGACATTCTCCGTCTGGGGTCCGTGTGGCGTGCCGGAGACAGCGCTACAGTAAGCGCTGTCCCCCCCACATGGTGCTGAAGCCGCCATTCATATGTTCCCTGTAGCAGCGTTTGCTATAGAGAAAATATGAAGAATAGTGTTTAAAATAAAGATCCATGTGTCCGCCGCCCCCCCACCCCCTGTGCGCCCCCCCGCTGGTCGGAAAATACTCACCCGGATCCCCCGTCGGCAGTCGCTCCTTCCTGGTCTGGCCGCGGCTTCTCTACTGTATGCGGCCGATTACACTCATGAATATGTGGCTCCACCTCCAATAGGGGCGGAGCCGCCTATTCATGAGTGTAAATGAGCGGCCCCACGTGACCGCATACAGTAAGCCGCGGCCAGACCAGGAAGGAGCGACAGCCGACGGGGGATCCGGGTGAGTATTTTCTGACCAGCGGGGGGGGCGCACAGGGGGTGGGGGGGTGGTGGACACATGGATCTTTATTTTAAACACTATTCTTCATATTTTCCCTGCAGCAAACGTTGCTACAGGGAACATATGAATCGCAGCTTCAGCACCATGCAGAGTGGGTACCACACGCTCCGTGTGGTACCCACTCGCCATACGGGCGGCACACGTGTGCCGCAGGTATGGCCTCCGTGAGTTCCCAGGCACACGGACACGGATAACTCCGGTACCGATTTATTCCGGTACCGGAATTATCTGGACGTGTGGGACAGCCCTAACCTAAACTCATCCAAGCTCGTATATGTTTACGAAGTAGTAAAGCTCGGATCAGGAGAACTACAGCTACTCCGTACATGGACCACAAAACACAGACATTGAACCTTTATGTGTAGCAGGTCTCAATTGTAGACACCCAAACTGAAAAAAAAAAGCAGCGTGAACAACTCAATCAGATGGCACTCGCCCATTCAAGTCTATGGGTCTATTAAAAAAAAAAAAAAAAAAAAATTGGACATCTGACTGCAGTCCTATTTTTACAGACTGCATGGAGAAGGTGGAGAATCTTTTTTTTTTTTTTTGGTTTTCTCTCCACCTCAAGAAAACCAGATCCCACTCTGATCGTAGTGTGATTAGCATAATCGGACCAATTATCGGCAAACAGGGCACCTGCCCTTAAAATGATCAATAGACCATTACTATAAAACATGATCTCACCTGAATGGTAAAGCTGCCTCCTCTGGGGTGGAGATGTCTGCGGTATATACATATAGGTCAGATCTAAAATAAATAAATAAATACATAGTGCAAATATACAGTACTGCTATGTACACATCAGGAACATGAACCTAAAGAAGTGTGCAGGTATAAGACAAGAAACTGACCCTTAAAGGAATTTGTCACCAGGCTTTTGCTATCTATTCTGAGAGCAGCGTAATGTAGGGGCTGAGACCCTGATTCCAGCAATGTGTCACTTACAGGGTAGTTTTTATAAAATAATTGATTTATCAGCAGGAGGACTATTAAAACTGCTGCCAGGTAGTCCATCCTTGCGCTAACTTGTACATCTATAGCAGATAAAAATAGTTTTTAATCAAAATTGAAGCAAGTAGCCCAGTAAGTGACACAGCTTTGCAATCAGGGATCTGACTGCAGGGACCCGATCCAATCTCAAAAACACGGCTGGTCTGAATGGAGTGGTTGCCGAACAAGTGCATCACCGTTCCATTTATTCTCTATGGGACTTCGGTAAAACGCTGAGTACTGTACTCAGCGCCGTTCTCGGTATCGTGGTGGTCGGACCCCCACTGATCAGCAACTTATTACAGATTACAATGTTCATTGCTCAATTTCACTTTCTTGACCCAGGTGGGGTTTAGGACATCCAAAAGGGCAGGGTTGTCAGATGGATAAGTATGCATCTGACAACTCTGCCCTTTTTTGGGAACATTTCTCCGTATTACGGCCGAATTACGGCCGTAAAATATGGACCGTATTGTCTTACGCCGAGTGTGACGCCGGCCATAGGCTGTTTGCGCACTGACTCGGCCCTGCTCATCCTATATAATGGAGTTGCCAACATGAGGTCATTAACCTGACTTTTACTTCAGCGATTCTTGTGCCAGAGATTTAGCTGAAGTGTCTGTGGCCGTGGAGTGCTGGCTGAGAAGATAAAAAGGGATTAATGTACATTTCGCTCTGAAGTGCGGATCACTTTAATCCATCATGCCCCTTGACACTGCAGATCATACTTATGCATTATAGAGGGGCATCTATAGGGGAGTTTTTTAAGGATATACTGAAGCCATCATGCTTATTACTGTGATCAAAATATTGCACAATGCGTGGAGGATAAGTCCATTATTTGTACTGGATCATGGTTCTAAAAAAAAGCCTTCCCCAGTCCCATAGCTGATAGCAGTCAAAGGACAAAAAAAAGCAGGTAAAACATCAGAACATATGGCCGAGGCAAGTGTGCATGTGGTTAGGTGGACGTTGGGCAGTAGGAATAGTTTTCAGCTCATTCTTTTGACAGCTATTTAAAGTTTTTAGCCAGCTTAAGATTTCAAAGTAAGGCTAGGGTCACACGACTGTTTTTTCTCTCATCCGAGAAAATTGGTCTGATTATGCTAATCACAATCTGTGATTCGATTTTCTCAGATGAGGAGAAGATGGGAAAAAAATCTCCATCTTCTCCATTCTGCCAATCCATGAAAATTGGACTGCACTCAGATGTCATCCAAGTGCAGTATGATTTTGTTTCCCACGTACTCATTTACTTGTATGGCTGGGTTCAATCCGAACGTCGGATATAAATTGTGCAGGCTACAATGTTTTTACTCGAACAGACTCTAAGGAAATAAAGAAGAAAATCAGACGTCTATGGCCCCATAGAATAACTTTGGTCCAAGTGCAATTTGTCAGACCAAAAATATGGTCATCTGCACAAAAAGCTTAAAAATTTTCTCTCCCACTATTGCTTTTATTTTCTTTAGAAAGAGATACCTAGGAGTTTGTGAACTATATGATTTAAGCAAACAAACTGATAATGTGATAAAGGGGTCAATAAACTGGGGGCAAATACACGGGAGCAATTTATTAGCTGCTAATCCTGCTGCAATATGTCTGAATTAAAGACTTTCTGTTGCGGTTCTCAGACCTGACATTTCAAGATGGATTTTGTGTCCTGGTTAAACAGGGCTACAAAGCGAACGCTTGTCACTGCGCTGTGATACTCGGAGCCAGATAAACTCATTAAGTGAATCCACTCTGTGCACAAGCCTTCATCTGTTTTTTTTCCTAATGTCACATTGACCATGAATCCTTCCTCCTTGTGCCCTTTTTTTTCTTGTTAGTTAAAGTGTCAACTACGTAGGAAAAGAGGTGCAGAATTTTCTGCACAAAATCCACATCTCCTGGCAGAATCCACAGCTGCGGATTTGCCGCGGTTTTTATGCAGATTTTGTGCGGTTTTTATGTGGAATTGATGCGGATTTTCAGCGGATTTTGCCACTGCAGATTTTTATCATGGAGGGGTGCAGAAAAGCTGCAGATCCGCACAAAATAAGTGACATGCACTTCTTTGAATTCCGCAGCAATTCCGCACTGATTTTCTGCACCATGTGCACAGCTTTTTTTCCATTGAATAACATTATACTGTACATCACAGTGCGGATCTGCAGCGTTTCTGCACGGAAAAATCCGCTGCGAATCCGCAGCAAATCCGCATCGTGTGCACATAGCCTAATGGACAGGAGTTTGTGAAGAATGTCTTGGGGGAACAAAAAAGAACAAAATGTTGTGCAGCCCAGATTGTAATATAAGAGATATTTTCTGAATTGGCACAAAAGTATCATTCTGTAACATCAGAAAATAAAGAGATTTGATGCTACAAGGAGTGGCACACAATGCTGTGATTGGGAGCAATTTACATCCACTCCGAATAGGGACTCTGAGCTTTTAGTGATGACTTGTCCCCCCTGGGAACACTACTTTATCTTATACAGGTCCTTCTCAAAAAATTAGCATATAGTGTTACATTTCATTATTTACCATAATGTAATGATTACAATTAAACTTTCATATACTATAGATTCATTATCCACCAACTGAAATTTGTCAGGTCTTTTATTGTTTTAATACTGATGATTTTGGCATACAACTCCTGATAACCCAAAAAACCTGTCTCAATAAATTAGCATATTTCACCCGTCCAATCAAATAAAAGTGTTTTTTAATAACAAACAAAAAAACCATCAAATAATAATGTTCAGTTATGCACTCAATACTTGGTCGGGAATCCTTTGGCAGAAATGACTGCTTCAATGCGGCGTGGCATGGAGGCAATCAGCCTGTGACACTGCTGAGATGTTATGGAGGCCCAGGATGCTTCAATAGCGGCCTTAAGCTCATCCAGAGTGTTGGGTCTTGCGTCTCTCAACTTTCTCTTCACAATATCCCACAGATTCTCTATGGGGTTCAGGTCAGGAGAGTTGGCAGGCCAATTGAGCACAGTAATACCATGGTCAGTAAACCGTTTACCAGTGGTTTTGGCACTGTGAGCAGGTGCCAGGTCGTGCTGAAAAATGAAATCTTCATCTCCATAAAGCATTTCAGCCGATGGAAGCATGAAGTGCTCCAAAATCTCCTGATAGCTAGCTGCATTGACCCTGCCCTTGATGAAACACAGTGGACCAACACCAGCAGCTGACATGGCACCCCACACCATCACTGACTGTGGGTACTTGACACTGGACTTCAGGCATTTTGGCATTTCCTTCTCCCCAGTCTTCCTCCAGACTCTGGCACCTTGATTTCCGAATGACATGCAAAATTTGCTTTCATCAGAAAAAAGTACTTGGGACCACTTAGCAACAGTCCAGTGCTGCTTCTCTGTAGCCCAGGTCAGGCGCTTCTGCCGCTGTTTATGGTTCAAAAGTGGCTTTACCTGGGGAATGCGGCACCTGTAGCCCATTTCCTGCACACGCCTGTGCACGGTGGCTCTGGATGTTTCCACACCAGACTCAGTCCACTGCTTCCTCAGGTTCCCCAAGGTCTGGAATCGGTCCTTCTCCACAATCTTCCTCAGGTTCCGGTCACCTCTTCTCGTTGTACAGCGTTTTCTGCCACATTGTTTCCTTCCAACAGACTTACCATTGAGGTGCCTTGATACAGCATTCTGGGAACAGCCTATTTGTTGAGAAATTTCTTTCTGGGTCTTACCCTCTTGCTTGAGGGTGTCAATGATGGCCTTCTTGACATCTGTCAGGTCGCTAGTCTTACCCATGATGGGGGTTTTGAGTAATGAACCAGGCAGGGAGTTTTTAAAAGCCTCAGGTATCTTTTGCATGTGTTTAGAGTTAATTAGTTGTTCAGAAGATTAGGGTAATAGGTCGTTTAGAGAACCTTTTCTTGATATGCTAATTTATTGAGACAGGTTTTTTGGGTTATCAGGAGTTGTATGCCAAAATCATCAGTATTAAAACAATAAAAGACCTGACAAATTTCAGTTGGTGGATAATGAATCTATAATATATGAAAGTTTAATTGTAATCATTACATTATGGTAAATAATGAAATTTAACACTATATGCTAATTTTTTGAGAAGGACCTGTATATTTCCAATGCTGAGAGTCTCTGTCTCTGGAATCATTTGTATACATAAATGTGAACAATATTTCGTTTTCTGTGATATTGATGGCTATCCTCAGGATTGGCCATCAATATCTGATCAGTGAATCCATACCTATGTGGACAATAGTGGTCACATAATCTTTTCATTACCGGGCCATTTTTCTTTTCTTTACATTATATGGTAAAAATGACCCGATTTTTTTAGGTTAGGGCAGGTACAAACGAGCGTTTCCTCCACATTGATCCGATTATGCTAAGCACACTCTGATCAGAGTGGATTCTGATTTTCTTGGAGGTGGAGAGGGGAAAAAAATAAGTTTCTCCACCTTCTCCATTCCGATGTCGGATGTCATCAAGTGTGGTCTGATTTTTTTCATGGATCCATAGACTTGAATGGACGAGTGCGATACGATTGAAGTGAAATTGTGCATTCTACAATTTTGTTACTCGTGCAGAGGAAAATAAAAATCGGACAAGCACGGTCTCAGTTAATAACATTGGTCCGAGTGCAAGCCGATGTTTAAGATCGAAAATATATATATATATATTGTTTAGATATTTTACTACCTTCTAAAAACTTCTGAACTTTGTTAAAAATTGGTTTGCATTGCCATTTTCTAAAGAGATATGTTTATTTTTCCATTGATGAAGCTATATGAGATTTTTAATTTTTGCAAGGGGACGTGACAAATACCTATAATTCTGGCATTTTGATTTTTTTATTTTCTTTACTGTGTTTACTAAAGAATTAATTTTATATTTTGAACTATCAGACTGATACGTATGCAGCAATACCAGATATGATTAGTTTTTTAAAATTGCTTTATTTTCAGGATTGGGAATAGAGGGGTGATTTAAACTATTTAGGTTTTGGAAATTCTTGTAATGTTTTTAACTACGGTACTTTTTTTCGTTTTCATACCCCCTTCTTATTGGACTTGAACCCGCCATCGCTTGATTTTAGTACTGAACTTAGTGTTAGGATCCGTTCACACTGGCGAGAGAATCGGGCTGATTATACTAATGACACTGTAATTGTTGGTCAGAGTTTGATCTGAGTGTGATGCGACTTTCTCGCTTGAGGGACATAGAACTTAATTTCTCTATCTTCTCCATTGTCTCTGTGATTATACATCGTGCTGCACTTGGATGACATCCGAGTGCAGTATGATGTTTGATGCAGTATGATGTTTCACACGCATCGGCATGAGAAAATAATCACAGATCTGCACTGCCCTGTTGTATAACATTGGGCCGAGTGCTCTCCGATAAAACATTGGATAACACTTGGCCGTGTTATACAGCACTGTGAGTGTACCCTTCCAGCATTATCAGATGACCATATAAATCGGACGGAGATCGGACAGCAATCCATGGACTTACTGGTGGCTCTCCCAACCCAAGCATGACAGATAGCTACAGTACATACATTTGTCACATTGGGGTCAGGAGAGCCACTGGCCATTCAATGTATGTGATCCGATCTATGTCTGATTTATACGGCCGCCTGACTGCGCCCTTGAGGTGTATTGTCAGTCTATAGATCTGCAGGGGGTCTTTATAGGACTACCGCGATGGGGGCCTTCATCAGGCCCCCAGCTGCCAATTTGGCCAATTATCACCCTAAGGTTATGGGGAACAGTGGGGAGGTAAATGAGCAAGACCACGCACCCCTCCGCCACAGGATCAAATTAAATGCCAGTGCCAGGGATTGACAGCAGTATTGGTGAATAGCTGTCCATTCCTTACCAATATGCACAACACCCGTCATGTTCCCCTGTCTCTGTTATAAACCCAGTTATTTATTTCGGATTCTGTGCCTTCCTCCAATCTCTCATTGTTCAGCTGACACTCACAATTCCTCCGTGCAGCCATTCCGCCGCGCTCCCCCTCGCCCTCCTCCGCTCGTCTCATGCCTTTTATTTTCTCTGATAATGCACATGCTAATTTGTTACTCCTTATTGAAGACATTTTACAGAACAGAAGAATAAATTGAACACGAATTGTCCTGTAAATCCTTTTTATCTCAGACAAATGTGATGTGACTGGGCTGCGGAGATGGGGCATATAATTATGAAATATATGCCGAAGCCCGGTAGGGACCGGCGTACAGAATATTTCACCGACTAGTGGCGAGCCGGCCAGATGGGATGGCGTATACAGTGATTGATAGAATTATCATTTATATATGCAGCGCCCACATACTAGGAACTTATCCTACGTAGGTTTAGCGTGTATTATTCTGAACATTAATCATTTCTTTTATAATGTTTATTAGCTGTAACTCTATTTCAGAAAGCTGATTTGCAACCAATATGGCTGCCAGCAGAGCTAATGTGACAGAAGTCAGCGCACACGTGCCATGTACATATATACAGGGGTCACGTGTCTGTATACAGGAGACACACGTGGATGTGCAGCGCCCCAGAGTCCTGCTCGTTGCAGTAACGTCGCTCTGCCGCTAAGGGGGGCGATGTTGCGTCTGATTGCACTAAAGGAGTTCACCTGATCAGGTAACACTCACACTACACTTCACACTCCGGCCACCAGGGGGAGTGGTTCTATTTAGTAGGCCACTCCTCACACTCTGGTAAAACTGGGGGTTGGACAACAAGACAGGGAGAAGTAACTGGGAAGTGCGAGAGAGAGGACCTGTCAGGGATGGGATCCTGGCAGACTCCTAAGAGAACAACGCAACAAGTGAGAAAAGCAGGAATACAGCAAAGAGGCAATAGGGCCAGAAGGAGTTGTGCTGTAAGACCGAGGCAACATCCTTCTGAGGCGCAAACAGTCGGTGGCCGGAACGCCGAGCAAGTAAGAGACTTTAAGTATTACTTCAAACCACGGCAGGGCAGCCAATTATAGGTTGACTGTCTCACAAAAACACCTAAGCAGACAACGGAGGCAGCTGTGGGAGAGGGGCGACTCTAGAGTCCCGGAAGAACTCCAGGCCTACCCCGTCATACGGGTGCGTCCCAGCCATATCATCTGGGGGACGGAGAGAATGAACATCAGAGACAGACAGAATAAGTTGTGAGGACTATCCCGGGGTGCTCAGCAGGGAAGGACTACAACACATAGGCGCTAGCAGGTAGACGCTGATTCTCACCTGTCAAGGGGAACTCCTAATGTGCCTTTGGACCGGCCGGTCTCAGACAGCCCGGTTAACAGTGCTCTGGATTGGCCAACTCGAAGCCTTCAGTAAAGAGACTGCAACTTGGTGTCCTCGTTATTTACTGTGACCGACACTGCCACCTGCACTGCACCACCACAACATCATCACCATTCCCTCCACCTATCATTGTACGCCCCTCAGCAGGGTCACGGACCGGGTCTAGCCACCGTGACAACCCCAGAACAGAGACTCAGAGGCCCGGTACCGGGTACCCCTCGGCCCTGCGACAGTGGGGGCGCTGCAATTTTGGCGTCACGAACAGGATTCGAACCTGTGCGGGGAAACCCCCAGGAGTGAGATGTTAATATGGTGTCGGGCAGCCATAGGCCTCAGGGGAAAGGACTACCAGGCCCTGGTAGAACCCGTCTATTCAGAAAATAGACCTACGCTCCTAACAGCCAGGGGGTGGCCGACGTCCGCCAGGGGAGGGTGCCAGTACGTGTCCTTAATTGCGGGGAGGAAGAGGTCCATCTCACCAAGTATGCCACGCTCGCCAAACTGTTCACCGTCAATAATAGTGTGATACAGACACCTGGACCCTTGGCCCCATCTAATCTGGCGGGGGACAACGGTTCTGCAGGGCCCTCGAAAGATTGGTGTCGGGAATTGCATGTGGGCACTGACTCCACCCCATCCCATCAGAAACAGGGGGCCTACAGGGTGGTACACGAGTACGAGCAGGTATTCAGCAAACACCCCTTAGATTTTGGGCAGGTGAAAGGGATCCAACACCATATCCCCACGGGAGATCACCGGCCCATAAAAGAGAGATACCGCCCTGTACCCCCGGCTCATTACCAGTGCGCTAAGGACATGTTGCGAGAAATGAAGGAGGCTGGGGTGGTGAGAGACAGTTGTAGCCCCTGGGCAGCTCCGTTAGTCCTTGTTAAAAAGAAAGATGGCACAATGAGGATGTGCGTTGATTACAGGCAGTTGAATCGCATTACACATAAGGACGCATACCCACTGCCCAGGATAGAGGAGTCTCTGGCTGCCCTAAAGTCTGCTAACTATTTCTCTACCTTAGATCTCACCAGTGGGTATTGGCAGGTTCCCGTGGCGGAGGCGGACAAAGAGAAGACGGCCTTCACGACACCGATGGGTCTCTGCGAGTTCAACTACATGCCTTTCGGATTGTGCAATGCCCCGGGGACGTTCCAGAGAATGATGGAGTGCTGTCTGGGGCACAAGAACTTTGAGACCGTACTGCTGTATTTGGATGATGTCATTGTCTTCTCTAAGACCTACGAAGACCATCTGAAACACCTGGCTGAGGTGTTTGAAGCCCTGTCCAACTTTGGCTTAAAGGTGAAACCGTCCAAATGTCATCTGCTGAAACCCAAAGTGCAGTACCTGGGCCATGTGGTGAGTACTGAAGGAGTGGCCCCAGACCCCGACAAGGTCACGGTGATCCAGGACTGGCCGAAGCCCAGCAACCTCCACGAAGTCCGGCAGTTCCTCGGGCTGGTAGGCTACTACCGGAGGTTCATTAAGGACTTCACCAAGAAGGCAGCGCCCTTGCAAGACCTGTTGGTGGGCCAATCAAAGAAGACCAAGGGGAAGAACACCCCATTTGATTGGAACGAGGGGCTGGAAGGATCCTTCACTTGCTTGAAGTCGGCACTGACGGGAGAAGAGGTACTGGCCTACCCTGAATACAACCAACCGTTTGTGCTGTACACGGATGCCAGCAATGTAGGATTGGGAGCCGTGCTGTCCCAGGTCCAGAAAGGCAAGGAGAGGGTAATCGCTTACGCCAGCAGGAAACTTCGTCCCACAGAAAGGAACCCTGACAACTACAGCTCCTTTAAGCTGGAATTCCTTGCCATCGTCTGGGCAGTGACAGGTTCAAACACTACCTGGCCTCAGCGAAATTCACCGTCTTCACGGATAACAATCCGCTAACGCATCTGGATACCGCCAAACTCGGGTTGGACGGGTGAAATATGCTAATTTATTGAGACAGGTTTTTTGGGTTTTCAGGAGTTGTATGCCAAAATCATCAGTATTAAAACAATAAAAGACCTGACAAATTTCAGTTGGTGGATAATGAATCTATAATATATGAAAGTTTAATTGTAATCATTACATTATGGTAAATAATGAAATTTAACACTATATGCTAATTTTTTGAGAAGGACCTGTATACCGTACTCATCACTTAGGCACACATTATCTACAGTAACATTTTTTTTTTTTTTTTCGTCAGACACTAAACACCGGAGCAGATTATCGAAGATGTCTCACAGAAGCTGGCAACCAATCACAACGCAGCTTTGATTTCTAGAACGGAGTTGATTTTTGGAGGGAATGATGTCGCCGGAGGCAGACTCCAGTCAGTGTGAACACCTGATAGCAGGAAGCAGCTCCGTGCCTCTGAGGCTGCTGGAGAGGAGAGGAGGGAAGTGACAGCCTGCACCATGGAGCCCTGTGAGAAGAGGACTGAGGGGCTGCCCCATGGAGCATGTGAGGAGAGGACCTGCACCATGGAGCCCTGTGAGGAGGAGAGGACTGAGGGGCTGCACCATGGAGCCCTGTGAGGAGGAGAGGACTGAGGGGCTGCATCATGGAGCTGTGTGAGGAGAGGACTGAGGGGCTGCACCATGGAGCATGTGAGGAGAGGACTGAGGGGCTGCACCATGGAGCTGTGTGAGAGGACTGAGGGGCTGCACCATGGAGCTGTGTGAGGAGAGGACTGAGGGCTGCACCATGGAGCATGTGAGGAGAGGACTGAGCGGCTGCACCATGGAACCCTGTGAGGAGGAGAGGACTGAGGGGCTGCACCATGGAGCTGTGAGAGGGGAGGACTGAGGGGCTGCACCATGGAGCTGTGTGAGGAGAAGACTTGAGGGGCTGCACCATGGAGCTGTGTGAGGAGAGGACTGAGGGCTGCACCATGGAGCATGTGAAGAGAGGACTGAGGGGCTGCACCATGGAGCTGTGTGAGGCTAGGACTGAGGGGCTGCACCATGGAGCTGTGTGAGGAGAGGACTGAGGGGCTGCACCATGGAGCAGTGTGAGGAAAGGACTGAGAGGCTGCACCATGGAGCTGTGTGAGGAGAAGACTTGAGGGGCTGCACCATGGAGCTGTGTGAGTAGAGGACTGAGAGGGGCTTCACCATGGAGCATGTGAAGAGAGGACTGAGAGGGGCTGCACCATGGAGCCGTGTGAGGAGGAGAGGACTGAGGGGCTGCACCATGGAGCTGTGTGAGAAGAAGACTGAGGGGCTGCACCATGGAGCTGTGTGAGGAGAGGACCGAGGGGCTGCACCATGGAGCTGTGTGAGGAGAGGACTGAGGGGCTGCACCATGGAGCTGTGTGAGGAGAGGACTGAAGGGCTGCACCATGGAGCTGTGTGAGGAGAGGACTGAGGGGCTGCACCATGGAGCTGTGAGAGAGGTCTGAGGGGCTGCACCATGGACCCTTGTACAGATGGGAATGAGGACCCAGGACCCTGTGTGAGAGCTCTCAGGATGTATTTTGGAAAGGGTTGATGTTACTTGATTGGGGCTGCATAGGGAAGATGATGAGGGGCTGTTTGGAGAATGGGGGGATGATGAGGGGCTGTGTGGAGAATGGGGAGGGGGATGATGAGGGGCTGTGTGGAGAATGGGGGGAGTGAGTAAAAGCATTTTGGTGCAGCAGTGAGTTCACCGCAGAAATTTCTCAAACTGAACTCTCTGAGCTCACTGCTGCACCATCAGACTTTTTCACAGTACTATCTGGGATCTCACTGAGGTCACCGCAGTTCAGCCCAGCTGGGATCAGATCCTCAGTGACCAGCAGTAACCTTGATGATGTCACCGCTGCTCACTGATGCTGCAGTGATTCTCAGCCTTGACGGTCACATCTTGGCACCGTCCAGGTTGAAAACTGTTTATCCCCCAGACATGGATTACGGCGTGGGACAGGTGAGGGATATCGTTGTTTTATTATTTTTGTTTTATTACAGGAGACGAGGGATTCAATGGAAAGGGCGATGTCGTGAGTATAGTTTGATTTATTAAAGGAGTCTGTGTCATTCTTTCAATTAAAGGATTTTATTCTGGTTGTGTGTTTATTTACCATGTAACAATAGGATTAGTAATGGATAGGTGTCTTATAGATGCCTCTCCACTACTAATCCGTGGGCTTGACGTCACCAGATAATACAAAGGTGACATCAACCCCACCAAATGCAAATCCCACTTGTCACCGCTACAGGGCAAGTGGGAAGAGTCAAGCAAAAGCACCAGAATTAGCGCATCTAATAGATGCACCTTTTCTGGTTTGCTGGGGGGGGGCAATATCCATGGCACCTTACCAGCCCGTGAATACCAACCCCCAGCTGTCTTCTTTAGCAAGGCTGGTTGTCAAAAATGGGGGGAGGGAACGTTTTGTCGTTTTTTACCATTATTTAAATTAATTAAAAAACACTGCATGGGACCTCTCTATTCTTGATAACCAGCCTTGCTAACGCTGACAGCTGATCATTGCAGCCCCCAGCTGTCAGTTTTACCTCGCTGGTTATCAAAAATATGGGAACCCACAACGTTCTTTTTCTCTATTTATTTAGAGCATAGTCTGATGAATACTCTCATCAGCTGCTCCTGCTCTGGCTGTTATAAGCAGCAGCAGGCGTAGGCTGATGGGATCAGTAGTCCCATTAGCCGACGCCAGTTACCGGAGGTAAGATATATACCTATGATCACTGCTGCAGGCTCACACTGTCATTTGACAACATGGGAATCGTGGCTGTCTGACCATTGGTAATGATTTTACCACCAATCAGAAGCAGTATTTGTCGCTCTGTCATGCACATGACAGCATGGCAAACACTGGATATTCGAGCCCCCCATTCAAGTGAATGGAGACCAGGTACTGTTCTGGTATCCGAATTGTAGATTTGAATGACGCCATTTATTTTACCATAAAATTTACTCAGATGTAAGGAAAAAAAAAATTCCAAGTGGGATGAAATGGTGAAAAAATGCAATAACGCCATTGTTTTTTGGGTTTTGTTTTTACGCTATTCATTGTGTGGTAAAAATGACGTAATTCGCCATGTCAGTACAATTACAGTAATACCAAAATTGCATGGTTTTTTTTTTTATTGGTGAAAAAAATTTCAGACGCTTGTGAAAAAAAAATAAAATTTAGTTCGTGTCATTATAGTGCTTTGGAACAAAGCACTATACTGTTATTCCATCGTGGATAATTATTTTCTGAGATCCGTAACATTTTTATTTTGCATTTCAAGTTTTTTTTTTCCCTTTTTATAGCGTAAATTAATTTTAGAATTTGATAGACCAGACTTCTACGACTGTGGCAATCATAGATATGTTTATTTTTTTAATTTCATTTTTAATGGGGGAAAAGTGGGTGATTAGAAATTTTATATTTAAAAAAAAAAAAATCTTTTTATATTTTTGTAACTTTATTTTTTAAGTTCCTTTTGGGGCTTGAATTTGGATCTGAAATCCTCTGATTGCTTATTCCATATACTGCAATACCATGTTTTGCAGGTTATTTATTATAAACTGTGGTCTTTTTTTAGCTTCAAAGTAGGACCAAGATGGCTGTAACAAGGGCCTTTAACGGGCGCCCAGTTACTATAACCCCTTGGTGCCACACGACCGTGCCACGGGAGGGAGCAATAGGAGCCAGTGTGGCGTGCTTCAGCTGTGCCACCGTTTGATGGTAACACATTCCACTGTGTAGTTTGTATATGATGATGAGAGAATCAAGAATTTAGAGAGACCGATATTTTCTGATACACAGCACCAAATCCTCTTCACAGACATTACCTCCAGTCACCACTAGGTGCGCATATGAGCTGACTGCACATGCAGTATTCAATAAGCTCTACAGCTCCCCCTAGTGATGACTGAAGCAAACCAAAACGTTATCAATTTACTCTACGCAGGGTATTTGGAGCTCTGTATCAGAAAAATGGATCCATTCTTCAGCAGAAAGAATGTTGGATGTAAAAGGCGACATTTTTTTAGACGCCTTTGCAGAAAAAAACTCTTCATAAATGGTCAAGTGCCAGACTCGCCTAGCAGTGCACTCCATAAATATCGACGCATCGTCATGATATTAGGAACCTGCAAAATGACAACTTAAATGTTTCATTTTGTTGATTAAGGAGGCTTGTCAAAATCAATTACTTCTTCTTCCTGGAACTCGACAGAGCAGATTTAGGCTCTTTTTTAATTACCTTTTCTTGCAGGACATGAAATAATTAACATGAGAGGAGAATTGGATATTACTAGTCCTTTATTAACCCTTCACATATTTGACAGTCCAGTCATCCGTGTAATATGTATCATGAAATCTCAGTACTGTATTTAATCCAGAGTTGCCCCCTGAATCCTCAATATTCTGGTCTGACCCTACTTGCTTCCTGCCTACTCTTCACATCTTGAGACCACTCAGAGGAGACGGGCTATCATGGAAAAATTCAGAATGCTGCCCCTAAACATGACACGTGACATTACACCCTGCATTCACGATATAACTGATCTTAGCATTTTTTGCATCCCCTTATGTATTCAAGATACCGTATGTATTATAAGAAGTGGATAAGGACAACCCTAAACAAGAGACTTGTTCTATAGTCAGGCGTAGGGACCTATTCTTGGCATATATGCTACAAATACATGTTCTTGTACAATGCCAGCTGATATTATGATTGTTTTACAGGAAAGTCATCAAGAGAATCCCATGCGATAACCTGAGAGGAGACGCCACGCTTCCTTCCACTCGAGAGGCCAAACTATTAGGCAACCTCAGGCACCCATTCATTGTCCAGTTCTTCGCAAGTTTCCTGGAGAAAAAAGATTTCTGCATTGTTACCGATCACTGCGAGGTATAGCACTAGTAGCTATGGCAGGAACGGTCACTGGCCATCTGCTGTATATGAAAGGGTTAAAGTGAGCATTGGGATGTCCTTATGGGATAAAAGTTTTTTTTTTATGGGTCTACAACTGGGATATGACAGAAGTGGTGTCAGGGACACACTGGGCCCTTTAATTTGGAAGGTCCATTTCTATGCTATATGCATGCTTAAAATCAAAAGAAGTTTGATTTAAAGGATACCTTTGATATGGAAGACATTTTTATATATGTGTCACACAACGTGTAGGAAAGGCTAAGTGCAACACGAAGGGATAAGGGAAAGGGAACCAAACTCTATCGAAGGGGGGAATGGAGACCCCTAGACAGATCTAATGGCACCCTGTCTGCCCTATCATCCCTATATATGTTCCGCACCTATCGTCGAGCAGGATACCTAATCCTTGCCTGACATTGGTGGTAAGCCCTGCATCTGGAAGGACAGGATGAACGCTAGTCAATCATGATTAAGTTTTAGTCTAAAATCTTAATTCTTTTATTCATTTTCAGACCCTAGGTATGCAGTTTGCAGCCTGATCCACTTTTTAGCTTTGTTTTCTTGTGGGAGTGTTTCTCACAGTAATACAGGCTGAATATCCATCTGTATGTATCCAGAGTGCTAAGTTTTTCACAGCTTCTATGCTGCAATTTCCTCTTTGTGTGCTTTCATCCATTTCTATAGATTATTTTCTTTGCCCTCCTTGAGACTGTGGATTGTTTCTCTTCCCTCCAAACTGTGGAGGTCTGTGTATAACCCTTCCCTCTTCTCTCCTGTTATCTCTAACACTGAAAGAAGGGAGTGGGAGAAAAGTGAGAGCCGACAGAAGCCAGAGCTGTGATAGATTTTTAGCAATACTGCAAAGTGATGTGATGGAAAAAGGACTTACAGAGGCTGCAGTAGATTGACATTTTTTTTGACGAAGACTATTTAAGGAGTTGCTTAACTTTGCATCTAGTAAGGAAATGGGAGAATAGCTATGGGCAAATCAACAATGGAGTCACGGGATAAGGTCTTCAAAACAAGAAACATTTCACTGGTGACGAAGACACTACTCGTACATAGTTTGGTCTTTTCTGTAGTATCATTTGGATGCGAAACCTAGAAGATAATGAGAAGTCAGAAAAGTCAGAAGAATTGACACCTTCGAAATGTGGTGCTGGAGAAGGATGTTATCAATACAATGGATGGCAAGAAAAACAAACAAATTAATTTTGGAACAAATCAAGCCAGACGTGTCACTCAAAGCAAGGATCACCAAGCTACGACTTGGATACTTGCCTTAGACAGCAATCACTGAGAAAGGACATCATGGTCGGAAATATGGAAGGAGCAAGGCGAAGAGGAAGACCAACAACCTGATGGCTTGATACTATCAGGATAACAGCGGAGAAGACCCTGGTGGGCCTATCTAGGCTGGCGCCAGATCGATCTTCTTACAGATTGTTCATCCATCAGGTCGCCATAGCTCGAAATCGAGCTGAAAGACAAAAAGAAAAAAGGAAATGAGCAATAAAAAAAATTAGTTGCGAAGGAGTAAATAGCCTTTAAAAGAAGGGGTCCTCAGTGCAGGCACATCTTATTTTCAAGGGCAAACAAGTGAAGATTAAAAAAAAAAATTTCTGAACTGAGATTTATTAAGGCTCATAAATACATTTTATTAAAACTGTTCTTTACCACTTCAAAAGCAAAGTAAAATAATATTAAGTGCATCTAGTGCTTTTTAATATCATCCTGTAGATTTTCCAGTGTTTTTCCTCCGGTCATGTGGGGGTGTTTGTCATGCTTGTTATGTGCAGATATATTACTTTTGAGTATACCTTTAGGGACTAGTAAAGCAATAGTAAAAATATTTTATGATTTTTTATGACTTCTCAGGGTGGAGATCTTTACTGTTACATCCAGCGACAGAAAGACGAAGGCGAGAACCTCACAGAAGGACACGTCATGGAATGGTTCATCCAGCTACTTCTTGGAGTAAACTATCTTCACGACAGGTGCAGCACTTCTAGAATTACAGTAGTAAGTAGTTGCAATCAAAATTTTTCAGCCCCCGTTGCAAATTAGGTTTATTAACAAAAATTGCAAAGTTGCTGCTTTTTGCAATAAACCATTCAATCAAGAATAATGTAAACCACTAATGTAACAAGTGGCTTCTCAAAATTAAACCCAAAATGCCTCTTTTACTAACTTCTGCAGTATCAGAATCTCCCTTAAGTTTTAACAAGTTTGCATGAGATAAAACAGATGAAAGCAGGGTTCACATGTTCAAAGGTATAGGAACTCTGGCTACACTACCTGGATGTGGCAGAAAAAGGAAGACCACAGGTGGTCAAAAACCATCAAGTGACTGCAGAAGACCTGCAGAAAGATTTGGTGACAGCAGGCACTGAGGTTTTGGTTTTCGCAATGAGGCACATACTAAATGCTAAAGGTGTCCATGCACAAACTACATAACATATACTAACCAAAAATACAAGAAATATATTCAAATCGTCATAAACAAGCAACCAAAGTTCTGGCACTTGTTTTATGGAGCGATGAAACTTTTTAGGTCTGCGGATAAGGAGCCAGCATGTGAAGGATATGCTGAAAAAAAAAACATCCTGCTTACAGTGAAACATGGAAGAGGCTCATTAATACCTACAGTGAAACATGATGGTGCCAAAAACATCACGTGTTTTGTGAGGAAGCTGAAGCTTGGACACCACTGGATCTTCTAAAAGGACAATGCTCACCAACAAATCTCACAGTCCATCATGGACTAAGATTCCCGGGGAACGCTTCCAGAAGCTGGTGTCCGACTTTGTATCACGTTTGCAGCAGGGCAGGTTAAGATAGGTAAACTATTGTTTTTTTGCAAAAAAAGCTGAATGTTTCTAAATTTTCCTAATAAACCAAATTTG
This sequence comes from Ranitomeya variabilis, assembly GCF_051348905.1. Taxonomy (NCBI): domain Eukaryota; kingdom Metazoa; phylum Chordata; class Amphibia; order Anura; family Dendrobatidae; genus Ranitomeya; species Ranitomeya variabilis. Next base: position 595,617,601 of record NC_135233.1, on the reverse strand, counting down.
CAATGGGGATTAAATCATTTTTGCAACTGCTCGGGGTGCTCTTACTCATCACTGTCGCTATGATTGAATATTTATTGTCTTGTTAGAGTGTTCTGACATTACAATGTGTAGGCGATACCCCCATTCATCAGCTTTAGATGCGGGCCCTACTTGTTAGGAGGCCTCCTTTAGAAAAGGCATGTCATGAAGTGCCCTCAGCAATTAGATGTAATCTGCTGGGACATCAGTCAGTAAGGATCAATTTTCTTGCAGCGCCACCAAAAAGTTAAGCATTACATATTCTTATCAGCGGGGACAGTATTTTGGGTAAAGTCAATAAAATTGTCTAAGAAGATTCAATTTCAGACAATTTGGAGAAAGGCAGAGCTCTCATTTGCAAAGTCACGCTGACATTTGTCAGGCTGGACATATAAAACCTTCCAGTGTTAAGCAGCGACTGAGACAGATTTGGGGAAAAATGAAAAAATTAGAATGAAAGGATTTAATACCTTCACATTCAATTGTACAACATTTTACAACCAAATTTGTAGTCAATTGTAGTGACCGCCGCAGAAATAGCGAGATCCAATCTAGTCACAGCAAAGCAATGATAGACAATGGCTTGACTATTTACTGCTACATGGCAAACCCATAAAAATTACTTTGGTTAAGGGTTAAAAAAAACAAAAATAATGACTAGGCTTCATCATTAAAGGGGTAATCTAATTTAAAACATTGATAGCTAATCTCTAGTGGGGGTCCTAAGCTATGATCCTCACTGATCGCTCTGACCAAGTGACAGCGGTATTAGGAGAGGATAATTTTCTAACTTTTTTCTTTCAGGCTAGTGATGCACAGAGATCTGAAGACGAAAAACATTTTCTTGAAGGACGGAATACTGAAAATTGGTAATATTTATTATTCCATAAAGCTTATTGCTTAGTCCCAGAGGAGAAATAGATTAAACGTTTGGTATAGGATCATAGACCCCATAATGAAGTTAACACTGCTTCAACTCCCAACCATGGTCTTTCAAGTTCCTTTTGTTAAGTCCCAACAGCTATTGTGGGATCGGTGGCTAGGAGATCCATGCTCAGCTCCTCCACACACAATAAAAGTGGCTATACACCATAGATATCTGCCGTTTTCACGGTGGCAACCGATCTGTGATGAAATCTAAGGATTGGGTATGTTGAAATCCAACATGCCCAATTCTTCCCCCAATCCGAACATCTGCCATTGTTGAAGAATTGTTACACTTCCATACACATTAGATGATTCTCATGTCCCACCATTGAGACAACATTTATCCACGCTTAGCAACTTTTGGAAGTGGATGTTGTGGAGATTGTAAAGTGCACCTCGCTTGTAGCAGTGATGAATTTCTCATACTTTTTGCATTTTACAACACCCCTTTTGATGGGACGTGCCCCTCCATTTCCTGTCCTTTACATGTGCTCCTGCCTCCTGGACACCCAGGATCTGACTACAGATGAAGCGTTATGCACAGGATACCTTTCATAAGCGCTACTTTCTTGGAGTTTTTCATGATATAGGACAGGACCCAAGACATTAGCTAACTCCTTCAGGAGTTCCAGAGGCCTCCGCTTTTTCTGGAAGCTTTTCAGATGTTACGTTAGATTAGGCAAGCATAATGTGTAAGGCCACCTTAACAAATGAGATGAAACCAACCTCTCTTTTGAGGTTCCCTAATACATGTTTCTCGGACACGTCCGGGTTTGTTTTACTCAGAATGAGACATGCAGACATAATGGTTAAAGTTTTCCTGGTTACACAGCAAAACATGCAGATGATTCTTCATAATTGAGGCACTGAGATTGGCAGTTACATTATCAGAAGGCACAGAGCTTGGTGGTTAAACCATTAGAAGGAATAGAGCTTGGTCATTAGACTATGAATAGGCACAGAACTTAGTGGTTATAGGACTAAGGAGCACATTGTTTTGTGGTTACACTACTAAGAGTCACAGAGCTTGGCGGTTGCACTACTAAGAAGCCTGGAAGCTGGCTGTTACACTACCAAAAGGCACAGCTCTTGGCGGTTGCACTTCTAAAAAGCCTGGTAGCTGGCCGTTATACTATGAAGAGGCAGAGAGCTTGGGAGTTACAATATTACAAGGCACAGAGCTTGGTGGTTATACTACAAGGATTAATAGAGCTTGGTCATTATACTACGAATAGGCACAGAGCTTAGTGGTAATACTACTAAGGAGCAAAACACTTTGTGGTTATACTACTATGAGGCACAAAGCTTGGCGGTTGCACTACTAAGAGGACTGGAAGCTGTCCGCTACACTATCAAGAGGCACAGAACTCGGCGGTTGCACTACTAAGAGGCCTGGAAGCTGACTGAAACACTATCAAGAGGCGCAGAGCTCGGCGGTTGCACTACTAAGAGGCCTGGAAGCTGACTGAAACACTATCAAGAGGCGCAGAGCTCAGCGGTTGCACTACTAAGAGGCCTGGAAGCTGGCTGAACTATCAATATTACAATATACAATATGACAATGCTCAAAGCTTGGTGATTATACTACTAGGAGTAATAGAGCTTGGTCATTATACGACTAATAGGCACAGAGCTTAGTGGTAATACAACTAAGGAGCAAAACACTTTGTGGTTACACTACTATGAGGCACAAAGCTTGGCGGTTGTACTACTAAGAGGTCTGGAAGCTGGCTGTTACACTACCAAGAGGTGCAGAGCTTGTGAGTTACATTATTAGGAGGCACAGACTTTGGTAATTATACTACTAGGAATAACAGGGTTTGGTTCTTATACCACTAGGAGGATCAGACCTTGGTTGTTATACTACTAAAATGCTCAGACACAAGGTGGTTATACTACATAGCCACATAGCCATCCTCTCTAGTGCATTATCTGTTGTGTTTTTGGGTAGAAGTGGTGCCTTCTGGTTTGTAGTCACCCCTACTATCAGCTTAACACTTCCCTAGGGACTGGGGACCTGTATGAGGACCCCACTGGAAAAGAACGCAAATCCAAGGTCCTCACTTCTGCCGGTTACTAGGCAGCCATACAAACTCATTGCACTCTGTGCTTGCAGAACATTTTCAATAGGGAATCTGAAGGACGCTTTTGCTTTCACCGGGGCTGTTTACCTCAACCAATCTACTGTACCCTGATCTCACATTTTCCCTATGACTATGTGCGAGCAATGAGTCATGCATAGTGCTAATATGAAAGCAAAATAAAAAAACAATGTGTAGTCAGGACTTGTCTAGTAGCCACTGTAGGGTGCCCAAAGTTGAAGCCCTTGATTAAATACCTTGTACTGTACATTACTGAACAACAACTTTTTCAATGTTCCTAATGATTATAGTAAAATTAAAAAGCATACTTACCTCCCCTAATTCCAAGGCTGTGTCCCGCGGCTATCTCATGAAATTGTCACATGAGCTCTGCCGCCCATCAACAACTACAGATGGCTGCAGCCTTCGCGGTTTTATTTTACTTGGCACATTATGGAGGTTGGTGTTGACCAGTAATGGAAAACCCCAGTAATACCTCTTAATACCACAGAAGCTATCTACCGTACCACTAACCTCACTAGCCATGTGGCTTCTACACTTACACAATATCAGTGTCCTTGTTTGCTTTTTTTATATCTCCAGACTATATTGAATAGGTTTTCTAAATCTGATTAATTTCATCTATCCTCCATTTATATCAGATACTAACTCTTCTATTGTTGAAGACATAACTCTTATCATCTGCAGTTCAACCATGCCCAAAAAATTCCCTAGAAACCAATTCACTTGTCCGAGGACCCAGTGTCTAGATATATCATAGGGATGACAGTCCTAGAATGAAGTTACTTGTTGCTATAAGTTCTCTCATAACAAACCTGTAATATTATATTGGCCTCTAGATAATCACTGTCAACTGAAGGGAATCTTACAACCTGATAGACTGACTGCTATGCGATAGATACTGTATGTTAGGGGGTCAAAACTTGTATGTGGCGTTTAGACTCCAGACATGGCTTCTGGATTGAAGATGACAGAGTGGTGAACATGTACCTGTCAGGCGTACTGTTACTCAGAATGAGGCGGATAGGTATAATGGTTAAAGTCTTTCTGGTTACACAGCAGAACATGGGGATAATACTTGTTGGTTATTATACATCATGATTGAGGCATTGAGATTGTTAGTTACAGAAGGCACAGAGCTTGGTCGTTATAGGAGGAATAGAGCTTGATCATTATACTACAAAGAGGCACAGAACTTAGTGAGTATAGTACTAAGGGGCACAAATCTTTGTAGCAACACTACTTGGAGGCACAGAGCTTAGTGGTTATAGCACTAAGGGGCACAAAGCTTTGTTGTTACACTACTACAAGACAGAGAGCTTGGCGGTTGCACTACCAAGAGGCCTGGACGCTGGGCGTTATACTATCAAAGCACTGAGCTTGTGAGTTATGCTAGTAGGAGACAGCGAGCTTGGTTATACCACTAGGAGGAACAGAGTGTGATTGCTATACTATGATGGGCCTAGAGCTTACTGGTTATACAACTAAGGAGCACAGTGGCTCAGTGATTAGCACTGGTTTGTAGTCTCGGAGTCCTGGGTTCAAATCCACCAAGCACAACATCTGCAAGTAGTTTGTGTGTTCTCCTCATGTTTCCGTGGGTTTCCTCTAGGGTTTACTCCCATACTCTAAAGACAATACCGATAGGGAATTTAGATTGTAAGCCCCCATGAGGGGCAGCAATTATAATGTCTGTAAAGTGCTTCATTATATTATGGCACTATATAAGTAAAGCATAATTAATAAAAATTAACAAGGAGCACAACGCTTTGTGGATACACTACTAAAAGGCACAGATCTTGGCAGTTGCATTACTAGAAGGCCTGGAAGCTGACCATTATACTACCAAAAGGCATAGAGCTAGGATGTGACACTATTAGGAGGCACAGAACTTGGTTATACTACTAGGAGAAAAAAAGCTTGGTTCTCATACCAGCAGGAGGAACAGAGCTTGATTGTTATACTACTAAAACACACAGAGCTTAATGGTTATTATACTGCTAAGAGGCACAGAGCTTAATGGTTATTATACTACTGAGAGGCACAGAGCTTAATGGTTATTATACTACTAAGAGGCATAGAGCTTAATGGTTACTATACTACTAAGAGGCACAGAGCTTAATGGTTATTATACTACTGAGAGGCACAGAGCTTAATGGTTACTATACTACTGAGAGGCACAGAGCTTAATGGTTACTATACTACTAAGAGGCACAGAGCTTAATGGTTAGTAATACTACTAAGAGGCACAGAGCTTAATGGTTATTAATACTACTGAGAGGCACATAGCTTAATGGTTATTAATACTACTAAGAGGCACAGAGCTTAATGGATATTAATACTACTAAAAGGCACAGAGCTTAATGGGTATTAATACTACTAAGAGGTACAGAGCTTAATGGGTATTATACTACTAAAAGGCACAGAGCTTAATGGTTATTAATACTACTAAGAGGCACAGAGCTTAATGGTTAGTAATGCTACAAAGAGGCACAGAGCTTAATGGGTATTAATACTACTAAGAGGCACAGAGCTTAATGGGTATTATACTACTAAGAGGCACAGAGCTTTATGGTTATACTACTAAGTTTGGTGGTTGCATTACTTAGTATAACTGCCTGACTCCATTACTTTATCAGGTGACAAAGAGCTTGGTGTTTAAACCACTAAGGCTACGTTCACATTTGCGTTGCGTCGGGAGCAGCCGCGGCGACGCATGCGTCATGCGCCCCTATATTTAACATGGGGGGCGCATGGATATGCGTTGTCTCGTGTTTTGTGACGCATGCGTCATTTTTGGCGCAACTGTCAGGGCGCAGAGAATGCTGCCTGTAGCAATTTTTTTGCGTTAAAAAAATGTACGCATGCGTCACAAAATGCTGCGTTATGCATGCGTTGTGCATGCGTTGTTCGTGAGTTGTGCGTTGCGTCGCTGACGCAGCACACAACAACACAAATGTGAACGTAGCCTACGAGACAGTGTTTTCTAGTTGCACTTTTTATGAGGCACAGAACTTAGTGGTAAAATTACTCTAAGTGCCCGTTCACAACAGAGTTTGCCCTTACAGACCACAACTTCCGATGACTACCAATGTAGCAACTTCTTCAGAATGGATGAAAAACCTGAGCTAAATAAAAACCCTGGAAATGTGCTTACAAAGGTGTCCCGCAGGCAAAAGATCACGCCAGCCTACCCATACCCGTATATTGTCTGTGGAAGGCGATTGAGGATTATGAAACTTTGTGGTTTAATACCCTTTTAGATAGAATAACCTTATAGAATATCTGTTTGGATGGTATCAATAACGGATCATTTTTCAAATGAATGGTAAAAATACAATGTAAACTATTTCTATAGGATTCTCAGTATGAAGAACATTTCTTGTATCGGTGCATATACTCAAAATGTAATCACGATCCCAATAATCGTGTAATTAAAATCAATTACGCTGTGACCTGGCATGTTGTTAAATGCAGATGAAAAGTGGCAGCTATAAACCATATAGAAGCTCTTACAGTCCTCACTGATACATCTGACACTTCCCATACAGGACTAATAATAATCCATACTGAACTTCATGCAGTGGTGTGTATAGTAGAGAGGAACACATAGCAATTAGCAAAATTACCTAAATTATTCATTCCCCCTCCCGTTCTTGCGAGAGGCATGGGACCAACCGTGGCTAGGCTCCTTCAACCTGCTAAAAATGATGTTTTTAGTCAATTTATTTGGGCATAGAACTATCCAATCATAATTTTAATGCAATCAGTTGATTAAGGTGATCTCATTCAAGTACGGCACAAGCATATGTTGCAATTATTTATTCTGCAGAAAGTCATGAAAATATAATTTCCTGTGCCAAAAAAAAAAATATTTGAGCCTTCCCAGTGTTACATTGCTAAAATGATTAGAATATTCTGCATGGAACCTGTAAATAATCAGCAAACCAAGAGGGAGTACCCTGAAGTATCCACCTGTACACAGAGACGAGGGGAGCAGTCCACGTCGATTTATGCAAACAACACAGAATGTCAACCTGAGCCGATGACGCACGGAGCCATGGAACAAGGGGAACAGTGATTATTGATATATTTGAGCCTCCAGCACGAGGATTATAAATCTATTTATTTTGGCTTTCTACTTTTTCTTCCAGAATATAAAATCATACACAGAAACAGACATTACACATCATGCTGTACATAATAACGAAGGGAGAAATTTATTAATGGGGAACTCCAGGCTTTGTCCATACAGAGACCCATTTAGCTCCATATGGGCTTGGGCACTGGAGTTCCGGCAAGGATTGAGTATACCGGAATCACACATGAGAAACTTTTTGTAAGGCTGGTTTCACACGTCCTGATATTTCCGGTACTGGAAAAACGGTACTGGAGATATCAGTGTCCGTGTGTGTACTATGTGCTTCACACGTGTGACCACCGTGTGCCGCTTCAGTACCACATGGTCGGCCGCCAGGGAAGTAGCGCCACTGTAAGCGCTGTACTCGGGCAGCTGGTGCTGAAGCCGGCTGTCATCCATTCTCCCCTGCTCTGCCGGTGAGAAGCGCGAGCAGGGGAGAATGAATGAATGAGAAGCTGCAGGCACAGGCTCGGTAACTAGCGCTGACGTCACAGTCTGTGCACGCTGTCTGTACTTGCTGCTGGCATGAACTCCTGTTACCTCAGGACTGTGGGACAATGCAAGTGATGATGTCACTGTGACAGAGCTTGAACTGCCATGACCTCATCGCTTGCATTCTCCCACGGTCATGATGTCACAGGAGTTCATGCCAGCAGCGAGCACAGACTGTGACGTCACCGTTAGTTACTGAGCATGAGACAGCAGCTTCTCATTCATTCCCCAGTAGTTTACAGCCGGGCCGGTCGCATTAGCACCGCTCCCGGTTGTAAACTGTCCATACCTCAGATATGGATTACGGCGTGGGACTGACTGAAAGCTGGACAGGTATGGTGTATTGTTGGTTTATTATTTTCATTTTTTTTTTACAGGAGATCGAGGGCGTCGCTGGGATTAGCAGTATAATAAAGATGGCAAAACTGTGTGTTAATTTCATTAAGATACTTTATTCTTACTGTGTGGTGTTTATTTAACCCTTTACCAACTATAGGATTAGTAATGAAGAGGTGTAGTGAGGTGTCTCACTTGCCACCACTACAGGGCAAGTGGCAAGAACCAGGTAAAGCTCCAGAATTGGCGCATCTAATAGATGAGCCTTTTCTGGGCAGCTGCAGGCTGCTGTGTTTAGGCTATCCATGGCCCCTTACCAGCCTGAGAATAGCAGCACACACCTGTGAGTTTTGCCGAGTTGGTTTAAAAACAAGGGGACCCCACGTCGGGTTTTTCATTCAATCATTCTCCCCTGCTCGTGCTGCTTGCCAGAGGGTAGTGTTCAACACAGAACAGCTAATGCAATCCATGATAGAGAGCTCCAGGAGATAAACTGAACTGATTAACCCTAGCAAGTATTATAATGGTGAAGCCGTTCTAACCAATGCTGGAGTTCAAGTAACCAGACACCGCAATCTCCTGGCCACTCTCTGTCGCAGTATTCCCACGACATGTACAGAATGGAGTCTTCCAATTAGGATATGTGCACATGTTGCGGATTTGCCTGCGGATCAGTGGATTTGGCCCTGCGGATCCGCAGCAGTTTTCCATGCGGTGTATAGTACCATGTTAGGGTATGTGCACACGTTGCGGAGTCAACTGCGGATTTTTCCATGCGTATTATGCAGAATCCGCAGGTAAAATGACCTGCGTTTTACCTGCGGATTCCCTGTGGGTTTTGTGCGGATTTCGCCTGCATTTTTACACCTGCAGATTCCTGTAATGGAATAGGTGTAAAATGCTGCAGAATCTGCACAAAGAATTGACGCTGCGTAAAATAATCCGCAGCGTCTCCACGTGGAATTTTCCGCAGCATGTGCACAGCGGATTTGGTTTTCCATAGGTTAAGAGGCATGACTCACTCATCACCAACACCTCTTCAGCTCTGCTGCCATTCCTGTGTGTTATAACCTGCTACAGTAGATACTGGCATTGTATATCTGCCCAGGGATGGACACTGACAGCTTAGAGCCCCTGTGCAAGAAATGTGTTTGGGCCCCCCTCCTTTTATGGCGACAAAGCCACATATATATATATATATATATATAACCTGTCTCCTCCATATATCTCTGACCTAATCTCCCAATATCTTCCCTCACATATTCTCCAGTCCTCCCAACGCCTCCTTCTCTCCTCCACACTTATTTGATCCTCACCCAACCGCCTCCAAGGCTTTTCCCCGAATATCCCCCATCCTCTGGAATTCTGTGCCCCTACACATCCGACTATCAACCACATTCGGATCCTTCAGACGGAACCTGAAAACCCATCTCTTCAGGAAAGCCTACAGCCTGCACTGACCCCGCTGCCTCCTCACCACCACCGGAGCTACCCCCTCACCAACACCGGAGCTGCCTCAACCCCCCAACCTATTGTCTCCTTCCCCACCATCCTGTAGAATGTAAATCCGCAAGGGCAGGGTCCTCTCCCCTCTGTATCAGTCTGTCATTGTTAGTTTGCTTACTGTAAGTGATATCTGTAATTTGTATGTAACCCCTCCTCATGTACTGCACCATGGAATCAATGGTGCTATATAAATAATAATATATATATATAGCCACACACACATACATGTGTATATATATTACATAGTCTCCTTTATTATGTATATTGCTGTCCCTTATACGGTGCCCTCTCTTGTTATGTACATCACCGTCCCTTACATATTGGATTATATAGAGCCCTGTTTTCTATTACATACCGTCCTGTCTTGTTAGCTGTATATTGCAATGATGGCTGATGGAGCATATGAAAGCTTTTCTAATAGAGGAGATGATGGACTGGTAGTCTGGTCACCGGCTCCTCCATCAGCAGTCATTTTATATCTAACAAGAGAGCGGACTATGTAATAAAAGAGGGCGCTGTGAATAACAAAAATAACAAGAATACATCATGTAAGAGACAGCACTGTATGTAACAGCAGAGGAAGCATATATAACTAGAGAGGATAGTATGTAATAAGGGACGGTGTTATACATAATTAAAGAGTAAACTAAGGATGGTGTTATACATAATAAGTGAGTACACTATATATTAAGGGACTGTGCTTTGTCTAATACGTGAGTACACTATATACTAAGGGACTGTGTTAAACATAAGAAGCGATAACGTCTTCCTCCACCTCCCCGTTCCTAAATCCATTATAAATCCCCCTTCCTCCCTTCCCAATCCCCCACACCCTTCATTGTCCTCCTCCCCCGCAACCCATTATTGTCCTCCCCCTACCCCCATCATTGCCTTCTCCCCAGCACCCCCATCATTGCCCATTCCACCACCTCCATCATTTCCTCCTCCCCCACCACCCCCATTATTGCGCTTTCCACCATGACCATCATTGTCCTTTTTCACCACGACCATCATTGTCCTTTCCACCACCACCATCATTGCCCATTCCACCACCTCCATCATTGCTTTCTCCCCCACCACCGCCATCATTGCCCATTCCACCACCCCTATCATTTCCTCCCCACCACCCCTAGAAATTGCCCATTCCACCACCTCCATCGTTGTTTTCTCCCCTACTATCCCCATCATTGTCCTTTCCACCACCACCATCATTGCCCATTCCACCACCTCCATCATTGCCTTCTTCCCCTCCACCCCCATCATTGCCTTCTCATCACCCCATTATTGCCCATTCCACCACCTCCATCATTTCCTCCTCCCCACCACCCCTTCATTGCCCAATTCCACCAGCTCCATCATTTCCTCCTCCCCCACCACCCCCATCATTGCCCTCTCTGTCACCCCCATCATTGCCTTCTCCCACATCACCCCCATCATTGCCCTCTCCTCCACCTACACAGCACCACTCACCTCTCCACCCGCTCTCCCGTAGTGCTACACACAAACACACACAGCACAACTCACCTCTCCGCATGCTCTCCCGCAGCCGCAGCATCGCCGTCAGCTTCCTCTCACTGGCACAGTGGCCGCCTCGCTGAATGACGTCGGACGGAACGCTGCAGCTCTCCTGCCATTGTCTCTGGTAGGTAGCGGAGCTGCAGGGATCTCTCTCTGCCCACCGCACATAAGGGCAATCTGGCCAGGGGCCCCCCGGAGCCTCAGGGTTGGATAAATAGGCCAGATTGCCCTCATTATTAGCTGCCCTGCAGGGGCCCCCCGAGCCTCTGGCCCCGTTGCAGCCGCACAAGCTGCATATGTGGTATTGTCGGGGTCGTAAACGACAATATAAATCCTCATTCACCAGTCATTCCAAATTAAACTATAAGCATGAGCCGAGCATTTGGTACCGGGTAAGAATGACTCAGACAAAGTGCTGATTCAATCTCAATTGAATGCCCGTGCATCTACTCATGTCTGCAACGGTCACAACAACTGGCTTTATTCTAAAATACACAATACTATATTGAGTGTTAGGGGAAGGCGTGCATTAGGCGGGGTTTAAGCTAGCATTCAGTCTTTCTGATTTGTTCTGACGTCTTCTGGTGGATCCTCCTTTTCTTCACATTCCTTAAGTTTCGATTTCCAAAGAAATGACTTAACCCTTCGGTCACTAACCTGAAACGAAACTGAACACTGGCAACCATCTTTAAATACAATTACATATGCATTAGCTAGCAGATAGGAAAAACTTATTGTTTCACAGTATAAGAGTATAAAAGTACAGAAAGATATATAAGAAATATATTTTCACCTTGACAATCCCCCCTAAACACTAAGTTTTTCCCTTAAAGAAAGATCCTTCGAGACTGTCCATGTGATGGGAAAAGGGGAGGTGGATTCCTTCATCCAGACACCTCAGAAACTCTCCCCTAGTGAGAGGCCTCCAGGCATCTGAACCCTTCACTAACCTCACATGGAGTTCTCCCACTGTCCCTAAACTAAATCTCTTAGCATCATCTGAGAATGGGGGTTCTGTCTACTCTCTTGAGGGGGAATGTACTTCGGGATCTCCCCTGGATCAGTACCATTGTACTCTGGTGGATCTACTTCTTGATTGAGGAAGGTGTCAGTCGGAGTTGCTTTGGCAATAACCTTTTTATACAAAGAATAACACAACAGAAAATTACCGATCCAATTATAAGGAGGGCAATCAGTACCAGACAGGCCTGTTGAAAGAATCCCTTGAGCCCACCCAACCAACTGGAAAAGAAGGATGTGTCTACTCCAACATACATGACACGTCGTCTTATTGTCCTAATTTGTTCAACTTCTTTAGAAACCTTCAGGCCTTTCGGATCTACATTTCGCCATTCAGGTCTGGCTGTCTATATTTCGTCTCGTATATCTTTGGTCATACCGTCAATGAATGTATTTACCAATACTCTAACATCAAGTGGGTTTATGGGACTGTTTTCCATGTCTTCCCATTTCAGCTGTAACCGTCCAACGTATAGCTCTACACTCTCTCCTTTGTCACATCTGTAGAAAATCTTAATTTTCGTCTTAGCACGTCACCTGTTTTTGTGCTCACTAACTACCTAGGCCTGCCCAGGTGCACTTATACGTCCATCATATGGTCATTATTTGTCTGTAGAATGAGAAAGGTTGGTTCTCAGGGTCAGCCAAATGTTTTTGCGTAGCTAGCTAGTCAGAGGGCTTCCAGGGATAATACTCCTGTATCTGTCTTACCCTACCTGATGTGGTTGGTTCTCTGGTGGTGGGGAGTGACATGACATGCTGGTCTACAGCTCCTTCCCAAAAGGATTACTGTCAGCCTACTCCTAAAAGTTAATGTCCCCACTATCCGCCAACCACAATCCTGTGTCAGCTTCTTATATCACTGCATGTGATCTTGTCTGGACAGGATTCAGTGTAATTCTCTTAGGTCGGGTTGCAGCACGGGTCATACAAGTGTTAGGGCCCAAATCCTCAACTATATCCTGAAAGGCATCACAGCTATAATTGACAAATCTTTGTTCATTGTAATATATATATTTGATCCATTCAACATTTTTATTAATCTGCATCTGTGGTACTATAGAAGCAAAGCCGGCATAAATCTGGTTCTGGGCTTTAAACTGGTCAGGCACCCCCCTTGGCACTCCAATGGCATCAATATATATACTAGTGGATCTTCTTCATAACTCAGGTGCAGCTGATCGAGACTTCTCCTTTTTCTGGTAGGTTCATCAGGTACCTCTGGATTCCAAGGTAAAATCTTGAACTGCATGGCTAGTTTAACAAGGGTGCATTGGCCTATCCAGGCATTAGGCAACCTAGGACGGAGCTTACCGTCTCCACATAACCAATAAATGTCGTACATATATTCTGTATGTTTGATTAGCAAATCAGTATCTGGAGAACTGCTCCCTTTGCAGAAACCTGTCTCGAAGATCCCTACTAGTGTACCTATGGTGTCGTGGGAATTATAGCAGGTATAATTGTCAGCTAATACGGTTACTTCTCCTGGGACCTTTAGTTTAGGTTCCTTATGAATCAGTGGGACGTAATCTGGGCAATCAGTGGACTTCAAACCTTTCAACAGATTCATGACACAGGCAGTGGTGTTGTCATCAGGAAAAAGCAATGCATGTGTGTATAGGTGTGTATTCGCAGCAGCACAAGCAATACATCCTACAGAGATATTCTGGACTCTTACATTGTATCTCACCCATTCTAACCATAGATTTTTCCTTGGGGCTGTTTGTGTTTCTATGGAGAAAACCTCTCGCCAACTGAGAGCTGGAATGGGGATCACTTTATTAACTACATTTTGCAAACGCTCACCTGGGCCTAAATTCCCATGGTATCCACTACTAAATACATAATTATAATATCTTCCCAGTACAAACGTCTGCAGATCAGCAGATTGGGGGCTTTCAAGATTCAGGAGGAGGGGGTGACAACTTTTACCCCATTTACAGCCCCTAAGTGGTTGCAGAAGGGCTGTTAGATGCATTCTCCCACGAAGACTCCTACCCGTCCCATCCTTGGGAACATGGCTTCACTAGGTTTATATCCCCAATCTTTCCCTGTACTCCAGGCAGCATCTGACCAATAATGACAATCATTGTTGTATTGTCTGGTAACACACATATAAAACTGGATAGTTCCCTCTACTATCCGTTCAGTCTCAAGGCACTTGACTACATCACAGAAATCAAATCGCCAGATTTTTACCGGGGCTGTCAGGTTTACCCAGAGAATAGTGGAACCAGGATTCTTATTTTTACAATAGGGGCCGAAGAGGTAGGGGCGAGGATGGCCCTCAGTTCCAGGATCAAAAACAACAGCAACATTTCCCTTCAGTCACTTCTGTGACTAAACACTGGTTCGGTCTCTTTTACAGTGTGAAGCGTGAATCCAGGTGCTCTTTCCTTCAAGTTTTACTGCAGTGGGGGTGACCAGGATCACCGTGTGAAGTCCTTCAAATCTTGTCTGGAGACAATCTCTGCGCACAAACTTTTTCACATACACCAGGTCTCCTGGCACAAAAGGATGGTGTCCAGGAACCTTGTCTGGGTCTGGAAGAGAACTGAAGACAGTTAAATGCACTTTGGCAAGGTGTCCATGTAAGGCCTGCACATAGCTAGTCAAGTCCTGGTACTTGGGCTACAACTGTTATGGAAAGAAACATTCAAGATTGGGGCTCCTGCCAAACAGAATCTCATACGGTGACAGTCCTGTCTTCCTGTTTGGGGTATATCTTACTGAAAACAAAGCCAGAGGGAGACATTCTGTCCGTGGTTTACCAGTCTCTGTCATTGCCTTCTGGATTTTAAGCTTAAGAGTTCCATTTAGTCTCTCCACTCTTCCACTGCTCTGCGGATGGAGTATGCAATGCTTGACTTACCCCCAGTGCTGCCATTACCTCTGACATGATCTCTCCAGTAAAATGGGAACTCCGATCGCTTTCAATGACTTCAGGAACTCCATACCTGCATATGATCTCAGCCATCAGTTTCTTCGCCGTTGTCTTAGCCGTAGCTTTGTCAACTGGGTAGGCTTCTGGCCAACCTGAAAATAAATCAATGCAGACCAACACATACTCATACATCCCTACCCTGGGTAACTGAATTTAATCAATCTGCAGTCTCTGGAATTG
This sequence comes from Ranitomeya variabilis, assembly GCF_051348905.1. Lineage (NCBI taxonomy): Eukaryota > Metazoa > Chordata > Amphibia > Anura > Dendrobatidae > Ranitomeya > Ranitomeya variabilis. Next base: position 595,602,414 of record NC_135233.1, on the reverse strand, counting down.
GTTAAAGGGCCGGGGAGTGTGTTTGGATGGGGTTTTCACTGTCCTACCCTGATTATGTGTGGCACATATCATGCAGCTCTGTACCTGCCTTTCTGCGCAGGTGGAAAACCCGGAGGGCAATCCATTGTTTCTGTAGGGTGTCACACATGGCCGTCTTCGAGTGGTGCACATTCCCGTGCAGAACCTGTGCCATCATTGGGTACAGTACCTGTGGTAGGCAGACCTTTTCACCCCTCCCCCATAGTCCAGTGACGGTATCAGAGCAAGCCCCTATCCTTTGCCACCTATTTGTCTCCTCCTTACTTGCCTGTTCTTGTAACCGGGCTAAGATGTCTTTCAACACAAGTGGAGATGGTGGGGTGTCTAGGTGATGTACTTGAGAGGCTACAGGAGTGCTTGCTGCTTTCTTGGCAGCCTGGTCTGCCAGTGCGTTACCCTTTTGTCCGTCCATCAGTGCCTTTAGTATGTGCCTTTACCTTTATGATGCCTGTTTGGGTGGGAAGCTGTAGTGCATTCATAAGTTGCTGGACTGCCTCAGCACGTTTAAAGGGGTGGCCATTTGCTGTCAGGAAAGCCCTGGCTCTCCAGATAGGCCCATAACCGTGTGTAATGCCAAAAGCATACCTGGAATCAGTGTAGATGTTTACAGTCTTACCTTCTGCTAGTTTGCACGCTTCTGTGAGCGCCTTGAGCTCTGCTTCTTGTGCAGACATATGAGCTGGCATTGACTCTGCCTTGATTACCTCATGTTCTGAGACCACAGCATATCTGGTACAGTAGCGTCCTCAGTCATCTTGGTGACGGGATCCATCTACAAAAAGCTCAAAATCAGCATTAGAATAGGCACACTAGAAACCAGCCGTTTCCTGAGACATCAATTCTAGACAATCATGTGGTTTGGAAACCTAATCTTGTTCCTCTGGATCCATTCTAGAAAGAAAGAAAAAGAGTGTCCTTTTTCATGTCACCTTCATGTCACCTACTCCTCCTCCCTTGGGATCCAGGGGAACTAGGAGAAGAGTAGCGGGGTTTAGGACAGTGCACCTTTTCAAAGTCACATTAGTAGGCATGAGAATAGCACACTGAAGTCGCAGCTGTCTAGCCATGGACATGTGGCTAGGTTGTACTTGGTTAAAGATACTATATACATCGTGTGGGGTGTGGACCATCAGTGGGTAATCCAAAACAATCTCTGAAGACTTGTGTAGCAACAGCTGGACAGACAACACGGGCCGAACACAGAAGGGGCTTTGTCTTGCCACCGTATCCAGGCGGCCGCTGTAATAAGCAACAGGTCTCTGTTTGTCTCCATGAAGCTGAATCAGCACACCTGTAGCATGTCCTGCATAGGTGAGCTCTGTCTGCAAGGCAGTCTGCATTACTGTACGGCAGTGCTCGGGTGTCTTGTAATCAGTATCTAGGGCCTGCAGTGTGTAGCACTATATCACAGGGCAAATTCCCTCTTTGGGTGGACATAGCATCTCCTGGACGCAAGGGGCCATGAGCGGCAAGGTAGGCCTGACACTCTTGGGCTATGACTGGCCCCCCTTTTTTGCTATCTGTTGGGCCAAACCACCTCTATGTGACAGGGTAGAGTTAGCTGGGTTCACTATGGCTCCTGCCTGGTGGGTAATTATGTCCCCATACCCTACTGAGAAAAGAACCTGGGATCCCTGAGGTGTGATGTATTAACGTGAATGACAGGGAAACAAACTTCAGATTCCTGGAGAGTCTAGCTGAAAATTGACATAAGGCAGCTGGGAGGGAGTTAGATTCCTATACAGGGTTAAAGGCGTATTGGAGTGTGAAGCTGGACTCACATGTACAAAGGAGGGGGGCAGAAACCGGAGTCTGTTACATGGAGATAAGAAACACTGTGACCTCGCAGCTGCAGCGGTGGGGGCCAGTGAGCGAGCAAGAATTATTACAGCTAGTGACTTAATCCTTGTCTTTCCTACTGGGCTAAATTCTTTTGAAAAAACTCTTTACTATTTTCAATATATCATCCGGAGTGGAAATCTCAATATCGGGTCTACTACAAAAAGGTATGAATGGGCTTTTTATTACAATGGGAATCCCAGATCTTTAAACACTACCATAAGACGCCCATAGAACTTCTCGGCAATCCAGGATATATATTGCTGTAAGGGGCACAGGGTTTACAGTCGGGAGTAGAGGCTTAATTTCCTGGGGAGGGACCATATTATCCAGCAGGGAGACCCCCCCTATCCCAAATTTTTAATTGCTTGCTTTACTCAACTCTTTTACCAATCTTTCAATTACACTGATACAAATTTCCTTATAAAACCAGGCACTATATTTCACTTTCAAATTCCAGATTATAATATTTCTTCATACTTCAAAACAATGTTGTCGCTTTAAACCAGACACAGATCTACCAGAGAAAATACAGAGAACACCGTTACAGTATGTGCTCTGTTGTGAATTTGGATTCTGGGCTCCCCCGGTGGCTACTGGTGGAATTGAACTGGTGTTTTCATCTTCTCTGTTCACCTGTTCCCATCAAGATGTGGGAGTCGCTATATAACCTTGCTGCTCTGTTAGTTGCTTGCCGGTCAACAATGTTATCAGAAGCCTCTCTGTGCTTGTTCCTGCTCCTAGACAACTACTAGATAAGTTGGACTCTTGTCCATGTTTGTTTTTGCATTTTTGTTCCAGTTCACAGCTGTAGTTTCGTTACTGTGTCTGGAAAGCTCTTGTGAACAGGAATTGCCACTCTGGTGTTATGAGTTAATGCCAGAGTTTTAAAGTAATTTCTGGATGGTGTTTTGATAGGGTTTTCAGCTGACCATGAAAGTGTCCTTTCTGTCTTCTGCTATGTAGTAAGTGGACCTCAAATTTGCTAAACCTATTTTCATACTACGTTTGTTATTTCATCTTAATTCACCGCCAATACATGTGGGGGGCCTCTGTCTCCTTTCGGGGTATTTCTCTAGAGGTGAGCTAGGACTAATATTTTCCTCTGCTAGCATTATTTAGTCCTCCGGCTGGTGCTGGGCATCTAGAATCAACGTAGGCATGCTACCCGGCCACTGCTAGTTGTGCGTTAGGTTTAGTTCATGGTCAGCTCAGTTCCCATCTTCCAAGAGCTAGTTCCTATATATGCTGATGCTATGTTCTCTTGCCATTGAGAACATGACAGTTTGACCGGCCACTAAAGGGTTAAAATCCTTGGCTGAGAAAGGAGAGAAATAAGAAGTCTGCTGAGAATTTTTTTTTTTTTTTTCTCCTTCTAATCTTTGAATGGCTCTGTGTCCACCTGTTTGTAATGGATCTTCAGAGTGTAACTGCAGGTTTGAATAATCTCGCCACGAAGGTACAAAATTTGCAAGACTTTGTTTGTCATGCACCTGTATCTGAGCCGAGAATTCCTTTGCCGGAATTTTTCTCGGGGAATAGATCTGGGTTTCAGAATTTTCGAAATAATTGCAAATTATTTTTGTCCCTGAAATTTCGCTCTGCCGGAGACCCTGCACAGCAGGTCAGGATTGTGATTTCCTTGCTCCGGGGCGACCCTCAAGACTGGGCTTTTTCATTGACACCAGGGGATCCTGCGTTGCTCAATGTGGATGCGTTTTTTCTGGCCTTGGGGTTGCTTTATGACGAACCTCATTTGGAGCTTCAGGCAGAAAAAACTTTGATGTCCCTATCTCAGGGGCAAGATGAAGCGGAAATTTACTGTCAAAGATTCCGTAAATGGTCTGTGCTTACTCAGTGGAATGAGTGCGCCCTGGCGGCGACTTTCAGAGAGGGTCTCTCTGATGCCATTAAGGATGTTATGGTGGGGTTCCCTGTGCCTGCGGGTCTGAATGAGTCCATGACAATGGCTATTCAGATCGATAGGCGTTTGCGGGAGCGCAAACCAGTGCACCATCTGGCGGTGTCCACTGAGAAGTCGCCAGAGAGTATGCAGTGTGATAGAATTCTGTCCCGAAGCGAGCGGCAGAATTTTAGACGGAAAAATGGGTTGTGTTTCTATTGTGGTGATTCTACTCATGTTATATCAGCATGCTCTAAGCGCACTAAAAAGCTTGATAAATCTGTTTCCATTTGCACCTTACCGTCTAAGTTTATTCTATCTGTGACCCTGATTTGCTCTTTGTCATCTATTACCACGGACGCCTATGTCGACTCTGGCGCCGCTTTGAGTCTTATGGATTGGTCCTTTGCCAAACGCTGTGGGTATGATTTAGAGCCTTTGGAGACTCTTATTCCTCTGAAGGGGATTGACTCCACCCCATTGGCTAATAATAAACCACAATACTGGACACAAGTAACTATGCGTATTAATCCGGATCACCAGGAGATTATTCGCTTTCTGGTGCTGTATAATCTACATGATGATTTGGTGCTAGGATTGCCTTGGCTGCAATCTCACAACCCAGTCCTCGACTGGAGAGCTATGTCTGTGTTGAGCTGGGGATGTAAGGGGGCTCATGGGGATGTACCTGTGGTTTCCATTTCATCATCTATTCCCTCTGAAATTCCTGAGTTCCTGTCTGACTATCGTGACGTCTTTGAAGAATCCAAGCTTGGTTCGTTACCTCCGCACCGAGAGTGCGATTGTGCCATAGATTTAATCCCGGGTAGTAAATACCCAAAGGGTCGTTTATTTAATCTGTCTGTGCCTGAACATGCTGCTATGCGAGAATATATAAAGGAGTCCTTGGAAAAGGGACATATTCGTCCATCGTCATCTCCCTTAGGAGCCGGTTTTTTCTTTGTGTCAAAAAAAAGACGGCTCTTTGAGACCATGTATCGATTATCGGCTTTTGAATAAAATCACTGTAAAATATCAATACCCATTGCCGTTGCTGACTGATTTGTTTGCTTGCATAAAGGGGGCCAAGTGGTTCTCTAAGATTGACCTTCGTGGGGCGTATAATTTGGTGCGAATTAGGCAGGGGGATGAGTGGAAAACCGCATTTAATACGCCCGAGGGCCACTTTGAGTATTTAGTGATGCCTTTTGGTCTTTCAAATGCTCCGTCAGTTTTCCAGTCCTTTATGCATGATATTTTTCGCGATTATTTGGATAAATTTATGATTGTGTATCTGGATGATATTCTGATTTTTTCGGATGACTGGGACTCTCATGTCCAGCAAGTCAGGAGGGTTTTCCAGGTTTTGCGGTCTAATTCTTTGTGTGTGAAGGGTTCTAAGTGTGTTTTTGGGGTACAGAGGATTTCCTTTTTGGGATATATTTTTTCTCCCTCTTCCATTGAAATGGATCCTGTCAAGGTTCAAGCTATTTGTGATTGGACGCAGCCCTCTTCTCTTAAGAGTCTTCAGAAATTTTTGGGCTTTGCTAACTTTTATCGTCGATTTATTGCTGGTTTTTCGGATATTGCTAAGCCATTGACCGATTTGACTAAGAAGGGTGCTGATGTTGCTGATTGGTCCCCTGACGCTGTGGAGGCCTTTCGGGAGCTTAAGCGCCGTTTTTCCTCTGCCCCTGTGTTGCGTCAGCCTGATGTTGCTCTACCTTTTCAGGTTGAGGTCGACGCTTCTGAGATCGGAGCTGGGGCAGTGTTGTCGCAGAAAAGTTCTGACTGCTCCGTGATGAGGCCTTGTGCCTTCTTTTCCCGTAAATTTTCGCCCGCTGAGCGGAATTATGATGTTGGGAATCGGGAGCTTTTGGCCATGAAGTGGGCTTTTGAGGAGTGGCGCCATTGGCTTGAGGGGGCCAGACATCAGGTGGTGGTATTGACTGACCACAAAAATTTGATTTATCTTGAGACCGCCAGGCGCCTGAATCCTAGACAGGCGCGCTGGTCATTATTTTTCTCTCGGTTTAATTTTGTGGTGTCATACCTACCGGGTTCTAAGAATGTTAAGGCGGATGCCCTTTCTAGGAGTTTTGAGCCTGACTCGCCTGGTAACTCTGAGCCCACAGGTATCCTTGAGGATGGAGTGGTATTGTCAGCCGTTTCTCCAGACCTGCGGCGGGCCTTGCAGGAGTTTCAGGCGGATAGACCGGATCGTTGCCCACCTGATAAACTGTTTGTTCCTGATGATTGGACCAGTAGAGTCATCTCTGAGGTTCATTCTTCTGCGTTGGCAGGTCATCCTGGCATTTTTGGTACCAGGGATTTGGTGGCAAGGTCCTTCTGGTGGCCTTCCCTGTCACGAGATGTGCGAGGCTTTGTGCAGTCTTGTGACGTTTGTGCTCGGGCCAAGCCTTGTTGCTCTCGGGCTAGTGGATTATTGTTGCCCTTGCCTATTCCTAAGAGGCCTTGGACGCACATCTCGATGGATTTTATTTCAGATCTGCCTGTTTCTCAGAAGATGTCTGTCATCTGGGTGGTGTGTGACCGTTTCTCTAAGATGGTCCATTTGGTTCCTCTGCCCAAGTTGCCTTCTTCTTCCGAGTTGGTTCCTCTGTTTTTTCAAAATGTTGTTCATTTGCATGGTATTCCTGAGAATATCATTTCTGACAGAGGGACCCAATTCGTGTCTAGATTTTGGCGGGCATTCTGTGCTAGGATGGGCATAGATTTATCTTTTTCGTCCGCTTTCCATCCTCAGACGAATGGCCAGACCGAGCGGACTAATCAGACCCTGGAGACATATCTGAGGTGTTTTGTGTCTGCTGACCAGGATGATTGGGTTGCTTTTTTGCCATTGGCAGAGTTCGCTCTCAATAATCGGGCCAGCTCTGCCACTTTGGTGTCCCCGTTTTTCTGTAATTCGGGGTTTCATCCTCGATTTTCCTCTGGTCAGGTGGAATCTTCGGATTGTCCTGGAGTGGATGCTGTGGTGGAGAGATTGCATCAGATCTGGGGGCAGGTGGTGGACAATTTGAGGTTGTCCCAGGAGAAGACTCAGCTTTTTGCCAACCGCCACCGTCGTGTTGGTCCTCGGCTTTGTGTTGGGGATTTGGTGTGGTTGTCTTCTCGTTTTGTCCCTATGAGGGTCTCTTCTCCTAAGTTTAAGCCTCGGTTCATCGGCCCGTATAAGATATTGGAGATTCTTAACCCTGTTTCCTTCCGTTTGGACCTCCCTGCATCCTTTTCTATTCATAACGTTTTTCATCGGTCATTATTGCGCAGGTATGAGGTACCGGTTGTGCCTTCCGTTGAGCCTCCTGCTCCGGTGTTGGTTGAGGGTGAGTTGGAGTACGTTGTGGAGAAAATCTTAGACTCTCGTGTTTCCAGACGGAGACTCCAGTATCTGGTCAAGTGGAAGGCATACGGCCAGGAGGATAATTCTTGGGTGAATGCATCTGATGTTCATGCCTCTGATCTGGTTCGTGCCTTTCATAGGGCCCATCCTGATCGCCCTGGTGGTTCTGGTGAGGGTTCGGTGCCCCCTCCTTGAGGGGGGGGTACTGTTGTGAATTTGGATTCTGGGCTCCCCCGGTGGCTACTGGTGGAATTGAACTGGTGTTTTCATCTTCTCTGTTCACCTGTTCCCATCAAGATGTGGGAGTCGCTATATAACCTTGCTGCTCTGTTAGTTGCTTGCCGGTCAACAATGTTATCAGAAGCCTCTCTGTGCTTGTTCCTGCTCCTAGACAACTACTAGATAAGTTGGACTCTTGTCCATGTTTGTTTTTGCATTTTTGTTCCAGTTCACAGCTGTAGTTTCGTTACTGTGTCTGGAAAGCTCTTGTGAACAGGAATTGCCACTCTGGTGTTATGAGTTAATGCCAGAGTTTTAAAGTAATTTCTGGATGGTGTTTTGATAGGGTTTTCAGCTGACCATGAAAGTGTCCTTTCTGTCTTCTGCTATGTAGTAAGTGCACCTCAAATTTGCTAAACCTATTTTCATACTACGTTTGTTATTTCATCTTAATTCACCGCCAATACATGTGGGGGGCCTCTGTCTCCTTTCGGGGTATTTCTCTAGAGGTGAGCTAGGACTAATATTTTCCTCTGCTAGCATTATTTAGTCCTCCGGCTGGTGCTGGGCATCTAGAATCAACGTAGGCATGCTACCCGGCCACTGCTAGTTGTGCGTTAGGTTTAGTTCATGGTCAGCTCAGTTCCCATCTTCCAAGAGCTAGTTCCTATATATGCTGATGCTATGTTCTCTTGCCATTGAGAACATGACAGTGCTCTCTCCATTCCAAGGACACAGAGATAAGAGATCACAGCATTCCTCTACACAGAGAAAAAAAAGACTACTAGAAACAGCACAGAATTCCTCAGCGTACAAGGGAGAATATTGAGCCCAGCTCTTTGCCCCCCTTCCTTCTCCGGCACATAGCGTAGATAAGGAGAAAGAAGAAGAACTGACAAAGAAATCTCGCAGCGGTCTGCCTCGCCCCTCCCCTACAGTACACAGCACTGATACAAAGCTCCGTATCCTCTACAAAGTCACAAATTACAGCAGTTTTCAGACCTAATTTCTACAAAACTTTCCTATAATCCTCCGTGGTCTGGGCGGAGCCCCAAGGACGGTCTGTACGCACACACAAGGCAGGTCTCCACCCAGGTTGGATTCTGCACAACACAAACAGGACACACCTACACTTCTGGAGATCTCTTTCCGCCGCCATTACAGGGCGCTGGCTGAGACTGCATTTTCATCATCAGTGGCACGGCGGCCATTTTACAATCTATAAGATCACAGTTCAAAGGCATTTTATAACCAAACACGGGCTCCGCATTGTCTGATCCTCCCCTCCATCAACCTATCTTCATCCTTTGTTCTTTAAGCTTCGCGCAACTCGCAGATAAGCTTCTTGACTGTCTCTTGCCCTCCCGTGACTATTGTCTTGACTTCCACAGCATCCTCATCTAACTTGTGGGGCACTGACTTCTTCTGCTTTAAGATACGCAGCTTGGCTCCCAGGATACTATGATTTTCTGCAGTAAAACCACTGGCAGCGATCTTCAACACTGTGTTCCACAGTATGGAGCCTCACGTTCGACGTACTAGGAAAAGAGCCTCGCGCTCAATATTTCCATCCCTAACCTGAACAACAGTGATTAACAGACTATCCTGCCACGATATCCCAAACAGTCGGGAGGCAGCCTCCTAATGAGACCCCTCCACAAAAATATAGGTGGTCCCCTCACGGAACGTCTTAGGTTACCTAACTAGACAGGTGGTCCCCTCACGGAACGCCTTATTTACCTGCCTGGACAGGTGGTCCCCTCACGGAACGCCTTAGTTACCTGCCTGGACAGGTGGTCCCCTCACGGAACGCCTTAGTTACCTGTCTGGACAGGTGGTCCCCTCACGGAACGCCTTATTTACCTGTCAGCACAATATCACAGAGGCTGCGTCTCCTATCCCTTTCTCTAAGCTGCCCCACAATCTACAACTGGCTCAATTTTTTTTTTTCAGTCCACTTCACTACTAGACAACAGTCACGGGTAGGATGGTTGAATGGAGTACAATGACCGGTGGGGGAGGTGTGGTGTACAGAGGTCGCACAGGATGCGACGTCTCTCAGTTGCTGGTTCAGAGCGTGGCACAGGATCACGTTTGATCTCACCACTCGATCATTCACCTCCCGGACCCAAGGAGACTACAGACAAACCAATAACGGCTGAGACACTAGCAAGTGTGACATATACAATGTACATGATCGCCACTTACCGTGTACGGAGGGTGATCAGTCCTCGAGGTCAGCCACTACGGGTATCATCCACAGACATCCAGGCATGGGTCCAGGGGGCCTCGGATCGCTGGCCACGCCCCACGTTGGTCGCGCCAAATTGTCGGGGTCGTAAACGACAATATAAATCCTCATTCACCAGTCATTCCAAATTAAACTATAAGCATGAGCCGAGCATTTGGTACCGGGTAAGAATGACTCAGACAAAGTGCTGATTCAATCTCAATTGAATGCCCGTGCATCTACTCATGTCTGCAACGGTCACAACAACTGGCTTTATTCTAAAATACACAATACTATATTGAGTGTTAGGGGAAGGCGTGCATTAGGCGGGGTTTAAGCTAGCATTCAGTCTTTCTGATTTGTTCTGACGTCTTCTGGTGGATCCTCCTTTTCTTCACATTCCTTAAGTTTCGATTTCCAAAGAAATGACTTAACCCTTCGGTCACTAACCTGAAACGAAACTGAACACTGGCAACCATCTTTAAATACAATTACATATGCATTAGCTAGCAGATAGGAAAAACTTATTGTTTCACAGTATAAGAGTATAAAAGTACAGAAAGATATATAAGAAATATATTTTCACCTTGACAGTATGTCCTCCCATGTCTCTGCCTCTCATGTTATGAAGTTGTACTAAGCTTGTGTTAGGTTTGTCTCTACAGTGGCATGTAAATGTTTGTGCACCCCAGATCAAAGTTACTGTTATTGTGTACAGTTAAGCAAGTTGAAGATGAAATTATCTCTAAAAGGCCTAAAGTTAAAGATGACACTTTTTCTTAGTATTTTAGGCAAAAAAATAAAAAAATATAATATATATATTCAACTTTTATATTTTAACCCCTTTCTGACATCGGGAGTAATAGTACACCGATGTCGGACTCCCTCCCTTTGATTTGGGCTCCGGCGGTGAGCCCACATCTTTCTCGGCACATATCAGCTGTTTTGAACAGCTGACATGTGCCAGTAATAGCCGCGGTTGGAATCGCGATCCACCCACTGCTATTAACCTGTTATATGCCGCTGTCAAACTCTGACAGGGGCATTTAACAAGCGCTTCTGGTAATCATGCCGAAAATCCGCCCACCGGTGACCCGCATCATGTGATCGCGTGTCACCGGTTGGTTGGCATGACAGCCAGAGGTCTCCTAAACACTTTTTGTAGCCAGGCAAGAGTCTTTCAAAACTTGTTTGAGGGGTTTTCATCAATTCTGCCTTGCAAAATGTCTCCAGTTCTGTGAGATTCCTGAGTTTTGCATCCTCTGCTATTTTGAGGTCTTGCCACAGATTTTTAATGATGTTCAGATCAGGGGACTGTAAGGGCCATTGTACAACCTCGCGCATTTTGAGGTCGTCTATTTAGAAGCCATCTGCTTTTCAACTTCAGCTTTTTTAAAGGGTTCCTTGACTTGTAGGATCGCTACTTCCAGCAGGTCGCGCTATAGAGTTCAAGTCCTCTTTCTATCTGAAGAGGCAATTAGCATATACCTTTGTATGAAGAACTTGTTGAAATTTCATTGAATCCATTCTTCCCTCTATCTGTGAAATGTTCCCCGTGCTATTGGCTGCAACACAACCCCAAAGCATGATTGATCCACACCCATGCTTAATGGTTGGCAAAAATTATTTTCCTGATATTCTGTATCCTTTTTCTCCATGCATACATTTGATCATTGTGGTCAAAGAGTTCTATTTTAACCTCATCGATCCACAGGACTTGTTTTCAAAATTCATCAGGCTTGATTAGATGTTCTTTTGCAGACTTCTGATACTGAATTTTATGAGTCTTCACTAAGGAAGAAGGAGAGGTTTTATTCTGATGACTCTTTTATGAAGGCCATTTTTGTGCAGGTGTCCCTGAACAGTAGAACAATGTACCACAATTCCAGAGTCTGTTAAATCTTTCTGGATATCTTTTGCAGTCAAGCGGGTGGTTCTGATTTTCATCTCTTGCAAACCTAGGAGTAGCTCTCACTGAAATTTTGCTTGGTCTTCCAGATCTTATCTTGACCTCCACTGTTCCTGATAATTGCCATTTTTTAGTTACATTTCAAGCTGAGGAAAGGGCTAATTAAAATTGTTCTCACATATTCCTAGTACAAACGTGTTATGTGTATATACAGTTATATGAAAAAGTTTGGGCACCCCTATTAATCTTAAGCTTTATGTTTTTAAAAAATTTTTTTTTTTGCAACAGCTATTTCAGTTTCATATATCTAATAACTGTTGGACACAGTAATGTTTCTGCCTTGAAATGAGGTTTATTGTACTAACAGAAAATGTGCAATCTGCATTCAAACAAAATTTGACAGGTGCATAAGTATGGGCACCTCACCAGAAAAGCGACATTAATATTTGGTAGATCCTCCTTTTGCAAAAATAACAGCCTCTAGTCGCTTCCTGTAGCTTTTAATGAGTTCCTGGATCCTGGATGAAGGTATTTTTGACCATTCCTTTTTACAAAACAATTCCAGTTCAGTTAAGTTTGATGGTCGCCGAGCATGGACAGCCCTCTTCAAATGATCCCACAGATGTTCAATGATATTCAGGTCTGGGGACTGGGATGGCCATTCTAGAACAGTGTAATTGTTCTTCTGCATGAATGCATGAGTAGATTTGGAGCGGTGTTTTGGATCATTGTCTTGCTGAAAGATCCATCCCCTGCGTAACTTCAACTTTGTCACTGATTCATGAACATTATTGTCAAGAATCTGCTGATACTGAGAGGAATCCATGCGTCCCTCAACTTTAACAAGATCTCTGGTGGTGGCATTGGCCACACAGCCCCAAAGCATGATGGAACCTCCACCAAATTTTACTGTGGGTAGCAAGTGTTTTTCTTGGAATGCTGTGTTTTTTGGCCGCCATGCATAACGCCTTTTTGTATGACCAAACAACTCAATCTTGGTTTCATCAGTCCACAGGACCTTCTTCCAAAAAGAAATTGGCTTCTCCAAATGTGCTTTTGCATACCTCAGCCGACTCTGTTTGTGGCGTGCTTGCAGAAACGGCTTCTTTCGCATCACTCTCCCATACAGCTTCTCCTTGTGCAAAGTGCATTGTATAGTTGACCAATGCACAGTGACACCATCTGCAGCAAGTTGATGCTGCAACTCTCTGGAGGTGGTCTGAGGATTGTCCTTGACTGATCTCACCATTCTTCTTCTCTGCCTTTCTGATGTTTTTCTTGGCCTGCCACTTCTGGCCTTAACAAGAACTGTACCTGTGTTCTTCCATTTCCTTACTATGTTCCTCACAGTGGAAATTGACAGGTTAAATCTCTGAGACAGCTTTTTGTATCCTTCCCCTGAACAACTATGTTGAATAATCTTTGTTTTCAGATCATTTGACAGTTGTTTTGAGGAGCCCATGATGCCACTCTTCAGAGGAGATTCAAACAGGAGAACAACTTGCAAGTGGCCACTTTAAGTAGCTTTTCTCATGATTGCATACACCTGGCTATGAAGTTCAAAGCTCAATGAGGTTACAAAACCAAAAAAAGTGCTTTAGTAAGTCAGTAAAAAGTAGGTAGGAGTATTTAAAACAAGAAAATGATAAGGGTGCCCATACTTATGCACCTGTCAAATTTTGTTTGAATGCAGATTGCACATTTTCTGTTAGTACAATAAACCTCATTTCAAGGCAGAAACATTACTGTGTCCAACAGTTATTAGATATATGAAACTGAAATAGCTGTTGCAAAAAAAACAATTTTTATAAAACATTAAGCTTAAGATTAATAGGGGTGCCCAAACTTTTTCATATAACTGTATGTATTTTATATACGATTGTGTGCATGTTTGTATAAGGAATATGCAAGAACAATGTGTATTGTAAGTAAAGTGTGGTGAAAGCATTTATATTTATCATTTTGAATAAAGTGCAAATTATTAGTTTTTTTTTTTAAATCGTTATTTGAAAAGTTGCTTTTAACTACAATATTTCCTTACTATATGTCAAGCCTCCTGAGAACATCATCTAGATTACAATGGCCTGATATTTATATTTCCAGTTATGCTATAAAAGGTAGAAAATGAGTGAATTTTATAGCATTCTGCTATTACGTATTTGCGGCCAAAGTGTAACTATTAGGTGGATTATCATACAGGAAATTAATCTAATGAAATTATCTTGGTTTGTGTGTTAGGTGACTTTGGTGTGTCACGTATCCTTGCTCCACCTGATATGGCCACTACTATAACAGGGACTGCTTCCTACATGAGCCCCGAGCTGTTTTCTAACACCGGATACAACACAAAGTGCGATATCTGGTGAGTCACAAACTGCATGTTATAGAGAATGAATCTATATAAAAAGTATAACATCCTGTACTGATCTTGAGTTACAGCCTGTATTATACTCCAGAGCTGTGTTCACTATTCTGCTGGTGCAGTCACTGTGTACATACTGTACATTACTGATCCTGAATTACATCCTGTATTATACTCCAGAGCTGCACTCACTATTCTGCTGGTGCAGTCACTATGTACATACATTACATTACTGATCCTGAGTTACATCCTGTATTATACTCCAGAGCTGCACTCACTATAATGCTGGTGCAGTCACTGTGTACATACATTACATTACTGATCCTGAGTTACATCCTGTATTATACTCCAGAGCTGCACTCACTATTCTGCTGGTGCAGTCGCTGTCTACATACATTACATTACTGATCCTGAGTTACATTCTGTATTATACCCCAGAGCTGCACTCACTATTCTGCTGGCGCAGTCGCTGTCTACATACATTACATTACTGATCCTGAGTTACATCCTGTATTATACTCCAGAGCTGCACTCACTATTCTGCTGGTGCAGTCACTATGTACATACATTACATTACTGATCCTGAGTTACATCCTGTATTATACCCCAGAGCTGCACTCACTATTCTGCTGGTGCAGTCACTGTGTACATACATTACATTACTGATCCTGAGTTACATCCTGTATTATACCCCAGAGCTGCACTCACTCACTATTCTTCTGGTGCAGTTGCTGTCTACATACATTACATTACTGATCCTGAGTTACATCCTGTATTATACTCCAGAGCTGCACTCACTATTCTGCTGGTGCAGTCACTGTGTACATACATTACATCACTGATCCTGAGTTACATCCTGTATTATACCCCAGAGCTGCACTCACTATTCTGCTGGTGCAGTCACTGTGTACATACATTACTGATCCTGAGTTACATCCTGCATTATACTCCAGAGCTGCACTCACTATTCTGCTGGTGCAGTCACTGTGTACATACATTACATTACTGATCCTGAGTTACATCCTGTATTATGCCCCAGAGCTGCACTCACTATTCTGCTGGTGCAGTCACTGTGTACATATATTACATTACTGATCCTGAGTTACATCCTGTATTATACCCCAGAGCTGCACTCACTATTCTGCTGGTGCAGTCACTGTGTACATACATTACATTACTGATCCTGAGTTACATCCTGTATTATACCCCAGAGCTGCACTCATTATTCTGCTGATGCAGTCACTGTACATATATTACATTACTGATCCTGAGTTACATCCTGTTTTATACTCCAGATCTGCACTCACTGTTCTGCTGGTGCAGTCACTCTGTACATACATTACTGATCCTGTGATGATCCTGATTTACATCCTGTATTATACTCCAGAGCTGCACTCACTATTCTGCTGGTGCAGTCACTGTGTACATATGGAGCGCCCCCACACCGCCGCAGGGCCTAGGGGTACCCGGAGCCGGGCTTCTGGGTCTCAGTCCTGGGGTTGTCACGGTGGCTAGACCCGGTCCGTGGCCCTGTCTGTCAGTGGGGGACGTCCGGTGCAATAAGCGGTGATAATGGTGCAGTTGTGGGGTGCAAGTCGCGGTAAATAACGAGGAAACCAGGTTGCAGTCTCTTTACCTCTTTACTGAAGGTTTTGGAGACCTCAGTCCAGAGCGCTGTTAACTGGGTTGTCAGAGACCGGCCGGTCCAAAGGCACATCAGGAGTTCTCTTTACAGGTGGGAATCAGTGTCTACCTTCTAGCGCTGGGTGTTGTAGTTCTTCCCTGCTGAGCTCCCGGGATAGTCCTCACAACTGTTTCTGTCTGTCTCTATTTGTTCGTTCTCTTCGTCCTCCAGGTGATATGGTAGGACGCACCCGTATGACGGGGTAGGCCTGGAGTTCTTCCGGGACCCTAGAGTCGCCCCTCTCCCACAGCTGCCTCCGTTGTCTGCTTAGGTGTTAAGTGGGACAGCCAACCTGTAATTAGCTGTCCGGCCGTGGTTTGCAGTGTACTTAAAGTCTCTTACTTGCTCGGCGTTCCGGCCACCGACTGTTTGCGCCTCAGAAGGATGTTGCCTCGGTCTAACAGCACGACTCCTTCTGGTCCCAATACTTCTTTACTGTATTCCCGTTGTGCACTGGTTAGTTCTGCTCTGAGGAGTCTGCCAGGATCCCATCCCTGACAGGTCCTCTCACTAGCTCTTCCCAGCTACTTCTCTCTCTCTTCCTGTCCAACCCCCAGTTTTACCATAGTGTGAGGAGTGGCCTACTAAATAGGACCACCCCCCCTGGTGGCCGGAGTGTGAAGTGTAGTGAGGTGTTACCTGATCAGAGAAACTCCTTTAGTGCAATCAGACGTACCATAGCTCCCCATAGTGGCGGAGCCACAGTACTGCAACAACCAGGACTCTGGGGTGCTGCACTCCCCCCCGGTTAAATCCAGTACTCCGGGACTGGGAAAACAAGAACAACAATACATGTTAACAGAAAACACACAGAATTTTGAAATAGCATAACAATTAAACATAACAGTGCTTCCCTTTATGGGAGGTGAGGATTCTTGAACGTTGCGAAAGCTAGGTCATGCACAGTTTATGACTCTCAGTTCAGTGGTTGAAACAGCGGGGACCCCGGGTAAACAAAGGGGTCCCCCCTTTTTGAAAGTTTTTGAGCAATTCACCGTCCATTACTCTATTGTCCATTTAAAACCTGTAACAAAAGATATATACAAAAACATTCTCAACTAAAGAGCAGCCCTTATTAATACCTCCAAGGTTTGTAGCGGAGGGGAGTTTGGTTTTGAGTGCTGCGTGTGGACCTTCGCAGCACAGGGGTTGCTATTGGCCTAACAGGGCCCGCTATGCTTGCTACCGCTGGTGTAGTGCACTGTCTTCTAGCTACACTTCTAGTGAGTCGGGGTAGCACTGGCAGGTTAGGGCTCTCAGAGCTGCTGCTATCAACAGTGGGTACAGCAGATTCACCGATACCAGAGGGAGGATTTGTCGGTTCAACGGTTGGCAGGGCTTCATCAGGTAAGGCTTGTTGAGGTAGTGGAGCCAGATGATCTGGTACCACCATTGTTTCTGGGGGGTCCGGCTGTTGAAACATTACGACAGGTACCACAACGGCTTGGTTTATCTGAGTCCAGGACTGGGGAAAGTCACCAAGGACAGTATGGAACATTTTCTCCTTTTCCACCGGCGGGGAGATTTCTGGGGCCGTGCCCCTCTCTTTCAATTTATCGGGGCAGACCTTAAGGTGATCCCTGGATACCGCTGTCGAGGTCTCCCCTCTGTCCTTGCTGATGAGACAGACCTTAGTGTTGTCGAAGTCGGATGGCAAGATGGTATACGGTTCCGCTTCCCATTGGTCATCGAGCTTGTGTAACCTCCTCTTTCGTTTAAGCACTTGCTCACCAGGTGACAGGGGAATCGCAGGAGCGTGTTGATTGTAGTCCCTTTCCTGTTTCTGCCTAGCCTGGGCGAGACTTCTCTCTACACACTCCTGTACTTCGCGGTATCTTCGCTGCCTTTCTGTATCCCAATCTGCCTCCGGCGAGGTATCTTCGGGTACTAGGACCCCCATGTCCAGATCAACGGGTAACCGACTAGATCTTCCTCGCATCAGGTACGCTGGAGTACAGTTGGTGGAACTTACTGGGATGTGGTTGTACATATCCACCAGGTCAGGCAACTTTGTCGGCCACAGGTTCCGTTCCTCCACAGGCAAGGTCTTCAATAAATCGATTACTACCTGGTTCATCTTCTCGCACATCCCGTTGGTTTGAGGGTGGTACGGGGTGGTTCTGATTTTCTTACACCCGTACAGCTGACAGAATTCTTGGAACACTTCCGCTTCGAATGCAGGCCCCTGATCGGTCAGTACTTTCTCTGGGTAGCCATGGGGCCTACAAAAGTGCTGCTGGAAGGCCCTGGCGGCAGTCCTAGCCGTTAGATCCTTGACAGGCACAACCACCAAAAACCTGGAGTAGTGGTCCACGATGGTAAGGGCGTAGATATAGCCCGACCGGCTAGGTGTCAGCTTCACATGATCCAGCGCGACCAATTCGAGCGGCCGTTTGGTGATGATAGGCCGCAGGGGAGCCCGTTGACTGTCACGGTCCTTCCTGCGCAGACTACATGGACCACACTCCCGACACAACTTCTCAATGGTTCTCTTCATGCCAATCCAATAGAACCTCCCTCGGAGCAGCTTCTCTAGCTTCCTCCATCCGAAGTGTCCGGCTCCATCATGGTAGGCTCCCAGAACCATGGGCGCATCTCGCCTTGGCACCACTATCTGCCACACCAATTCATGAGTACGTGGGTCGATGCTCCTCCTGCACAGCTTGCCATCATGGATAAACAGCTTGCTTCTCCCCTTCCACAGCTGTTGGGTTTCTTGTGGATCATCCGGGCCAGGGTGCAATCCAGCCTGCGTCAAGAGCTCCTTCACCTGACGGACCGCGGGGTCACTATCCTGGGTTTCTGCCCATCCGTGGTGGGGCAGGGGATTCAGCGTGGCATCCGGTTGGTTCTTGTGCCTGTTCTTCACATGGTGAGAGTTCTGAGTGGCTTTGGGGCGATGGAAGGCAGGCAGCTCCACCTCTTCAAGTGCCTCCGGGTCTTCTCCCATTTCTGGTAAATTGGGCATTCGGGACAGAGCATCGGCATTGGCATTCTGGTGTCCTGCCCGATATTTGATGGTGAAATCATAGTTGGACAGCCGGGCCATCCACCGCTGCTCCAAAGCCCCGAGTTTGGCAGTACCCAGATGCGTTAGCGGATTGTTGTCCGTGAAGACGGTGAATTTCGCGGAGGCCAGGTAGTGCTTGAACCTCTCTGTCACTGCCCAGACAAGGGCAAGGAATTCCAGTTTGAAGGAACTGTAGTTGTCAGGGTTCCTTTCCGTGGGACGGAGTTTCCTGCTGGCGTAAGCGATCACTCTTTCCTTGCCTTTCTGGACTTGAGACAGCACGGCTCCTAGTCCCACATTACTGGCATCTGTGTACAGCACAAACGGTTGATCGTATTCGGGGTAAGCCAGTACCTCTTCTCCCGTCAGTGCCGACTTCAAACAGGTAAAGGATTCCTCCAGCTCTTCGTTCCAATCAAAGGGGGTGTTCCTCCCCTTGGTCTTCTTTGGTTGGCCCACCAACAAGTTTTGCAAGGGTGCGGCCTTCTTGGTGAAGTCCTTAATGAACCTCCGGTAATAGCCTACCAGCCCGAGGAACTGCCGGACTTCGTGGAGGTCACTGGGCTTTGGCCAGTCCTTAATCACTGTGACCTTGTCGGGGTCTGGGGCCACTCCTTCAGCGCTCACCACATGGCCCAGGTACTGCACTTTAGGTTTCAGCAGATGACACTTGGACGGTTTCACCTTTAAGCCAAAGTTGGATAGGGCTTCAAACACCTCGGCCAGGTGCTTCAGGTGGTCTTCGTAGGTCTTAGAGAAGACAATGACATCATCCAAATATAGCAGCACGGTTTCAAAGTTCAGGTGTCCCAGGCAGCACTCCATCATCCTCTGGAACGTTCCGGGAGCATTGCACAATCCGAAGGGCATGTAGTTGAACTCACAGAGACCCATTGGCGTCGTGAAGGCCGTCTTCTCTTTGTCCGCCTCCGCTACAGGAACCTGCCAGTACCCACTGGTGAGATCTAAGGTAGAGAAGTAGTTAGCAGATTTTAAGGCAGCCAGAGACTCCTCTATCCTAGGCAGTGGGTATGCGTCCTTATGTGTAATGCGATTCAACTGCCTATAATCAACACACATCCTCATTGTACCATCTTTCTTTTTAACAAGGACTAACGGGGCTGCCCAGCGGCTACAGCTGTCTCTCACCACCCCAGCCTCCTTCATTTCCCGCAACATGTCCTTGGCACACTGGTAATGAGCTGGGGGTACAGGGCGATATCTCTCTTTTATGGGTCGGTGATCTCCCGTGGGGATGTGATGTTGGATCCCTTTCACCTGCCCAAAATCTGAGGGGTGTTTGCTGAATATCTGCTCGTACTCGTGTACCACCCTGTAGGCCCCCTGTATTTGATGAGATGGGGTAGAGTCAGTGCCCACATGCAATTCCCGACACCAGTCTTTCGAGTGCTCTGCAGAACCTTTGTTCTCCGCCACGTTTGACGGGACCAAGGGTTCAGGTGTCTGTATTACACTATTATTGACAGTGAACAGTTTGGCGAGCGTGGTATACTTGGTTAGGTGGACCTCTTCCTCCCCACAATTGAGGACACGTACGGGCACTCTCCCCTAACGGACGTCGACCACCCCCCGGGCTGTCAGAACAGTAGGCCTATTGTCTGAATATACGGGTTCTACCAAGGCCTGGTAGTCCTTACCCCTGAGGCCTATGGCTGCTCGACACCATATTAACATTTCACTCTTGGGGGGTATCGCGATGGGGTTTGAATCACTCACAGTGACACGACCAATCTCACCACCAGTCAGCTCTACCTGCTGTCTCTGCATCAGAGCTCTGATTTCCTTCTGCAGGGCACGTTGCTCACTGTGGCCAGCGGTTTCTGCCACCTGTTGCAACAAAACAATGACTTCTGCAAGACAATTTTCTATAACATTAGTACCAAGAGTCATCATGGGATTACATTCTCGACGATCAATATCAGCAATCACAATCCCTTGGGCTTTCAATTCCACCCGCCCCACTTTGATGGTGACCTCCTTATACCCCACTTGTGGCAACGGCTGACCATTACTGGCGATTATGGTGAAATCATCGTCAGGGCCACGAGTAATATCAGCGTCCTCCCAATACCGTTTGTAGAGCACGTAAGGTATAGTCGTCACCTGAGAACCGGTGTCCAGCAAAGCATTCAAGGGGATTCCATCAATCACTACAGGGAGAACTGGTCGTCCTCCAATATACTTGGTTCTCCAATGCTGCGGGCCTGACCGTCCTACTCCTGGGGGTTGGCCCTTTGCCCCAGGGGTTGCTCGTTTAAAGGACAGTACCTTGCAAGATGGCCCACCTGGTGACATCGGCGGCAGATGGGTCGTCCGTCCTGATGGAAACGATCGCTGTCCCGGCCTCTGGTCGGTGGGGTCCTCTTCTGTCGCGTCCAGGGAACATCCTCTGGTCCGGAGGCTAGCTGGATCTTTTTCTTGGGGGCCTCCTGTAGGGACTGCACCGTCCGGGCTAGGGCAGCAACGCTCTTGGTCAGCTCCTGCATCTGAAGACGGAGTCCTGCAGGGGAGTCGTCCTCGAAGCTCTGGGCGTCGGCCTCCGCGGCAACTGGGGTATCCGATGCCACCTCCTGGTGGTGTGTGAGAGTGGGGCACCTGGGTGGTATTGCGCGGCTGGGCTGTCGCTCCTGCAATGCCTGGATAGCTTTATCTTTGAACTGCGCAAAAGTCAAGTCTGGATTTTGCATGGCCAGGAAGTGCAATTGGCCCCGCTGGTGACTGCACAGGAGCCCCTCAATGAACCGCTCCTTCAGAAGTTTATCCTCATCCTGCATGCTGCCGGGGTCACTCTGCTTAATGGCCCGCATCGCCTCCTGGAGATTAAGGGCATAGTCCCGCAAGCTATCCTGTGGCCTCTGTTTGCATCCATAAAAAGTCAGTTTAATTTCCGTAGCAGTGCGAGTATCAAAGGTGGCTTTAAGCTTGGCAAAAATCTGTTGTGCAGTTCCTTTATCCTCAGCGGGCCAGGATTTCAATTCTCTCAGAGCCGCCCCAAAGAGTTGGCCAGTTATCATATGAACCTTCTGGGGCTCTGTCAGGGGATAGAACTCGAGCAGGCTGCAGAGCCCTTCCTTAAAGTCAGTGAATGTATGCGACTCCCCAGAGTATCGTGGGAGCCAGGCCGCTCCAGGCAGGTACGGCATAGAAAAGGGCATTATGGCTTTTGTGTTAGCGGCAGTGTCCGGCTGGCTGAGGGGAACAGCGGGTTCTGCGGCAACCGGTGGTGGTATTAGGGCCGCGGCTTCGCCCGCTGCGTGGACCGGAGCTGCCCCTGCGTCCGCGGCTGCCACCTCCTCTCCTCCCGACTCGGACATGGCTGTACCTTCCTCCCACTAACCTGCCGGAGGTCGGAGTTCCTCTTCCGGGATTGGCGCTTTACCGCACTTTCCGTTCCGCGCTTCTTTTGGCTGGTTCCGCCCACGTAGCTAAGGCTCCTCCCTCCGTGCGCGGCAATGGCGAATTTTGGCGGCAAATGGCACAGCACACAGTCTTTTCAATAAAGTACAGTCCAAGCACAATAAATCACAGTTCCAAGGCACACATGACCTGATTCTTCAGGCTTAAGTAAATCCTGTTCGTGACGCCAAGGTTGGAGCGCCCCCACACCGCCGCAGGGCCTAGGGGTACCCGGAGCCGGGCTTCTGGGTCTCAGTCCTGGGGTTGTCACGGTGGCTAGACCCGGTCCGTGGCCCTGTCTGTCAGTGGGGGACGTCCGGTGCAATAAGCGGTGATAATGGTGCAGTTGTGGGGTGCAAGTCGCGGTAAATAACGAGGAAACCAGGTTGCAGTCTCTTTACCTCTTTACTGAAGGTTTTGGAGACCTCAGTCCAGAGCGCTGTTAACTGGGTTGTCAGAGACCGGCCGGTCCAAAGGCACATCAGGAGTTCTCTTTACAGGTGGGAATCAGTGTCTACCTTCTAGCGCTGGGTGTTGTAGTTCTTCCCTGCTGAGCTCCCGGGATAGTCCTCACAACTGTTTCTGTCTGTCTCTATTTGTTCGTTCTCTTCGTCCTCCAGGTGATATGGTAGGACGCACCCGTATGACGGGGTAGGCCTGGAGTTCTTCCGGGACCCTAGAGTCGCCCCTCTCCCACAGCTGCCTCCGTTGTCTGCTTAGGTGTTAAGTGGGACAGCCAACCTGTAATTAGCTGTCCGGCCGTGGTTTGCAGTGTACTTAAAGTCTCTTACTTGCTCGGCGTTCCGGCCACCGACTGTTTGCGCCTCAGAAGGATGTTGCCTCGGTCTAACAGCACGACTCCTTCTGGTCCCAATACTTCTTTACTGTATTCCCGTTGTGCACTGGTTAGTTCTGCTCTGAGGAGTCTGCCAGGATCCCATCCCTGACAGGTCCTCTCACTAGCTCTTCCCAGCTACTTCTCTCTCTCTTCCTGTCCAACCCCCAGTTTTACCATAGTGTGAGGAGTGGCCTACTAGATAGGACCACCCCCCCTGGTGGCCGGAGTGTGAAGTGTAGTGAGGTGTTACCTGATCAGAGAAACTCCTTTAGTGCAATCAGACGTACCATAGCTCCCCATAGTGGCGGAGCCACAGTACTGCAACAACCAGGACTCTGGGGTGCTGCACATACATGATATTACTGATTCTGTACTGATCCTGAGTTACATCCTGTATTGTCATCCAGAGCTGCATTCACTATTCTACTGTGGGAGTTACTGCATATATACAGTGGGGGAAATAGGTATTTGATCCCTTGCTGATTTTGAATTTTTTTCCACTGACAAAGACATCAACAGTCTATAATTTTAAGTGTAGGGTAATTTTAACATTGAGAGAATATAAAAAATAAAACTCCAGCCTCCCCAGAAATTCTTGCACTTAGCCTTGGTCTTCCTGCTTGTCCTGTTGCACTGGCAAGTGGGGTAATATGTCAGCTGTGTAATTTCTGTTGACATCAAGCTAAGGGGTTAGTAATGGGCCAGCGTCTATCAGACAACCTCATTACTAACCCAGTAAATAGAAATAGAAATAAACACACAGGAAAAAAATCTTTATTTGGAAAAACATACAAAAAAATCTTTATATTTATAAAAAAAAAATTCCCCAACAATTTTCCTCTTTCCCCATTGTATTTGATGGAGCCAGAAGTGTCCACACCATTAAAGCTGCAGCCTTTCAACAAGCTTTGTTTGTGCTGCCGAACTTGTGCAGTAAGGGTATGTGTCCACGTTCAGGATTGCATCAGGATTTGGTCAGGATTTTCCATCAGTATTTGTAAGCCAAAACCAGGAGTGGGAGATAAATGCAGAATTGGTGCATATGTTTCTATTATACTTTTCCTCTAATTGTGCCACTCCTGGTTTTGGCTTACAAATACTGATGGAAAATCCTGACGCAATCCTGAACGTGGACACATACCCTAACACGGACTTTTGGGAGACGTACTTGTTCGATAACCGTGCACAGACACTAAGGGTATGTGTCCACGTTCAGGATTGCTTCAGGCTTTGGTCAGGATTTTATGCAGGTAAAATCCTGACCAAAACTGCACCTGAGGTCACTGGCAGGTCACCTGCGGTGTTCCTGCGTGTTTTGCTCATTGTAGCAACATGCTGCGTTTTGAAAAAATGCACCGCATGTGCGTTTTCGCGGCAAAAACGCATGCGTTTTTTAACGCATAGTGGAGTCGGGATTTCATTAAATTCCCTCCACTATGCTGTAACGTCTGGACGCTGCGTTTTTGACGCTGCGGCTCAGCGCCGCGTCAAAAACGCAGCATTTCCTGAACGTGGACACATACCCTAAGGGTATGTGTCCACGTTCAGGATTGCATCAGGATTTGGTCAGGATTTTTCATCAGTATTTGTAGCCAAAACCAGGAGTGGGTGATAAATGCAGAAGTGGTGCATATGTTTCTGTTATACTTTTCCTCTAATTGTTCCACTCCTGGTTTTGGCTTACAAATACTGATGAAAAATCCTGACCAAATCCTGATGCAATCCTGAACATGGACACATACCCTTAGGGTATGTGCACACGTCAGGATTTCTTGCAGAAATTTTCCTAACAAAAAAATGGAAATTTCTGCCAGAAATCCGCATGCGTTTTTGACGCGTTTTTGACGCGTTTTTGATGCGTTTTTTGTGCGTTTTGTCCCAGATGCATAGAATCGTGGGAAAAACGCAGAAAATCCGCAAAATTTATGAACATGCTCATTTTTTTACCGCGATGTGTTTTTTTTGCGGAAAAAAACGCATCCATGTGCACAAAACATGCAGAATGCATTCTAAATGATAGAACGCAGAGTTTTTATAGCGTTTTTATCGCGAAAAAACGTGAAAAAACGCGAAAAAACATGAACGTGTGCACATGGCCTTAGTGTCAGGTATGGAACCCAAACTTTACCATTCGGGTTTGCCCACCCCTAGTGATATCTTGTTTTCACAGGACAACCCCTTTAATTCTTCCTCAGAATTAAAAATGGATTCATTAGTCAATAATGGGCTTAACTTTCTTTAGTCTCTTCTTTTCCCATACTACTCGCAGACCCAATGGCTTATAATAATATGATTTTTCTTGGAATAATGCTCCGTAGATTACCAGGTCAATGCACTAAGCAGGAGGCATCTCTGATCTTCAGCTCAGCGAGTCCATTCCTGCCCCTGTGATGCCAACTTTCCTTTGAGCCGCTTGCTTAGTTACCTCTAATTGTACAGATATTGCATCCTGCCGGCCGTCGCCTCATTTACTTCTCACTTAGTGAAACGTGGAGTTCCTTTAATCTGTCGTTCTGCACGGAGGTTGCTTTCCCTCTGCGTTTGGTCTTTCAAAGAGACAGGAAGCATAAAGATGTCAAGTACGAATGTGGCAGGGCGCAGATTTCCATTATTTCTAGTTAAAAAGTTTTATGATTTATTGTCGGCGAATTAGCTTGGAAACTAACGACAGCTATCAGCATCACATAACCGCTGTGTGCTACTGCACCGTACCCCGTCAATTGCTTAATAATAACCTGACATCTGCGGGAGGGATGTGACATTGCTCAGTGTGTGTTCTCCGCTTGTATTTTATGCATCACATCTAAAGACTTTACAAAGCTGCAAGACGCTCGAGGAAGGAGCGGAAATAGGATTTACTGATGGTATAGGAGGATGGCAACTATGCAAGGTGAATCGGTGTGTACGGCAACCAGTCATATTCTTATTGTGGTGCTTTAATCAAAATAGCCCCTTAACACAGATCACATTTAAACTTAAAATTTAAGGCAAGTGTGGAAAAATGATACAGAGTAATAATTAAAAAATAGAATAGTTAATAGTTTACTTTCATCAATGAACAAAAGAAAAATGTACGGTAAATTAATATTTGGTGTGACCGCTCTTTGCCTTCATCGATTCTTCTACGCATGCTGTTTTTGAAGGAGATAGGCAGGGAGGTTACTCCAAACATCTTGGAGAACTAACCCCAGGTCTTCTGTGGATATTCCTTGTGCAGATCTTTCCGTCTTTTTATATGATCCCTGACATACTGGATGATGTGAGATCAGAGCTCCACGGGGGCCGGATAATCACTTCCAGGACTCCTTGTTCTTTTTTACTATGAACATAGTACGTTTAGAGTAGTTTTCCTGCTGCCGAATAAATTTGGAACCAATCAGACAACTCCATGATGGTATTACATTATGGATAAGTATCTCGACATAACGTATACTACCAATATGTTCCACTGTTTCCAATTTCTTAATGTGACGGGAAAAGAGTCTTCTCTTGCAGTGCTTACTAATGAAAAATGACAATTTTTGGGAGGTAGCAAAAAATTTCCTCGGTGCAACAAGATAAAAAAATGAGTTAAAAACTGATAAAATTTGTTCATCACTTTTTTAATCTAATATTCTTCTGTTCTTTAAATAAATCCATATTAAATACATTTTCCCTTGAAGTATTATATTTTTTTGCTTCTTGTAGGAAAAACAACCCATAGAGGATACTGTAAAGTGGGATTACCTTTCCATTCACAGCAGTCTCGGTTTGACCTTTTTATTTGTAGAACTAAAGTCAATGGAATAAAAACATAGATATAAAGAAACACATAAAGCGTATAAACATCAGATGAACCAAAGAATTCACAAATTCTGTAAAGTTGAAAAAAAGGAATTCAATGCTGGAAGCTGCAGAGAAAGATAGAGGCACAGCAGGTTCAGTAAGGGCAAAAATCAAGAGACTGGAAGATCTTTAGAAAAAAAAAGATAAACTCAATATGAAGACTAAAAACAAAATTCTAAAGTAAAACTTTGTATACAGTCGAGTCAGTATCTTTTATAGAATCGGTTGTACCTCTGCCATAGTGGATCTAAGTGTTATAGAAATGGTACAAACCCATCTGACTGGGGGCACGTCAATGGTTTATGGCTTCCGGATGGGAACCCTCCGGACTGCCTCCAATTTGTCGGAATCCTTGGCACCTCTTTTGATTTCTAGTCCCACTGCGACGTAATTAATTGTCATTATCTACGATTTCAGCGGCAATAACCTAAAGGAAAACAGTTATAACAACACTGTACCAGATCATGTTGCCTGATTTATTTTTTATTGAGATTCTCCAGGTTTCATTGCGTTCTCTATTAATACCAACATAAATACTTAGCATGTATAAATAACAAATACCGAGACGCACTGCTCAATTCTAAATACCAACAGAAATACTGGTGCTATAGAGTCTCATAAAATGTATAGCTTTAATAAAATAGATGGTAAATAATGACACTGAACACAGAAACATGCCCTCTGATGAAGCTTAGAGTGAAACGCGCGTAGGGGTCTTTTGACAATACAACACCTATCCTCAATTGGTCACATCACTGGACGTAAGTAAAATGCTTTTAATCTGGCAGACATGGTCCTCTTGGGCAATCTACGCATAAACCTTATAGACATGGGGATTTTCTTACCATAAGATAATTTGTTTATAAATAAATATATATGATGTGTGTGTGTAGTGATCTCCCTTCTTGGGCTGCTCTGTCTTTTTGTATATTCGGTGTCAGTATTTATCATATATTATAATAAAGATATTAATTTTATGAGACTCTATAACACTAGTTTTTCTGTTGGTTTTCATTACGTTGTCTCTTGGAAAAATAACACTGTATGCATTACTATTCTTCCTGCCAAACCAAATTATACTGTATACCGAAGCAATGTGTCAGGACTCTGAACATTTTTTATGACCTTTTTGTGCATTACTGCCCTTTTCCAAGATGGCGTCTTTGGTCTCATGTGCACTGTGTCTTCCTGCTATAAAACTCCACCCCAGCCTTCAGTCTGTGCTAGAGTATTCTGCCTTGCATCCAGCTCCTGACCTCTGGTGACTCCCTGGCTCTATACCTGCTCCTGTGAACCTGTGGGGTTATCCTGCTACTCTGCTCTGAGTTCCTGCTGCATACACCAGTTCCAGTAATCCTCCTTCATCTGCTGCTCGTGTTTGCTTCCATCTGCATTTGCTGGACATGTAAGCTCTTTCTGCTCTGGAAGAACCTGAGACTATTACCCAGACCTCCCTGGTTGAGCTAAGATATTATTTGAACTGCCTTATAAGCATATCTATCTGTGTTGTGGACTAAGCAAGGACTTATTCGTGTCAAGTATCCTCAAGAATAATTGTGCTTCATAGACTTTCTGCGTGATTGCATTTTCCTCTGAAGTTTCCTATAGACTGCTGAGCTGCATTTTGATATTTGCACCAAGTGTTGTGGACTTGAGTTTCTCTCTGCACCTGTTTGAATCACCGTGTGATAATATAGACTTTACCACTTATAAAACTGTGTCCTGTAGTTGTCTTGTTCCACGCAAAGAGTCTCCTGAGTTATCCCCTATAATTATTACACAGTGATGGTAGTGTGAACAAAGCAAGAGTCATTTTCCAGAGCAGAATAATTGATACTTATCCCTTACTCTCACGTAATCTGTGTATTTGTAAGGAAATTTGCAGCAGACAATAGTCCTACATCCTACGTCCGCCTGGATACACAGTAATGGAATTTTCAATGATCTGGAAGAAAACATTGTGGCTGTAGAATCGCTGCGCATTGTTGGCTTTAATGAGAGGATATTTCATGAGGACCGGTGACAGAACTGGCACAACTAGGCCATAGGCTCACATCTGTGCTCTGAGTGCGGCCGCTCTATTCCCATATGATGGCATTCAACGCTAAGAGAGCTCGAAACTCTCAGGACATTTTATGCTTCACTTAAACCATCTGTAGATTTCCATCAATTAAATAAGGAATTGGAGAAATCCCCTTGCAGCTTTGGTTAAAGCTCGGCTCTGTACACCCTCCATAGAGTGTTCATTGTTACTTTCTGGACATGTCGCATTGTAGAGGGGCCTCTAAGGATGCAACGAGGTGTAGTGAGGTCTTTGGACTGGTGGAAGGTCTGAGCATTCTCTCATGAAGTGCTGACATACTGAGACTTTGTAACAACTCTGCTGGCATCACGGCATGGCCTTGCATCTCTCACACTATCTTACCCACTGCTCCAGGTCATGATGTGGTTTCTGTTTCATGCCAACTCCATGTTCTGTGTCTCTGCTCTCTGCATGCTTCATGGCTGTGTGTATAGGGGAGCGGTGCCTGAACTCTCTGGTTCTTATAGGAATCAGGTGCATCTGTCTAATCTGTTCCTGACCAATTGCCAGGAGGCCTCCAGTATTTAGTGCAGCTCCACCCAGTGGTCTGGGCCTGTGCAATGTGTTAGCTCAGTTAGTGTTTAGCTTCTGAGTTTGCCAGGCCTTGCTCTGTGTTACTCCCTCTCTGGAGGCTTTTCTCTGTGCTATTGCCTTGATCTTGTTGTCCGCCCTCCAGGAGGCAGAATATCCTGGTCCCTGTGTCTTTGTCCTTGTTTTTTGTCTTGTTCCATTTCCTTGTCTGAACTTAGTCTTATCTCGGTCTCCTTGTCTGTGGCTTCCTTCCCTGCTGTGTCTTTCCTCATGTTCTCAGTCTGCTTACACTCCGCACTCTTGCGGCTCTGCCTGCTCTGTACCTTTGTGGCTTTACCTCTGCTCCGCACTCCTGCGGTTCTGCTCCTTTCTACTCTGCTTATCTTCTGCTGCTGCAGTTATCCCTTGCTGCAGCTCCTCTCCGTATTCCTTGCGGTTCTGCTCTGCTTAGCTTTTGTTGCTACACTATCTCTTGCTACTCTACCTTTCCTATCCGCAGCCTTGCGGTTCTCTTCCTGTGTGAACAGGTCCCAACCTGTTCCTTCATTCTCCTTTCCTTCTGGCTTGTTTCCGTACCTACAGTACATCTCCTGTGTGAACAGGTCCCAACCTGTTCCTTCATACCTCATTCCTTTCTGCTTGTTTCCTTTCCTGCACCTCCTGTGTGAACAGGTCCCTACCTATTCCTTCATATTTCATATCCGTTCCTGCACCTCTTGTGTGAACAGGTCCCTACCTGTTCCTCCACACTACATATCCGTACCTGCACCTCCAGTGTGAACAGGTCCCTACCTGTTCCTTCATAAACCACATCAACCAGTCCTGTGTTCTCTGCCGTGCCTTCCAATCCAGTGTTCCTGCCAGTCCTGCCGTTCCTGCTGTACCTTCCAGTCCTGTGTTCCTGCCGTCCTAGCCAGTCCTGTGTTCCTGCCAGCCCTGTGTTCTCTGCCGTGTCTCTGCCAGCCCTGTGTTCTCTGCCGTGTCTCTGCCAGCCCTGTGTCTCAGCCGTGCCAGCCTACTCGTCTGAGTTTCAGCCGTGCTCTCCTGCCAGTCCTGCCTGATTCCCGCACCAATCCTGGTGTTCCTGTCTCCCAAGTGGGATGAGCAGCCACAGCCAGACACCACCCTGGAGTAGCACCTGGCAGCTGCCTGCTGCACAAGCCTGACCTCACCATCAGAGGCTCCAGTGAAAACCCAGGCAGCTGTCATAGTCACGCCCCTTCCAGGGTAGTCTGGTTTGTGGCACAGTGGAGCCACAAACCCCCGAGCTCACGCCCACCAGTCAGGGCGTGAGCGTGACAGTTTGCACAGGCCATGGCCTCCGCTGTATCCCATGTCCTACCGCTCGCAGAGCATGATGAACTTTCTCTCTACCCGTATGAGCAAGCTGAAGAATTTGTTCCGCCCTGTGTCATTCCAATTGAGGAGACCTCGGGCCCAATCATAATTTCAAACGCTCTCTACAATCAACTTCTGGCCTATGAGGAAGAGCACAACCCAGCAGACCCGCCTAGGTTCTATGGGAATCCAGAAGAATGCCAAAGCTTCCTGGAACAGTGCTTGCGCTACATCCTGCAGAATGCAGCTTGTTTTCCCTCTGACCGGATTAAGGTGGGCTACATCATGTCCTACCTAGCAGGAGATGCTTTATTATGGATTTGTCCCCTCTGGGAAGCAGGGGATCCTATCGTCATGAGTCTTGGGGCCTTCCTGGTGGCCTTCCGTAAAGTCTTTGACAAGCCTCGGCCTGCTGCTCCTGTGAAGACTTCCCCAACTAGATCAGAGAGGCGCTCCAGACGGGCGAAACCCGTGAAGAAACCTCCACGTCAAGCCATGACCGTCTGTGACCCTCCAGTTCCTCTACCCGTTAAAGCAGCTACTCAAATAGAACCCAAAAAGACTGTCAAGAGTGGACTGGCAAAGCACCAGTCTAAGACTAGTCGTAAGAAGGGCTTACTATGTCGCTGCTGTTGTGAGGAACACCTGGATAGCCTCTGTCCTGGGGATCTAAAGCTCCAAAACCTCGGGCCAGTAGGAGAGACTGCCCTTGGTGAGAATAACTCCCTTCCGCTAAAGTCTGTTTTCGTTCCGGTGCCTTGTGGGAGCTTCAGTCCTGCAGATATGTTCAAGCTGCAAACCAGACGGAGTCTAAGTGTGGTTCCTGTTCCACTGCTCCAGAATCCTGTGAAGGTGTTTGGTGATTGCCGAGTCCTACTTATGAACAGTCCAGTGTCAAAGGGACAACTACAGCTCCAAATCGGAGCATTATATGTAAAGAAATTTGTTTTTCACTTGCTGACCAGTTTGCCCATCGGTCGTTCTGAGCCGGGTACTCTACTGTCTCCAGTCCGGTCCAAAGACCCAGCATGGTGCTGCATTTTGAACTACCTAGTCTCCAGATGTCTCTAGTTCCTATAATGCAAGGTCAGTCTACAGTGTTAACATCCTCTCCATCTGATTTGCTGGCTATTGAGTCACGGTGTGCTGACCTCACTGAAGTAAAGGAAGCAGTGGCGTCCTCTCCGCACACTTCTAGTGACAATACCAGTGACCAGTTCCCAGGAACATCCCTGTCGCTTAAAAGTTTTTCTCTTAACTATGGGCAGAAGATGCTTCCTGTAAAGATGCCTTCAGACTCCATGTGGCAGGTGGAAGAAGAAGTTGAAGCAGAAGCTCTTGTATCTCTGTTCTTCACCAATCCGGAGGAAGAGATGGTCCAGTTTTGTCAGAGTAACAGGCTGATGGGGCTTCCTGAATGTATGCCTTCTGCTTCCAAGTGGCTACTTGATACTAAGACAGAGACTTACTCATCCTCTAATCCAGAAGAGGAGGTCCAGTTTTTTCAGGGTACCAGGCTGAAGATGTTTCCTGTATGTATGCCTCCAGTTTCCATCTGGCTATTGGGTGAAGATCCCAAGACAGAAGTGTTCTCATCTCTGCTTTCCACCAGTCTAAAGGAGGTTCAATTTTCTTGTTATGATGGGCTTAAGTTGGATCCAGTGAACGTGTCTTCAATTTCCAAAGAATCAGATTATGTTGTGGTCAAATCACAAGCTTCCAAGTTCCTGCTTTCAGTTAACCAGGTGAAAGAAGTCCTGTCCCTTGCGTCTTCTGTGTGGCAAGCTGATCTTACTGGAGTCAAAGAGTCTAGGCAACCTGAGATCTCCAATGTCTCATATACCTCATTCTACCAGAGGAATGTTGTGATGGCTCTGACTATGTGTGCTCCTATCCTTCTTCTACAGGTTATTCTGGCGGGCTTGAAGAAGAGGGGCCTTAAAGGGGGGGGTACTGTAACAACTCTGCTGGCATCACGGCATGGCCTTGCATCTCTCACACTATCTTACCCACTGCTCCAGGTCATGATGTGGTTTCTGTTTCATGCCAGCTCCATGTTCTGTCTCTGCTCTCTGCATGCTTCATGGCTGTGTATATAGGGGGGCGGTGCCTGAACTCTCTGGTTCTTATAGGAATCAGGTGCATCTGTCTAATCTGTTCCTGACCAATTGCCAGGAGGCCTCCAGTATTTAGTGCAGCTCCCCCCAGTGGTCTGGGCCTGTGCAATGTGTTAGCTCAGTTAGTTTTTAGCTTCTGAGTTTGCCAGGCCTTGCTCTGTGTTACTCCCTCTCTGGAGGCTTTTCTCTGTGCTATTGCCTTGATCTTGTTGTCCGCCCTCCAGGAGGCAGAATATCCTGGTCCCTGTGTCTTGGTCCTTGTTTTTGTCTTGTTCCATTTCCTTGTCTGAACTTAGTCTTATCTCGGTCTCCTTGTCTGTGGCTTCCTTCCCTGCTGTGTCTTTCCTCGTGTTCTCAGTCTGCTTACACTCCGCACTCTTGCGGCTCTGCCTGCTCTGTACCTTTGTGGCTTTACCTCTGCTCCGCACTCCTGCGGTTCTGCTCCTTTCTACTCTGCTTATCTTCTGCTGCTGCAGTTATCCCTTGCTGCAGCTCCTCTCCGTATTCCTTGCGGTTCTGCTCTGCTTAGCTTTTGTTGCTACACTATCTCTTGCTACTCTACCTTTCCTATCCGCAGCCTTGTGGTTCTCTTCCTGTGTGAACAGGTCCCAACCTGTTCCTTCATTCTCCTTTCCTTCTGGCTTGTTTCCGTACCTACATCTCCTGTGTGAACAGGTCCCAACCTGTTCCTTCATACCTCATTCCTTTCTGCTTGTTTCCTTTCCTGCACCTCCTGTGTGAACAGGTCCCTACCTGTTCCTTCATATTTCATATCCGTTCCTGCACCTCTTGTGTGAACAGGTCCCTACCTGTTCCTCCACACTACATATCCGTACCTGCACCTCCAGTGTGAACAGGTCCCTACCTGTTCCTTCATAAACCACATCAACCAGTCCTGGGTTCTCTGCCGTGCCTTCCAATCCAGTGTTCCTGCCAGTCCTGCCGTTCCTGCTGTACCTTCCAGTCCTGTGTTCCTGCCGTCCTAGCCAGTCCTGTGTTTCCTGCCAGTCCTGTGTTCCTTCCCAGCCTTGTGTTCTCTGCCGTGTCTCTGCCAGCCCTGTGTTCTCTGCCGTGTCTCTGCCAGCCCTGTGTCTCAGCCGTGCCAGCCTACTCGTCTGAGTTTCAGCCGTGCTCATCTGCCAGTCCTGCCTGATGCCCGCACCAATCCTGGTGTTCCTGTCTCCCAAGTGGGATGAGCAGCCACAGCCAGACACCACCCTGGAGTAGCACCTGGCAGCTGCCTGCTGCACAAGCCTGACCTCACCATCAGAGGCTCCAGTGAAAACCCAGGCAGCTGTCATAGTCACGCCCCTTCCAGGGTAGTCTGGTTTGTGGCTCAGTGGGGCCACAAACCCCCGAGCTCACGCCCACCAGTCAGGGCGTGACGCATGACAGACTTCATTTCTTTTGGAAATTGTTGGAATATATTAAGACAATTCGTGCAAACTATTCAATAACTGCAGATGTTCGATGTACAATTTAGCAAAATACGGATAATGCCCTCGAAATTAAAGTACTGCCCTTGATTTCGATAGATACCGCCCATGCCCAAAATAGAGATATTGCACCTGGCCAGTGCCCCATCCTGGATCCCTGTCGAAATGGAGCTACATAACATGATTGATTTCGAAGCTCCTGCACCCCTTCCATCCTCCATCATCTTGCTGCATACTTGTCTTTGGACTTCTGACTTCTGTAAAATTTACAGCTTTTGTAGTTGCAGGGTAAAGAGTCAAGAAGGAGTTTTGAAGTTCACATAAAACTTGATATATATTAAAGGTATTGTCAACTTTGGACAATCCAAGAAGGATCTTGTTAAAAAAAAATAATAAACAGCTGATCGGAGTGTCCTTCTGCTGGGACCCCCAGTGATAATTTTTGATCAGTCTCCCAGAAAGTGCTTCATTTCCCTGCAGTGCCTCCAGAGGAAAAACAAAGAATTACCCAGGCTATACTTAAATCAATGAGCTGTCTGTGTAATGCACATACATACTAAGTCCTCCAGTGTGAGACACTCTTGATGCCACTCCTAGCTCTGATTAAACATCCATCAAGTTTTCTTAAAACTACCTATGAATGATCCGTAAAATTCTGATTTAGGTTAAAAAGAACCTTTTACTTCTTGTGTTGTTCCCTGGACTCCAATCCTCGTAAACATAATATGCAAACACTAGATGGTGGCCCGATTCTAACGTATCGGGTATTCTAGAATATGTAGGTAGTATATAGTACAGGCTACATACTATATTGCACAGTGATGTAGTTGTGAAGAAACCAGATTGTATCTTAATTTCCCAGACAACTGTTATGATCTGGTGACCTTGGAGCCGCATGAAAACTTTCTCTGGAGTCGGTGGAACCTGTACTGACCGCAAATCCTGAACTAACACTGCAACTAGAAGTAGCCATGGGGTGTGCCTAACAAACCCTAGACACCTCGACACAGCCGGAGGACTAAATACCCCTATAGATGGAAATAGGAATGCTATCTTGCCTCAGAGCAGACCCCCAAAGGATAGGCAGCCCCCCACGAATAATGACTGTGAGTAGGAGAAGAGTAGACACACGCAGGTAGAAAACAGGATTTAGCAAAAGAGGCCACTCTAGCTAAATAGGAAAGGATAGGGCAGATTACTAGGCAGTCAGTATTAAAACCCTTCCACAAATATCCACAGCAGATAATACAAAAAGTTCCACAATCTAACTAAAGACATGGAATGTATATCTGCCACTCCAGAGAATCCAACAAGACTGAGAAAATACTGACACAGTCTAAGCTGGACAAGAAAACACAAAGAAGAGCACTGAATTGTGAAGCACACAGCATGTGTGCCACAGGAAAAAAAAAACAGACACGTATCTTTGCTGATTTGGCAGAAAGGCAGGAGGAACCAGGCAGAGGTCCAACACCTCCCAACAACAATTCACAACTGGCAAGGACTAATGAATCCTGCACACCTAAATACCCCAGTCAGAACTGCAATCAGCAGACACACCTGACCAGGACTGCAACCCAGGGACAACTGCATTACCACCTACTACCACTGGAGGGAACCCAAAAGCAGAATTCACAACAGTACCCTCCCCTTGAGGAGGGGTCACCGAACCCTCACCAGCGCCCCAGGCCGATCAGGACGAGCCAGATGAAAGGCACGGACCAGATCAGCAGCATGGACATCAGAAGCAAAAACCCAAGAATTATCCTCCTGGCCATAACCCTTCCATTTGACAAGGTACTGAAGCCTCCGCCTCGAAAAACGAGAATCCAAAATCTTCTCAACCACATACTCCAACTCCCCATCAACCAAAACAGGGGCCAGAGGATCAACAGAGGCAACAACGAGCACCACATATTTCCGCAATAAAGATCTATGGAAGACATTATGGATAGCAAAAGAGGCCGGAAGCGCCAATCGAAAAGACACCGGATTAATCTCAGAAATCCTATAAGGACCAATAAACCGAGGCTTAAACTTAGGGGAAGAGACCTTCATAGGAACATGACGGGAAGACAACCAAACCAAATCCCTAACCCGAAGCCGGGAACCAACACACCGACGACGGTTAGCAAAACGTTGAGCCTCCTCCTGAGACAACACCAAATTGTCCACCACATGAGCCCAAATCTGCTGCAACCTGTCAACCACAGAATCCACACCAGGACAGTCAGAAGGCTCAACTTGCCCAGAAGAAAAACGAGGATGAAAACCAAAATTACAAAAAAAAGGCGAAACCAAAGTAGCCGAACTAGCCCGATTATTAAGGGCAAACTCGGCCAATGGCAAAAAGGCCACCCAATCATCCTGATCGGCAGACACAAAGCATCTCAAATAAGTCTCCAAAGTCTGATTAGTTCGCTCGGTCTGGCCATTTGTCTGAGGATGAAATGCAGAAGAAAAAGACAAATCAATGCCCAGCCTAGCACAAAAGGCCCGCCAAAACCTAGAAACAAACTGGGAACCTCTGTCGGACACAATTTTCTCCGGAATACCATGCAAACGAACCACATGCTGAAAAAACAACGGAACCAACTCTGAAGAGGAAGGCAATTTAGGCAAAGGCACCAAATGAGCCATCTTAGAAAACCGGTCACAAACAACCCAGATAACCGACATCCTCTGGGAAACCGGAAGATCCGAAATAAAATCCATAGAAATATGCGTCCAGGGCCTCTCAGGGACCGGCAATGGCAAAAGTAACCCACTAGCACAGGAACAACAAGGCTTGGCCCGCGCACAAGTCCCACAGGACTGCACAAAAGAACGCACATCACATGACAACGAAGGCCACCAAAAGGACCTACCAACCAAATTTCTGGTACCAAAAATACCAGGATGACCAGCCAACACAGAACAGTGAACCTCAGAAATCACTCTACTAGTCCATCTGTCAGGAAAAAACTATTTCCCCACAGGACAGCGGTCAGGTCTATCAGCCTGAAATTCCTGAAGAACCCGCCGTAAATCAGGGGAAGTGGCAGAAAGGACCACCCCTTCTTTCAGAATGCCGACCGGTTCAAGGACCTCAGGAGAATCAGGCAAAAAACTCCTAGAAAGGGCATCAGCCTTAATATTCTTAGAACCCGGAAGATACGAAACCACGAAATCAAAACGGGAAAAAAACAAGGACCATCGAGCCTGTCTAGGACTCAGCCGTTTGGCAGACTCAAGGTAAATCAAATTCTTATGATCGGTCAGGACCACAATACGGTGCTTAGCTCCCTCAAGCCAATGTCTCCACTCCTCAAACGCCCACTTCATAGCCAACAACTCCCGATTGCCGACATCATAATTGCGTTCAGCAGGCGAAAACTTGCGGGACAAGAAGGCACACGGTTTCATCAAAGAACCAACAGAATCCCTCTGAGACAAAACGGCCCATGCCCCAATCTCAGAAGCATCAATCTCAACCTGAAACGGAAGAGAAACATCTGGTTGGCTCAACACCGGAACAGAAGTAAATCGGCGTTTAAGCTCCTGAAAGGCAAAGACAGCCACAGAGGACCAATTCGCCACATCAGCGCCTTTTTTCGTCAAATCAGTCAAGGGTTTAACCATGCTGGAGAAGTTAGCAATGAACCGGCGATAAAAATTAGCAAAACCCAAATATTTCTGAAGGCTCTTCACGGATGTGGGTTGAATCCAATCATGAATGGCCTGAACCTTAACCGGATCCATCTCCATAGATGAGGGAGAAAAAATAAAGCCCAAAAAAGAAACCTTCTGCACCCCAAAGAGACACTTAGACCCCTTCACAAACAAAGCATTGTCACGAAGGATCTGAAATACCATCCTGACCTGTTCCACATGAGACTTCCAATCATCGGAAAAAAATCAAAATATCGTCCAAATATACAATCAAGAATTTATCAATGTAAGTCCGGAAGATATCATGCATGAAGGATTGAAAAACGGATGGAGCGTTAGTGAGCCCGAATGGCATCACAAGGTATTCAAAATGGCCTTCGGGCGTATTAAACGCAGTTTTCCATTCATCACCCTGCTTAATACGAACCAAATTATATGCCCCCCAAAGGTCAATCTTCGTAAACCAACTAGCCCCCTTAATCCTAGCAAACAAATCGGAAAGCAAAGGTATAGGGTATTGAAACTTGACCGTGATCTTATTCAAGAGGCGATAATCAATACAAGGTCTCAAGGAGCCATCCTTCTTAGCAACAACAAAAAAAACCTGCTCCCAACGGTGAAGAAGATGGCTGAATATGCCCTTTCTCCAAAGACTCCTTAACATAACTCCGCATGGCGGTATGTTCAGGCACAGACAGGTTGAAAAGTCAGCCCTTAGGAAACTTACTGCCTGGAATCAAGTCAATAGCACAATCACAGTCCCTGTGTGGTGGAAGGGAACTGGACTTGGGCTCATCAAATACATCCTGAAAATCAGACAGAAACTCTGGAATTTCAGAAGAGGAAGAAGAGGAGATTGACATCAAAGGAACATCATTATGAACCCCCTGACAACCCCAACTAGTCACAGACATAGATTTCCAATCCAACACAGGATTATGTACCTGCAACCACGGAAAACCCAGCACGATAACATCATGCAAATTATGCAACACCAGAAATCAACAATCTTCCTGATGGGCTGGCGCCATGTGCATGGTCACCTGTGTCCAAAACTGGGGCTTATTTTTAGCCAAAGGTGTAGCATCAATCCCCCTTAAAGGAATAGGGTTCTGCAAAGGCTGCAAGGGAAAACCACAACGCCTGGCAAACTCAAAATCCATTAAGTTCAAGGCGGCGCCTGAATCCACAAACGCCATGACAGAAAATGATGACAATGAGCAGATCAAGGACACCAATAACAGAAATTTAGGTTGTACAGTACTGATAGTAAATGAACTAGCGATCCTTTTTGTCCACTTAGGGCAGACTGAAATGACATGAGAAGCGTCGCCACAATAATAACACAACCTATTCTGACGTCTGAATCCTTGTCGTTCCGTTCTAGACAAAATCCTATCACACTGCATTGGCTCAGGACTTTGCTCTAAGGACGACGCCACAGCGCGCACAGTTTGACGCTCCCGCAAACGCCGATCAATCTGAATGGCCAGAGACATAGAATCACTCAGACCGGAAGGCGTGGGAAACCCCACCATAACATCTTTAATGGATTCAGAAAGACCCTTTCTGAAAATTGCCGCCAAAGCATCATCATTCCATTTAGTCAACACAGACCATTTTCTGAATTTCTGACAATACAATACTGCCGCCTCTTGACCCTGAGACAGGGCCAACAAGGTTTTCTCCGCTTGATCCACAGAATTCAGTTTATCATATAATAATCCTAAAGCCTGAAAAAAAGGAATCTACATTAAGCAAGGCCGGATTCCCAGATTCCAGGGAAAATGCCCAATCCTGTGGATCGCCACGCAGCAGGGAGATGACAATTTTAACCTGCTGAATGGAATCACCGGAGGATCGCGGTCTCAGAGCAAAAAACAGTTTACAATTGTTTTTAAAACCCAAAAATTTGGACCTATCACCAAAAAACAAATCAGGAGTAGGAATCTTCGGCTCTAAAGCAGGAGTCTAAACAATATTATCAGAAATACCCTGTACCCTAGCAGCAACCTGGTCTACACGAGAAGCTAATTCCTGAACATCCATGCTGGCACAAGACTCCTCAGCCACCCATAAATAAAGAGGGAAGAAAAGACAAAACAGACTGCAGAAAAAAAAATGGCTCAACACTTTTCTTCCCTTCTTCTGAGATGCATTTAACTCATTATGGGCCAGTTGTACTGTTATGATCTGGTGACCTTGGAGCCGCATGAAAACTTTCTCTGGAGTCGGTGGAACCTGTACTGACCGCAAATCCTGAACTAACACCGCAACTAGAAGTAGCTGTGGGGTGTGCCTAACAAACCCTAGACACCTCGACACAGCCGGAGGACTAAATACCCCTATAGATGGAAATAGGAATGCTATCTTGCCTCAGAGCAGACCCCCAAAGGATAGGCAGCTCCCCACGAATAATGACTGTGAGTAGGAGAAGAGTAGACACACGCAGGTAGAAAACAGGATTTAGCAAAAGAGGCCACTCTAGCTAAATAGGAAAGGATAGGACAGATTACTAGGCGGTCAGTATTAAAACCCTTCCAAAAATATCCACAGCAGATAATACAAAAAGTTCCACAAGCTAACTAAAGACATGGAATGTATATCTGCCACTCCAGAGAATCCAACAAGACTGAGAAAATACTGACACAGTCTAAGCTGGACAAGAAAACACAAAGAAGAGCACTGAATTGTGAAGCACACAGCATGTGTGCCACAGGAAAAAAAACCCAGACACTTATCTTTGCTGATTTGGCAGAAAGGCAGGAGGAACCAGGCAGAGGTCCAACACCTCCCAACAACAATTGACAACTGGCAAGGACTAATGAATCCTGCACACCTAAATACCCCAGTCAGAACTGCAATCAGCAGACACACCTGACCAGGACTGCAACCCAGGGACAACTGCATTACCACCTACTACCACCGGAGGGAACCCAAAAGCAGAATTCACAACAGACAACCATGTTTTTCAAAAACAAAAGAACTGGCTTTTTATCTGTATATTGGCTTGTGAATTTAAGTGTTTATGTCTGGTGGGTCAAGAAGACAGACTTGCCCTCTGATATACTATCTAACATACTGTGTAAAGCTGGAGTTACACTAAACGACTTACCAACGATCACGACCAGCGATACGACCTGGCCGTGATCGTTGGTAAGTTGTTGTGTGGTCGCTGGGGAGCTGTCACACAGACAGCTCTCTCCAGTGACCAACGATCAGGGGAACGACTTCGGCATCGTTGAAACTGTCTTCAACGATGCCGAAGTCCCCCTGCAGCACCTGGGTAACCAGGATAAACATCAGGTTACTAAGTGCAGGGCCGCGCTTAGTAACCCGATATTTACCCTGGTTACCATTGTAAAAGTAAAAAAAAAAACCACTACATACTCACATTCTGATGTCTGTCACGTCCCCCGCCGGCGTCCACAGGGTTAAAACTGCTGTCACACATAACGACATCGTTAGCGGGATCGTTGCTACGTCACCAAAAGCGTGACGTTGCAACGATATCGTTAACGATATCGTTATGTGTGACTCAGCCTTTAGTCTGTAATAGTGACTGTACATTGAGTGGGTTAAGCTTTGTTTATTGATGTGTGCTTATATGCTAATAGTGCTATTTAACCCCTTAACGACCGCCGATACGCCTTTTAACGGCGGCCGCTAAGGGTACTTAATCCACAGCGCCGTTAATTAACGGCGCTGTGGAAAAAGTGAATAGCGCCCCCCAGAGTCGGATTTTCTCTGGGGTCTCGGTTGCCGAGGGTAGCCGAGACCCCAGAGAACATGATTCGGGGGGTTTTTACCGACCCCCGAGTTGCGATCGCCGGTAATTAACCGTTTACCGGCGGTCGCAACAAAAAAAAAAAAACGCGATTTGCCGTTTAATTTCTCTGTCCTCCGATGTGATCGCACATCGGAGGACAGAGAAATGTGGTCCCCGATGGCCCCCAATAGCCCCCCAATACTTACCTACCTCCCCCGGTGCTCCTCGTGTCTCCCCATGGGCGCCGCCATCTTTTTTCCGGGAAAAAATGGCGCGCGCGGCACCCGGATGTTCTTTGGGGTCTCGGCTGCCGGGGGTAGCCGAGACCCCAAAGAACATGATCGGGGTCGGTTTGCACCGACCCCTGCTTTGCGATCGCCGGTAATTAACAGTTTACCGGCGACCGCAAAAAAAAAAAAAAAAAAAAAAAAAAAGCGATCAGTTATTTCTCTGTCCTCTGATGTGATCGCACATCAGAGGACAGAGAAATAGGGGGATTCGGGGACCCTATCATACTCACCCGGGGTCCCTGGGTCCTCTTCTGTCTTCTCCTGCCAGCCGGCTTTTTCATCATGGCGGGCGCATGCGCAGTGCGCCCGCCATCTGCTGCCATCTGCCGGCCGGCAGGAGAAGACAAGTTGGGGCTAAAATTAGGGTTAGGGTTAGGGTTAGGGTTAGGGTTAGAGTTAGGGTTAGAGTTAGGGTTAGAGTTAGGGTTAGGGTTAGGGTTAGAGTTAGAGTTAGGGTTAGGGTTAGAGTTAGGGTTAGAGTTAGGGTTAGGGTTAGAGTTAGGGTTAGGGTTAGAGTTAGGGTTAGAGTTAGGGTTAGGGTTAGGGTTAGGGTTAGAGTTAGGGTTAGGGTTGGGGCTAAATTTAGGGCTAGGGTTAGGGCTAGGGTTAGGGTTAGGCTACTTTCACACTAGCGTTTTTTGGCTTCCGTCGCAATGCGTCGTTGGAGAAAAAACGCATCCTGCAAAAGTGCTTGCAGGATGCGTTTTTTCTCCATTGGCTTGCATTAGCGACGCATTGCGACGGATTGCCACATGTCGCATCCGTCGTGCGACGGATGCGTCGTGCTTCGGCGGACCGTCGACACAAAAAAACCTACA
The DNA here is from genome assembly GCF_051348905.1 of Ranitomeya variabilis. Taxonomy (NCBI): domain Eukaryota; kingdom Metazoa; phylum Chordata; class Amphibia; order Anura; family Dendrobatidae; genus Ranitomeya; species Ranitomeya variabilis. The sequence goes on along the minus strand of NC_135233.1, from coordinate 595,559,742 downwards.
TGTAACTTTTTTGTGCGACGTGTCCGCCATTTCCGACCGCGCATGCGTGGCCGGAACTCCGCCCCCGCCTCCCCGCACCTCACAATGGGGCAGCGGATGCGTTGAAAAAACAGCATCCGCTGCACCCGTTGTGCGGCGCTTACAACGCTAGCGTCGGTACGTCGGCCCGACACACTGCGATGGGCCGAGTACGACGCTAGTGTGAAAGTAGCCTTAGGCTTCTTTCACACTTGCGTCGGTACGGGGCGGTCGCAATGCGTCGGCCCGATGTACCGACGCACGTTGTGAAAATTGTGCACAACGTGGGCAGCGGATGCAGTTTTTCAACGCATCCGCTGCCCAGTCTATGTCCTGGGGAGGAGGGGGCAGAGTTACGGCCACGCATCCGCGGAAATGGCGGACGCGACGTACAAAAAAAAGGTTACATTGAACTTTTTTTGTGACGACGGGGGCTAAAGTTATGGTTAGGGTTGGGGCTAAAGTTAGGGTTGGGGCTAAAGTTAGGGTTAGAGTTGGGATTAGGGTTAGGGTTTGGATTAGGGTTGGGATTAGTGTTACGTTTGGGATTAGGGTTGGGATTAGGGTTGGGATTAGGGTTAGGGGTGTGTTGGATTTAGGGTTTTGATTAGGGTTATGGTTAGGATTGAGATTAGGGCTGTTTTGGGGTTAGGGTTGTGATTATCATTAGGGTTGTGATTAGGATTATGGATCGGGTTGAGATTAGGGTTAGGGCTGTGTTGGGGTTAGGGTTGGAGTTAGAATTGGGGGGTTTCCACTGTTTAGGTACATCAGGGGGTCTCCAAACACGACAGCCAATTTTGCGCTAAAAAAGTCAAATGGTACTCCCTCCCTTCTGAGCTCTGCCGTGCGCCCAAACAGTGGTTTACCCCCACATATGGGGCATCAGCGTACTCGGGATAAATTGGACAACAACTTTTGGGGTCCAATTTCTCCTGTTACCCTTGTGAAAATAAAAACTTGGGGGCTAAAAATCTTTTTTGTTGGAAAAAAATATATTTTTTTATTTTCACTACTCTGCATTATAAATTTCTGTGAAGCACTTGAGCTTTCAAAGTTCTCACCACATATCTAGATAAGTTCCTTAGGGGGTCTAGTTTCCAAAATTTGGTCACTTGTGGGGGTTTCTACTGTTTAGGTACATTAGGGGTCTGCAAACGCAACATAACGCCCGCAGACAATTCTATCAAAGTCTGCATTCCAAAATGGCGCTCCTTCCCTTCCGAGCTCTGCCGTGCGCCCAAACAGTGGTTTACCCCCACATATGGGGTACCAGCATACTCAGGACAAATTGGACAACAACTTTTGGGGTCCAATTTCTCTTGTTACCCTTGTGAAAATAAAAATTTGTGGGCTAAAAAAATCTTTTTTGTGGGAAAAAAAATATTTTTTATTTTCACTACTCTGCATTATAAACTTCTGTGAAGCACTTGGGCATTCAAAGTTCTCACCACATATCTAGATAAGTTCCTTGGGGGGTCTATTTTCCAAAATGGGGTCACTTGTTGGGGGTTTCTACTGTTTAGGTACATTAGGGGTCTGCAAAGGCAACATAACGCCCGCAGACAATTCTATCAAAGTCTGCATTCCAAAATGGCACTCCTTCCCTTCCGAGCTCTGCCGTGCGCCCAAACAGTGGTTTACCCCCACATATGGGGTACCAGCATACTCAGGACAAATAGGACAACAACTTTTGGGGTCCAATTTCTCTTGTTACACTTGTGAAAATAAAAACTTTGGGGCTAAAAAATCTTTATTGTTAAAAAATATATATTTTTTATTTTCACGACTCTGCATTATAAACTTCTGTGATGCACTTGGGCATTCAAAGTTCTCACTACACATCTAGATAAGTTCCATGGGGGGTCTAGTTTCCAAAATGGGGTCACTTTTGGGGGGTTTCCGCTGTTTAGGCACATCAGGGGCTCTCCAAACGCGACATGGCGTCCGATCTCAATTCCAGTCAATTTTGCATTGAAAAGTCAAATGGCGCTCCTTTGCTTCCGAGCTCAGCCATGCGCCCAAACAGTGGTTTACCCCCACATATGGGGTGTCGGCGTACTCAAGACAAATTGTACAACAGCTTCTGGGGTCCATTTTCTCCTGTTACCCTTGGTAAAATAAAAATTTGGAGGCAAAAAGATCATTTTTGTAGAAAAAATGTGATTTTTTTATTTTCACGGCTCTACGTTATAAACTTCTGTGAAGCACCTGGGGGTTTAAAGTGCTCACCACACATCTAGATAAGTTCCTTAAGGGGTCTAGTTTCCAAAATGGTGTCATATGTGGGGGGTCTCTACTGTTTAGGCACATCAGCGGCTCTCCAAACGTGACATGGCGTCCGATCTCAATTCCAGCCAATTCTGCATTGAAAAAGTCAAACGGTGCTCCTTCAATTCCAAGCTCTGCGGTGCGCCCAAACAGTGGCTTACCTCCACATATGGGGTATCGACGTACTCAGGAGAAATTGCACAACAACTTTTGTGGTCTAATTTCTCCTGTTACCCTTGTGAAAATAAGAATTTGTGGGCGAAAAAATCATTTTTGTGAAAACAAATGCGATTTTTTATTTTCACGGCTCTACGTTATAAACTTCTGTAAAGCACTTGGGGGTTCAAAGTGCTCACCACACATCTAGATAAGTTCCTTGGGGGGTCTAGTTTCCAAAATGGTGTCACTTGTGGGGGGTTTCCACTGTTTAGGCACATTAGGGGCTCTCCAAACGCGACATGGCGTCCGATCTCAATTCCAGCCAATTCTGCATTGAAACAGTCAAACGGTGCTCCTTCACTTCCAAGCTCTGCGGTGCGCCCAAACAGTGGTTTACCTCCACATATGGGGTATCGGTGTACTCAGGAAAAATTGCACAACAAAATTTGTGGTTAAATTTCTGTTTTTACACTTGTGAAAATAAAAAAAAATGGTTCTGAAGTAAAATGTTTGCAAAAAAAAGTAAAATGTTCATTTTTTTCTTCCACATTGTTTTAGTTTCTGTGAAGTACGTAAAGGGTTAATAAACTTCTTGAATGTGGTTTTGAGCAGCTTGAGGGGTGCAGTTTTTAGAATGGTGTCACACTTGGTTATTTTCTATCATATAGACCCCTCAAAATCACTTCAAAGGTGATGTGGTCCCTAAAAAAAACATGGTGTTGTAAAAATGAGAAATTGCTGGTCAACTTTTAACCCTTATAACTCCCTAACAAAAAAAAAAATTGTTTCCAAAATTGTGCTGATGTAAAGTAGACATGTGAGAAATGTTATTTATTAACTATTTTTTGTGACATATCTCTCTGATTTAAGGGCATAAAAATACAAAGTTTGAAAATTGCAAAATTTTAAAAATTTTCGCCATATTTCCATTTTTTTCATAAATAATCGCAAGTAATATCGAAGAAATGTTACCACTAACTTGAAGTACAATATGTCACGAAAAAACAATCTCAGAATCAGCGGGATCCGATAAAGCGTTCCAGAGTTATAACCTCATAAAGTGACACTGGTCAGAATTGTAAAAATTGGCTCGGTCATTAAGTACCAAATTGGCTCTGTCACTAAGGGGTTAATCCCATCACCATTGTTTACCTGATCTTGATGTTGGACTGAAAGATCCTGGGTAATTCTAAAAATAGCTTACATGCCTTGGGTATAAAATGACCCAGAGTTCACATCCTGAGAGACTGAAGTAAAGGTACCGTCACACTAAGCGACGCTGCAGCGATACAGACAACGATGCCGATCGCTGCAGCGTCGCTGTTTGGTCGCTGGAGAGCTGTCACACAGACCGCTCTCCAGCGACCAACGATGCCGAGGTCCCTGGGTAACCAGGGTAAACATCAGGTTGCTAAGCGCAGGGCCGCGCTTAGTAACCCGATGTTTACCCTGGTTACCAGTGTAAAATGTAAAAAAACAAACACTACATACTCACCTTCGCGTCCCCCGGCGTCCGCTTCCTGCACTGACTGAGCGCCGGCCCTAACAGCAGACCGGTGACGTCACCGCTGTGCTTTCACTTTACGGCCAGCGCTCAGTCAGTGCAGGAAGCGGACGGCGGGGGACGCGAAGGTGAGTATGTACTGTTTGTTTTTTTAAAATTTTACACTGGTAACCAGGGTAAACATCGGGTTACTAAGCACGGCCCTGCGCTTAGTAACCCGATATTTACCTGGTTAAACCATTGTAAAACATCGCTGGCATCGTTGCTTTTGCTGTCAAACACAACGATACACGGCGATCTGACGACCAAATAAAGTTCTGAACTTTAATCAACGACCAGCGATATCACAGCAGGATCCTGATCGCTGCTGCGTGTCAAACACAACGATATCGCTATCCAGGACGCTGCAACGTCACGGATCGCTAGCGATATCGTTTAGTGTGACGGTACCTTAAGATAGAGCTATCAGCCAGACATTCTGCAAACCACCCAACAGACAAGAGAAAGGACTGCAGCCAATTCATCATGGCACCATCACAAGGGACACTGATCTAGGATTCTATAGGATACAACCTAGGGGTTTTCGGCTCCGGTTGGACGGACACAGATCTGATCCAGTGACCATCTCTGAACCATGGATATGTTTGGAGAAAGCCAGGGTTGGGACCCGCTGGTCACCTGGTTCCATGGAGATGGTCAGATAAGCCAGGTGGTGACTCTCGTGTCAACTGGCTTTGGACCTTGTATGGACAGTTCTTGGTCATCTCCCTATGCTTGTCGTTACCCCTTCTCTGTGCGTTCATCCACAGATGGAGTAGCGACCCTGGGAGCTCTGACATCATGTCAACTGGCTTTGGACCTTGTATGGACTCTATGGACAGTTCTTGGTCATCTCCCTATGCTTGTCATTACCTCTTCTCTGTGCGTGCATCCACAGATGAAGTAGCGACCCTGGGAGCTCTGACATCATGACAACTGGCTTTGGACCTTGTATGGACTCTATGGACAGTTCTTGGTCATCTCCCTATGCTTGTCATTACCCCTTCTCTGTGCGTTCATCCACAGATGGAGTAGCGACCCTGGGAGCTCTGACATCATGTCATACTGGAAATACATCGAGATGCAGTGATCTTTTATATGCGCCCATGTGACCCTGGGAGCTCTGACATCGTGTCATACTGGAAATACATGGAGATGCAGTGATCTTTTATATGCACCCATGTAACCAAACAATTCCAGCCATGGTGTGGATTGTTCTGCTTGCTATTGTGTGTTGTGGTTCAATAAAATATTGCCACACTGTTTTACCTTAACCCTGTGTTGTCTGTGTAGTGTATTGCCCACGGAGAGATAGAGCGGGCGTTCAGTGGTATGAGCCATGGTCCATGCAGTCTTGCTAAAGACAGCTGGGCCAGCGGACGGGAGCACCCACTGACCCCGTTTCTCCACAGTAGTATATAACACAACCGACGTAGTATATAACATAGCTATGCAGTATATAACAGAGCCACATAGTATGTAACATAGCGTACGTAGTATATAGCAGAGTTACGTAGTATATAACACAGTCACGTAGTGTATTGTACAGCTACGTAGTGTATTGCACAGCCATGTAGTATATTGTCAGCGACGTAGTATACAGCAGAGCCACGTAGTATATAACATAGCCACGGAGTATATTGTAGAGGCACGTAGTATATTGCATAGCTACACAGTATATTGCACAGTCGACGTAGTATATAACAGAGCCGACACAGCCACATGGTATATTGCACAGCTACGTAGTATGTAACACAGAGCACGTAGTATATTGCACAGCCACGTAGTATATTGGACAGTTACATTGTATATTGCACAGTCACGTAGTATATTGGACAGCCACGTTGTATATTGCACAGTCACGTTGTATATTGCACAGTCACATAGTAAATTGCACAGCTACGTAGTATATAACACAGAGCACGTAGTATATTGCACAGCCACGTAGTATATTGGACAGTCACATTGTATATTGCACAGTCACGTTGTATATTGCACAGCTACGTAGTATATAACACAGAGCACGTAGTATATTGCACAGCCACGTTGTATATTGCACAGTCACGTTGTATAGTGCCCAGCTATATAGTATATAGCACAGAGATGTAGTATATAACAGAGCCCACGCAGTATGTAACACAGCCCACATAGTATATATAGCAATGTGGGCACTATATGCGTGGTTAAAAAAGACTTACGGTAAAATAAAAAATAAACATATACTCACCTTCCGAAGGCCCCTTGAAGTCCTGGCGCAGGTGTGCGGTGCACGCGGCAGCTTCCAGTCCCAGGGTTGGTATGAGCGCAGGACCTGTGATGACGTCGTGGTCACATGACCGTGACGTTATGGCAGGTCCTTCTTGCATAACATCTTTGGCACTGGAACCTGCCGCTTGCACTGCCGAGGACAGCCGCGACGTCGGAAGGTGAGAATAACCTTTTTTTTATTATTATTATTTGTAACATTAGATCTTTTTACTATTGATGCTGCATACGCAGCATCAATAGTAAAAAGTTGGTCACACAGGGTTAATAGCAGCGTTAACGGAGTGCGTTACACCGCGGCATAACGCAGTCCGTTAACGCTGCCATTAACCCTGTGTGAGGGCTGACTGGAGGGGATTATGGAGTGGGCACTGACTGCGGGGAGGAAGGAGTGGCCATTTTGCCACCGGACTGTGCCCGTCGCTGAATGGTCGTGGCTGTTTTGCCGCGACCAATCAGCGACTTGGATTTCCATGACAGACAGAGGCCGCGACCAGTGAATATCCGTGACAGACAGACAGACAGAAGGACAGACGGAAGTGAACCTTAGACAATTATATAGTAGATTAGTGGTCCATTATCTCACTTGTTGTCTACAGAACATAATGCAATTCTTATTTTATAGCGAAAAAAAATTGTTAGAGAAAGAATGTGTTATCAGAAGACTCGGGACTATATGATAAGTGTGTTTTTTATTTATTTTATTTTGTAACATCACGATATGTATTAAAAAAATGTACAAATCTTCCTTTTTCACATAAGTCACTAGGTCTTTTTTTTTTTTTTTTTTTTAAGAAAATTCACATGTACATTAGCAGCAATAGACTGACTCTGACCCCATCCTTTCTACCAAAGCATCTAATGAGAATGTGCAAAAGTAATTGTGAAGGAAAGGGGAGCAGGCCAGCTGTGACATTGCCTATTGTGAATGGTGTTATATAGAAATGCTATCTGTCATCCTGCCTTTGATGATAATGAGACTTCTGAAAAACGCTTTTGTAATGAACAGGATTCTTAAACAATGCTGTAAGTAATTTTCTGATGACACCTAAACGAAGAGACAGCAAGGAACTAGTCCTTTGTGTTAGTAACTAGCTAATAGCCTGATGGAAAATGCTCTATGAGAAGTCCCAAAACATCTGCTTAGCTCACATTCGGCAGTGACTCCCACTTTGGAGGACATGCAGCCCGTTTTCCGCTTCCAACTTTTCATGATTTGTTAAGTTACTGTGAGTCACAAAACCCAATTGGCATCAACATCCCTTTTTTCTCGTCCTTTCTCTGTCTTCCACCCACTCTCTTTCTCTCACTCACTAAGTGCAAATGAATGAAAGAGAAAATATCAGAGGAGCTTGGAACAAAACCAAAACCAGAAACCTGGCAGCCGCTGCCAACCAATGTCACAATTCTTTCGTGTTGTGGCTCATGCAAGGGATCATGCGAAGCACAGAAGAAAATTTGCTTTTTTTCTTAGTGACCCTCCCTGGAATTACTTTTTCCATTTCCGTAATCTTTTTTTTTTTCAGTGGTTGTTTTTCTCTTAGTTTACAAAAAGCCAGAGAAGTTCCCAGCAGCATGTGATATCCATCCCTCCGGCTGGCTAATCCTTTCTGATATCTTGACTGATCACCACCATAAAGCACGACGCATGGCCAAGTGCCAACGAGGGATGTTTAAAGTCAGATAAAAATAAGTTGTGTTTGTTTCCCAGACATAATTATCCTGTTGGTTTTTTTTCAAGAGATACCGCTGAATACCATCTTTTTCATCCGTTGCGAATAAACCCTGTGGAACACATTTTCTATATTTATTCCCTTTAGATATTACAAGGAAGCAATTTTGGGCATTTTTATAGCATTGTGTCAAAAGAGAAAGAGGTTCTTAGAGTTATCTATCCTAGCTGATGCTGCCAAGATACAGTAACTTTTCAATTATTATGGCACAGAGGATAGATTGAGATTACTTGGCAGCAGCGATGGAAGATGTTGTCAGCCAGGGCAAAATGCCAAAGTAAATCTCTGACCTAAATTGATAGCTATACTACATAAGTATGGGCATGTCATAAATGTCTAATAGATGCAGGTTCCAACATCTGTCTCAAGAATGGGCTGCCCTAATGCTTTTGTCAGTTGAAGGATGTCCGCTCATGAATAACTCCTTTTGTTGATATCTATGGAAGTGTCATGGGGTCACTATGTGTGGTGGAATGGCAGCTCTAAGTAGGGGTTCTATGGACAGACTTAATAGCAATAGCCACTCCATCTACCAGGTCCCAGGGAGTGCACAGACCTTCACCCTTTAACCACTGTACAGGTATTTGGACTTAAACAAGGGCCCTTGGGTTTGGTCCACGAAGTAATTGCTGGCTGGTGGAGAGGTCAGTAAAATATGGTCAGGAACCTGCTTCAATACTAGGGGGTGACAAACAGAATTGTCAGGCAGAAGGATAGTCACTCAGTAGCCACTCCATATACCAGGTTCCAGGGAGTGCCCAGACCTTCACCCTTTAACCACTGTACAGGTATTTGGACTTACACAGGGGCCCCTGGGTTTGGTCCGCGGAGTAGCTGGTGGAGAGGTAGGTAAAGTGTGGTCAGGAACCTGCTTCAATACTAGGAGGTAGTGATGAGCGAATATACTCATTACTCGAGATTTCTCGAGCATGCTCAGGGGTCCTCCGAGTATTTTGTAGTGCTCGGAGTTTTAGTTTTTATTGCCGCAGCTGGATGATTTACATCTGTTAGCCAGCATAAGTACATGTGGGGGTTGCCTGGTTTCTAGGGAATCCCCACATGTAGGAGGTCACAAAGTTAATTGTTAGGCAGAAGAATAGTCAATAGCCATTCCATATACCAGTTTCCAGGGAGTGCCCAGACCATCCTTTAACCACTGTACAGGTACTTGGACTTAACACAGGCACCCCTGGGTTTGGTCCACAGAGTAGCTGCTGGCTGGTGGAGAGGTCAGTAAAGTATGTGCAGCGCCCCAGAGTCCTGGTCGTTGCAGTACTGTGGCTCCGCCACTATGGGGAGCTACGGTGCGTCCGATGGCACTGAAGGAGTTCATCTGATCAGGTATCACAGACACCAATACATTTCACAGCAGGGCCTCCGGGGGGAGCTAAGGGTGCTATTCATTAGGCCACTCCCCACCATAGTGGGTAAACCGGGGGTCAGGCAGGAAGTTAGATCAGAAAGCTGACTGGATTGGATGAAGCAACACCTAGTGGCAGAGGGTGTTGTGGAGGAAGAGACAGTAGGGTCTCTGTCAGGGGTGGGATCCTGACAGAGGCTTGGCATTGGAAAGAACGTAACGGGTCCGCGCCAGCTCCGGGAAGCGGCGGGACCCAAGAAAGGACTAGAAGCGAGATAGATTGTGCTGAGTGAGAAACGAGATCAAGCAATAGGAGAATTCCAGTAGGGGTCGTGCTGTAAGACCGGAGCAACACCCTACTGAGGCGCATTACCGGTGGCCGGAACGCCGAGGGAGTATTATAACATTCAGCTTCAAGCAATACTCTAAACAGCGGCAGGACAGTCAGTTTAAGGCGGGCTGTCTAACACATATCACCTATGAAGTCTTGGGAGGCAATTGCGGGAGAGGGGCGTCTCTAGGGTCCCGGAAGAACTCCAGGCCTATCCGACAAACGGGTGCCGTTCCAACTGTAACATCAGGAAGGGACGGAAGATTAGAAGAACATCATTTAATCGAGTTGTGAGGGAACTTAAGAAACAGACACAACGGTTGTGGGGTACTTTCCGTAAGCACAGCAGGGAAGGACTACAACACATAGCGCTAAGAAGGAAGGCACCGATTTCCACCTGTGAAGTGAACTCTGGAGGTGCCATTGGACCGGCCGGACTTGCGCAGCCTGGTGAACCGTATTCTGGACTGAGGACTCAGAGATCTC